>NC_087525.1:18206866-18845095 GCF_963921805.1 Phalacrocorax carbo | reverse complement strand
GGGCCTGTCGCTAAGGGGAGAGAGCCGGCACCGCCCCCCGGGCCGTTGCCAGGGGGCTGGGCCTGTCGCTAAGGGGAGAGAGCCGGCACCGCCCCCCGGGCCGTTGCTAGGGGGCTGGGCCTGTCGCTAAGGGGAGAGAGCCGGCACCGCCCCCCGGGCCGTTGCTAGGGGGCTGGGCCTGTCGCTAAGGGGAGAGAGCCGGCACCGCCCCCCGGGCCGTTGCCAGGGGGCGGGGCCTGTCGCTAAGGGGAGAGAGCCGGCACCGCCCCCTGGGCCGTTGCCAGGGGGCGGGGCCTGTCGCTAAGGGGAGAGAGCCGGCACCGCCCCCCGGGCCGTTGCCAGGGGGCGGGGCCTGTCGCTAAGGGGAGAGAGCCGGCACCGCCCCCCGGTCCGTTGCCAGGGGGCGGGGCCTGTCGCTAAGGGGAGAGAGCCGGCACCGCCCCCCGGGCCGTTGCCAGGGGGCGGGGCCTGTCGCTAAGGGGAGAGAGCCGGCACCGCCCCCCGGGCCGTTGCTAGGGGGCTGGGCCTGTCGCTAAGGGGAGAGAGCCGGCACCGCCCCCCGGGCCGTTGCCAGGGGGCGGGGCCTGTCGCTAAGGGGAGAGAGCCGGCACCGCCCCCCGGGCCGTTGCCAGGGGGCGGGGCCTGTCGCTAAGGGGGTGTGTCCAAAGGGACGCTGGCAATGCCCCTGGAACCATCACCACGGGCAGGGCCTCTTGCTATGGAGGGTGGGGCCAGGCAGCACCAGCAACACCCCCAGGCTGTCACCAGGGGGTGGGGCCTGTTGCTACCTGGGGGTGCTGGGGAGCACAGGAGCACGGCCCCGCCCCACCAGGCCCTCGCCAGGGGGCGGGGCCTGTCGCAAAGGTGGGTGGGGCCAGGTGGGTCAGCCATCAGACCGCCTGCCCGCCCATCGCCGGGGGCGGGGCCCGTTGCTAAGAGCGTGGCGAGGAGTATCAGCACCACCCTCACCGGGCTATCGCAAGGGGTCAACACCTGTCGCTAAGGGCTGTGGTACACGGCTCCAGCCCCCACGGTGCCGTCACCAGGTAGCGGGGGGGGTGGTGTTACTAAGTGGCGTGGAGAAGTGAGCGCGGCGAAGTGTCGCTCCAGCCCGTGCACGGCTGCTGGCTGCAGTACCGCGGTTTGGCCGCACGGTGGCGGTAGAGAGCAGAAAAAGGCGCCACTGCGCATGCGCGGCCGCCCGCCTGCAGTACCGCGGTTTGGCCGCACGGTGGCGGCAGAGCGCTAAAATGGCGCCACTGCGCATGCGCGGCCGCCCGCCTGCAGTACCGCTGTTTGGTCGCACGGTGGCGGCAGAGAGCTAAAATGGCGCCACTGCGCATGCGCGGCCGCCCGCCTGCAGTACCGCGGTTTGGCCGCACGGTGGCGGCAGAGAGCAGGAAAGGGCGCCACTGCGCATGCGCGGCCGCCCGCCTGCAGTACCAGCATCTGCTTGCACGGCAACAGCAGCGGCCAGAGGAAAACTTCACCCTCGGGAACGGGCGGCTTCCCGTCTGCCGTACCCGGTTTTGATCGACCGGTGACTGCCGCGATCGGATAAGGGGCGGGTGGAAATCTCTACCAGGGTAGCGGAGCTCCCGCCTGCAGTCCCGGGGCTCGGTCGCTCGGTGAAAGCAGCGCGCAGAAAACAACAGGTGGCCACTGCGCATGCGCGGCTGCCCGCCTGCAGTACCGCTGTTTGGTCGCACGGTGGCGGCAGAGAGCTAAAATGGCGCCACTGCGCATGCGCCGCTGCCCGCCTGCAGTACCGAGGTTTGGCCGCACGGTGGCGGCAGAGCGCTAAAATGGCGCCACTGCGCATGCGCGGCTGCCCGCCTGCAGTACCGCTCTTTGGTCGCACGGTGGCGGTAGAGAGCTAAAATGGCGCCACTGCGCATGCGCGCTGCCCGCCTGCAGTACCGCGGTTTGGCCGCACGGTGGCGGCAGAGAGCAGAAAAAGGCGCCACTGCGCATGCGCGGCTGCCCGCCTGCAGTACCGCTGTTTGGTCGCACGGTGGCGGTAGAGAGCTAAAATGGCGCCACTGCGCATGCGCGGCCGCCCGCCTGCAGTACCGCGGTTTGGCCGCACGGTGGCGGCAGAGAGCAGAAAAGGGCGCCACTGCGCATGCGCGGCTGCCCGCCTGCAGTACCGCTGTTTGGTCGCACGGTGGCGGTAGAGAGCTAAAATGGCGCCACTGCGCATGCGCGGCTGCCCGCCTGCAGTACCGCGCCTTGGTCGCACGGTGGCAGCAGAGAGCAGGAAAGGGCGCCACTGCGCATGCGCACTGTCCTCCCGCCTGCCCCACTCGCCCCCACCCCACGCCCGAGGGAGGAGAAGCAGCACAAACCACCTGGGGAAAAAGGTCCCCTTTCCCACCCCCACACCCCCCCCGGAGTAAGCCCCATCAGTTGCTGTAGGCCTGCGGCATCAGGGCTGGGACAGGGAGAGCAGCAAATCCTGGAGGGTTAAAGAAGAAAATCCATCAGGGGAACACAGCTGCCCTTCTGAAGGCAGGCTGCCCGGGGTGAGGGGGGCAGCTGTGCGTCGGGGCACAGGGCAGCCAGGCAGACCAGATGCCAGCGGCTGCCCTGCAAAGGAGTTGTGCGCTGCTGAGCCTTGGGCTTCGTTGGCTGGGCAGCGCCTCGCCTCGCCACTGCTCATCCTGCGTAAGCACGAGGCTTCAGCGAGCACAGAACAGGAGGCCAGGGGAAGCGGGGGGGAGGAATGTCACCGGGGAAAAAAAGTCATGCAGGGGGGCCATCTCAGGGGACAGCGTCTGGGAGGGCACAGACACACGCAGAGGGAGGGCGGGGGAGGAGGCGGACACTGCCGGACAGGGGCATGTCTGGGCAGACACGCCATGGGGAACATGCATGGGGATGACTGACACCAGGGGGGTCCCCCCAGGATAATCCACAACGGGCAACTCACCTGGGCTCACCTGCAGCAGATGATCCGCTCCAGATAACCGACCCACTCCGGAGAATCCATTCCGGATAAGCCCCAGCAATGCCCCTCAAACTGCTGCTGTTTCACCCCAAATTTTCCCCAATTTGGGGTTTTTGGGGCGGTCGTTTGGTGGTGCTGATTTCTGTTTGGATGGCTTGGCTTTTTTTGTTGTTGGGGGTTTTGGGGGTTTTACCTTATGGAAAAGCAAAAAAAGCCAAAGGAACAAAGTTGGGATTGCTTTTCCAAACGGTTCACTTCTGGGTCTCTTTGGCCCTTTCCACAACAAAGAAATCGGTGATTTTTGCTCCTGGTTTTGTGCATGAGAATGGTTAGTGGGGTTCCACCCCCCCCCCCCCACCGCTTCCCCCCCCCCCCCCCCCCCCCCCCTTTCCAGCTGCACAAACCCAGCAGGAGTGGGCTTTCCCAGGAGCCCCCAATTGTTTTCTTTCCCCCAAACCTGTTTGGGTGTTTTGCCTGTTTGGGGTTTTTCACCCCCCACTGCAGACCCAGACTCGAGGGCTTTGGGGTGTTTGTCTGCCCTGGCAGCAGCTCCCAGGCGGCCTGCGCAGCCCCAGAGGGGGAAGTCCCCATCTGGGGGAATCGGCCCCAAATCGGGATGGGAGAGGGAGAACGGGAAAGGGGCAGCATTTGAAAGCGCTTTTGTGTCTTCAGTTGATTGGGGGGTGGGGGTGGGGTGTGTGTCCAATTTTTAAATCCTCTCTATAAACATCTCTATCAACATGGTTTCTTTGCATTTTAAAACCTTATATAGCATAGACATTTGCACTTGTGTGTCTGCTTACACATCCTTACAGAGTACATCTATAGTTTATATATACTATCTATTTTACATTTACATACAACACCTGTTTAGACTTAGCTATTAAATTTACACTTACACCTACTTAGGCTATTTACACTTACACAGCATATCTATTTACACATACCTGTTCAGACTTCCATATTAACACGTATATAAACCACCTATTTAGGCTAGCTATCTGCTTACTTACCCTTTGACACTTCAATCTTTTTCGACTTCTCTATTTAGACATCTACTTACAGTTATACCTAGGCTTATTTCACTCTATATAACCTCTATTTAGATTACACATCTGCTTAGACTATGTAACACACACTAAGCGTAGATGCTCGCTCTAGCCAGACTTTCTTCTGCTTTGAATTCCTTCATCTGTCCTTTTTCTTCATTTTAAACTCCTTTATTGTTTAATTTAGATATTTAGACAGTCGAGTTACTTTTGTGTTTTAAAACCCTGTATCTCGATGTAGAATTTTTGTATCCTGAAATACGTTATATAATATAGGAGAGAGAAGTTCTTATTTTATATATATTGACATGTAATATTAATTGATAGATGTATAAAGGGATTTTAAAATAAGAGGGTTTTGTAATAGCCCCCCTGAATTTTCAGGCATTTGGGGGCTGCAACCCCCCTTTTTGGGGGGGAACCCCTACATGACGCCCCCACTCACCTGTTCCTCTGACGCATTATCAGCTCCCCCAGTGACACCGGGGCGCCCCGCATGACATCATCACACCACCCCCCACCCCCCCCCCCCAATTTTATTCACCCCCAAGAAGGGCACTAAACAAGGGAATCTACTCCAACCTGCAGCTCATTACTTTAATAGTGCCATTTACAAAGGTACACACACACACACCCCCACATCCCCCAGAAAAGGGGGAGCTCTGCTAAAATCTAAAAGGTGGGGCAGCCCCCCAAACAGCTGCAGCCCCCCCAGCCCCTGTCCACAGGCTAGCGGCCGCCCCACGGCGGAGCGGGAGCGTGCCAGAGGACAGCGTCACATCTCTCTCGGGCTCTGCTCGGCCACGCTCCCGCGCTGGGATGGGCTCCCCGGGGCGACAAACAGCCCCGGTCCCTGGGGGCCCCGACTCTCCCCACCAGGCAGCCCTCGCGGCCGCACCTGCGGGGCACCCGCTGGAGACAGAGCCGGGAGCCCCCAGGCAGAGGGATGGCCCCTTACCTTCACCACGCTTAACGACCGGCAGGCAAACCCGGGCCGGGGGGCATCTCTTGAGCATCACGAGACACTGAGAAGACATCTGAAAAACAGAAATCCCAAACTATATTTCAGCACGTGAATAAAATAGCACAGAAGAAAATGGAGGAACTCAGTCAGCACAAGGGATAGGAAGGAAATTGAGCCGCAGCAAGATTCTGGGCAAACGGGTCACGTCAAAACACAACACCTCCTTTAAAAGCTAGAGGGACTGGAACACTTGGAAACGGTATTAAGACTAACCGATACCATTTTGAACAGATTCTTCGTGTAACACTGAACGCTCTGGCTGGTGCTGGAAAACGTCTCATCCCTTCCTTACGGCACCGCTGCGGGGAGATAACCCCGTGAGGCTGCGGGGCAAAGTTGTACCGGAACCGGAACCTCCGCTTACAGATCCGCCGCAGCAGCTACAGCCCTCGCCCTGCCGCCGCACGTCTTGCTGCCTGGCTCCATGAAGCCTGAAGCGAAGCGTCAAACTTGAAAGAGTAACGTAAAAAATTAAGAATAAATCTCAGTAATGCACTTTGTGCTGAGAAGGCGGGCGCGTGTTTACGCACATCCAATAGGAGCGTCTAGGCTCTGAAAGCTTTCCATTTTCCTTCTGCGTTCATTTAACTCGCACAGCCGTTCACACCCGCCATAAGATTATCTATCTCCAAAATACACAGCAGCAACGTGACTGGGGGGTTTTGGCGTGTTATGGAGTCGGGAGGGACGTCCGCCCAGCTGCCCCGCCCAAGAGATGCTGCTGAACTGCCAGGGAAACGCGCATCGAAAGCGAGACTGAAATAAAATACTTAAGAGCGCTCCCTCAAAATACCGGCGGGAAAAAACCGCCCCCACCCCAACATTCAGTCGCCCCTCGTTAAATATTTACAACAAATACCTACCTGCTTAATTACACCTAATAAATCGTACCCTACATCTGCTCGGCAGTTACAGCTGAAACAGCGCAAGTCACGTCGTAAATCAGACGCTGTTAGCTTTTTTTAAACTTTCATTTATGACAAAGGAATCGGTGAGTGAAGAGATCCCTGATACGGTTTTACTTCTTTTGGGGGAAAAAAAATACCACAACAAAAAACCCACGCAAATCAAATCCCCAGTGTTGCAATACATGGGGCTACCAAGAAGGACCGGCAGATATGCTAATGCGTTTGGCTGTACCGAAGCATGCAGGGGAACCGTATTTTTATGGGATCTCGACTGTTACAACTGAGAACCCAAGCACTACCAATGCCATCAACATTTGGAGTATGTGCTGTGCTTGGATCTCCGCAAGGACCATTGATTTTTTTTATCTTAAAAAAAAACCCCAATACTTTGCAAGTCTTGTGCTGATGAGTTCTACTGACAAAGACATTGTCTCTAAGATGCACTCTGATGGCAAGTTCATAGAATGCAACCTCACTGAATAAGAAATATCTCAATTTTTCAAAATCTCTTCCTAACAAAAGTCACACTGTGGGGCTTTCAGATGGGCCAGATTATGAATCCTTTCACAACAAGAAACACACCAGCTAACCAGGATATTCTCGCAGTGGCCAGGTGCCTCTTCATCACGTGAAAAAAAAAACAACAACAAAAAAACCCCAAAAAACACCAGGGCCAGCAATAAGTATCACACGGGTCAACACAGATCTCTTCCAGAGCACCCCCCTCATCAAAACTAACATGCCCATCGGCTCACCTGCTCTGCACAGATTCCAGCATCACCCCCCGCTTCCGTCATCGCTTGTGGCACCAAATGTATCAACACACAGTAAACTACCGTTACGCTCATGAGAAATCACCGCCCCGTGACTTCCTCGTTACTACCCAGCTCGCTTCTAATGCTCATACGCCGTTCCAAAGACGGCCCACGTGTTACCTACAGAACTGAAGAGCTCGACGACGGACCACAGCATTCTCTGGTCTCAGATGCTGGCCGCTGCCCCACCTTCTCAGACCTCTCATAGGCACGCGGCAGCACCGCTCCGAGCCTGCCAGCGGCACCTGCAAAAAGCCAAGCGAAAAGGCACCTCCCGAGATGCTGCCCGATGCCACAGCCTGCCCGCACCGATCCCCGTCTCGCACCCCTTTCCCTCGACAGCCTCCCTCCCAGCCTACGCCACTTCCAGGTGCCGTGTCCAGCTCGCCCGCCGTCCGTAACACCCGAACAACGCGCGTTGCTTATAACTTCCCCAGCAACACAACACCTCAGAAAAGAGCTGCTACTTCAGCCCACCAATCACCACTCGCCTTGCTCGACTTGCCTCCTTTGCTCATTGCTACGCTACTTCAAACCCAAAACAAAAGACAAACGCAAGGAGCAACGGAGTCATAGAGCCATCGGTCACATCTTCCCTCTATATACACCACGCACCACCTCACCCGCTTACATCGGTCCCCTCAGTTCCCCTCCGTCGCCCTGCACGACTCGTCCCTCGGCATCTCCAAAACCAATACCAAACAAGTCGCCTGGTTGCACAGCAGTACCTTAACTGTTCCTAAAGACCGACTATAACCTGCCATTAAAACAAACAGATGACATCAAACATGAAGCCCTACGCACGTACAAGCTTGAACACCCTGCAGAGGTAATCTGCTCAGCTGAACTCTAGCCGCCTCTCCCAGATAGCTACGGTCACGGCCTCCGAGCCCACAAAACGTCACGGTGATTACGGTCCTCGCCCGCTGAGGAGGGCCACTCAATCCGAGATGACGGTACAACCTTTCCCCCAACAGCCTTGGCACAGCAACAGATGAACCCTAACCTCTCATCGCTGTGCCACCTACCCGACTCTACAGGGCCAGCAAGGCGGTCCGAGACAAACTCAAACGCACACACCAACGCTATGAGAAACGCTACAAACTGCGCGCCTCCGAGACGAGAGAACGCTCTCGGCAAACAGAGAGACAACTGGACGGAAGAGCTCGTCCAGCAACAAGACCTGCAGAACCCTGACAGTGACGCAAGGAGGCCCTAACGCGATCCAAAAAGATTAGAAGAGCGTCAGGGCCCGTGACAAGAAGTTCCTCTCAAAACTGAGAGGGAGGAGGCACAAGAAGCCCAGCTACAAGACCTAAGAATGTAAGGATGCAGGAAAGAAATCACGCTCCCTGAAAATGGACAGCGACAGAGCAGAGCTGTTCATGCGTCTGGAACGACGCCGCCGACAACAACTGCCCAGAAACTCCTCAAACACCAGAGTGACCCACACTTTAAACTGTAACGCAAAAAAAGAGGCACCCGATGGGCGCCGGCCCCACAATTACAACCTTGCCAGCCCCTAGGGATAGCGCTGTGCTCCTGAGAGCAAAGAGAACAAAGTCACCAGCCCCATGAGCCTCCTCACTGCGACCCAGCTCACCTGAAATGCTCCTCAAATAGCCTTCAGTCGCATCTTCCCTTTAATCCTGCACACGGACCCGCCGCCTTAGTGTGCTCTACTCAGCTCTGCTCTATCACCCTGCACAGCTCCATCTTCATCCTCTGCAAGGACAGCATGATAGAACAAGTCACCTGGACGCACAGCAACAGCTTAACCATTCCACAGGTCTTGCTTCCACGTAGGAATACCATCTAGAGCCCAACTACTGCATGCCATTAAAGGAAATACCTTCAGTCAAATGTTAAGCCCCACGCACGTACAAGCTTGAACAGCTGAGAGATGCCCTCTGCTCAGCTAGCACTCTAGCTGCCTCTCCCAGACGGCTACGGTCATCCCCTCGGCACCCACAAAACGCCCCGGAAATTACCGTCCTCGCCCGCTGCCAACGGCCACTCGCTCCGACGAGGGTTGTACGGGCGTTGCCAAAACAGTCTACGCACATTAACGTTAACCATATACTCTTATTGCTATTCTTTCCCCCGCTCTACCATTGCTACACCCCCAGGCGGAGGAGCAGCTCTGACACAGGCATCGACGTGCACGGACCGACACTGCTCACAAATACTACAAGCGACGTGATCGCGGCACCTCAGAAAATTCTCACCGAGACCACGGACTTCCGGCCCAGAGATGCCACCGGGCAAGAAGATCTGCAGGGCAGCGAGGAAGCAGCTATAGCATCCGCGGAGATGTCACGTACCATCATCACCTGCGAAAAAACCATATACCCACAACTAGGACGACGCACGAGCGACGAGCCGCTCTTAAAGACCTCAGAACGTTCAGGTGCAGGGAACAGGTCCCAGAAAAGGGCCCTGCGTATTCAGACTGCTCTTCAGCAGCAGTACTGAGGCCGCCTTAATCACCGCCGCGAAAAGATGACCTTCTATAAAGGTCTAATATTTAAGACACAAGACAAATCTATGCAGTAGACTTAAAATGCGAGAAAGGAAGCTCTCGGTTACCATTATGCCGATGAGCCAGGGCTTGCAAAACCCTCAATATTGCTACCTAGGTGCCTGCTCAGCACGGAGAACAACAGACACATCGAGACCCGAGTACAGTAAGGAACAAAGACAGACTACAAAATCCACACAACAGCACAAGCACAGGCAGGAACTCCCCTGCCTGGCAGATGCTTCTGTTTTGCAGAAAGGACAACACAACCTCTCTCGGCCCAAACGTGTCCGGTCTCTGAATGGTACCCTCCACTGATTTGACAACCCCTGCCTGCCCCACCTGCGCTTCCCCCAACCGACCGGCCACCTGCACAAAGACCGCATCGGCCCCTCAGCTTCGCTTCCAAATCCGGGGGCTCAAAAGCCATCCTTTAAAAAGGCCACACAGGCTACGTAGGATGGGGCTGCGGTCACACGGACACTCTTCAACTCCAAACGCGCGGTGCCATCACTCAGCGTCGCACCACTCAGCGCCGGCCACTTCCGCAACGACAGCCTCCTCGGAAGCGCCGTGAACTTCCGCTCGCCCACGCTCTAATGAGGCTGGATGTCGTGGCCGCCGCCACCTACGGCGCCTGGAGAACCAGAGAGACAAGGTGACCGCTGCGCCTGGAAGCGGCCGCCCGCTCACAAACAATTCCACACCTCAAAAATAACCGCTGCTACAGTTTCCTGTTCATCGCTCACCTTGCCCGACGAGCTGGGGGCAGACATCCCGCTTTGCATGTAGTTTTGTGAGTCCCTTCGTTAACTAGTCACATAGGTGCTCGCACTGCACGACCCCTCCGTTGTCACGTGCTGACCTACCTTCTCACAATGCTCTGTTCGCCCCCTCCCTCCCGTGTCCGGCTCCCTGCCGTGCATCTCCACCAACAGCCACATTCCAGACTCATCCTTTCCCCTACCATGCCAACACGGCTCCCTCACCTCCCGATCCGTGCCTCCCGGGTCAGTGGCCGCGTCAGGCGCCTGCTCGCATACTCGGTCCGTCCCCGATGGCTGGGAACTGTCACCTTCAATGCCGGGCCCACTTCTGGGGAAATACGGAGAGGCACACAGATATTAGACACTGCTTTCCGAAAGCAAGAGCTCACCACGCAAAACAAACTAACAAATCCTTTTGACTGACTTGTTCGGCAACACAGAGACCCCAAAGGCAGAAATCCCAGACGAGTGACCGCACAGCCCGCCCCGTCACAGCACACGACGCCATCTGCTCGCCTTTGCTGCCACGCCTCGCTCGACTGTCCTGCTTAACCCTAGACCTATGACTTAAACTGCAAGAAAAAGTCAAACCACGCAACACACAAAAATTACACCGATAGGGCAAACACCAAAAGCAGTACGGGAAGCAAACGGGCGTGGCTGGTGTAGTGACACACTCTCCCTTTGTAGGTAACTCACTCCTAGGCGACTCCGTGAACAGCCGCGTGGAGAACCTCTCGGCAGACAGCACGCTCGAGTGGCCGCGCTGACACATACGGGGAAGGAGACTGGGCTACCGGAGGCTGCTTGCACACAGAACGCGACCATTAGCTAACACTAGAACACCCCTTTCCCAACCATCCCCCGGTACCAAGACTTCAAAAACCCCTCCTCTCCTCCTGAACTGTCAGGGAAGGAACCTCACTCCCTCCCGACAGCTCCTGCCCTGTATTTGCACCCCTAAAGCCCCTCTGTCAGCCGCTCCTCGGGAGCTGCCCTTCCCACCTCTGCCCCGCGCTCTGCGAGCACCTCCCACCTTCCGGCTTCCCGCAGACTCCGTGCTCTCTACAGGCCCACAAAATAACGGAAGCCCCGATGCTTATAATCTACGAGGGACCTGCCGCAAGCTGCAAAGGTTCTCGGGACAACGTGGTACTCCGCGGGCGATCGGGAAAGGCGACGAGCAGTTCCGTACCCCGACACACACTATGCGTTACGTCCCCGCTGCTTTCTGAAGGAAGGCTAGAGCTCCACATACAGACGCGTACAACACGCTCACCCTAACCCCTACCGCAGCATCTCAGCATCAGTCCTATTGAGAGATAACGTCAACAACTTGCACAATACACAGGCAAAACTGGTGGGAAAAATATACGCTTCTACCCTCGGCCAAGTCATAAAATTCCTGGAAAACAAGACAAAACAAACAAAAAACCCTACCACACAAAAAAACCCAACAAACCACAAACAAAAAAAACCCAGACAAAACCATAACACCCCCACAAAACCAAACAATCCAAAACACACTATTAGACCATCTTTCTACCCCTGAACACCCAACACAAACTTACTGACCCGAGGAAAAACAAAAGCTGCGTACAAGTGTACTTCCTAATATATATCTGCTGCTCAACTTTGACTGCTCTCTTACCTCAGCCAGAAACCTCCCCCTCTCTAAATGTCAAAACACACCTACCCAAAGAGCTTAGACAGCTCAAAACCTGCAACCAACTCAAGGAACAGTACCAGAGAAGCCCAGGAGCAGAATGAGCCTCCCGAAGAAAGGCTGGGGCTCATCTACGCCAGCGGAATGGCAAAGCAGAATGAAATCTTTTAAGAACCCCTTCTCAAAAATTATCTCTGGTTATAAAGTAAATCATTTACTGTAAAACCATCAACCATTCAGAGTCACCTCAACGCTCTCTCTTGCTCAGTCCCTTAACAGAACTGAATCAGTCTCAAAGGACAAAAAACATGAAAAGAAACGTGGAAATATACAAGCGTATCGGGAACGGTACGAAGCAGCTGAATTAACACCTCAGTAGCTGGGACAAAACTAAATTGTAAAGGACAACAAAAAAACACCCCAGGAGACGCATCGATAAAAACAGAGGAAGGCTCTCTCTTCTCGCAGAAGCTCACGGAGAGACCTGAGCCAACGGTACACAGCTTTGGGGTAGCCGATACCGAAAAGAAACATACTCGAGACAGAAAACAGACTGCTGTGGAGCACAAAGGTGGCTTTGGCAAAGGTTCTGCCAGGACAAGAGTCACAGTTATAGGGAACGGACAGCGGCCGGCAGGGGAAACGCCGTCGGCGTGGCGGGGCCAGCGCGGGAAATGCCGCCCTCAGCTAACGCTGCGCTATCAAGCCTTAAGTGAAAACTGCAGAGTAGTTACAGGAGACGGGCATAAGACGGATGCTGAATATCACTTGATGGTCACAAAACCTCACGGGGATGGGCACCACGTAGCCTCGTGGACACCCCTTAGACCCAAACGCTTAACGAGAGACGCTTCTTGCCAAAATACAAGCTCGACGAGGAAAAGCCAACGGGGATGTGGGGGCAACTACCAAAATCTCAGTATGTGAGCAGGCGTTACTTAAGATGGTGCAGTGGTTCTGCCGGGTCCGTCCAACCTGAGCAACGGGTTCTAATGCCTGTCCAGCAGCATCCATGATCTCTCTCACGGCCTCCCACATCATAGACACCTCCCCTGCCTGGGACCGCGTTTTCCATGTCCCACCCCTCCCCATCCCCGCAATGAAAATCAAACACAACAAATAAGTACTCCACTTCATCTTCTTGGCCTCCAAAAGAAGCTTCCTTCCACTGCTGAGCATCGACACCGACATCCTCATGCTGTTCCTCAAAAGCAGGCTGGCCCTCGGTTGCCCGTACTGCCAAAGGAAGAGAAAATGATTATGCTCTTATGA
Organism: Phalacrocorax carbo; assembly: GCF_963921805.1. Taxonomy (NCBI): domain Eukaryota; kingdom Metazoa; phylum Chordata; class Aves; order Suliformes; family Phalacrocoracidae; genus Phalacrocorax; species Phalacrocorax carbo. The sequence continues at coordinate 18,832,123 of NC_087525.1, read as the reverse complement.
TGAGCTCCATCATCCTCTCCTTCAGGAAATCAAATCCCGATCGCTACATACCAGAAGTTTGTGCAGGAGATGGCCGAGGCCAGCCCCATAAATGAAGCACTCTGTGACCCTGCTCTCTCTTTTGGCCACAGCACCCGCCACCGGGGAGCCCCAAACCCCTTGTGACTCCCAAGGAAAACCAGATAAAACTAGTTCAAAACAACTGGCAGGTGAGAGGTGACCGACAAACACGTATAGCCCACCTCAAACCAGCCAGAGAGCTGACTACCTCCCCCACTAAACTCTCGTCTTCGACAAATACACCAAACAGAACAATGTTTACGCTGAACAGAACAAACCCCTTACCCTCTGACACTCTGAAAAGGATTTGTGCACCCACAAAATATATATATATTCATGCTATCGACCAACGGACCACACTTCCTCAGGGTCAGCCCTGCAAAGACAGGAGGACGCCCGATGCTCTCTCCATAAATATAAAATAAAAAACTGAGCCAGAGCCAGGCAGAGAGAGGCGGAGAAAGAACAAGTAGCCACAGGCTACAGGACAGAGAGAGGGAGGCCTGAAAAGACGGGGAGGCAGGGAGCCACTCAGAGCGAGATGGAGAAAGAAGGGGCGGGGGGACGCAAAAAAAAAAACCTAAAAATAATTTTGCAGCAGGTAAGGAAAGAGAGGGGGCCAGGGGAGAGACAGGGAGGGCCCAGGATGCACAAGAGAGGCAACGGGGCCCCAGTGGCCCAGGACTCACCGCGACTCTCGCTCTCAGCGCTGCTGGCACAATTTAGCCATTCAGATGCTTCTTTCCCCTCCTCTCCGCCCTGCCTCTTCTGCAGCTCCAGACTCTAGGCCGTCCTCCACCTAAAGAGGATACACGGGTGTCTTACCGCTCTTACGAGATGAGGCTTCCTAGGCACGTAGCCTAGCTCGCTCGTGCACTACACGCCCGTACCCAACTCCCGGTTACGCGTACAGACCCTGCGGTGCACGTTGGTGGCCTGGCCCGCTGCGGGCTACGAAGGGGGATCCTCCCTCCCTCACCTGCAGGGACAGGCTCTCTCTTGCCTGCGGCAGGAAGGCAGCTGGCAGCCAGAGCGCCTTCAGTTTCTTCTGCTTTACCTTTCGTTGGCGTCTCCAGCTTCAGCCGAGGCAGCTCCTGTTCACAGCCGGGAAGGGCTCTGTGTGTCCCTTTTCGCCCCCGCGCTGCGAGGATGGCAACGCCGGGCAGAGAGAAGCCACGCAAGCCTGAGACGGCTGCAGTCAACGGCATCCCCGGGGGAAGGACAGACAACCACGTCCTCAGCACGGTCTCTGGGAGAGGGAAAGAAGAAACAGCGACCGTCATTACCGTCGATCGACCCTGGCCAAAGCCCCTCCTTGCGCAGGGGCTTCTGGACACACCGCCCCTTCCCCGCGCTACTGCTAAGGGCCCCTGCGCCGAGGGGGAATCCAGTGCGCTCGAGGGCCGGCTCGCTGCCTTCACGACAGGGCCTGGGGGCGGCCAAGGGCTACGCAGCACGCTTCAGGGGAGGTGCCGGAGCTGGGGGCTGGCGCACGGGGCAAGGGGGGGGCCAGGGGAGGCTGAGCGGGAGCTCCGGTGAGCCGGGGAGGCGGCGGCCATCATCTGCGCCCTGGGCAGGGGGAAAAGGTCATCATCCTCCTCCTCCTTTCCCTCTTCCCTTCTATCAGCTCCCGGGTAACTCCTGGGGCTGCCCTCACCCGCTCGCCTTCAGCATACCAGAAGCCTGCCTTGGCAGGTCGTTTGAAGCTTCCCATCCCACCAGCCCCCGTAGCAGACACGCAAGGAGACACCCCTGCACACACCAAAGGGGCTCGCTCACCTCACCGGCAGCCCTAGGCCTCACCCGACACAGGGAATCGTACCCTGCACACCACCACGCTGCAGCAGGAGCGGAGGTAGTGACAGCGCTGCTGCACAGCCATGCGGTGCTGGCATGGCAGCACTGCGCTTCAGCCACGAAGCGGCAGCCGCACAGGGCGCCCGGCACATGCCCGTGGCACAGGCACTGCAGTTCCACGGTGTGCATGCCGAGCACTGGCCGACAGCACACATGTGGGGGACAGCGGCCTTTCCTTACCGGGAAGCAGCAACGAGCACGGCAGCATCACCTCGCAGGCACCGCAGCATCGCAGGGCTGTCACCTGCGGAGAGAGCAATGGGGATCACAGGGACGCCACCGCGCGTGCGCGGCTCCCGGGCTCAGTACCCAACTCTGGTCGCTGGGCAGCAGCATTATCTGAATTACTCTTCTCGATTAATACCATCCAGAAACCGTAACTTGGCTGCATCCACAGAGCTTCTATTCCTCTGCACCTTTCCCCCTCGCAGCCCCAGCAGCACCGTTCATTGCCCCCGCACCCAACAGCATCAAAGTGTCTTGAGCATTTCAGTCCTTTCCTCTCGACTGCTTAAAAAAATCTGGTGCTTGCTACTGTCCATGCCACTGCCCCCCCCGCCCATGCCTGAGGGAGGAGAAGCAGCACAGCAAACCTGGGGAACAAGGTTGGGTCCCCCACCCCCGCAGAATAAGCCCCAGGAACTGCTTCTGGCATGTGGCATCAGGGTTGTGATAGGGATTTGTTTTTTTCTTTTTTCCATAATGTAATAATTGGGGTTGCTTTTCCAAAGTATTGAGTTCTGTGGGGATTTTTTGTGCTTTTGCCCAACAAAAAATGGTCATTTTCACTTTCGGTTTTGTGCATGAGAATGGTTGGTGGGTGCTTTTAGGTTGTTGTTCCCTTCCTGCCACCACCCCATGTTTTTTTTTCCTTTCCATCTGCACAAATCCAGCTGGAGTTGGCTTTCCCAGAAGCCCCAAATTATTTTCTTTCCATCAGAATTGTTTGGGATTTTGTTTGGTTTTTTTCACACCCCATTGCAGACCCAGAGTCAGGGGGTTTGGGGTATTTTTGTGCCCTGGCAGCAGCTCCCAGGCTGCGTACAGAGCCCCATGGGGGACGTCCCCATTTGGGGGAATCGGCCCCAAATTGGGATGGGAAAGTGAAGAGAAGGAGAAAAAACCCTGAATAGCCTGAAAAAGAACACCTACTCCAGCCCACCAACCACTGGTCACCTTGCATGAATCACCTCCAGGGCCCAGATCACACTCGGCTCGTCGCTTAGCACCCTCAAATAACTAAAAAGAGTAAAACCCATAATGGAGCCCTATAGCCATCAGTCACATCTTCCCTCCAGTACTACACAGACTCACCTTCTTACAGCGCTCCCCTAGGCTCTCCTCCGTTGCCCTGCACGACTCATCCATCTGCACCTGGAAAAACAGTGTTACTGAACAAGTCACCTGGAGGCACAGCAACAGCTTAACCATTCCACAGCTCTTGCGCCCCCGTAGGAATACCATCTAGAGCCCAACTACAGCCTGCCGTTAAAGGAAATACTTTAAATCAAACGTTAATCCCACATACAAGCTTGAACACCTTTGAGATGCAATCTGCTCAACTAGCACTCTAGGTGCTTGCTGGGCAGCTATGGTCATCCCCTCAGCACCCACAAGACGCTACAGAAATCACTGTCCTTGTCCGCTGCCAATGCCTACTCACTCCACCGAGGGTGTATGGGCTTTGCCAAAGCAGTCTATGTATATTAGCATTAACCATATGCTCTTATAGCTACTCTTTCCCTAACTCTAACATCGCTACACCCCCATCTGGAGCACCTCCAACACAGACATGCAGAGATCAATGGTGCAAACAAACTACAGATCTTGTGACCCAGACACGTAAGAAAACTCTCCCCAAGAAAACTGACTCCTGGAGATGCCATCAGGCGAGACAATTGATGGGGCCGTGAAGAAGAATCTACAGCATCCTCAGAGAAGTTGCACATAATCGCCTGTGAGGAAACAGCAACTCCAAAACTGGCAAGACAGACAGATGCACAACAAGCCAGGCTTAAAGACCTGAGAATGTTAAGATGCAGGGAACAGGTTCCAGAAAGGGCTCCAGGTAATCAGACTGCTCTTCAGCAGCAGTACTGAGGCTGCCTTAATCACCACCACAGAAAGATGACCATCTGTAAGGTTCTAATATTAGAGACACACAAGACAGATCTGCGCATTAGACAAATAACGCGGGCAAGGAAGCTCCCAGCATTATACTGATGAGCCAAGGCTCGCAAGACCCTCAAATATTACTACCGATGTGCCCGACAGACAGATCGAACAATAGAGATATTGAGACCTGAGTAAGGTATGGCAAGAGACACAGAAGACAAACTGCAAAACCACACGGTAACACAGACTAAGCCTGAGACCACCCTGGCCAGCAGACACACATGTGTTGCAGAGAGGACCCCACAACCTCTCTCAGCCCTAATGTCTCTCATCTCTGATCAGTCTGATTTTACAACCCCTGCGGGCCCCACCTGCGCTTCCCCCAACCGACCGGCCACCTGCACAAAGACCGCATCGGCCCCTCAGCTTCGCTTCCAAATCCGGGGGCTCAAAAGCCATCCTTTAAAAAGGCCACACAGGCCATGTAGGATGGGGCTGCGGTCACACGGACACTCTTCAACTCCAAACGTGCGGTGCCATCACTCAGCGTCGCACCACTCAGCGCCGGCCACTTCCGCAACGACAGCCTCCTCGGAAGCGCCGTGAACTTCCGCTCGCCCACGCTCTAATGAGGCTGGATGTCGTGGCCGCCGCCACCTACGGCGCCTGGAGAACCAGAGAGACAAGGTGACCGCTGCGCCCGACATCCCACCTGCTCTCCTGAGAAACGCTAAGGCTCCACACCCAGACACAGGCAACATACCCTAACCCCAACCACAGCATCTCACTGACAGGCCTACTGAGAGACCAAGTCAACACCTGAAAAAGTAAACAACAGAACTAGTGAAAAACCCCAAGGTTCCAGCTTCAGTAAAGACAGGAATAGCAGCACAATAAAATACATTTACACAGAAAAAAAAAAAACCAGCAAAGCAAAAACCAAACCCCAAACAGAACACCATACCACTAAACCGCCTCACCGCCCCCTCAGCGCCCAAAACAGCATCCCGGGAGAAAAAAAGCAAAGCAGGCCACAAGGGACCTTTCTAGTACAGCTGCTGCCAAAGAGCGCCAAGCTCTGGAAGCCTTACCTCAGGCAACGCCTCCGCTTCTCTAAACGCCAGAGCACGCCTGCCCGGGGGGCTGAGACAGCCCCAGAGCTGCGACCGCCCGAGGGAACACGGGAGCCCCGGCGCCAGAGGAGCCCGGGGGCAGCGAGAGCTGCCCGAGCCCCGGCTGGGGCTCTTCGACCCCCGGGCCCCGCCCCCGCCCTTCCCACAGCGCCCCGCGAAAGGGGCGGGCCGAGCCCCCCGAGGGGTGAAGGCCCCGGGAGCCGTACGGGAGCCGCCTGGAGCTCCCGGCGCGGGAGGGGGGGGGAGAGAAAACACCCAAACCGAGCCCCCCCCCGAGCGGAGCAAACACAGGCTCGGGCCGTTGCCGGGGGCGGGGCCTGTCGCTAAGGGGAGAGAGCCGGCACCGCCCCCGGGCCGTTGCCAGGGGGCGGGGCCTGTCGCTAAGGGGAGAGAGCCGGCACCGCCCCCCGGGCCGTTGCCAGGGGGCGGGGCCTGTCGCTAAGGGGAGAGAGCCGGCACCGCCCCCCGGGCCGTTGCCAGGGGGCGGGGCCTGTCGCTAAGGGGAGAGAGCCGGCACCGCCCCCCGGGCCGTTGCCAGGGGGCGGGGCCTGTCGCTAAGGGGAGAGAGCCGGCACCGCCCCCGGGCCGTTGCCAGGGGGCGGGGCCTGTCGCTAAGGGGAGAGAGCCGGCACCGCCCCCCGGGCCGTTGCCAGGGGGCGGGGCCTGTCGCTAAGGGGAGAGAGCCGGCACCGCCCCCCGGGCCGTTGCCAGGGGGCGGGGCCTGTCGCTAAGGTGGGTGGGGCCAGGTGGGTCAGCCATCAGACCGCCTGCCCGCCCATCGCCGGGGGCGGGGCCCGTTGCTAAGAGCGTGGCGAGGGGTATCAGCACCACCCTCACCGGGCTATCGCAAGGGGTCAACCCCTGTCGCTAAGGGCTGTGGTACACGGCTCCAGCCCCCACGGTGCCGTCACCAGGTAGCGGGGGGGGGGTGTCACTAAGTGGCGTGGAGAAGTGAGCGCGGCGAAGTGTCGCTCCAGCCCGTGCACGGCTGCTGGCTGCAGTACCGCGGTTTGGCCGCACGGTGGCGGCAGAGAGCAGGAAAAACCGTCGCCATCGCGAGGGTGCGGGTCCCCGGCTGCAGTACCGGATTTTGCTCAATCGGTGATTGCCGCGAGCGGGCGGGGAGGGGCGGGGGAATCTCCACCAGGGGAGCGCAGCTCCCGCCTGTAGTGCAGGGGTTGTTTGGGTCACTCGGTGGCAGAAGCGAACAGGGGAAAAAAAAAAGTCGCCACCGACCGTGCACTGCTGCGGCCTGCAGGACCGGACTTTCGTCGCTCTGTGACAGCAGCGAACAGGAAAAAAAGTCGACAGCGCGAATTCGCAGCTCCCGACTGCAGCACCGAAGTTTGGTCGCTCGGTGGCAGCAGCGAGCGGGGGAAAAGTCACCAGCTCCAATGCGCAGCACAATGTACAGTACAGCAATGCAGTACCGGATTTTGGCTGATCGGTAGCAGCAGCATTATCCCAATTATTCTTCTCTGAGACATGACCCATAAGTCGGCCTGATTAATACCTTCCAGAGACCGTAACTATTGACTGAGTGCACGGAGCTTCTATTCCTCTGCACCTTTCCCACTCACAGCCCCACAGCATCGTTCATTGCCTCTGCACCAAAGAGCATCAAAGTGCCTCAAGCATTTGTCTTTTCCTCTCGACTGCTTTAAAAATCGGGTGGCTGTTACTGTCCTCGCTCCTGCCCCACTCCCCCACCCCCATGCCCTAGGGAGGAGAAGCAGCAAAGGGAACCTGTGGAACAAGGCTGGTTTCCCCACACCCGCAGAGTAAGAATTGCTGTAGGCGTGTGGCATCAGGGTTGTGATAGGGAGAGCAGCAAGTCAACAGATGCTCATCCATCAGGGGAACACAGCTGCCCCTCTGAAGGCAGGCTGCCCGGGGTGAGGGGGGCAGCTGTGCGTCGGGGCACAGGGCAGCCAGGCAGACCAGATGCCAGCGGCTGCCCTGCAAAGGAGTTGTGCGCTGCTGAGCCTTGGGCTTCGTTGGCTTGGCAGCGCCTCGCCTCGCCACTGCTCATCCTGCGTAAGCACGAGGCTTCAGCGAGCACAGAACAGGAGGCCAGGGGAAGCGGGGGGGAGGAATGTCACCGGGGAAAAAAAGTCATGCAGGGGGGCCATCTCAGGGGACAGCGTCTGGGAGGGCACAGACACACGCAGAGGGAGGGCGGGGGAGGAGGCGGACACTGCCGGACAGGGGCACGTCTGGGCAGACACGCCATGGGGAACATGCATGGGGATGACTGACACCAGGGGGGTCCCCCCAGGATAATCCACAACGGGCAACTCACCTGGGCTCACCTGCAGCAGATGATCCGCTCCAGATAACCGACCCGCTCCGGAGAATCCATTCCGGATATGTCCGTCAGACTGCCAGCATTTCACCCCAAATTTTCAGCAAATTGGGTTTTCGGGGGCGGGTTGGGGTTGGTGGCTTTGGTGTTATTTGTTTTGGGTTTGGTTTTGTTTGTTTTGGTTTTGGGGTTTTTTTTGTGTGTGCTTTTCTGTAATATAAAAATGGGGCTTGCTTTTCCAAAATATTCAGCTCTGTGGGGTTTTTTGGTGCTTTCCCACAACATAAAAACCGGTGATTTTCACTTCTGGTTTTGTGCATGAGAATGGTTGGTGGGGGTTGTTTGGGGTTGTTTTTGCCTTTCCCAGTAGCCCCAAATTGTTTTCTTCCCCCTCAAATTGTCTGGGCTTTTTGTCTATTTGGGTTCCCCCCCTCCCATTGCAGACCCAGAATCAGGGGTTTTGGGGGATTTTTGTGCCGTGGCAGCAGCTCCCACTCTGTGTGCGCAGCCCCAAAGGGTAGTGTCCCCATTTGGGGGAATCAGCCCCAAATTGGGAGCAGAAAAGGAGAAGGGGGAAGAGGCAGCTTTTGGAAGTACTTTTATATCTTCAGTAGAAATTGGGGGGGGGGGGGGGGGAGGTTTGTCAAGTTTTTTAATCCTCCCTATAAATAGGGTTTCTTTGCATTTTAAAAACCTTATATAGCATAGACATACACATACAGATGTTTAGGGAATACATATTATATAAAAATATAAATAGATAATACATAAAACGTAACTGTTTAGACTTAGAGATTATATTTACACTTATATATTTACACTTGTCTTTAGAATGTGTCTATTTACACTCAGAATATCTATTTACACATAGACTTATAGTAACACTTTTTATATAGAACATCTATTTAGACTAGCTGTTTACTGTATTTTGACACTAATCTTTTTAGACTTCTCTATTTAGACATCTACTTCCAATTATATCTATTTAGACTTAGTTATCTATTTACACTTATTTATAATCTCTATTTAGACTACATATAATAACTACTTAGACTCACTTTGTAACACATAGTAAGTGTAGATGCTCACTAGTCAGACTTTTTTCTAATTGAAATTCCTTCATATATCCTTTTTCTTAAACTCCTTTATTTTTTAATTTAGATATATAGACACTCGAGTTAACTTTTGTATTTTAAAACCCTATATATCTCTATTTAGATTTTTTATATTCGAAAATCCTTTATATAATATAGGAGATACAGGTTGTTACTTTAAAATCCCTTTATATATCTATAAATGAATATTATTATTTTTCAATATATATAAAAATTATTTTTCTCTGCTTCAACGCCTCACGCCCATATTTACTGTTTTCAACATTTTTTTAATACACACACACACACATGAATTTTCAGGCATTTTGGGGCTGCAACCCCCCTTTTGAGGGGGGGGAACTTCTCTATGACTCCCCTGTCCCCACTCAGCTACCTGTCTGATGCATTATCACCCCCTCAGTGACACCGGGATGCTCCACATGACATTATCACCCCCCCAGGACTCCCCCCTTTTTATTCACCCCCAAGAAGGGCACTAAATCTGCTCCAACCTGCAGCTCATTACTTTAATAGTGCCATTTACAAAGGTACACACACACACACCCCTCCCACAACCCCACCCCCCAAAAAAGGGGGAGCTCTGCTGAAAACTAAAAGGTGGGGCAGCCCCCCAAACAGCTGCAGCCCCCCCAGCCCCTGTCCGCAGGCTGGCGGCCGCCCCACGGCGGAGCGGGAGCGTGCCAGAGGACGGTGTCACGTCTCTCTCGGGCTCTGCTCGGCCACGCTCCCGCGCTGGGATGGGCTCCCCGGGGCGACAAACAGCCCCGGTCCCTGGGGGCCCCGACTCTCCCCACCAGGCAGCCCTCGCGGCCGCACCTGCGGGGCACCCGCTGGAGACAGAGCCGGGAGCCCCCAGGCAGAGGGATGGCCCCTTACCTTCACCACGCTTAACGACCGGCAGGCAAACCCGGGCCGGGAGGTATTTTGAGTATCATGGGGTATGTTAAGCATCGCGAGACACTCACTGAGAAGACATCTGAAAAACAGAAATCCCAACCTATATTTCAGCACGTGAATAAAATAGCACAGAAGAAAATGGAGGAATTTGGTCAGAATAGGGGAATTGAGCCAAAGGAGAATTCTAGGTAAACAGGTCAGCCTGAAATACATCACCTCCTTTAAAAGCTAGAGTGATTTTGTCACTTAGAAACAGTATTATGACTAACTGATATGATTTTGAACAGATTCCTCACATAAAATCAAACACTTGCTGGTCTCGGGAAACGTCTCACCCCTTCCTTACGGCACCGCTGCGGGGAGATAACCCCGTGAGGCTGCGGGGCAAAGTTGTACCGTAACCAGAACCTCCGCTTACAGATCCGCCGCAGCAGCTACAGCCCTTGTGCTGCTTCACACCTTGCTTGATCAGTAAAGCCTAAAGTGAAGCGTCAAACTTTTAAGAGTAAAATAAAAAATAAAGATCAAGTCTCAGTAATTCACTTTATGCTGAAAAGGTATGCATGTGTTTATACACATCCAATAAAAATACCTAAGCTATAAAAGTATTTGGTTTCCCTTTTGCAATAATTTAACTTGCACAGCTGTTAACTGACATAATTAGATTATCTATCTCCAAAATACACAGTAATAATGTGACTAGGGGATTTCTGTGTGTTACGTAGTTAGGAGGGACATCTGGCCAGCTGCCCTGCTCAAGAGAGATGCCGCTTAACTGCCAGGGAAACGCGCAGGGAAAGCAAGACACGAATAAAATACTTACAAGCACTCCCTCAAAATATCAGGGAAAAAAACCCACAAACATTTAGTTGCATCTCTTCTTAAACATTTACAGTAAGTTCTTAACTGCTTAAATACACCTAATAAACCGTACACCACAGCTACTTGGCAGTTACAGTTTAAACAGTGCAAGTCAGTTTGCAAATCATAAAATTTTACCTTTTTTAACAAAGTTTCATTTATGATAGAAAAATCAGTGAGATAAGAGATCCCGCATACGGTTTTACTTTGGGGCAGGGGGTGGGGGAATCAAATCCACAGTGCTACAATCCATAAGGCCACCAGAAAGGACTGGCAGACTTGCTAACATATTTGGCTGCACTGAAGCATGCAGAGGAACGTGCAGTTACAACTGAGGAACAAAGACCAGCGATGCCCTCAGCTTTCGGAAGACTTGCTGTGCTTGGGTCTTTGGAAAGAAATGGGCTTTTTTTTTTTTCTGTTGTTAAAGAGAATGAAAAGTCTTGTTGCTGACATCATCTCTGAAGATCCACTCTGATGGGAAGTTCATAAAATGCAACTTCTTTGAATGAGAAAGATTTCCATTCTGAAAAAATCACTTTCCAACTGAAGGCAAAAATTACACACTGTAAGTTAAGGATAAAGGACATTATTGAAGCAATAACTCACCAAAACCATAACAGGACTCACTGTCACTAGTTACAAGGCTGCTAATGCTTCTTGGGAAAGCCTGGAAAACATGCGGAAGCAATGATGATTTATCCAAATTTCTCTATCACCTTCCTTGCTCTTAGTACAGATGCTAGTAAGGTTTTCAAGTACTACTCTCTTAAAAACTTATGGACTGAAAAAGCATAAAGCTTTTATCATTAAAACAAAGTCTGTTTCTTCTGAACATCTGAACTCTTACAAACAGTTCCTTTCCTCCTTTAGTACAAAATTATTTTCACAGCACCATTTAATAGTAAGCGCGCTTACACTTATGAAGATTATGCTTTAAGGAAGAGAAAACAGATGGAGGGAAGTAAGCTTTGCATAGGCGTAACATGCTCCAGAACAAACCTTATTTTATTTTTAGTATTTGTGTTAAAATATTTAATAGAAAGACTATAGAAGGAGAATTGGCACATTAACGTTATCTTTAAAGTCCATAGTACAAGTAACTTAGGAAAAGCGCAGACACACATTGCGGATGTACCTTGTACTTTCAGTCCACTATGGATCCTTTCACCCTGTCTTATACTTTCATGGCAGAAGAAAGGGCAACCACGGTGAAACGGTGGCAGCTGACATTCTGCTGAGATGAAAAAAACCTGTAGCATAAAGCTGGGTAGGCATCTAAAGCTTCCCTTTTCTGTGAAGGTTTGTGAAGACTACAAGTGAGTGGACGAAACAGTATTTTGCATCATCCTTGCTACAGTTTTGTTGATACAGGCCACTAGAGCTTTTGCATTTTTTAGATGACTGTGCCTTTTTTTTGACTTATTGTGCTAGAGCCACTTTCATAGATACACCCAGGTGACAGACACAGATAGCTACACATGTTTTCTCTTAAGCAGAGGGAGAGGCAGTGGCTACCCTTACCTGCCCCAGGAGGTTGAGAAGCTTCTGCAGGACAAGGAGCATATTCCAGGGGAGGTAACGTCCATCTGTTGTGGAGCCTGTATGCCATCATGACCTCTTTCAAATACTGTAAGAGGAGAGACAACTATGACACCTGGGAGAGACACAGAAAGGGGAGCGGGCAGCCCATGGCATGACTCAGCCTTAGACCAAGTTCTAAGTGTAGGGAGAGCCTTGGTGTATGTCTGACAGGTGTTTACCACGTGGGACGGCTTGGTGAAGAAAGCTTCTGGAATACTGCAGCAGTATGCCAGGCCTACATCTCTTCCTATATTCACCCTCTCCAACAGCAGATGATACTGAGGTTTCTTCAGATCAAGACTGGTTCTGCCAGCCTAACTCCAAGGCATAAAGTGGAACTTAGTAAAAGCCTGTGGCTAGGGCTAGGTACAGTAGCCACCCTGGCAAGTCATTCAGGTAAAGGTCAACTAGACTGAACACCAGTGTCTCTGTAGTTCATGGCATCGCACAGAGCTGATAAAGGACAATGATTAGGCAGCTTTGGGCCTGCACAGGTTTCTGCAAAGCACTGGCTTGCATGTGAGGACTTGAGTCCTTTGGTTTTGATCAGTATTAGAGCCCTGCTGCCCCGGCCTTCAACATGGCAACCACTGCCAAATGTTGTGGGCACATAATTCAGCAAGCAGCTTCATAGCAACACAGCTGCTCAGGGTGGTATCAACTAAGGACCTGCAATCAAACCACTCTTGGAAGCGTAGCAGGAACCTGCCTGATAGCAGCCTGGCTGCCTAGGAAGACAGGAAACTGAAAGAATACATAAAAGAGGTTGCATGCCCCTCTTGACCTGTCAAATGAATACCTAAGAAACAGTGGGCGGCTTTGTAGAAAAGACGATGTTTAACTGGAAGCCATGCCCAAGTCAAAGAGGGATGCTCTCTGGAAGAAGACAATGTGAATTGTCTTGTCTTGCCTGCTGGTCCACGGTGGTGGTTTCACAGTGTATGCTAGTGGAGCACTCAAGCACCAATGGGCATGATGTCTGTAACCCTTTGTTTCCTGTGGCTCTACAGAGACTGTTGTTGCACGCTGCCTTCCGGGTCTGCAGAAGGCCTGTTTCTGTTTGGAATGACCATTCCCTTAACTGTTGTTCCAGGATCACTCGCACCTCCCTGGAGAGGACAGGAAAACTCAGAGGTAAAAAGGATTTCCCCTTGACTAAACAGGTCTTTAGAGGAGCTCTGCCCCTTGGCCCCAACAGGACATTGTACATGTCCTGTCTCTCGCAAACTTCACCTGGCACAGCTCCCTGACCTTCTCCCATTACTCCGCCTTCCCTTCTGCCAAAGGGTCAGCTATAGCTCCCCATGTCCATTAGAGGACTACGGCCACCCATCCATGCACCCTTTCGCTTGGGCTGGACTGTTCGCCAATCCACCTATCTAATGCCTGAGAAGGGGAATGGTAGCCTTCTCCATCCTGCATCCATTTCTTGCCCTCAATGCTTGGGAGCAGCTGCTAGGGGACACCTCTGCGGCTTTCCATTGCTGGGCTGCAATAGAAAGCCTCTGCAAGCAGCATTGTCCCCTCGAGGGAGAGGAGAGGCCAAGGGAAAGACAGTCTTCTCTCAGGCTGAGGTCAGCATAGCAGCAGTTGCCCATGAGAGCTCTGCAGGGGATCAAGATTCAAGGACTGAGGGCAGCCTTGCAGCTGCCACTGCCAAGGGGAGAGGGAGGACAGAAGTGTATTTCTTGAGCAAGCAGAAGAGGCTAGCCGAGGCAAGGAACATGTTATGCTAAGAACGGGGAAGAGGGAGCACAAGGAGAGAGGTGGAGGTAAAAACAGAGAGCCAAGATACTGGCAACCAAGTACAGGAAAGGCAACCAGGGCAGAGGGCTCTAGGACTCATCCAGAGCAGCTCTCCCCTGTCTCCCTTAGATCATGTCCCACTAGTCTATCCCTAAGGCAGGGAAGGAAAAGGAAGGAAAAGGAAGGAAGTGGTGAGAGTGGCAGAGAAATACTGCAATCACTATTAACAAGCACCATTTAATGGACTGTTGGAGAGGAGTGTGCTGTAGGCAAAACACTGCTTCTGATCTGAGCAGAAGGGAGGAGACTGGAGAGTGCCCCAGAGGGCTGAGTAGTCCAAGGCTGCGGAGCAATGGGAGGGAATTGAAGGAGTGGGACAGGGTGATTCAGTAAGACCATTGTTCAGGGTGAGGAACAAAGAGCAAAACGGGAGAGAGCTTTTTTGAGAAGGAGCATTTGGCAATGGCAACTGCTTTCCCTTGCTCTTTGTGTGTCTTGCAGCCTTCGCGGTTTATGTCTGAGCTGCATGCACAGCAGGAATCGGGAGATTAGACTAGGCAAACATATGCAGGATCGGCACGCTGCATCCCTGTAAGAAAAAAGAATAATAAAAAAAACCTGCACACCAGTTATTTCCGTTGGTATTTTCTGTAGGAAGTGCCACCTGCACCCCTTCAAATATGGTCTTGCCCAGCTTTGATGATATGTTGGCACTTGCAATAGGTCAAAAGATGGCTTTTGGCATTTTGAGACATCCAGCAGCTCCCCAAAATGCACCTAGGCAGCTGTGAGGCAGCTTCTCAGTCTGAAGCTCTGAGAACTTTGGAACTAACTCGCCCAACTGCTTAAGACGTTGTAGCCTGCCAGTCATCCAGAGCCAGGCTTCTTGCCTTGCTCGCACCCCCACAGCATTTGAGAGGCCAGCTGCAACAGTTGCAGTCCCTCCATTACTCACTACTTCTAGGCCAGTAGGGGATGAGTTAGAAGCGCTGAGCAAAACCCTGAACCTGAAAGAACAGCTAACGTTAACTCCAGGAGGAGCTTTATCACCTGCAATGGAACGTAAACGGTATCGCTGAGCACACTTTCTGGTTTTCTTATGCAGGAAGCAATGAAGGATCAACTGAATACAACCATACCTTGTTAGCTATTTTCACAAGAGGCACATGCTGCTGCAGCTTCTATCTTTCAGGCTGTTACCTATAAGAAAATTGAAGCATGCTTTATTGTAGGAAGGAAACCCTTAATTAGAAACTTAGTTCATGGCCTCATTTGCCTCTCTACGCACATATCTAGTGAATAGCCCAGGAAATGTTACAGAAGTGATTAGCAAAGCAAACCCAAACCACCTCAAGAGAGCCCGTAACTACACACGTCTGTCTTTCCTTTCCACCCCCGCATTCCTAAAGCACCAAGGCAGGAGCAGGCACGGCAGCCATGCCCTCGGGTCACACCGCGGGGGGAGAGAGCTGGAAGAGTCCTCTGACACGCAGGATTAGTAACAATTTCTGTTCTCAACTGGGGCTTAGTCCACGCACAAGTACAACACTGATACAGATACGAAACTGAGGGTGTCAGTTAATCCCAGGTGCCACATACACTGTACCTCCTTCCACCGCCTCCTGCCAGCGAACTCTTTTTCCAATCTCTTCCATCTCATCCCAACTCAGATAACTCGCCTGGGCGCCCGTGGGGCGAGAGCGGCAATGGCCTAGGTGCCCCGGCGACGGCCGCTGCCGGAGTGGCGGCCGGTCCCCCGGCAGCCCCACCGTCCGGGCCCTGCGCTTCCGGCGCCGCGCCAGGGCTGCCGCAGCAGACGCGCGCCGCAGCCACCGCCCACCCCGGCGTGGCGTTATGCGCCCGCGGGCGGAGACCGTGCGCGCGCTCCCCACCTCATGACGCCTGCGCTGCATCCGGGTCCTGCCGGGTGGGGCGCCGCAGCCGCCGAGGGTTGGCGGGGAGTGCGGACGTGGCAGGCAGCGGGCGGGGGAGCGGCGCTTCCGGGGGAGCGGCGGGTCCGGGAACCGGAAGCGGGCCCGGCAGAAGCAGTAGCGGGTCAGCAGCGGTGAGTGAGGCCGCGGAGCGGCTCCGGGGGGAGGGGGGCGCTGGACCTGCCGGCGGTGGCCACCGCACAGGTGCCTGGGGCGGGCGGCTGGTACCATGCCCGGCGGCCCGGCAGGGGCACGAGCCGCCGCTTCCTTCCCTGTCAAGGAGCTGAGGCCTGGCGGCGCTCAGCTGGGTGACACGTCGGGCCCGCCGAGCCTGCCCGGCCTCTGTAGGGGCCCGAGTCTCTCCCGGTAATGTCTCCGGGCAGGAACGCGCCGCTGGCGGCCCGGTCCGGCCCGACCCAGCGGGTGCCGGCCTGCGGGGCTGGGGCCGGCTGTTGGCGGGGCCTTCTCCTCCAGGGCACAGGCTGCCCTGAGTGGAGCCATCGGCGTGCTGGTGTGGTGTGGCGGGTCCCGGCAGCTGCGAGATGGACCGTCGCTCCCTTTCGGAAAGCCGAGTGGTTTTTTTCGGCCCAAGTGCGCTGTGAAGCAGCTACACACACCCCCACCCCACCCCCGGAATGTCCCTAATCTCTTGTAATCCGCGGATTTTTCCCCCAGTGTTTGCATTGTTCTGTTAGAGCTTCCATTCATCCGAGGCTTTTAAAGGATAGTCGTCCCGTGAGGAGACCTGTGACTGAGTTTGGTTGGATTTGGTAGTAAAACTTAACGATTGTCTATCTCTGGCATTGGAAAAGGAAGGAGGAAAGGAGTGAAGGTGGCATGACAAAAATACAAGTGTAGTCTTTAAAAAGCGGTTATGCGAGATGGACTCTTGCTTTCCATTAAGATTGTGCTTTAAATGTGTTTGGTTTATGTCTTTGGGGTTTGCTTTCACTCTTTCTAAGTGCTGCTCTTTAGAGTAGAATGAACATTAGTTTTGTTTCTCTTCATTCTTGGGATGTACTTGAGTATTTTTTCAGTGTGTATGTGGTGTCTTAGATTTGAAATCTTTGTCAGAGGAACTTTGCAAAACCATCCAAATTGGGCCTCCTTGGTAACTGTCACACTGTGTAAGTTCTGTTTAAATTTACTGGCTGATGGAGGTGGTTGCTGAAACATAGGTGAATTGTTTACACCCACACCAGAAGTTATCCACCAGAGATAACGTTTGTAGAGTGTGTTAAAATACATAGTTTTTCCAGTTTCATACCCGGTGTTCATTTTTAGTCATTAATGTGATAATTCCATAAAATATTTCTAGATAGTTTTCTGTTATAGGGCTCTGTAGTCATCTTAACCAAATGTTGGGGGGGGGGGGGGGGGGGCGGAGGGATGTTAGAGGGAGAGAAATCGCCATTTGACACAAAACATGCAATGTCTTTTTTGTTGTTGTTTTCAAGCAGTGTAAAATTACACCACTAGAATGGGAGATGACTCACTGCTGGTTTTGTCCTAAGGTCTTACTGCTCATTAATATGAAGTTGTCCTGAGTGTGTTTAGGAAACTTTGAGTTTAACACCACTGCCAATGCCCCTCCCACCCCACCTGGTTCTTGTGTGGTAGGTGTTCTGTTTATGGGGTGGATGGGAATATACGTGGCCTAAAACTCCAGAGCTTCTCTCTTTAGAGAAGACTTGCCTTCAATCACATATATACGTTGTCTGTGGAAGCATAAGCATTTCTATGTGGTTTTGTGTGGAAAAGATTCTTGCTTCTGGAACTACCCTGTTCTACTTGAAGCTGTGCCACTCAGGATTCCTTATTGCTATAGCCAGACAACAAAGTGGACATCGATATAAGGAATATTTATTCTTAATATGCAGTGACATTTGCTCCAGGTTCTAATTTCATGGCTGAAAGCTGAGTTGTAGTAGTAAACAGCAGTCTGAAAGATTATTTCTTTAATGAGTCGTTTGATGTTTGTACCTCTTTGAATGTTTTCTCCTGCAGTTACAGGGACTATATTTTCTTCCTGTAACACTATCAGAAAGAGGGTCAAAAATCCAAGGAAGAATTGATGGTTGGCTAAGGAAGGGCAAGGTACAAAGAGTGATTTAAGTGATCAACAGCAACGTTACCACCAGAGAGAGAAGGTGGATGTCTCTTGTTCATTAGGTTTGAAAAGTTTATTTGCAATAAATTGTGAAAATACACCCTGTTCTTATATGTTCAGCAAGATTCAATGTTAATATAGAAAGCAATAAAAAATAGTATAAACTGGGCAGTATGCTTTAGGAAAAGCTAATTCTGAGCTTTTTTGTTTCTTGTGAGGGATGGGAATTGCAAAATGCCCATTTGTGTAGAGGAAGTCAGAGTACAGAAATTTTGAATGAAAGATGGTCAGTGTAACAATGTGTGAAGAAAACTTGTTTAGCATTGTAACATGGTTTTTAGTTTTATTCTATATACTGCATCCTTTCTTCCTCCTAGCCTCTTCTCTAAACTACACTTGTAACTTTTCCTAATCAATTATACTTGTGCAAAGTTCACGTAAATGAGTCAGATGACTTCACGTGTTGTAACGTGTGTGTGGGTAGCTAAGGAAGAGAGAAACCTTTCACTGTCATTTTGTCCATGTTGTATTTTCAATGACTTCTGCCTCCACAGGGTTACTCTCCAGAAGCAATGCCCATAACTGAGCATTTTTGAAATCTTTTCTTAGAGCTTTATTACAGAGCTAGAGATGTAAATCAGTCCCGCCAGGAGACTTCAATCACATTTTACGCTCTTTGTTAACTTAAGTAAAAATCTGGTCGTGGTGGCAGTGGGTTGGAAATAGTGGTAGGTTTAAGAGTTAGGTCAAGACTAAACATTTTTGTATTCAGTTTTTAACCAATTTCACTTTTGTAACTTATGTTGTATTGGACCTCGCCCAAGATGATGAATCAGCCTAACAAAACAGGGTTTAATGTAGCCCTTCTTTAGAAGAACACAGAAGCGATCACACCTTAGATGTGAACTGTGATTTTTATGTCCTGAAGCCTGAAAGATATCTTCGAAACAGCCCAGGAAAGACTAGGCTGCAAAAATCTGGTCCAGCACCTATTGTGTCAAGAAGTTCTAGTAGCTAATCTATCCTTTCTTCTCCTGAAAGTATCTTCCGTGAAAATATTGTGGCTTCTAGACTTTCACTGATACTCAGTTGTAAAGTTTAATTTTGAAAACTGTATGTCTTATACCTCTCATGAACTGTTAAAACAGATCTTTCTGGTGGTGACTCAAAATGTATAGATGAAGAAAATATTACCTTTGGTGTGACAAGTTGAGAGTCTGCCCAGGTGAAAGACATAGCACCACAAAGATACAACTGAATTGGAGGGTCAGTTCTAGTGGTGCCATTTAGATTGATTTGGACGAATGCATAGGAGGCATTCTGTTATAATGGCCTGAGTGCTTCCAGATCACTTGGCGGTCTCCGACCGACCAGGATTTTCTGTAGAGAAACAAAACAGGAGTTTCTTGTATTTGAAGAGAACCAAGTGTTCCACAAGGGCTTATAGAGGACCTGGTCGAGCTGTCGGTGAAACAAAACTAAGGACACATGCCTTTCAGAAGAGTGTTAATAGCTCCAGAGTTTAGATCTTTATAAGAATGGCATAACTTTGCTAATTCTCCAGAAAGATGCAGAACAGAATCCTCAAAAGCACTGTGGGTAATATTCTGAATTGGTCTCTGAGGATGCAGATTGTCCCCTTCTGTCCCATCTTTTGGAAATGGTTTTGATATCTGTGTTCAGAAATTAAGTAGACATTTCCTTCAGTTTCAGCATAATATAGGAGTCCATGCTGTTGTCTTTTTCTTTTTTTTTTCTTTTCACCTCCCAAGGATCAGTCTCCCCAGAAGTTGAAACAAACAAGCCTTTTATTTCTGTGGAACCAGTAGAAGTGCTAGCATCTTTCTGAAGGAAAGTAATTTTGCTGTACGCATTTCCTCTAGAAAGTGATCAAGAATTGATGAGATGAAGCTTTTCAGTTTCAAAAGGGAATTAACAGTGAATGCAGCCCGTAAGAAATGATGAATATGCAGTTTTCAGTGATTTGGGACATTTGCCGATTGAAACAAGCTTATATGAATCGCTAGGGTTTTTTTAAAAAAAAAACAGTCCATAAAAAGTGCACTGTAGTCTGCTTTGTTTGGATCCTAAGGCATGTGGAAACTATTGTAAAAGTTAAAAGATTCTCCGTCCCCCAGTATTACTGTGTAGTTTTCTCCCATCAGTTCATTGCCGATTGGCACTGGCAGTCTGTCTTGTCTAACAGTGTTCCAGTATGACTTTTAGCTGTGTAACTATTTTGACCAAACCTTCCATGGTCAACCACCTTTATACAGAAGACTAGAAAATGGCATAGAGTGACTGCTTTGTGCTTTGCAAGAAAATGATTTATTTATAGTACTGACAGCTTGTTGTCATAGTATTTTCCCAACAGCATGAGTCCTGCTTATTTGAGGTTTATGTATTGTAACTGCTGAGTAGTAATACCATGTTCAACAGCATGTTTTAATGTTATGTTTGGCTTTGTTTTGGTAATGTTACTACATGCAAAGGAATATCCTCAGTACTTTTATCAAGCGAAACAGCCTATTTTCTCCATTTCCCCCATCAGGTGTATATATTTATTTCTGTGGTTTTTTTTTTCCCTTCATGTCATAAGACAGCCTAAAACTGTGATTTTCCCCATATTCCTTCAAGTGACTGGGTTCTAATTTACATACATATTTTTTGAGTGGAGACAAAATGAATGCTGTTTGATACAAATGACTTGTACTGGGGGAGGAGGAAAATGGACTCATTCAGTGACAACTGTCTTCTGCCTTCTCAGAGGTAGATACTCTTGGCCCTGCCCTTTATAGTATTCCACATCCGTGGTGATCAAGCATGCCACTCGCCTTACGTTTAGAACAAGTCAAGCAACCAAAATAATGAAGCAGCCTTGTCCCCAGCTTCAACACTGAGCCTGTTCTTGAGTTTCCCTCCTCCTTTCCAGCTCCCTCCTTGACCCTCTGCCAGTATGGAGCATGCATCAGCCTGTGCTATGGTGGAGATTAGCCTGTGCTGGCTGCCACATGGGCTGGCTCAAGGTCTGAGGTATATCTACCTTTCTGTCAGTTGGGACACTGAGTTAGAACTGTCTCCTTTGTGTAGCTACTTTTTCCATAGGAAGTGTAGGAAATTATCTCAAACCTCTTTTCCTCTGTAAGGCTTGCATTAAACGAGCTTACCTCTTGGTTTCAGTATTATTGCAGAGAGAGCAACAAGCCAACAGATATTACCTGCTCAAGTGGGAAGTACTGATATTCACATGAGGGAGGGGAGAGAAGACTGAAAAGAGGACAGTAAAAGATCATCAGGTAAGGTCACTTACTGAGTATACACTCACAGCAGCAAGCTAGAAGTGGTTTCCAAGGGACACCCTTGAGTTCTTGCCCCATCATGCTTAAAAAAAAAAAAAAAAAGCATTGATCTTCTCCTGCCCTGTAGTAATTCCTTGTTCAAAGATCTGTTCAAGGATTTCTATAGATGTAACTTGTGAAGAGTGTCTTAATGATTATAGATCAGGAGGTATCCTGCAGGATGCTGCTCCTTTGCCTGCAGCTCTCCCTGGAAGAACGACCTGTTTGTAGGAGTAGTGACCAGAAGCCAAGTTCTCCATGCACAATCCAAAAAGCAATAGTCAGGGGCAGGAAGAAGTGACAGCAGCCCTCCTTCCTTGGCAGAAGCCCTGCCCAGATATTCCGAGATGTGTGGGTAGAGCAGTCGTCTTGCCGTGTTCTCCCTTCCCTTCACCCCCACCTTTGCAGGAGGAACTCTCCTGCTTTACTGTTTGCACAGAACAGAAGGTGGTTGCAGGTAGGTCTGACTGGTGTGGTGACATTGGTTACCTACCTGGGGAGCAAGAGGTTAACCTTTGGGGGAACTTGGGAAAGGAGTAGGTCCCAAAGTCCAGATTTCCTGGCCCCATGGCTACTCAGGTTAGACTGTTCTGCAGAACTAAGTCAAAGCTGTTGTAGGAAACCAGAATCTTTAGCAATGACTCTCTTGCTGTCATGTTTATCTTGTATTATCATGTTTAAAAACACTGCAGGCTTATAAAAAAATTTGTGACGCTGTTGTAAGTTGTTGCAAATGGCATTATATATTACTTTCAAGAGCAAATTACCTCTAAATATTTTGAAGTTCCTATTCTAAACAAAAGCCCTATCATTACCTTAATGCAGCTTGAAGAATAAAAATATAAAACTCCATTTATTTCCTTTCATATAAAATTCAATATCTAATTTCATAGTAAGCATTAGCATTCTTAGTGTTGACATTTGTCGTGTTTACTACCTACAGGAGGTTAAACGCAATATGTATTTAATATATGTATTATGCTAGCTTTCTTCTGTAAATAATTAGATTGCTCTGTGATCCATGTATCTTCCCTTTGTTCATATATATATATATGGATCTGAAAGTAGTTCTTTCAGTGTGGATGGTTCTTACAGAGCTGTAGTTATTTTAGTACCCTTGCTGTACAACTGTTGTGTCAGTTGTTAAAATAATTCTTTGACCTTATATTTTTGGTAATGTGAAGAACCAGCCTTAGCATTGGTTGGTATACTCTGATCAATATATAGGCAAAATAGCTCAGGTGTTTATCTGCTTGAGTTAAGCTGTAGATTCCTTGTTGAGATTTGCCTCAACTGGCTGATGGCTGTTGCAGCTGTATGTGTCCTCTGTATTAAGATTTACTCTGATGTATCTTCATATGTTCATTGTAGGGTTTGGAGCAAAACATGAGGGCATAATTAGTTATTTGCTTTACCTTAACTTTGCATTCTATAAAAACTGCAGTCTTTTAATAAAAAAAATTTAATTGCTGTAAACACACATTTCTTTACAGTGTTAGTGTAGATAGTCTTAGCTGAAAAGGGTAACAGTGACATATGAAGTGTCCAGAAGAGTACAGGGGATGCAAAATATCCTCGAGAAATAGACCATGAGGGCATCTCCTGCCTGTGAAGTAATCTTGGCTCTCCACAATTCAAGGGCTCTGTGGCTTATCTGCCTAATTGGTACCGTGGTATTGTAAGAATTGTCTGCTTGGTTTGGGGTCTCATGATGCGTTTCTGGTTTTTTCTTTATAAAGTTAGTTAACCTCTTTATAGAGTTAGTTAGAAGAATCGGGAATCTGTATGTTAAGCAAGACTTCTTGCATAACTTTCCTAAGAAACATCTCTCCTGTCTCTGATGCTCTGTTTCAGGTCTTTCCCTTTTGTATAACTCCTTTAGTGACATCTTTTCCTGAGATGCTTTTCCACTTTGAACATCTTTCTTAGATGAACATGCTGCTTTGGGAATATCTTAGTTTTCTGAAATGCATGTACATAACAAGGGCATTAAATCATATAGTGGTGGGGGAAAAAAGCCAAAACCCCCTATATTGGTCCTGTTCTAGATTCTATCAAACACTTCAAGAAGCAGCCTTTGTGGATGGTGAAGGCATGTTTCTTGTAGCAAGGAAGCATCATCAAGTAGACTAACAAAGAGTGAAAGCTGAACTTGTTCAGTGTTAATGAAGTGTTATGCTGAGGAATGTCTTGTCTGTGTCATGAAATCTGTTTTCTGTTGGTCTGATGTTGAGGGTGGAAGTAGCTTGTAAGGTGTCCCAGGAAGCTTTACTATGGAATAGCAAATGGTGGGTTGTTTTTTTTTTTAAGTTGATGATCACAAGTCTAACCAGCATGAAGCAGTGAATAAGTTGATTAGAAAACATAGTTTCTGAAAATATTGTTTTCTAACTAGCTTTTGTATAGCATTACCTTACTTGAAAAAATTGCTGTACAAGAGTAAATAACCATTAGTCTTTTACTTTCCCTAGTATCTCAGGAGCTCTAATTTCTGTGAAAACAGTAGAGAAGTTGGCCAATCTGTCTTTATGTCTGCTAAACACCTTTCCCCCCCTCCCCCCCCCCCCCCCCCGCCCTTTTTGCAGGTGAGATTAGTTTGGGGATGTGAATACAATGAGTGTAAACCAGCAAGCTCACACAGGGCCTCCTTATGGGCAACCTCAGCCTGGATATCAGGGATACCAGCAGCCTGTCTACGGAGGACAGCCATTGCCAGGGGTTCCTCAGTCGCAATATGGAGCTTATAATGGTCCGATGCCAGGATATCAACAGCCGGTCCCTCCACAAGGTACTTTTCAGTCAAACTTAATGGTTGATAACCTGTGAATTGTTGCGTGCATGGAATTTTTTTCTGTATAATTCCTATTGTTAGTCTTTATTTTCTTCTTCTGTATGTAGCTTACATGGTGTTAAAAATCATGTTCTTCCTGTACATTCTGAGGTTATTGTTCTGTCATTTGTCCATTTCAGTAGGGCTTACTGTTCTTTTAATAGCTCATAAAATTAACATGTTGAGAAGCACAACCACCTGCTTTTCTCTTTTTTTTTTTTTTTTTTTTTCTATGCCCCTGTTGTACTGAAGCACCTGACTAGGACAGTCTTCCTGATGAGGTTATGTTGAGGGGCAGCAGTTAGGGACCATAACAGATTTATAACTGAGACTGCCTTATATTTTATATATAGAAAGTTCTGCATTCCTTCCTGAAAGATTAAGACATACAACTGTAGGCAGAAAGCATATTTCGAGCTATTTTCTCTAATGCCTTTAAAATCAATAGAAAGTTTGTGGACATGTGGGCAAGCTAGTGAGTTCCAGAATTTCCGTGGTTCTGCATGATTGTATCACTTGTTGGGTTTGGTTTTGTTTGTTTGTTTTTTAAAGTTCAACTATTTTCCTGTATTCAAAAGAAAGGCTAACTTAAAATTATTAAAGAACTTTTGGAGGACATGAATTGCTTTAGGAGATTAATAGTGACTTTAACATCTGAAATGTAGAGGAGAAAATACCATTGTTTTGAGCAGAACTATTTCTGCCTCTCAAAATCATGTGGATGAATTCAGTTTTGCTGGGACAAGCACAACACGAACTCTCACTCTGAAATGTTTGTTTAGATTTCAGATTGGTATTCTAAGGAAATGAGGAATATGCTAATCATGCTAATAGTCTCTATTATTCTCTCCTCCAAATATGGTTTGAATTTTTTGCAACTTCTTGAATTTTAAACCATACTCAATGAGAAGGATAGAACATCAAAGTGTCTGTAGTTGTCTTGAAAATAACTGAAGTGGAAGACTGAAATCTGGGAGCTGAATGATTATCCTGGTGGGTTTTTTTGTCTGGAGTTAGCAGGGCAGTGGAGCAGAAGAGTTAGTGTGGTGTGCTAAAGAAGGGGTTATTCAGTTTCTCCATCTTCCTCTTCTCTCCTTAATCTTCTTCCTCCCCTCCTCTCAACAAATCTCTTCCAACAGCACTTTTAATCTGTGAGTTTTGAACTAATTTCACAGAGGGTTTAAAGTCCTATAAAAGTAATGAAAATTGGCACTGGGCAGAGAAAAGAAATCCTGCTTTCTGGGAAGACAGGCAGAGCTCAGCCATTGAGCGCTTTGTTTGGCTGCTCAGTATAGCCATTGACTAACTAGGGTTTTCTGTCCCATGGAAGGAATGGGGAGAAATTGGACTTGCTTCAGTGTGGGAGAGAAGGAGATTCAAGAAGGACAAAGATTACTATAGATTTGTTAGAAAAGTTTCATCAGTGCAGCTATTCATAGAAAACAGGTTTTGGCTGTTAGCAGTGTGAAGAATGTTTAGGATGTTTGTGAAAAGAAACTGATGAGCATGTTCCACCTGATACTTAAAGAATTATTTACAAGTCTGAAGAGCATTTCTTTTTACTGGAATTTACTTTTTTTTTCTGCATTATTTCTGGTTGCCTTTTTTAATTTCAGAACAACAGAAACGTGGTTCATGACGGCTCAGTAAGGACATAGCTAGAAAGCTTGGTAACATGCATATAAACTTGTGCAGATTAAAAATGCAGATTTTGTTTGTGTCAGTAATGATTGAAAGGTAGTGTGACACTGAGGGCAATAAGGTGGTCTCATTTGGACAACAAAAGCATATTGCACTACTCTTTAATATCTCATGTACTTTATTGGTATATCAGGTAAAGGCCACTTAGGATTTGTGGAGGTCTCTTCTATCTTTTCTTCTGAGATCATCCTTCCTAGACTTAGCAGACTGTATTAAGGAAATCTTAATTGTCAAGTTGTGCATTTTGGATCTGTTACTGTAAATCCATGATCCATATCTTTAGAAGGAAGGAATGTAAAATTCAGAGCACTAGCACAACAGTCAGAAGTTGACCTGTTAGTATCTGCTGAATATGACATCCAGGTGGAAAACAAACAATGCGCTATCAAAGAGAGCAGACAGGTGATAGTGAAGATAGTGACAGTTATCCTTTCTACCCCCATCTCCAACATGTTATGTTTATTGCAGGTCTTTGTAGGAAGACCTGTTGTAGCTGCATAATGTAGAGGAGAGAGAATTAATTTCAGAGGCACTAGAGTGACAGGAATTCAGTGAACGCTGAGGGTAAAAGGAAAGCTGCCAGTATTGTTCTGTGTTCTCAAAGTAGTTGTCTTAGGGATTTATTTTAAAAATAATAATAAAATTGCTTGCAGGACTGAGTGGAGAAGTGTTGGGAGCAGGTGTCATCCTCTGTCAGGGAGGCTTTTGCATCTGATTTATGTGACAAACCCTAGCTCTAACTAATGGAAACATGGGAATGCCACGCCAGCGACGCTAGTCTTGCTTGGGACTAGAAGTGGAATACTGTGCTGCTAGCTGAAAATAACTGCTTCTTGCTGTGAGAATGTTGAAAGAACCAGGACAATTCTGCATCAATCTTTCAGTCAGTGTGTTGGTTTCCTTTTGATGAGATTGTGCAGTTGAAAGTGCAAACACAATTGTCTGAACACCAATAGCAGCTAGGCTGCTGCTGGATTGTTTTACATGGACTTTGTTATGTATTAACACTTTTATTGATGTTAATATATGAACTATATTGGGAATATAAGTTGTGCGTGTTAGAACAATGAGAGAGGATATAGCTTAAGGAATAACGTGGTAAATGTGACATGGATTTTATGTACGTGATATTTTCTGCACTGTGGACTGTCCTCAGCATTGGAAACACTGTTTCTTGGTGCTTTCTCTCAGCCTTGATTTACTGGCGTGTTGTGTCTTTCCAGGTTACTTTCCTTCCTTGGGGTTCCCTTCGAAGGGCTCTCCTGTATCTCTCAACTCTGACACTTCTTCTCTTGCACCTAATTTCATAGGTAAATAGAGTCCTTTCTATGGGAGTGTTTGTACTGTGTGCTGCTTCTGTGCCAAGTACCCATTTAATATGAATATTTATCTCAGAGATGTGGGTACCTGATTATTCAGGCAGAGGTGGGTGGGACACTTCCCAGTCTAGTTGTGGACAGCACTGCAGAAGCATAAATAGGATATGAAGAAATAATCCTAGTAGAAATCCCTTATGTCTGCAGATTCATAGATAAAACCTGACTAGTGACTAATGTTTTATGAAGACTGATTTCAAAACCTGAATCGGCCCATTCAGATTAGGTCAGGGAGAATCCTTAGTTTAGGAAAAAAAAATGCAGTTTCCTACTTGAGAGAGAACTAAAACAGGAGGTTTGAAATTATAACATTGCCATGAAGAAATTAAAAATCTCCCCAGGCATCAGGAGGTTGTTATTGGAAGTCATGAGAGATTTGTAACTTGTACTTTCATTTAAGAGAAAAAAATAAGTTTTTAGGTTCCTTGGCTATAGCATAGAAACTAAATGTATGTTAGGAATAAGTATGATTCTAAAAGCTGTGGCTTGAAGAAATACTTTTGCAAAGCTATCAATCAAGACATAAGAGTTAGAAACACTGCAAGAAATCATTGTATTTTTTCCTTCTTTACAGCTAGTGGTATATTCGAAGAGCTATTTCCAGCAGTGTCAATTTGTTTAAAAGAGTAGGGAGTCGGAACTGGGCCAAGACTGTCTCTGGACTTTGAGTAAAATCTCAGGCATTTCCCATTTTGCTGTGATCTGCCTCTTTTTTGAGGTCTGTGATGAGTAAGAACAATATCTCAAAAGTGTTGAAGGGGAACCTCAGGATTCCTGGAGTAATGAATCTTAAAATAATAAACCACTAGACGTTCATACCTGTTCAAGTGACTTTTTCCAGTGGCTATTTGAGCGGTCTGTAGTAAAGATTACAGAACTATATTTCTGATAAGAGCTAAAAAAAGAAGGCTTCAGAAGCTTTTTCTGGAGTAAGCTTGTATTTGTGAAATTGTATGCCTGTTAAAGTTCATGGGGAAAAAAGTTAATGTGTTAAAAAAAAAAAGTGTATGTAGGATCCCTTCAGGAATTGGATTAAATATGCTTTCAAAGACAAAAGATAATGATACCAAACAGTTTACATGTACTATCAAAGGAAAGAGATTCCAAAATAGATGAAAGTATATCAAATTACCTGAAAAGACATTCAGAAATAGAAATACCACACAACATACAAGTAGTTGGAGATTGGGAAGTGCTTAGCCAGAGAAACAATAAGATGAAGGTGCTGTGGCAGTAGTTTAGGAAAGGCAAGATTTAATGAGATGAAGGTATGTAAAAATAATAAATGACTCTGGAAATAATTAAGTATTAAGTCTCAAAATGAAGAACAGGAGGAGGTTTAGTAATAAAGGAAAAAACCCAAGAAATTACTGGTTATTTATACAAGGTTTAGTTAATTCCTTCCTTGAATTCACATCCACAAGCTTACTAAGAATTACATGTAGCAAATAAGATAAAAAGTATGAGTTGAAACCTTATGCTTTGGTGTATAAATTATACTGCAGAATTGAGAAATGGCTTCTCTCATTTCTTATTTCATAACATTTCCTCACAAGAAGGTTTCAGAGTCCCTTTTAAACTTGTCACACTGGTCACTATAGAGGGACAACAGGGTGTAAGTGCTGCCCTGGTCTCAGGGGGCAGTTTACTCTAGTCATCTGTATTTAACAATATTCCAGATGTGAAATATGTTCCCTTGTGGTTCGCAGGCATGGTCATATGGTTGTTCTAATTATCAGCATTTTTAACATAATATTGTTAAAATAGAAATTTATATTCTCTTTTTTTGGAAGTAGACAATGCAGTTGGTCTGCTGGTGTTGTATCCAGCATTGTGCAGTCTGCGGAAAGTGTGAAGACTTGTTTCTGAGGCAAATATGTTTGGGCTGTGACTGAATCAGCTCAGTCTGAAAAATGAGAAAGTATTTTTGTTAGCCTCCAACCTTGGGAAGAACAGTCTGTGGTGGCCCCTATTATGTCAGGTATAAAAGCAGTTAGTCAGATGTAACTGTTGAAAACTGATTTTACTCACATAACCTGCTTACCTCTCAAGCAGGGAAAACTGATTAAATTTAAAAAAAAAAAATCTTTTGAAGACCTTACACAGTACATATTTTCTACTCGGTCCGTGTGGAGATGGTGACTACTGCAACTGGCAAAAAATATTTGTGCTTTCAGTTTTGCTACTTCTAATATAGTTATACAAATTATCTGTAGCTCATGGAGTATTGATACATCAATTTGGCCTTACTAAAACTGCTAAAGTGCTCCTGCACTTCATTTCCTGGACTTTTTGTGGTAGTTGGTTCAAGCCCTTGTTTCTGTGAGTGATTTGTGAAGTGTGTCCCTGTCCGTCCGTCCCCCCCCTTTGTCTGTAGGTTCGTCAAGAGCCCCTCCAACATCTGGACCTCCCCCTCCAGCTTCTGGAGCATCTCTTCCTTCTGGCCACCTGGCATACAGTCAGTTTGGACATGGAGATGTGCAGAATGGGATTCCAGCCTCAGCAGCCCCAATGCAGAGGTATGTACAGGAAGAGCAAATCATAACAAAGGCCAGCCTTGGTAGACCTACGCTAGGTCTAGACCTTTTAGGATCGCAAACAAATGAAATTGTTTTTCCTGTGGTGGACATTGACTTTCTTGATTGCTTCCTTATTGTTTTGGAACATTTTACCGTAGGGGTATTTGTTAGACAGTAAGATTATCTGGATATGAAAAACTTCTGGAAGGATATGAGCAGATATCAGTGACTGATGAAAACCACTTCTCCCACAAAGACTTTCTTTGTGGTAGTCCTGTTCCCATAGGAATTTTCTGATTCCCATAATCTGTCTTGTTTTAAAACAATTGCATCCACACAGCCTTGGCAGTGTGAACCGATCTCTCTCTGGAGCATGTTGCTGTCTGTCATTACTTAGTATTGGTTCTGGGTCCTTTTTTGTCTGTTATGGATCCCTGAGTTATCTTCATCTAAAGCTCTTGGGCATCTTCTCCAGAAAGATATTGCCATTACCTCTGTGGTGGAAGTGGCAACGGTCCTCGCTGTTTCATTCTGATGACTGATAATGGGGGAAGGTGGTTGTGTTTTGTTTCCTTCTGGTTAAGCTCAGCACCGTCGGATGGAGAATCCAAATCCTTAGAGCAACTGAGCATTCTTATAGAGCTGTGCTGGTCTTAATGTTGCTCACCCTGTACATTCTGTTGCAGTATTTCTGATTTGTTGTGATAAGTAAAATGGAATTAACAAAAAAATGCTATAAATGTAGGATCTGTATTTTAAGAACTAATAGATTTTTTTTTGATGAAAGGAATTCAGATCCGTGCAGGATATGTAATTATTTATCCAAAACTGAGTACAGTGCTTCACGTGAATAATTGAACCCACCTAGCATTTATGTGGTAGAACAATTTTAAAAGGCACAGACAATTGTAACTTCTTGTATAATGCAGAATCTAGTGAAGTTTCTATTCTTCCTGTTCAGGCCACCTGCTTCTCAGCTGTTTCTGCCAGGCTCTGCACCCACACCTGTCAGCCAGACATCTACGTTCCAGCAGTATGGTCCCCCACCAGCCAGTGTACAGCAGCTCAGCAATCACATGGCAGGGATGACAGTTGGCAGTACTACAGCCTCTGCTCCTCCCCCAGCTGGACTGGGCTATGGTGAGGATTCCTGGCTACAGAAATAATGCTATTGCTTTTCATTTATGCTAGTAATTTCATAAAAGATTTGCTCTTGTCAATGGTCCATTGCCATATGGTGACGAGAATTCTCTGGGTGTTGACAACTGCCATAGTAAGTGGTAGTTTCCTTGACTTATTAGTCCTTTCCATTGGGGAAAACAGAACTGAGATTATTGTAGGGGACAGTGCAGGAAGTACTGCAGGATGTGAGTAACAAAAGAGAGTAACCATTTCTCTTCATCTACGTGAATCTTGGTGTAAAACACAAAAAGAGTCTTTCCTGAAGTAAGCTGTTGGAGAGTCTACATGCCTTGCTGCTGTTGTGCAGCAGCCCAGTCAAAAAAAAAAAAAAAAAAAAGGAAGGAAAAAGAGCTCAGTAAGTCACAAAGGGCTGAAATTACTCTGAATGATTCTGTGAAAGGTTTTGCGGGAAGTTGAGAAGAAACTTACTTCAACAGTATAAATTGAATTTAGGTATTTTGTTCTATTGTATTAGATCCCACCATCAGGTCCCACTGCTGTAGATTACAGGACTTTTTTTTTTTAATTGAAAACAGAGATTTGTCTTTGGTATGTGTAATCTGGTCTGACTACACTTTGATTTTAATTTTTTTGAATTGTTTTGGTGAAGTACTATTTGACAAGGACCATTCTTGAACTACAAGTGCCAACTTAGTGTAGAGTTTAAGATACAAACTTATTTCAGTTCAAGAAATAGGTAGACAGACTTGTGGTGGTTCTTGTTTTGCATACTCCTGGCTTTTCACCTTTTTTCTGGCCCTGAATCCTGAAATGTATTCTGATTATGTAAAGTAAGAAGCTCAGACTTTGCGAGAGAGGACAATGAAGGAACTATCAAGTTTCAGATCCCTTAGATGAGTTTCAGCTCTCTGATCAATTTAGAAGGATGTTCACTTAAGGTTTGTCTCTATTAGTCCTGGCAAGTCCATCTGAAGATGAGAAGGTGGTAGGCCTATTTAGATGATCTAGAGCAAATAGGGTTTACTTGCATGTTGGTTGTCTTGAGGATAGAAGAAAATTATGTTATATCATCTTTTCTTCTCATCAGGTCCCCCAACATCAGTTCCCCCAGTCTCAGGAAGCTTTAGTGCAACAGGATCTAGTCTCTACACACCTTACACTGCAAGCCAAGGATCCCCTCCTACCAGCGTGTCTCAGGGTCTTCCTTTGGCACAGCCTCCATTTCCTGGTCAACCAGTATCAACTCAGCGCCTATCTACTCAAGTCCCTGGTTTTGCCCCACCTCCCTCTTCTACAGGGATTGGACCTTCCTCTTACCCTCCTACCACAGGTGCCCCAAGGCCACCTACCATGCCAGGCCCACCACTGCCTGGGCAGACAGTTGCTGGGCCACCAACATCCCAGCCTAATCATGTATCCTCACCACCACCTCCAACAACTATGTCGGGGCTGCACCCTGGGCCTCCTATGAGCGGCCTCCATGGACCGCCTCCTCCAACTCATCCTCCTCAGCCAGGATACCAAATGCAGCAGAATGGTGAGTATTCCTAGTATAGCAATTTTAAGTTACATGTGTTACCTGTGTGCCACAAACTGAGAACTGGATTTCAGGTTTGTAACTTGCGGACTCCTGGCTGCACTTCAAAGCTTCCCTCTTGCTTCCCTGTGCTCACGTCTGAAGGACAAATCCAAGATAAATGATAAGATGTGTCATTATACAGTATTTGCTATATAAGTTTTAATCAGATTAGTGTAACTAAAGAAATCTTAGCTAGCTTGGCCAAAAAGTTGTTTAATAATTAGTGCCATAATGCTACAAGAATTTGTGATCAAAATTCTATTACGAACTTTAGTTTCATGTTTGCAGACTCATCTGTTCAAAAGTAGAGATTTGAAATCCTGAAAAGCCTCACTATCTTTTCCCTTTTAAATTTATGGCCAGTGTGCATAGGAAATGTGTATGAGAGAAGTTGTTAAATGTTGAGAAGGAGTTCCTGCTTTTTCTTCTTTAATTCACAAAACTGTGTATTTTTCTCCTTGTAGAACCTTTCATGTTTTGTGTATGCTTAGAAGTAATACCAGTTAAGCCTTCTGCATTATAAACAGCTTTGGCTGTTTTTCTAATCAAAAACATTTACACGTAGCTAGGATAAAGTTGTCAGGACTGAGAATCCTGTCCCCCATGCAGCTTTGCACAATTGGCCAGGTAAATTACTTAAAAATATTTGTCCAAATCACTATGAACTGTAAAAATAATAATGGGGTAAATCATGCTGTTATACCATGACTGACTGAAATTGTCTAAAGTAATATGATATAACTTCAGGTAGTTACAAAACAAAAGAGATAATCACACATTAACCTGTTACTGTAATTTCAGATGAGCCAAAACTGCCTGAGAGAAATCCTGGCATACCTTTAGTTTGCAGAATTATGGGTCATCCACTAGCTGATTTGGCTGTTCTGTGCGCTTTCTGTTAGGCAGTTCTGTAATTTAACTTAAATATTCATAGTGCATGATCTTCGTGCGCATTGTAATGATGCTATTCTAAAAGTAGTTATGTTAGTCTTAAAACCTGTGTTTCCTTAAGTCTGGTTTTAAAGAGGACTGTATCCAGCAGTTTATTGGATCCTGGATAGAGATGCATGGGTTAAGCTGAATTAACTGAAAAGCATGTGACTCTTATTCTTGTTTTTTTGAAGATGATGGGAAAAGTGTGGGGTGCCTAATGAGGAAACACCTAGTAGTAGCCATTGTTTGATTTTTGCTGTCGCTTTCCTGTAAGGTTCATTTGGGCAGATGAGGGGTCCCCAACCAAACTATGGAGGAGCCTATCCCGGAACACCAAATTATGGAAGTCAACCTGGACCACCACCTCCATCAAAACGCTTGGATCCAGATTCCATTCCTAGCCCTGTAAGCTGACTTTGTTCTTACCAGTGTGAAGTCTTCAATAGTATCTTTACAGAAAACAGAACTGATGAAAACCAAAGCTGAAAGAGGGTTTCTCATTCCAAAGAACATCAGCCTGTTTTCCTGCTTACTTTTCTCTCATATATCCAGCTTCAGTCTTATGAATAAGCCCAGAAGCAGTATTTTTCTTGGTCACTAAAGAAAAGGCACTGCATATGCAAATCAATGCTCTAATTCCTCAGGTCTTTTCCTGTACTGTGTTACATTTTGAAAATCCTTGAGGGCTTTGATTAAGCTTGTTTCTCCATTTCTGGATTCTTGCTAAGTGACTTTTCAAGGTGAACTAATTTCAGGTTTTGAGGTGACAATCTATGAACCATATGATCCAAGTTTAAAGTATGGCTAATAGGAGGTGATTGTAGTGCTCTTCCCTTTTCCTATGATCTGTCAAAAAGCTGGTTGGTGGTTTTTGGGTCATTAAGTCACAGCACTACTTCAGTTGAATATAGACAACTTTTTCAAATTGAGATTATCTTTCAGAATGGAGGTTCTGAGAAAGGACGAGCAGTGATGTGTAATAGTTAACAACAATGAGTAATATTAAGCCTGGCAGTATCATTGCCACTGGTCTGCTGTGCTGTTCCTTCCACTGATGCTGACTGTGACTTTCTGGGACAATAACAGGACATTTGATAACAGGAAACCTTTCCATGGCAGTGCTTACAATCAGTTTACATCAAAACTATAAAAATATTTTAGTCTTGAGTTACATCTTAGATCTGGACTGATGCTGTTCAGAAGTTAATGCTATTCAAAAAAGACTATCTGTTTAGACTCCAGGTACCTGTAAAGTTTATGAGCTCGTTTTTTTTGTAGAATATATGAAGTCTTTAAATGCTTGTCTGCTTCTTATCTCTTCCACTAAATGAGATCTCAAATGGCTTGTGTCAGTTGCCTTCATTTTAGCATGTTCTTAAAGCATAAATCCCCAATTTCTAATCAAAATGAGCACGTGAACCATGCCTCTGTTAGCAATGTGTTCAGAGCCCAAGCCCAATATTCTGGCAGGACTGGTTTTAGGATTGGTGTATGCCACAGAAGGCGGTGTTTCCTGTTGCATGAACCAATGTCCAAATGTATCTAATTCCAGGGCTACAAGTTTGGGTAGAGAGAAGTAACACTGTTACTTTTTGGTTTATTATTCTCTCTTCTTTTTTCTTTTTTCTTTTTTTTTGTGGCACTCTTCCTTTTTATTTTTTATTAAAAAAAAAAAGCAACTTAATGAGCTGCCACCCCAGCAGAAACCCAGGCACAGAATAGACCCAGATGCAATTCCTAGTCCAGTAAGTGCTCTATATATGTCAATTGTAGTCTGTGTGTTGGTGACCATCTGTGCATGCATGAAACCTGAACTTCACCTCACTAATCCTCTATCATTAATCCTTTACCCTTTCTCTGCTGTCTTCTGCTTGCCTTATCAAAATGAGTATGGTTACACCACAAGAGATTGTTAAAATCTTCTCTTCTGTGTGGTGAGGCAATAGAAAGCAGACTGTTCCAGAAACAGATCATGAAGAATGTCTCCCCTTCACTTTGGTCTTTAGAATATCTCCTTCATCAGATTCCAACTGGAGTTTTCAGTGTCCGCCATCAGTATCATTGTCCTTACGTGTGTTTCGCGTTAACATACACATAGCATGAGCCTTTGTAGCCTTGTTTTCTACCGATTTTGAGCAGGATTTGATTGCTGTTCTTGTTGATATACCGATACTGGGCTAATGCTTTGAAGTTCTGAAATTGCAGATGAACTGTTTTGTTTTGATGTTAACTCTTGATCTAAATCTTATAGTAGATTAATATGAGGCATGGGGAGCTATAAACATTCTCTCATTATCTGTGCTCATACATAACCATTAAATTTTGAATTTGAAAATTTAATGTTTATGTGTAGAGAATTTTACCTAAAGAAAGAAAAAAGCAGCTACCTTTTGGATTGGAAGAAAAAAAACCACATTTGACTTTCCATTACTCTCATATCACTTCTTCCTCATTTAGCCAGAGTTGGTCATATAACAGGTACCAGCGGTGACATCACCAATGTCAGTCAGTCTCTAGACTTCTGAAATGGGACTAGATTTACCCTAGAGTAGTCAATATCTGATGCAATGGGAGTCCTTCTGCTGGCAATTTGGAATCCTTAGTGAGAGGGTAGAAGTACTGCTGTGCAAACTTCTGCATTTCGCAATTTATTCTAAGCAAAGACAGGTGTGTTTGGCAAAATAAGATCAGAAGAATGACTGCTAGCTTAATCCTGTCATTCAGGCACCGGTATGGAAATGTAGTTAGAACTGTGTATAACTAAAATTTTCTGTTCTTATGTAAAGGTCAGTGGATATTTTAGTCAAATAAACTGTTTAATGCATTTCCATTATCTTAAGCATGTTTACATTAATGAAGAATTTGAAAAACTAAGAAATTTAAGATTTTTACTGGCTTTGTGAAGTTTAAGCTTGATTCATTGACAAGTCTACTGAAACTTCACTTTCCACACCCCCAGAATTCAATTCATAAACCCTTGAGCACCATGGACTAATGAAGGCTTCCACCTGCACTTGAAAGCATTTGTCTTTAGGTCAGAGTTCCAGTGGTTAGAAATAAACACATACTGTGAAAACGGTGGGAACATAAGAAATAAAAAGCCAGGTTATCTATAAAACTTCACTCTGAGGCTTACAGATGCTTCAAATTATCATTTGGCTACTACCAGTATACAGGGGAATACTACCAAAAATTCTTTTCTTGATCTCTGGCTTTTATGAATTCAGATCAGGCCTTAAAACACAAAATATGCTACTACGCAAAATTCTTGGGGAAAAATACTATTTACCACTAGTAATTTATTGTTAGTCTTTAAGTACTATTCGAAATCAAACTGAGAGGTGACTGCTTGCCAAAACTTATTTGCTTTAGACTTCTTTTTGTTAGAGATAGTAATGTTTGCCTCAGGTCCACTTTTCACTTCCTTACAGATATAAATTTTATATTTTACAGTTCTTTGAAATGAAGCCTCCAAATATTAATGTGGTGTTTTCAATCATAGATCCAAGTGATTGAAGATGACAGGAGTAACCGTGGGTCAGAACCATTTGTCACTGGAGTGAGAGGGCAGGTCCCACCTCTTGTTACTACAAATTTCTTGGTCAAGGATCAAGGTAAAATATTTTCATTTTCCTAAGCAAACAGGCAAAACACAAACCCCAAAGCGTCAGTGACAGAAATGTCTGTGTCTTTAAAGGAAAAGTTTGAGGAATTAATTCAGTGGCTGCGGATGTGTGTTTTACCAACAGAAGCTTAGTTTCAAGCCCTGTGTTGATTTTATCTCAGTTTAGATTCTTCTAATTGCTTGGTAGCTAATAACCCATTCACAAATAAAAAGCGTTTTCCGGGCTGGTTTCGCACCTGGTACCAGCATTAGCAGGGATATCAGAAAGCGGCAAATGAAGCCTCCTCTGTAGAGCTATATCAATGACAGTTAAGAACTGAAATTTCCTAGCAATATCATTTGAATTGGACTGGGAGCTGTATTTTTTTAAAATCACGAGTGGGATGTTAATTGGTCCATGAGCTTCACAGAGAAGGGTATTTCATCTTATGATTTCCCATGCTTTTTCTGAGATTTTACGCTCCCTTAAAACTTAAGAATCTGATTCTACAATCAAATGCTTTACTCTTCAGCCAAAATTACAAAATCAAACAGTAGAAATATTTGAGTTTTCTGCCTATAGTACATTTTAGTCTGCAAAAAGACTGAAACGTGAATGCGTTTTTAGAGATTTAAGCTGATGAGGAGTCAAGTTCATTTGTTTTGAGTTAAGGGCTTTTATTATACATAGTTAATAAAGAGGCATTTTGTTTGGAGTTCAGGTTTTGCATAGATGGAAATTAATGGATTGTTTAGATAAGCTCTTACTCTCTATAGCTTAACAGCGCAACTGGAGGTATCTTTACTTCTGTTCTTAAATATAAACTTAACTTGTATTGAAATCTGTGGGGATTTTTTTCTTTGTTCCCCAGGTAATGCAAGCCCCCGCTACATAAGATGCACATCTTATAATATTCCCTGCACCTCAGATATGGCCAAACAGTCCCAAGTTCCCCTAGCTGCTGTCATAAAACCGCTGGCTACTCTACCCCCAGAGGAGGTGAGAACCATATGCAGAGTTACGTATGCACTGTATGCACCCTGAATTCATCAAGAGAATGCTATTAGATGTCAACATTTAACAAATATATTGAGAAGGGATGTTTAGGTAATGAAGACTAGGTAAACACTGACTCTACCACAAGTGTGTGGTAGAGATCTGTAAGGCAGAAGAATGTTGTGTATGAAACATTTAATATTTTGATTGCCATGATAATTTCAGCTTTTTTGCAGTAACTGTCAACCACTATGACCAAAATACTAGGATAGTCACAAATGTGTACACTTCCAGCTGATCCCAATTCCTTTCTTGGCCTAAAGTATTTATATGGTTACTAATCAATGATGTTAAGCCTTTTCTAGGATGTCAAGTGGTGGAATTGGATAGGAATGTATCAAGCAGCACTGGTTAAGCTGTCTAATGCGTACGTACGCACATAGCACTGTGTGGGGTGACAGCACAAGATTGAGTAGTGGGCACCGCTGAGCTGCATTTGTATTTTTGCCCTTGCTTTCTGCAGCACTTCCTTCCTTCTAAGTGCAATGTGTGGCTAGCTATCCTTTTACTCATTCTGTGTAGTTGCTGAGAACATGAAAGCTTTGATAATATTACAGAGCTAGAAATTTTATAAAATATTCTAAATACTCTGGATACTGTGCAGTGCTAGCCTGCTTGGAGCAGTGACATAAGGACAAATATGCTTGTTAAATTTGAATACATATGTTTGCAGTAGTCTGTGCCCTATGAAACATAGGAGCTGGAGAAGTTCTTTAGCATCTGCTGAGAAAAGGAATGTCCTCTGAGCTTTTAAGGGTGGGTTTTTTTCCTGTTGCATTTTGGTTTGGCTATTGGAAATTGGTTTGTGATAAAACTGAGTTGTGAATGCCCGTATTGCTGTATTGTGGCTGTAGTTTAAAAGAGCACAACAGGAGAATTTGGTCTTGGGAAACCTGGAGGCTTGTAGAGCTGCACGTTTTTAGAGAAGCTTTACAAATAACTAGTTGTTACATCTCCTGGTGTGTTTATGCTTTGAACAAACACTTGTGATATCCAGAAGAAACATGTCTAGGATCAGAAAATTGCCCTGGAGACTGGTCAGCTTCTGGCGTTGGGAAGTTCTTTATGACAAGGACAATCACCCTGTGGAGGGGCCCTTCCAGCAGATGAAGGCTGAGCTGCTCAGAGCAATAAGTCTGTAAATAGAGCTAAAGCTTAATGTATCAGTAATGAGAGGATGAATATCTCATGAAGATACAGCATTCAGATAAATCTAGTATATATAAAAATTCAGCACCTGGTTGCCAGGTACAGGACCTTTGCCCTGTGTTAATGCACAGTTCAGAAAGCAAAGCTTGAGTCTTCAGAAAGAAGTACCTCTGTGCCTTCTGGGAGCAAGTGGTTAGTGCCAAGCTACGTATAGCACTGTGTGTTTACAGCACCCTTGTAGCTTGTTCGCATGCATGTTATCGGATGAGAGGCTGAGGAAGAAAGGTTATTGTGTGGAAATACAATACCGATGCTGCGGGGCAGTCAGAAAACTTGAAATTTTGTTTTCTGTGAGGAGGTCAGCCTGGGCTGCTGGAAGCTGGGAGCTGGAAAATGCTGGCCACAAAACCATTGTATTGTCAACAACTGATTAGTGGGGTTGAATGAGAAGTGTGACACATCTGTGGCATAAAGAGGAGGAAAGTGACTGGAGCATTTTCTCAACTCCTGCTCAATGAATATGTTGTCTCTTAAACATGATCAGAGGTTTAGGGTGACCGAGAGAAGACTGGACGCTTTTAGTGTCAGAAAATTTAAAAGGAAGTAGTTAAACTTTCTTTTCAGCTGGATTCTTAGTTATGAAAGGTGCTTTGAACTATGAATGCAGCTTGTAGCGTGCATGGGTTGTGTCTTAATCATTTTCAAGTGCTTCTTGCTCATTCTGAAGTTGAGAAGCTGCAGAAGTTGCAGCAGTTGAGTCAGCATCTTATTCAGGTTTGGCTGCAAAAAGGATATATTATCAGTAGTAGTTAAAAACTGGCATCACTGTGTAACAGTTTTGAGGACTTGCTATACAATGGGGTCAAGACCAGTAGAACTTATGGATATACTGTATCTCATGGTGAACTTCAAAAATAAGTCTTATCAGCTGAAATTTTTTAAGATTGTCTGGATGGTCTATGTTCTTGAATATATGGAATGCAATGACTAGTTTCTATTTTGTCAAAAACGTTGCTTTTTACAAGGGAAAAATATAAGAGGTGAAGAGTTGTTTTTGAAACACCCAGTCTGTGGTGAAATGTAAATTGTATGCTCACTCCCATTAGGTTATCAGCTCTTCTTTGCAAGGCTTCAGTCTTTTGTGTTCACTTAGGATACATCTATGTTGTGCAGTGTGGTACTCGTGCTCTAGAGCTCATACTTCTCAAGCAGGCCGCTATATAAGGTAGTGCACCACCATGCAGAAGTACTTGTGTGTGTCTGAGTGGGATAGCCTATTGATGGCTGTAGCCCACAAAGAACTGCTGTGCTTGAGTTTGAGTTGAAAAGCATTTAGGAAATACTTGCTCAGGCATCCCCCCACCCCCTGCATTCTCTCTCACAGCTGCCAAAATGTTAAATCCTATGCAACGTACAGAGTTAATTTTATTGCAGATAAGCTCTGCAATATGCATGGTCTTTCTAATCATCATGTGACTTTTCTTTTCTCTGTGTGTGTGTGTTTTTGTTTTTTTTTTTTTTTCCCCTTGCTACCATAGACCCTTCCTTACTTGGTAGACCATGGAGAATCCGGTCCTGTCCGATGTAATAGGTGCAAGGCTTACATGTGCCCTTTTATGCAATTCATTGAGGGTGGAAGGAGGTTCCAGTGTTGTTTCTGCAGCTGTGTCACTGAGGGTAAGGTTTTCTCTGGAAATCGGTCTCTAGGCTTTGTTGGAGTGATCTTTGAATAAGATGCAAGCAAATAAATCTTTATCATGTTATGATCCTTTATAATGTCTACTGTGTTTTTAATGCGTTTAATCTTGTAAAAAATTGCTATAAAACATGTTCAGTGCTCAGTTCTGAGATTATGTTCAAATTAAGTAGGTGCTTATGCATTGCAGTATTATTGTACCAGATTTTTAATATGAGGTACTTGTAGAATAAGATATGGCGGATTGAAAAATTCTTTATGGTATTTCCTTAGGGAATTGCAAACTTATTTTTCTATGACAGACTGAGATGTACATCTAGGCACCAGCATGAGTTAGGATTCTTTTTTTTTTGCTCACAGAGCCTGTTTAAACACTGCTTAGAGATGAGATTGCAGCTAAATCTGCTACAGCTGAATAGGAGTGTTCAATATACGCCACTTAATCTTAGTTGCTGTTCTAAATTAATATGAAACATGCTTCCTTTTAAGCAGAAGTCACTATGTGCAGCTCATAGCATGACATCCGTAGATTTGTTTTGAAGGCACAGTGGAGTGTGAGGTACAGCAAACCTTATGGTGGTGTTTCGAGTGTTTCGTTTGGGAGCACTGATGGCTTTTGATGGACTGTTTGTTTTTATCACCTCAGTTATGGTGTACATCTGTTCATACAAACCAAAATGGGAAGCTGACGGGGATTAGAAATGGCCAACTTTAAAAAAAACCTTTTTTGTCTGGTGATGTTCAGCCTGCATGCATTCCCTGTCCCTGCTTATTTAGCAGCTCTATGAATGGCAGTACCTGTAACAAATTAGCAGGGGCAGAAAAGAGAGACATGCTCAGAGACTGCTGATGAAAGCAATGCTGTGAAAATAAAATGTAGTTGTGCCTAATACTTGAGCACAATTTGTTTTCTTTGCAAAAACAATCAGGTAATTCGCTTGTACTGGATGTCTACTTGGAGAGAAGAGTGATAGGTGCTTATATGTATAGTCGAAATGGTGCCACTTTGGGGTTTTTTTGAACTGTTGAAACTTCAAATGTTTAGAATAATTTAAAGGCGGTGAATACTGTCGTTACAGATAACCTCATGTTATTCTCCCATAAGTGTATAGGCAGCTATAGCTAGAACACATTTTGTCACCCTAGCAGTTCTGCAGGGGGGACTCTGTCGTGGTAGCTGTTGGGGCACAAGGGAAATGCTTTCTTTGTTTCTGCAGCTGACTCTTGTTAGGTGAAAGCTTAACTCCTATTTTATCTTCCGATGCCTGGTACCAGCAGAAAAAAATACTACATGCCCCGTGCCCAGTTACACTTCTGGTTCCTCTTTCTTAATGCTTTACAATCCACTGTAAGAAGTACCCTGTCTATACTGACAAAAGGATTATGGCAATCTCTGCACCCGGGAATGCCTAGAAGGCAGCATGGGAAGGGAAGGAAAAAGCTAACTCATATAGCAAAATAAGGAGCTCAGTCTTCTGGTAAGCCTGAATTGAGTCAGTAATGTTTAGCCCATAGTTTGCCTCAAACTCTAAGTCATTTGTTAGTACTTATACAAGATTGTTATATTTCTCCTTTGGACTAAATCCTTCAGAAGAATCTTAAGAGTGTGTTGTAGTGACATTTCTGATATGAAATGTAAAGGAGATTCAGGAAAAGTACAATAGTGACTATACAGTGTGCCACCTGGTGCATAAGACAAACTGGAAGCAGTTTTTCTCTCTGTCTTGGCTATAATAATGCTCTTAAATTGCATGAATATTTTCAGTAATACTTGCATGCTAGCACAGAGTGCTAGCTAGCTTTCCTGGAGTTTTATTTTAAACAGCTGTTGTCATGTTAGCTCTCTGGTCACAGTCTTTATCATGGGCGTGTCACTGAACTTAATGTTTTTTCCTTCCCCAGTGCCGCCTCAGTACTTCCAGCATTTGGATCATACTGGAAAGCGAGTAGACTTTTATGATCGACCTGAGTTATCACTGGGGTCTTACGAGTTTCTAGCAACAGTTGACTATTGCAAGGTACAGTAGTATGTGTTTATTACTGTATTTTGTTTTGCTTTTAAATAGCCTATTTTCCTAAAAGTAAGAATGACATGAATTATCTGGGGCTGCTTTCTAGCTGGCAGAGATAATTAACAGCATTAATCCAACCCACTTCATTGCGTAAGGTGATGTGCTTGCCTGCTTACTTCCCAAAGCAAAGAAAGTGTTGATCACATATGATATAATTTTGTTATAGCTGCTCCTGTCATTCTCATCTGGAGCTATATAATCAGCTATAGCTGCTGTTACCTCCGCAGCTCTGCAGGAGGGACTCTTTTGCAGTAGTCCTTGGGGCAGAAGGAGAATGTAGGAGAGATTCATGGCAAGTACAGTAGTAACTATACAATTGCAGCCTGTTGCCTAAGACAGACTTTACCTATTGAACTTAAATTTCAAATAGTTGTTAAAAACAAAGAATAATGTGGAAATATATATTGTCAGAGCTGGTTCACTTTTAAAGATTTAAATAATAATTGACCCCTAAGGAATAGGAAAAGTAAGTGCAAGGTGTATATTAAAGCAACTTATCTCTGCTGAAATAAATGCTGAGAAAATAAATGCCT
This sequence comes from Phalacrocorax carbo, assembly GCF_963921805.1. NCBI lineage: Eukaryota > Metazoa > Chordata > Aves > Suliformes > Phalacrocoracidae > Phalacrocorax > Phalacrocorax carbo. The sequence goes on along the minus strand of NC_087525.1, from coordinate 18,788,879 downwards.
TAATGTTGCAACTTTATACTGGTTACCGCTTGATGCCTCAACTTTACTTTGAGTTAAGGGAAGAACCAATTATCTTGCTTCTAACAGCAAAAGAAGCATTTTTAAATCAAAGGAGATCTGATCTTCCTTAGTTTTCTTGAAAGTTCTTCTGTTTTGCTTCTGTGTGCTCATTCCAGTTTGACATATAGATTTCAGAAAACTCTTGACTGAAACAAGCTTTTCTTTCCCAAAGCAAACCTGATATTTAAGTAGAAGGAAAAGGCTGCATTTCTCGGAGAGGAAAATCTTTTGATTTATATTGATGAAATCAAACCTGAAATACTGCAGATTGATGAAATCAATCTGACCAGAAAGAATCCAAAGAATCTGAGAAGTGGCAGGAAGCTTCCCTGTCTACTTGTCTGTCTTGCCTTGTCATGTAAATGGATGATTTAGTTGTGACTAGCCTGTTCTTCACTGAGTGATGGCATCATCAGTCTAGGGCCTGTAATACCAAGCCATTTCATGCGCAGTGTGCTGACATGTCCATTAGTTGGGCAGGGATGGGAGAATGATCTGAAAAAACAATTACTGCTCATGAGTAGGAAAGTACATTAAAGCTATTAGAGTTTTGACCAGCATTCATTTGTCCATGTTCCAGAGCTGTTATGTGGGCTGCATTACATGGCCATAATGTGACTTCTTCCCTCTCTTCCACAGAATAACAAGTTTCCCAGTCCACCTGCTTTCATTTTCATGATTGATGTGTCTTACAATGCTGTGAAGAGTGGCTTAGTGAGACTAATATGTGAAGAATTAAAGTCACTCCTGGATTACCTGCCCAGGTAGGTATACTACTGTAGCCAGTCAAAAAGGGGGAAGCTAATTTTTTTTCCTTTTCAAAAAAAGCTAGAAATTAAAACATTATTTGATAATCCTATCAAGCTTTTCTTCAGAAAAAGGCCAAGCAGAACATCTTAATGGCTACCTTTCTGGGCTAAAATAAATTTTCCTTCCTTTCATTTATCCCATATCCCTTATTGTGTTGATTTCCATGTAATGATTTCACTGTCTACTTAGATGTGAAGGCAAGTATGTCTCTTACAGGGAAGGCAATATGGAAGAATCAGCCATTCGAGTAGGCTTTGTCACTTACAACAAAGTGTTACACTTCTATAACGTGAAGAGCTCCCTGGCACAGCCACAAATGATGGTTGTCTCAGATGTAGCAGATATGTTTGTGCCACTCCTTGATGGTTTTCTGGTGAATGTGAACGAGTCCAGGACGGTTATTGCCAGGTAATAGAAATTGATTTATAATGTGTGTCGTAAACTTCGTGATTGGTAGATTCAGCTGTTGCGTGCTTATTTGTCATGTTATTCACCTAGAAGTCACTCCATTTATTTTAACTTCCTATACTCTTTGAGATTAAGCTGGCAAAGTAGGATGGGAAAATTAATGGGGGAAGGGTGTATCTGGCTCGTAGCCCAGCTTGGGAGAGGGTATATATGAAGGGATTTAGCGCAGTAGGGTATTTCTGTGGGGGGAGCAACAAAAAAAAAAAAAAAAAAAAAACAAAAAACAACAAAAAACCACACCCACAAAAAAACACAAAACACAACTAGAATGATGCAGAGTGAAAGCTGTAAGAGTACTAAATCACTGTCTTTTAAGTCAACTGCCTAAATAACTGTAAACTGAGACAACAGTGGTGTCTTAATTTTGGTTCTGTGGAGAAAGTTGAATAAGTGGGATAGAGAAGATAAAATTTAGAAGAAAAGAAAGAAATTAGCAAAGTTTTGGCAAACTATTTAACATGATACTTGAACTGTGATTAAACTATGTTTTAATTACATTATGGTTTAACTACGTTTTGGGAACTAGACCTGGCACTGCATGTTTTCAAAGAAAATTTCTGGCTTGTTCTTTAATGCATTAACAAGCATAAATACAAAACTGTGGATTAAACCTATTCATCTTTAAATAGTACACAGGATGCTTGGCAAACAGAGGCCAAGAGTCAGTAGTCTTTCCTAAGAGTTTCCTTACCAATATATACTGGAATATATTAAATGAGCAGGAATACGGAAGAGCTGTTGGAATAGGCATCAGTTGAGGCTGTACAGCAAGCACTGAGGATATGGATGAGACAAGCAATGAAGAATGACAAAGCATCATTTTCTTCACAGATAAATGAGGAGATGCCAACATTTGTAAAAACTATGCAAATTTACAGACACATTAGGGACTTCTGTTTTAAACCACCTCAGTCTCATAGGTATCAACTGCAACTGTGTGGCTTTTCCAATTAAATGGAATCTTGAATTCCTCCTTTTTCTTGTTCTTTGCTAGTTTGCTGGATCAGATTCCAGAAATGTTTGCAGACACAAGAGAAACAGAAATTGTTTTTGCACCTGTGATTCAAGCAGGGCTGGAGGCGCTGAAGGTTAGTGAACACATTGTCATGGCAGATTGTTTTCAGTCTGAGTACTCTGAAGTTTGTATTCTGCTAACACATGCTAAGACAACAATTCTAAAGCTTTTTGTAAGTCTCCTTCTAGTGTTCTGTAACATAGCATCTTTCTAATCCTGTGCTTAAACTTCTGGTATAATCCTAAATAAAAGGAGAGAATACAGTCTGTTGAAGTTGCCTGCAACAATGTGCTAATCAAGTAAACCTTTCCTAAGGTTCTTCCGTTCCAGTACTTCATCCAGATAATTACATGCACGATCTAACTCTGACTTCTCTGTACTGATCAAATTGTTTGCCTGTAGGATTCCATCCAAAACTATTCATATAGCTCTAATTATCTGTTATGTAAGCCCTTAGAAGTGTCTCTCAAACTTGGTTTTCATGACATTTGTTCAGTCAAGAAATAATATAAATTGCTGATTGATTTACATACTGCATATGTCAGAGAAAGTAACGTACTAAACATTGGCTAGTGTTGACATAGGTTACAGATCTAAAATTAATGATATGTTGAACCTTAGATTACAAAATCTTTTGCCATTTCTGTGGCTCTTTTACTTTTCCACAAACTCAGTAGCTGCAAAACAGAGAAGAAAGCAATCTAACACGTTTGTGCAAAACCTTTTGTAGCTGAGTTCTGCTTACTGTTCTGTGTCTCCTTCAAGCTAGTCCTTTTCTCCCTGCCATGGAATTAGCACAGGTCCAGTAGAACTGAAAGTTGCTCTCTTGTAGCTGACTGGTAAGCTGTGCTCCCTGTGTGGAATACCACTGAAGTAAGTCATCAATGAGCCTGTGTGTCTGATAGAGTGCCTTCCTGAAATAAATAAGTGAATTAATGAGGATGCTTGAATGCTTGTTCTTGAATCACAGTTTTCCTTACAATTTTTATAAACGTTTCTAACCTGTGCTTTTGCACTCCCTTTCCTGCAGGCAGCTGAGTGTGCTGGCAAGCTCTTCATCTTCCACACCTCTCTGCCCATTGCAGAGGCCCCAGGAAAGTTAAAGAACAGGGATGATAAGAAACTGATCAACACAGATAAGGAAAAGGTAATAATGACTTGCACGATGCTTATGTTACAGGTCTAGAGCATACTCTTTATGAGATAAAATAACTCTGAAGCAACTACAAGGGTAGCACGTAATGTAACCATCCCAGCTAATGTCTTCTAACGTTGCACTTTTATCTTCTGTTCTCAAGTAGAGCTGTGTAGACTTGACAGCATAAGGACGGGTCTGGTATGAGAACAAGAAGAGAGAGATCTACGTTCTTGTACAAGATAAAATACCATAGCTGGGTTAAAGTAAAAGTGCTGAACTTAAAATTAAAGCTAGATGTGTAGTAATTTTCATAATATTCACCAGTTCTTCAAAGGCAGGGTCAGGAAGAATTTATATGATAGTGACTTCCCTGAAGAAAGTCTTGAAGTATAAAAGTGTATTGACTGGGATTACAAACTGGATCTCGCTTTTCCTTTTCTTACCACAAACTTCTGATTTCTTCTATGACTTCCTTTCTTAGACTTTGTTTCAACCACAAACAAGCTTTTACAACAACTTGGCGAAGGACTGCGTGGCCCAGGGCTGCTGTGTGGATCTGTTCCTATTTCCAAACCAGTATTTGGATGTGGCGACACTGGGTGTAGTAACTTACCAGACAGGAGGGTCCATTTATAAATATGCGTATTTCCAGGTAAAAGCGATATTGACTCAGACTGGTATTTGATCTAAATAAGAATTATTGTTTAGTTAAACATTCTTTTTCATAGTGTGAACTGTAGTGAACAAGTACTGCTTTGGATATAAATTGCTACTTAAACTTCAAGATTTTCACCAAAATTATTTTGTTAGCTTTATGTCTTTACACAAAATGTCTCTATTAATAACAAAAAGAACAACAAGAAAAGCCATGCTTTTAGGACAATATTTTATTAGCAGGGCACTGAGCCCTGTATGAGGGCTGATTTTTAGAGTAAGACTGGAGGAGATAGTATCAGGTTTTAAATTACTTTATGGTGTATGGAGCAGCTGTGATTTATGGGAGTATGAGACTTGAATTATGGCTTGTGTTTCTAGCTGGAGACAGACCAGGATAGGTTCCTGAATGACTTGAGAAGAGATGTCCAGAAGGAAGTGGGTTTTGATGCTGTAATGAGAGTCCGCACAAGCACAGGTAGGTGTTAGCATGAGTGAGTCGTAATAAATAGACTGCTTCAAGCATGTTGTATGGGAATTAACAGATTTTTCCATAACTTAAAACATCCTGATACACAAAAAGCTTTGCTAAAGCTTTGAAATTCTAAGACTTTTGTTGAGACTGAACAAAGATCCCTGCTGAAATCTGCCAAGATAACTTAGTGTCACCTGTGACAGGGCTCCAAAGGCTGCCTGTCTTGTTATTCTGTTGAAAATTGTGGTCCGTGTTGGTTTTTTCCCTTTTTCAGGTATTCGAGCAACTGACTTTTTTGGAGCTTTCTATATGAGCAATACAACTGATGTAGAGATGGCAGGTTTGGACTGTGATAAAACAATCACGGTGGAATTCAAGCACGATGACAAACTGAATGAAGACAGTGGTGCGCTCCTTCAGGTGAGGGGGTAGGCTTTCTAGGAGAAGTGAGTTGACAACTTAGGATTGTCAACAAACATGTGTCAAGGGGGAACCAAATTCTAACTGTGGAAAATGCCAGTTGTAGAAGAGGATGAGGTTGCTCTGAACTGAATTATTAGACACTCCTTCAAGGAACTGTTCGTTCTTTCTTTCTGCCCCTTACTATATCCTTAACCTTTCAGCATATTTGTTCTCAGGGTGATATACACTGCTTCAAACTACAGCATGTTTTCCAAGACCAGTTTCCTTAGTGCAAACTGCCAGCATTGCTGCTTGTTATCCTTCATTGACCCTGATTCTTAGCGTATGCTTTTAGGTTGCTGTGCAAGTCTTACATTATTGTCTTACTTGTTTAGGCATCTGAGTCCCAGTTTTTAATGAAGTATATTGACACCCTGCCTTTCTTAATGTAGCAGGACCTCACTTTTCTGTATCATGGCATTTTTGTCTCCTACAGTGTGCCCTGTTGTATACAAGTTGCGCAGGACAGAGACGACTCCGCATTCACAACCTCTCCTTAAACTGTTGCACGCAGCTTGCTGATCTCTATCGAAACTGTGAGACAGACACGCTCATCAATTACTTGGCTAAATATGGTAAGGGTAAAGATGGTAACAACTTTTAACTGCTGTTAAAATGCCTGTTGTCACCCAGACTATTCTCTTGACATCAAATGCCAGGTGGCAATCCTGATACTTCAGTCATTTATGAGAAAAAGCATAAAGCTGTGATGATAGTATTGCTGCTTAGGACGAGAGGTACAGATAGAGGGTGTAGGCTTACCCTTCATGCAAATTGTTGTCTAAAATTTTTTTAATAGCGGTTTGTATTGATGGCTCTCTGAATTTGTTCCTGTATTCATTTGTGGACTGTTTTAGTTAATTCTTTAACTGTACCAGAATTTTGCTCCGGGGCTAGGAAATGGGTGGCCGTTGCTCATAGATCTGGGTTAAATATCATACTTTTATGTCTTGTACCCTACTTACCCTTTCCAGTCTGCAGTAAAAGCCTACAAACCCAGCAGAGATTGAGCTGTGTATGTTTGTCGCCATTAAAATGTAAGAAATGGTTCATTTTCAGTCCAGTAAAGAAAGATGGCCAGGTTATAAAATGAGCTTTTATAGTACCCCATGCTCTCAAGTATGACCAAGTGTATATGTGAGAGAGAGAGTTGAGGAATATGTACTAAAACAGTAAATGAGCTGCTTCAGATCTTCAGTAGGAATGTATCATCTCTTTCCCACAAGTTTGAAGGGGAGAGGAAAACAGGCTTTAATAAATAATAGTTGTTTAGATTTGCTTTGTGAAAGTAGTGTTGGGTTTTTTACTGTTCATGAGCAATCACTTGATAGCCACCCATTTCTTTCTTTCTTTCTGTGCAGCATATCGTGGAGTTCTGGGTAGTCCAGTAAAGACTGTACGAGATGCACTGATCAACCAGTGTGCCCAGATCCTAGCTTGCTATCGAAAGAATTGTGCTAGTCCCTCTTCTGCTGGTCAGGTAAACTCTGGTGCTTTCACCTGAATTGCAGGCTCGTGTATTAAAAGGTGATGAGAGCTTCTACCTACTTAACCTACTCAAAGTCAATTGCTTTGCTCAGCAGAAACTTGCAAAGAGAAGACTCAGGAAAGTAGAGAGACTGCAAGTAAAACCATAGTTGAGAATGGCTTCTTGGACATCTGTCTGGAGCCCAGGAAACAATGCCTGCTCAAGGGAGAATTTTTGTTGCTTTTGCAAGTCCGTGATATAATTGGACTATCAGCTTTCACTCCTTGTAGCTGTACCACGCCTTGTTGGTTCATGCAAGCCTTGTTTTGTCAAACATAAGCTTGTTCAGCAAGACAGCTGACCAACTTCTGTCTGCTTGTGACTTGTAGCTCATCCTTCCTGAATGCATGAAGTTGCTTCCTGTGTACTTGAATTGTGTGTTGAAGAGTGACGTCCTTCAGCCTGGTCCAGAGGTCACAACAGATGACCGTGCCTACATCCGTCAGTTAGTCACATCCATGGATGTGGCAGAAACAAATGTTTTCTTCTATCCCAGGCTTTTGCCCCTGGTGAGTAATTCTGGATATTCTTACCACTTGAGAGTTGCTATTGTCTTGATTCATCACAAGGACTGGCATTTATATTTCAGCAAGGGAAAGCAATTTGAGAAGGATTGGGGATCTGCCATCTGTTGGGATACTTCACTTAATTCCACTCAGTAATAGGTGCCTTACTGCATCGTGTGAATTTGCTGGGGGATTTTTTTCCTGAGCAGTAAGCATATGTCTAGTGGTGAAGAAGACACTTCTGACCCTTTCATAGTCTTGTAAAAGTCCTAAAGCTTCTTCTAACTTTATGTAGTAATTTTCATCATTGCAGGGTAACTCCATGTACTATTCTGACTTTGCAGTACCGTAGTTGCTGGAATAACACTAACTACTAATCCCATTCCTACTCTAGGAGGCAGTGTTGGAACTACAGAGTAATTTCACAGTAGCCTTACATTCTCTCTTGCTGACCAAGAGTCTGTGATCTGCTTCTGTGTCACATTCAGTAAGAAAACTAAGCTAAGGAAGATGATACTTCAGTCACAGCTATTGCACTCTCCTGAGTCCTAGAAATGAGAAAACCATTGGGGTCTTAGTGGCAGTAATTTTCAGGACTTCATAAAATGTTCTTGTTTTATAACCTTGATTTTATTTTATTTTTTATTTCACTCTAAAACAGAACAAAGCAGATGTTGACAGTGACTCCTTGCCAGCAGCAATCCGGAACTCAGAGGAACGTCTCTCCAAGGGTGACATGTACCTGCTGGAGAATGGGCTGAACATCTTTGTTTGGGTGGGAGTCAATGTGCAGCAAGGCCTGATCCAGAACCTCTTTGGAGTGTCATCATTCAGTCAAATTAGCAACACCTTGGTGAGCTGGATGGCAGTGTGGGAGCTAGTGTCTGTGATAGTTGCCCAAAACTTAAAACAATGAGGAAAAAGTTGAGAAAATAGTGTTCAATTTTTCATACTAGGAAGAAGAGCAGCACAGAGCTGTGAAACTCCAGTGGGAACGTCCCTAGTCTGGGCATGTTGGGCATGCTTTTGCCTAGCTTTATTTGACAAGTCACACCTCCACTGGCTCTGAGGAGAACAGTCAATATGTTAATGGAATGAATAATTGACCGTGAATTCTGATATCATGTTATATTCTCTTTTAACTAATTGAGGTCAAAGAGGTTGTATGTTAGCAGGGGTAGACATATCTATACCCTTATGTAATATGACAAAACTGCTGAGTTTTGTTTAATGTCACTCTGCATCACGTGACTAATGGGGTTTGGATATCTTTCATTCCAGAGTACCCTGCCTGTCTTGGAAAACCCCTTTTCAAAGAAAGTACGATCTATTGTTGACATGCTTCAAGTGCAGAGATCCCGCCACATGAAGGTAAAAATGTTGTCCCCCATTTGTAGCTTTAAAATCCCCTTCCCTTTTAGCAGTGCAGGTGATGCCTGGTGATGCTGCAATGCTGAAATTATTCTTCCTGATCTCATGAATGTGATTCAAACAAAGTTTTCAAGGATCTAGAAAAAATTTGTGTTCCTAGTTTTGGAGTTCTGTGCTTAATATAGTTCTAAAACTAATTTTCTTCAGACCTATTTTAATATACTACTGCACAAACCATGTATATGTTATTTTCCTTCTGTTTAGAAAGGATTGAGACTTAACCCAGCCTAAGTATGGAAGTCAAAGCACATAAGCCATATATGCTGTCATTCTGGTTATCTATCTTTGGACTTTGGAGCTATTTAGTTTTTTGCTCTTTTTTCCAAGACCATTAATTCTGCTAACTACTCACTGTTGGTTTTGTTCTTGTTTTGGTTTTTGTAGTTAATAATTGTGAAGCAAGAAGATAAGCTGGAAATGCTGTTCAAACACTTCCTAGTGGAGGACAAGAGCCTGAGTGGGGGGGCTTCATATGTGGACTTCCTGTGTCACATGCACAAGGAGATTCGGCAACTACTGAGCTAGAGGATGGAGTGGTGCTGGAACTCGGCAGTGACATTTCAGTCTCTACTTATGACCTGATCAGAAGGCCCAGCGCCCTCAAAAAGGACAACATAGAAATCTGTACAATTCCATAATTTTTAATACACATTGCATAAGCAGAAATCCTTTCAAACTCTCCCAGTCCTGTATGAGACATGAAAAATTTTCCTGGTGAGGGCTTTAAAAAAAAAAAAAAAAAAAAAAAAAAAAAGGCCTTTGATACCAGGTCTTTTACTTGTATCTAATTGTTTCCTGTGCTTGGCAGGAGTTCACCCGCCATCCCATGCTCGCTAATCCTGTCATAACGAATGTAGTTTTTCTTTCAGTTCACTGTACATGATTCCACATTGGGTGAAAAAGCGGTAACTCTCCAAAACTTCTGGTAGTTGCTGTGTGTTTGTATGGGGGTGTGTGCATGCTCCAAGTGTGAAGAGGATACGCAGGTTGGGAGGACAAGAGGCAGGTCAGGTGATGGGAGCTGGGGCAGCCAAACATTTTGTGTCCCCCTCTCTTAAGAGAGAAACATGACATTGGAGAGCACAGAGGTGTCATGTGGCCGTCTGAATCGGAAATCCATGGAAAAGGAAAGGAGTGGTAAGCCAGGAGGCAGCAGAGCAAATTTCTTTTCCCAGTCTTCCCTGTGTTATACACTGCTGTGCAGATCTGTAATGGAGTAAGTAATAGTTCAGTGAGCAACAATCAATAGCTTCTGAACAGCATTAGGGGTAAAGATGGTGCTTCGTGTTGCACATGTGGTGACTCCTTATTGCATGGCTCTCTAATGTCCTACTCAATCCATGTTCCGTGGCCTCTCCTACAGAGCTTACCTGTCTATCCAGATGGTGGTGGGAACAAAAGCCTCTTAACCTTAAGCAGCAAATACTTTTAACAAGGTGAGGTGGGGCTGTGTAAGAACTGGATGATAAGAAAGTGGCCATTTTCAAACATATTATTGTGAATTATAGCAAACAAGCAGGAATTTGGTGCAAATTTGAGACTGCTTCATACCCTGGAATACAAGGAAGGGGATACAAAAACTAAGATTTAGACTGTACTGTAGTAGGTATTGCAAGTACGTGATTTCAGTTATCATAAGCATCTGGGCCGTAGTGAAGAGTTTCATTACTGGATGTCTATACCCTCTTCCATTCTACCTACTGATCAGCTTGCACAAAACCTTTTTGTAAGCCTGTTAAACTAAAATACCTCAGACAGATTAATCCATCCACTTTGGCCACTCTGCTGCTCCGTTCTGCAAGGGTGGATGAGAAGACTCCTGTGAAGAGGGAGCGAGTGTAAATCAAATACAGAATTCTAAGGGCTTTGTTTATTCACTTTTGAAAGGGGGCTTATATATTTTGGCTTGAACGCTTAATGAGTGTTCTTAAAATACACAGGAGCTTAAGCTACCAATAGCACTAAAAGTAGAAGGAAGAATGTGGGTGGATGAGAGAACATATTATGTGGGCTTGATATTTCAGAGGAAAGTCCTTGTTAAGATCAGAAAAATATCTGGCTGTGGTTTTAGTTCCATACCCTGTAGCATGTATATAAATCCATTCTTCTTCTAGTGCTGCTAGTTTGTCTTCCCTCCCATCACTACAGAGAAAGGGGAATATGAAAATTGTAATGGAGAAACTCTTTCAAGATGTAGTTGACAGAATCTTCAGCATTTTTGTATGAATGTGGCTGACTTTTTACTCCCTGTATTGCCTCCAACCAAAAAAATGTAAGGGATTTTTAACCAGAGGAGAACAACAACTTCAAGGAATATAAAGCGCAGCAACTACAGACTTCCACATATACTGATTTCTAGTATTAATACTGGGTGGGGTGGGGATGGAAATGAAATCATAAATGAACCTTCCATTTTCTTCACTTGTTTTTCCAATGCATCTTTTAATTTGTAAAGAAATAAAAATATATTAAGATGTATTTTATGTCATTGTTAGTAAATAAACACTGCTTATTTTTCCAAACCCTGTATGTTGCGGGAGGGAGGAAATGGGAAAGGTTGAAGCCTAGCTGATTGCTCCTTCACAATCCAACCTTCTGTTAACCCAAGTTCAGTTTTTGTCTCATTGTTTTTCTGTTTTGTTTTTTTTTTTTTTTACATGCCCTTACTCAGCACGAATGGTGGTAAGAAATTCAACAGGAGTCAACAGACAAAAGGTGCTGTTTAATTTCAGTGTTACTTTGCTTAATGTTTTTGAACTTCCTGCCCCTTCTCTTATTTTGCAAGATTTCAGTTTTCTCTAACAGCTTTGGTAAGGTGTAATGGTTTGGGTTTGTTTTTTTTTTTCTGGTCTACTTAGGAAAGTATTGCCCTTACCTTGTGACAATGTTAAAGACTTCTGCAGTCTTAATTTTTCAGAGAAAGAGACCTCCTCTTTCAGAGTTCAGATGGCAGGGTGGGGTTTGGGTGTTTTTTGGAGGGGAGGGTGCTAATTGCAAAAATAAATTTCCGAGTGAACTGACTGTAACTTGACTGTAGCCTGGAACATTGATATTGTACAATGTGCCGATAACAACCTGTATGAAAGCACAACACACAGAATGGTGGGGGTTGGAAGGGCCCTCTGGAGCTGGCACATCCAGCGCAGGGTGCACAGGACGGCGTCCAGGTTTTCAATCTATCCTGCCTGGTGCGGGAAGCAGCTCTCTGCAGGTGTATTTGCCTCAGTCAAATAGCTCAGGTTTTTCCCTGTCAGCTTCCGTACTGCTGACGCAGGTGTCTTCGCAGCCGGCTGGAGGTGCGCTAGAGGCAGAGGATTTACATCAGCTTGAAGCGAGGCTGCACGACTAGCGAAGCGCTGCCGTCCGCTCAGCGGATCTGTGTTAGGCTACGCTGCCCCTACGGCCCCTCGCGGTCTGCGCCGAGGATACCAAGGGGCGGGAAGGGGGGAAAGGCGGGACCCCGCCGCAGCCGCGCCGCGCTCCGCCGGCCCCTTTGCGCCCGCTGACGGAACGCCGCTCGGGGGCGGGGCCCCTGCGGCCGCTTCCTGGGCCGGGCCGCGGCGGGCTGGGCCCAGGGCGGCGGGCATGGGGCGCGGCAGGCCGGGCCGCGCTTGCTTCTGGGTGACGCTGGCGCTGGCCTGGGCCGCGGGGGCCGCGCTGGTCGCGGAAGGGCCGGGGGCGGCGGAGGAGGGGGAGGCTGGGCTGGCGGGCACCGAGGAGCCCTGCGGGGCGGAGGGGTGGTCGCAGGATGTCGTCCCGCCGAGCGCGGCCTTCGTCGCCGCCGCGTCGTACCGCGGCCCCGGTAATAACGACACGCGGAGTAACAAGGCGCTGCCCATACTGCTGTGGTGGAGCGGCAGCCTCTTCCCCCACTTCCCCGGCGACACGGAGCGGATCGACTGCCCGCGGGGCTCCTGCCTCGTCACGCGCAGCCGGCGGGTGGCCCGCCATCGCCGCACCAAGGCCCTCATCTTCTACGGCACCGACTTCAGGGCCTACGAGGCGCCGCTGCCCCGCCTGCCCCACCAGACCTGGGCGCTCTTCCACGAGGAGTCCCCCATGAACAACTACCTCCTCTCCCACCCGCCCGGCATCCAGCTCTTCAATTACACGGCCACCTTCCGCCGGCAGTCCGACTACCCCCTCACGCTGCAGTGGCTGCCCGGCGTGGGCTACTTGCGAGGCCCGGCGCTGCCCCTGGCCGAGAAGGACGCCTGGCGGCGGAGGGGCTATGCCCCGGTGCTGTACATGCAGTCCCACTGCGACGTCCCCTCAGACAGGGACCGCTACGTGCGGGAGCTCATGAAATACATCCAGGTAGGCGGGGTGCGCGGGGAAGCTGTGGCACGGCGCTGCTGTAGGAGCTGGGCCCGCCTGGCTGCTTCCCTCCACCCCCTTCTCTTAATGGGGTTTGTTTGTCCTTGTCTTTAGCCAAGACACGAATCGTAACGGGATGCATGCCGACTACGAGCTGGACAGAAAAAGTAGTTGTATTCCTTCCCGAAGCGTGGTCTAGACTACACCGCATGCCAGTAGGTAGGCCTGATGGTGGCTATTAGTTGTGGAGTTGGCCAAACTCGGGATCAGTCACAAGTTAGACTAAGCCTGAATAAGCTTGGTCTTGTGCACCAAGTGCTAGAAGTTGCTGAAATCTCTAGACCTTTAAGTTAGTGTGCAGGAAGGCTGTTTTTTTACAAGCCTTGCTGCCGTTTGAAAGTATAGGCATGCAATAAAAAGAGAGGTTGCCGTGTTTTGAGAATCTGCTCCTTATCTGCGTTCAGGTAGGACCACGTTATGGTGGTTTGTACCGCTGTGGCATAGCTGATGGAGAGTAGCTTCATGAGCTGAAATAATGTAGTTTTTTTCAAGCAGAAAAAAAGCGTAGTGTTTTTTTCTCTTAAAAATTCTGAAGGATATTAAGTTATTGAAAAAAAAATAAAAGCATGTGGTTTTAGCCTTTATCTGAAACATCTTTTTCCTGGTCACTTCTGCTGTTCCTATTGGTAGTGATTCATTTACTGTGCGAGTTCATCATGTACTCAGTAGTGAAAAAAAGACAAAATAGTTTTTAAAATATGACTGTGTATTATCACGGTATGAAGCAGATTCTAGATCAAGTAATATTGTCTTTCACTTCTATACGGTATTCTTTTAGCTCCTGGCATCAATTTTTCTCAGTCTAACAAATAAAAAGTTTTTGCCAGCCTGCTGAGACTGGCAGGAACTGTGTGCAATAACTGTTTGGAAAAGTACTGGGTATCTGTTAAGTAGAAAGATTACTTTTACATGAACATAGAGAGAGTTGAATGCCCTTCCTTGCCTCTCAGTTTCTGATTTATCTGCTAATAAATACATTTCTGGGTGACATCTTCCTTTCTCTGCACTGCTCCCTGCCCCCCACCCCCCCACCCCGTAGCATAGTTTATGCTGCTTTGGAAACTGAGTACTCAGTTTCCTCTAAAGCTGTTAGAACTGGGACTTCTAGGAATAGTCATAAGGGAAAAGAAGTTGGAGTGAAAGTGAAGCTAAACTAAGGTAGCTAGGAACTGATCAAAGTTAGGAATTTTATGAGAACTACAAGCTCTGAAAACAAGCTCCGGGCAAACAAATATATCTGTAAAGATACCGGTTGTTATTTTAGGTTGACTCCTATGGGAAATGCCTGCATAACCGTGAGCTTCCCAGTGAGCGACTGAGAGACACTTCTACAGCCACTACAGAAGACTCTGAATTTATGACTTTTATCGCCAGGTACAAGTTTCATCTGGCCTTGGAGAATGCCATATGTGATGACTACATGACAGAGAAGCTGTGGCGTCCGATGCACTTGGGTGCTGTCCCAGTGTACCGAGGCTCCCCAGCTGTGCGGGACTGGATGCCAGACAACCTCTCCATCATTCTTATAGATGACTTTGACAGCCCCCAGGAGCTGGCAAAGTATCTTGATTTCCTGGACAAGAATGGAGAAGAATATATGAAGTATCTAGAGTATAAAAACCCTGGTGGAATCAAAAACCAGTTCTTGCTAGAGAGCTTGAAGAGGCGGGAGTGGGGTGTGAATGACATGACTCTGCCCAATTACCTGAATGGCTTTGAGTGTTTCATATGTGACACGGAGAACACCCGGATTAGAGAGGAGCAGGAACACAAAAAGTCTCATGGGAAAATTCCAGCTCCGAGACCTCGTATAGCTCAGTTCAAGCACATGGGATGTCCTATGCCAACACCTGGGTTTGGAAGTGTGGAAGACCTCTCTGGAGGAGATAGGTAATGTACCAATACTATGCTTTCTGAAGGAAAAAAAAAAAAGGCTTCAAAAGCCATTATTATCCTGTTCCTACTGTGGATGTTGAAATAATCGCCAAAATAGTAGCTGTAACTCTTAATAGTGCTTTGTACATGAAGGATCTCTTAATACATCTCAAGTTACACTTTATATTGCGTCTTGTGGGTGGTATGGTAGTTTTGCTAGTATTGTGTAACACTGAGCCTGAAAAAGAGACTTGGAGGATGGTATTGGCTGGTGGTTGAATGAGGAGCGTGAGACCCATAATATCTTGCTAAAATGCTTTTTGTTGTTTTGTGTGACAGAATTCTGGCTTGTGTTGAATGACGCCATCCCATTTATTTAGGAGAGGGACCATGAGGGACAGAGAATAGGTTGAGTAGTTTCTTGTCCCCTTTGTGCACAGGGATTGCGAGTGTTGCTGGAATCTACCAGGCCTGTAGCCCAGTGTTAGCCGCGTTGAGTGCGAGCTGTCCCGAAGTCTTGTCAGCAGGGAACAAACCACACCAACCCTGAGCAACCGCTTTTGACAGGCAGAGTTTTGTTTGTGTGGTCTACTTAGTATTTATACATGTGTTGGTACAAAACGCATGCAGTGCTTGGATTCCCAAACTTTGAGTGATGAGATGGTGTTTGAAGTTGCAGTTGCTGCTGTTCATAAACCATGTGTGCACTTTTTGTAGTGTGTATTACTAGTGTAACACGTTTGGATCCCCCAGGTTTGTAAATTTTCTTTGCGTTACCTGCAACAATTTATGTCTTTTTAGGCAATTACTCAAGTGCATGCAATTCACTTCCTATAAGCAATCAGACAGCCATCATAAAGATAAACCCTCGGCCACAGCAGATCTTGCTATGTTCATAGCTATCTGTCATCAAAGATTTCAGCGTTCTGATGTCAGTCCTGCTTGTAGGATTAAATTAATGACTTTTTGAATATATTGGGAGGATCTCGTGCACTGTCCAGAAGGAAATTGTCAATATATTCTATCCCAGTTTATATGTTTACAGCTTTGTTAATAATTTCCTAGGATAAAGAACCAAGTGCTTAGGAGTGTTAAAATGTTAGAAGAAATAGTGTGTTGGAAATGCAGAATCAGTCATTTCAAATACGCTAGCTCAGAACTCAATTCTATGTGGATATGAAGCTCTAAAAAAGTTTTTATTATGTTATCCATCCACAAAAGAGTATGAAGAATTTTCTAAGTTTGGGGACCTACTTCATCCTATGTTTGGATGCTTTAAAAAATGGTGAACTGAAATTAAAAAAGGAAGGTAAGCCTGAGGTCATTCAGGATGTTTAGGGAAAGCCTGTTTCACAAAACCTGTGACATTTGTCATGAAAAAGCATGTTTCACAGTACGATTAATTCTCATATTGACTAATTGAAAAGTTATGCTTGTAAGTAAAAGGGATCCGTAATTCTTTGTTTTCTGTTGGTTGATTGATTTATTGGAGCTTTTTTACAGTAATACCTTTTCTCAGTCTCAGTGGCAAAATGTGCTTTTTCCTTATAGCATGCTATACAGCATCCTACTGTGATTCTCTACTTTTCCGTAGGTTTCCTTTTGCTTGAGCAGCAGATGGCAGTAGAGGAATACCTTTAGTTATGGTACATTTTTACACCTTCACCTTGCTGTCCCTTAGCTCTAAGTGTGGAGAGGTGGTCCCTAAACCCTTATGCTTGCAGCCTCACTTGTATTTGGAATTCTGGCCTTCACACCCAAGCGAGCTTAAGAAGAAAGGCTGCAGAACAACCATTTGTATGTGTTAGGTTATGGGTCACTACAACATATTTATATCTTGGCTGATTTGTACAGAAAATAGTGAGTTACAGTGCTACTGATGAGTAGAATATATGTTTAGTAGGAACTGCGATCTCCAATTATTCTTGGACTCCCACCTTTGTGAAGAGAAATATGTGGTTTGTTTCACTGATAAGGATTCCTTGAACAAAGGAAAGTCCTTGAACAAAGGTTAAGGAATTTAGCTGGTAAGCAAAGTGATCTCACAGTAAGTCCAAGTGCTGCGTTTTACAAAGGAACCTTTCAGCAGGCTTTGGGTTTTTTAAATGTAGAAGTAAGCCTCTATCTATGATCCTTCATATTGTAATCTATGTTAAAAGGTTTATTTTGAGGTCTCTATTGGTGTACACTGCAGAAATGTCCCACCATAGATCATAGAATCATAGGACTCTTTAAGTTGGAAAGACCTTTAAGATCATCAAGGCCAGCTGTTAATCAAGCACTGCCAAGTCTACCACTAAACCATGTCCCTAAGCATCACGTCTACATGCCTTTTAAATACCTCCAGGGGCAGTGACTCCACCACTTCCCTGGGCAGCCTGTGCCAATGCTTGACAACCTTTTTGATGAAGAAATTTTTCCTAATATCCAATCTAAACTTCCCCTGGCACAACTTGAGGCAACTTCCTCTTGTCCTATCACTCATTATTTGGGAGAAGAGACCAACACCCACTTCACTACAGCCTCCCTTCAGGCAGTTGCAGAGAGCGATAAGGTCTCCCCTCAGCCTCCGCTTCTCCAGGCTAAACACCCCCAGCTCCCTCAGCCACTACCTGTCACGCTTGTTCTCTAGACCCTGCCCCAGCTTCGTTGCGCTTCTCTGGACACGCTGCAGCACCTCAGTGTCCTTCTTGTCCTGAGGGACCCAAACCTGAGCCCAGCATTCGAGGTGGGGCCTCACCAGTGCAGAGTACAGGTGCACAATCGCTGCCCTGCTCCTGCTGGCCACACCAGTGCTGACACAAGCCCGGGGGCTGGTGGCCTCCTTGGCCACCCGGGCACTGCTGGCTCATGCCCAGCCGGCTGTCAGCCCCCACCCCCAGGGCCTTCTCCGCCGGGCACTTCCCAGCCCCTCTGCCCCAGGCCTGGGGCACTGCCTGGGGTTGGTGTGACCCAAGGGCAGGGCCCGGCACTGGGCCTTGTTAAACCTCACACAACTGGCCTCAGCCCATCGATCCAGCCTGTCCAGGTCCCTCTGCAGAGCCTTCCTGCCCTCCAGCAGATCAGCCCTCCTGCCCAACTTGGTGTCACCTGCAAACTCACTGAGGGTGCCCTCAATCCCCTCATCCAGATCATTGATAAAGATATTAAACAGATCTGGCCCCAGTACTGAGCCCTGGGGAACACCGCTTGTGACTGGCCGCCAACTGGATTTAACTCTGCTCACCACAGCTCCTTGGGCCTGGCCATCCAGCCAGTGTTTTACCCAGCGAAGAGTACACCCACGCAGGCCATGAGAGGCCAGTTTCTCAAGGAGAATGCTGTGGGAAATAGTGGCAAAGGCTTTACTGAAGTCTAGGTAGATAACATCCACAGCCTTTCCCTCATCCACTAAGCGGGTCACCTTGTCATAGAAAGAGATCAGGTTCGTCAAGCAAGACCTGCCTTTCATAAACCCATGCTGACCTGGGCCTGATCACCTGGTTGTCCTGTACGTGCTGTGTGATGGCGCTCAAATGATCTGCTCCATAGTGTTCCCCGGTACCGAGGTCAGACTGACAGGCCTGTAGTTCCCCAGATCCTCCTTCTGGCCATTCTTGTAAACAGGTGTCACATTTGCTAACCTCCAGTCAACTGTGACCTCCCCAGTTAGCCAGGACTGCTGATAAATGATTCAAAGTGGCTTGGTGAGCACTTCCACCAGCTCCCTCAGTAGTCTTGGGTGGATCCCATCTGGCCCCATAGGCTTGTGTGTGTCTAGGTGGTATAGCAGGTTGCTAACCATTTCCCCTTGGATTATGGGGGCTCCATTCTGCTCGCCATCCCTGTCTTCCAGCTCAGGGGGCTGGGTACCCGGAGAACAACTGGTCTTGCTATTAAAGATTGAGGCAAAGAAGGCATTATGTACCTCATCCTTTGTCACTATGTTTCCCCCCCATATCCGAGAAAGGAGGGAGATTCTCCTTTTGTTGCTAATGTATTTATACAAACATTTTTTTTCCTTGTCTTTTATGGCAGTAGCCAGATTAAGCTCTCGCTGGGCATTGGCCCTTCTAATTTTCTCCCTGCATAACCTCATGACATCCTTGTAGTCCTCCTGAGTTGCCTGCCCCTTCTTCCAAAGATCATAAACTCCCTTTTTTTCCCAAGTTCCAGCCAAAGCCCTCTGCTTAGCCAGGCCGGTCTTCCCCGACAGCTCGTCTTTCGGCACATGGAGATGGCCTGCTCCTGTGCCTTTAAGATTTCCTTCTTGCAGAGTGTCCAGCCTTCCTGGACTCCTTTGCCCTTCAGGTCTGCCTCCCAAGGGACTCTGTCAGCCAGTCTCCTAAACAGGCCAAAGTCTGCCTTATGGAAGTCCAAGGCAGCAGTTCTGCTGACCCCCCTCCTTACTGCTCCAAGAAGCAAAAATTATCATTTTGTGATTGCTATGCCCAAGACGGCCTCCAGCCATCACATCACCTGCAAGCCCTTCTCTGTTCACAAATAACAGGTCCAATGGTACACCTTCCCCAGTTGGCTCACTCACCAGCTGTGTCAGGAAGTTACCTTCTATACATTTCAGGACTTCAGGGGCCTCCTAGACTGCTTCCTCTCTGCTGTATTGTATTTCCAGCAGACATCTGGTAAGTTGAAGTCCCCCATGAGAACAAGAGGTAGCAATTGTGAAGGCTTCTCCCGGCTGCTTATAGAATATTTCATCTGTCTCTTCATCCTGCTTGGATCATCTATAACAGACTCCCACGATGATATCTGCCTCGTTGGCCTTCCACCCCGATTCTTACCCATAAACACTCAACCCTATCATCACCATCATTAAGCTCCAAACAATAAAAACACTCCCTAACATACAGGGCTACCCCACCACTTCTCCTTCCTTGCCTACCCCTTCTGAAGAGTTTATAGCCATCCATTGCAGCACTCCAGTTGTGTGGGTCATCCCACCATGCTCCTGTGATGACAACTATATCATAGTTTTCCTGCTGTGCGATGGCTTCCAGCACCTCCTGTCTGTTGCCTATGCTGCATCCATTGGTGTAGTTGTACTTCAGTTGGGCTATTGATCCCACCACCTTCTGGTGGGGTGAAGGCCTAATTCCTATGTGACCATTCTCAGGTGATTTCTGATCAGATGATGATGCTGTTGACCACAGAAGACTAATTTCCATGGCATACAAGTTGTATGCTGCTCCACAAAGAAAGTGACTATGACATGTTGTGTGTTTCTTTTGGTCTTCCTGTAGTAGTGGTTGATATCTGCTTCTGGGCAGTGTAGCCATGCTTGCTTTAATATACGGTGTACAGAGCGAACACAGAAGGCACTGTACTTATTTCTGTGATTGGGAGGGAGGAGAAGCAAAAAGCTGTCTATATAAGTTAACAAGTATTGGGTCACTCGTAGGGACAGATTAAAAAGAGCATTGTGTTTGGTCCTTCTTTCCAAAATTTGTGATGAACTTACGTGGCTGGGTGGCAGATATAGTGGAGAAGAGATAACTAAATTATTGCCATACCTTGATATAGCACAAATGAGAGAAGTAGTCCACATGATCATGAACGAGATGGGAATAGCTGAAAGTTGCAGCAATGTAGCAATGCAGCAATGTATGAAAAGTTTGAGAATGTATGCCTTGAAAAAGAGAAAGCGTGTACTCGACCATGTAATCTGGAGATAAAGAATAGAGTCAGGGTTGAGGGATATAATGATATTTTTTTTGTCTCTCCCATGTATAGCCTGAGTTTGTAATGAGTAGCTGTCATTCTCTAATTGTTAAATGGTTTAGCTGAAAAAAGAATTGATTCTTAAACGGTTACGCATATACTGGCCATGGAAGGCTACTCCCCAAATCATAAAAGGACTCTGCTAGATTTTATTTTAACAGACGTTTTTATTCTCTACAGTTAATCATTTAGTCTCTTTGGTTAACACTACGGTTGCATGCTGATAGTCCTAGAATGTTGTAAAGCTAATACTGAACTTATAATTTCTGTAGCAAATTTTCATAGTAAGTTTCTTTAAATGACTTGCAGCACAATGGCACGGGAACAATATACTTTGTCATGACCGTCTCTGGACCTGTTTTCCTCTTAAGTGAAAGAGAAAAAATGGTTTTGGTGCTATTACAGCTGCAGGCTCATTTATTTTTTTAATGGTTTATGGTGGTGTCTCTTTTCTTGTTTCAGTTGGAAAGAGATGTGGCTGCAGGATTATTGGCAAAGCCTTGATCAGGGTGAGGCCCTCACTGCTATGATTCATCGCAATGAGTCACATCAGGGAAGATTTTGGGACTACATGCATGAGATTTTTCTCAAGAGGACGAGGCAACACTGACCCATCTTTGTAAGAGCTTGATTTGAAAATTGCATTGAAAGTTGAGACTGTGAATTCTTACCTTGCTCCAATGTTTGCCTTGAAATAGAAGAACAACTCTCACAGAGACTGTTTTTTCTGGTGCATGAAGTGAGTAAGTTTCTGCTATAATTGGATTTCAGTGGTGGAGATCTTAGCAACTGCTTTGATTTGAATTCCAGCTCTGTGGTGTGATGCCGCTCCTGACTTGCAGGTGTCAACATGTGGGGCAAAAGAGGAATTTACTCTCCTTTTGCATTTGATATAGTTTCCTTGTGGCTTACATAACTTCAGAGGAACACCTCTTCAGACTCTTGCTTAAATGCCCTCAGTAATTTCAGGGATTTTTTTAAATCTCAAAAATATTAATTGTTTTTTATAAGTATTTTATCAGTCACTTATTCTCCTCATTAAGGTGTACTTTTAGTTGCTATTAACAAATAGCTTTTTCAGTGAAGGAATTACCAAAGACAAATGTCTGAGGAGAGCAACTGTGCCTTATGAAATTGCAGCAATAAAGTCTCTTCTCCCCAAGTAAGCATGCCTCTAATACTCCTACTTATCAGGGTAACTGAATACTTATGGGCAGGTCATTTACTCTCTGCCTAATTTTCCTCTTCTGCTAACTTTCCAGGTGATACATACAATGGGATGAGAGAATGAATTATTTAATTCACAACTTTCAACGAAGTATTTCACACTAGAAAGTGTATTACCTGGTATTGTGCAGAACTAGAGTACAATTAGTATGCTTCGGTTCTTTTAAGATTCCATCAAAGCCAAAATCCCAGCAGTAATCCTGACTTCTTGTCATCTCCTTAATACTAGCAATTCAGAGGCCTTTGATTTGTTCTTTTTTAGTATCTGCAGCTTTCTGCAAAGGCAAATACATTTTACCGATAGTGCCTTTCCAGCGGTCTCTGCAGTTTGGACACAAACCTTACAGTCTTTCTGTGCTGAAGTGGATGATCAGAATCAGATGCACTGAGATGATTTTGTATCTCCACCAAACCTTAATACAGTATGATCCTGGTCTGTGACTGGAGTTCCTAAAAGTGATGACATGTGGATAGACCTTCCTTGCTGCATAGTGTGTATCTTTTGCAGATATAAATAAAGTCCACTGTTCCCTGCCATGTTGGGTACCTTTCTGAAATAATTGTTTTTGCACTGGAGGGAGACTCATTCACATAGTGTCACAGGTTTAAAAGCACAGGTAAATATGGCCACACTGCAGTGATGTCTCTGATGGCGTGATGGTATTGTATTTCTCCAATTCTCCTCCCTCTCACAAGTAACTACTGACTAAATAGCCAGAGTTTATTCATGCCTAAGACAGGATGTTGGTAATGAAGGTCTAGAGTCCGTGGGGTAATTTCATTTTGTAAGACAGTTCATGCCTTGCTGTGGGAAGTTTGAAGCCTGTTAGTAAAAGTTAGGAACAGGATTGAGTCTACATTCTGCCCCTAATTAAGACACTATCTATTGCTTAGCTGTGGATGGATCACTTAATGTCTTTTCTTTTTCTCAAATTCCCATTCATAATGTTATAGGTATGATATTATAGGTATAATATTAGTATAGGTAATTATATGCATCTTAATGTTTGCCTACCTCTCAGGAGATAGAACAATATTGCAATGTTAAAATCTGGGCATCTTGGCAGAGGAGACTTCAGATCCATAACTATCACTGGATTCTTGTAAATGTGACAATTACGTGAAATATATGCTGATCTCACCTGATTTTTTTAAGGAGAAAACTGCTTTTTTTCTGTCTTCTGTAATTACAATAGCAAATGGTTCTTCAGCTAAAATGCATTAATCAGTTTATATTCCTTTTTTTTCAGTTACTCAGGAGACATGAATACCTAAGTGAATATATCTGAATTAATTGATAAAGTGGATTACTCAAATCGGGTTAAGACTACAGATATTTGTCTTTGGGATTGAAGTGGCCACAATGTGCTTGAGAAGTAAATTAAGATAAATTAAGGCTGCTTTAGTTCTGAATATCAACTTCTTCTGAAAAGTTTAATGATATTTAAATAAATTTTTTGAATTAATGCCTTCAGTTACTTCAGATTCTCGTAATTTCATGTTTCTGTACAGAAGATACTTCAGACTACTCTGACTGCATGGTCCTCTTAATTAACTATATCTCAAAACCCTTTCTTATTCAAGTGTTTGGTGGAATAGTCAGGGAGAGAAATTCTGATCTTGCCTTTTGTACTTAATGTAGAAAAATAAGAACCAGGTACTAGTACATTCAGCTTTTGCTATTTTATCCCGTAATTTGAGAAGGTTTTCTAGAAGTGTGGGATTTATAACCAAGTCTAGGTATTAGTTATAATTTATCTGCTGTTTCCAACACTAGGCGTGCTACGTTTAATGTATTGTCCTTGCAGGAATAACAGGAGGAAGTACCAATATAAGCATGTGTATCATACCACTTGATTAGTGATGTCTTAAAGCTTCACTTTGCCTTCCCACTCAGCAAAATGAGCATGTTTGTCAACTATCAACAGAATTGAAGATATGGTGGTACAAACTTAAGAGTA
The DNA here is from genome assembly GCF_963921805.1 of Phalacrocorax carbo. Taxonomy (NCBI): domain Eukaryota; kingdom Metazoa; phylum Chordata; class Aves; order Suliformes; family Phalacrocoracidae; genus Phalacrocorax; species Phalacrocorax carbo. Next base: position 18,765,174 of record NC_087525.1, on the reverse strand, counting down.
GCTAGCAAACCGGATAAAAACTTATTCCTTGGGACCCCGATTCATTAATTTGCTAGTTGACAGCCATGTATTCCTTCACTACTATTTATTATCTGTACTCAGTATATTATAGTCGCCAGTCAACAAGGTTTTTTTGTTAGTCCTACAGGGTTTTTTGGCTGTGGTTTTTTTTTTGTTTGGAGTCTGGGTTTTTTGCTGCATGTATGTACTACAGAAGGGTGTTGCTTTGAGCTTCATGACTGTTGCCAAGCATAAGTATTTCTATTTTTTACAGTCTTACAGGTGGTGAATTTCTCAAAAGGTAGAGAGTATCAGCTACCAGTCTTCACAGCCATGATACTCACTCAAGCCTTGTGTTTCTCTTGTATCTGTCATTTTTTCTGTGGGAATAGACCATACTAGCTTTATCATCTCCTGTATGTCACAATACATCCATGCTTCATACACAGTGTGTTTATTGCCTATATTAATATACGAAATGTGTTTCACTTATTATACATGGTGCAGAAGAATTAAGCCTGAAATATTTCTTCCAGTGTGTATTATGAATAACTGGTATAACTGCCAGGCAAATTCCTCAGGGGCAGGAGAGGCTAGAATTCTCCCTGCCTGGCTGAAGAGTTGTCGTTGCAGTTTTGTTGCAGGCTGCTGACCGACCTTCACAACATCCACTTCTCTGCATAGCAAGGACTGCGAAATGCTGAATAAAGGTGGTAATGAATTTGAAAGGATTGCTACATAACATCCAAAGACTACTGCCAGTCGTAGCTAAAGTGAATTCAATTTACAATCCTAGTTGTCTTTGAACTATTGCAAGTATGTGAACGCAGACAAGGAGGAAGGTCACTGCAGCAACCTTTATATTTTGGAAGAAGGTTTCTGATTTCGGTTCTTGACTGCTAACTGGATTTCTCACTTCACTGCTTTAAATCCAAATGAGCTAGGTGGCTGAATGTCATCACTCATGTTGTGACTACTGGAAGGCTTATGTGATACTCGGACTGAAGAGTGTATACAACATCTTTCTTAATCAAGTTCTTACAGCGCAGGTGCCGGTACTCATAAAAACACACAACTGAGACTAACTGGGAATTCTAGCAAAGGCATAAAATATTGAGGATGATAAAGAGATTACCCTGCAAACCCTTTGGCAGGCTTCTACTAACTAGGGTGAGTTGCTTCACTGCTTGTCATGCATTTTGCTCATTTACTGTGTGACTAGAGGGAGGAATTCAAAGCTGTCATGATAGATTTATTCACTAGCATTAATGTTCTAAAATAGGTATATCCTCATTACTGCTGATATGAAACACTAGTAGATTCTATTGATACTGTGTCTCAATATTTACTTGATAAGCTAGGATAAGTTTATGCACTCTGAGGGGTGAGAGAGGAGAAACAAATGTCTGACAGAAGATTAAAAATCTAGCAATCCAATTCATTGCACTGGACAAGCTAAAGTTGTCATTCTCCTGCAAAAAGTAATACCAGGTGCTACCTATTCTTTCAGTAAGAAGCTAGGTATTTTATATACTGAACTAGTTGTCTGTTTGCTGTCCTTTAGCAAGGACTGGAATTTCTAGGAAGCAGGTGACCTCACTAAAGAATATTGATGTGATACCTAACGTTGATAATTTCTAGAACTGAAAAAGAATTGCCTTTCCTTATTTCTGTCACTGTAGTACTTTTCAAACTGAAAGATCTCTGGGTCCTCTGTGATGGTAAATAGAATGAGAGCCAAGCAAGAGTGGATGTGTATGTTTGGAGGGAAAGGGAAATTATATTCTTACCCTGGAAATGGTCTGCAAAGTGCAGCAGCTGGAGAATCACAGCAGAAATGCCCCTCTTGCACCTTGGCAGAGGGTAGTTTCAACTGGCACGGAAGAACTAATAACTCCTAAAGGACTGGGAACAGGATAAATTGAATTGAAACACAGCCATCAGGACATCACTGTTGAAACAGGCTTTGCTATGTTAGACAAGCAGCCATCTGCCTCCCTTACCATCCTTGCATACTCACTCTTCAGCCTTGTCCCAAGAGAGCCACTCCCTTAATGATTAGCTGTCATCCATTTGGTTGGATTTAATTAAGATTGTTGATGGACCTCCAGGCACCTTCTGAGAAGTTGTATGAATCGGAAACACAGGGTGGCGGGTTCCTTCTTTCTGTCCAGAGACCTATACTGACAGGTTGAAATTAATCAGAGACAAAAATCCTTTTAGTGATACGGCCAGTTGACCCAAAGCCTGTGTCAGTCTTTAACAAACTGCACTGTTGTTATGATTCAGTGTCTCAGAGGTGGCAGTGAGAGATACGTGGCCCTGCAGAGGAATTGGGAAGGGTGGATAAGAATGGACTGCAGGATTTGTTCCAGAGCTGTGACGCCACTGGCATCTTAATTTGTATGTTGTTATATACATTCTTTCTTGCAGAAAAGACCCATCAGATACTGAAGTGTCTCAGCTGGAGATGGGTCTGGGGATCTTGGAACGGATCAGAGCAGATCACGATACTTTGTGGCATCTCTGAGCAAATAAGGAGGCATCAGGTAATTTGCAGTGGAAATGGGCTGGATTTAAGTACATCTGGGAATAAGGGACTAGTGATGGCAGCTCAGAACTAGTCAGGTGGACAGAATAATGCAGGGTGGCTGGTCTGATTGACATAGCTCAGGATAAGGTAGGCTAGCATTGGAGTTTGGGGGGGGGGGGGGGGGTAACAAGTCAGAAAAGAAATTGCATCTGTCATTGTGCTAATAAGTGCATCAGGTGCTAATACTGTCCAAACACAATAGCTCAGCAGATAGAAGTCTGAACCAATTAGAATCTTAGCAAACTGGTTAGTGTCACTACTGAAGTTAGAGTGGGGGTGCCTTAACTCTTAAGGCATCTCCAATTAAATTGGAGCTTAAAGAGGTCAGGGTGAGACAGCTGAGAGTAGATCGTGGTAGGTGAGGGTACTATGAGCTTGTATGAGAAGAACTGGAGCACTCAGGATAAACTTTGGTGAATGTACTGGAATTTACCTGAAAGCTGGATCCAAGCAGTTCAGAAAGATGTGGATATCAACTCTATATTAATTTCTCCCAGTAAAACTGATTTCTTAGCCTCATCCCCTAATTGTTTTTTAGGTAATGTGTGGAGGTTTTATATAGATACTCCAGAAAGCATGGGATCCATGGTGTAATTTCTCACTTCTTAAAAAGATATTTAGGACAACAATCCCATTTTAAGGGTGTGTTTTATTACACTAATGTTAGCATTGTATTTAATTGTGGCATAGCATTTACTGTAGAATAACTGGCCCTTATTCGAGTTGTGATATAGATTCTTTTCAAATCTAATAGCTTAATCTCTGTGGTTCATTTTGGTTTTGACTAGTGGAAATGCAGGCTAGGATTCACCTTTAACTCTGCTGATCCAAGCAGAGTAGTTGTAAATGCAGTTAGAATTTTACATGTTCTTTATAGTTGTACATTCAGGATTCACAGTGAAACGTCCGTGGAGTTCACTTGTCAGTGCGCTGAGGGAATTGTGTTTCTGACTGTCCCTGTAAAATCCTGTCCCATGCATTAGTGTCTCTGTCCTATCAGCTATACAAAATACAGGCTATAGAGAGACTTGGCTATTGAGTAACACACCTCTTCTGTAGTTCCACATTCTGCCTTAAAATGTATGTTTGCGTCTTGCTTCAGACATCTCTGCATGGTGTGTGTGTGCAGACACCATCACGTACCTTATTCTGTCTGCTCGGGAATTTCTTAGGTTGATGCTCCAATCCCAGGCTAAATGCCAAAAAAAAAGAGTTTCTAATGCAGATAGCAGTAACTGACAGGAAGCTATTACAATTCTCCTTGTGTAGCTTGCCTTTCTCTTTCTCAGCCTCTCCACCCCCCACCCCCCCCAATTTTTCTTCAAATTACTTAAAAGAGAGAGCAGCTTTTGAAGGTGAATGTACCTGAAAGTGCTGTCACCATTAGCTAATGTAATTTGGAAAAAGGGAGGTTGATTTACAGATAGTGAAGTTCTGCTTCTCTTATGTCCTAGTATTTGTGCCTTTCCTTTTTATTGTTCTTGTGCAAGCCTAGTCAGTAATTGCAGCAGGCAAGTGTAGCAGAGAAAAGTGGGAATCGGTAGGGATAACTAGAAGAGTCAAAAGCAAGAGTAGCTCAGCCTCCCATGAACTGGAATACTGAAAAATACTTCATCCCCCTGTCTTGAATTTGCAAGATTTCTAATGTTTAGAGTTGCAGGATGCAAGCCCTCTAGCCTAATTTGAAGGAGTCAGCTTGTTTTTCTTCTCCTCCACTGGTAGCCAGGCTAGAACGATAGCTCATTTCCTGTCCCATAAGAAAAAATGGGAGAATGTACCAAAATATTTCAGATATTCCAGACAGACTGTTTGAATTTGGACCTAAAGAGATGGAAATTTGCTTCTAAAGAGGACCAAAATAAATCTTTTGTTCACTTGAAAATGTCTTTTCATATTCTTTAAATTGGACTCTGAGAAAAGAGTATTTTAACAATAACACACAAATAATTATAGAATCAGACATACCAGAATATATATTAGATCTGCAGATGCAGTAAATTCTAGTAACGATACTGAGAATATTTTGGTATAGGTCTGGTGATGTTTAAAACAAGGTAACAGAATTTCCAATGTCTTGTTAACTTCCTTGACTGGGCAAGGCAAGTGGTGTGCTGGGTTTTTTTCATGTCCATAGCTAGGAGGTTGAATATATTCTTCTTGTCCAAAGCAATGTGCTATGCAAAAAATTGTTCCAACGTTCCTATGGAAGAAACACTGTAGTGTGTTCAGTTTTGGTCCCCTTGGTACCAGAGGGACGTGGAGTTGCTGGAGCGTGTCCAGAGAAGGGCAGCGGGGCTGGGGCAGGGTCTGGAGCACAAGTGTGCTGGGGGGCGGCTGGGGAGGCTGGGGGGGTTTAGCCTGGAGAAGAGGGGGCTGAGGGGAGCCCGTCTCGCTCTCTGCAGCTACCTGAAAGGAGGTTGTAGCGAGGTAGGTGTTGGTCTCTTCTCCCAAATAATGAGTGATAGGACAAGAGGAAATAGGCTCAAGCTGCGTCAGGGGAAGTTTAGATTGGATATTAGGAAAAATGTCTTTACTGCAAGAGTGGTCAGGCCCTGGCACAGGCTGCCCAGAGAGGTGGGGGAGTCACCATCCCTGGGGGCGTTCAAAAAATGTGTAGCTGTGGCACTTCAGGGCATGGTGTAGGAGGCTGGGGGGTGTTGGGTTGGTCATTGGACTTGATGATCTTAGCAGTCTTTTCCAACCTTAATGATTCCATGAAAACGGATTTTTTTCCCTGTCTCCTCCAGTGCACAAGGGAAATTGGTGATGCCTGAAGGAACCCTGAAACGGTGGTAAGACGGCTTATTCAGTGACCGCTATATGACAAGCATCTGAGTATTTTAGGTCCCCGGTCCAATGTCTAACTCATCAGTTTTCTACATCTACCTTGTCCCTCATGCTGTGAAGAAACCTGTTTGTACCGCAGCCCCTCAAACGTTACTGTGTCTTCTGTATTACCTGTAATTTTCAGCTGGGGACATAAGGGCTTCGCTAGCAGCCAGATGAGTTGAGGACTTCCGGGGATTTAAATCCTACACTAGCCAAGAAACTTCTTGTAACAATGGGATTCTCTACTACTGAGTATGAGGCTGTGAGAACAAGGCTACCATTTCAGAAGCAGCAGTTTCAGAAACTTCTTGGAAGGCAGGGTGGGAATGTCAGTAAACAATACAGGAGATCCAGCTGTTAGTATGTAATGGAGAGAGATGAAGGGCTGAGTGTGAAGTGCTGAGTGAAGTGGTGCTGAGTTTCAAGCACCAAGAAGAGTTTCCATACAGTTGCAAAAGAATTCCTTGAGTTCCATTTAATTATTTGAAACAATCGTGATTTCTTCAGCTCCAGCTGAACTGTGCACGCTCCTTCATTGGTTAGGTTTGCTGCAGGAAACGGTTTGAAGACGTGAATTGTTGGAGTTGTTATTGGGTAGTTCCCTGTAACAGAAACTCTGAGAATTTATTTAGTTTTCACGGCCTTTGCCTGGAGAACAGAGTGGGGGTGGAAGAACGAGGTTACAGCACAAATGGATTGATTTGCCGTTTAACGGGATGACGACGTTGCATACCGGCAGCCGCGTCGGGCCCCCGGCGGGTGCCCGCTCCCTGTCGCCTCGCGCAGGATGCGCGCGGCGCTCGCGCGGGCCGGGGCGCCCCCGCCCCTGCTCTTGCGGCCCAGCTGCCCCGCGCGGCGGCGGCTCCCGGGGCGGGCCGCGCAGGCGCCCGCCGGGTGGGCGGTGCCCGCCTGCCGTACGGCCTGTCGCAAAGAGCATGGCGGGCCCCGTGTACCCGGCCTGGGTCACCCGCTGGGTCTCCGGGCAGTGGCGGCAGAAGAAGCGGCCCCCGGTTATCCGCCCGACCCGGCCGCTGGTGCTGGCCAACAAGGTAGCGAACCGCAGGGAGCAGGAGGGAGGTGAGTTGCCGGCGCCAGGCCGTTAAACACCTCCCCGGGGCGCAGCGGCCGGGGACGGAGGGCCCCCAGCCCCTCTGGGGAAGACGTGCTGCCGGTGGGTCCTCCGGCCTTGTCCCCGGGAGCCGTCCCACCGCTCTCCTGCGGCTCTGCCCTGGGAAGGGTCATGGCGGAGTCAGGGCTGGGTCGGGTTCACGCTCGGAAGCGCCGTGTGCTCTGCGGGGCAGCAGAGGGGAAAGGGGCTTGTGCCATAGAATTAGCACACGGGTTCTTCTGAAAAGATCACTTCCTCGTACAACGACCCTAAATTAGCGCCTTGTGATATTCTGTGTGTGAATCGTGCATGTAAAATATTTTGTTACATCTCAGTATAGCATTTACCTTAAGAATTCAGGCAATTGTTAGATGGCTGCAATGGTGTTAATCTTTGTGGTAGCAACATCTTGTCCACACAAAGCAATGATGAGATCTTTACTTCAGTGTTATTTTTTTCTCACCTGCCTCTATTCCAGGAGAGATCTCTCTGGAGATTTATGCAGTGTGGATGCTGTTAGCATGAAGTCTCAAACACCTGAGATTTTTGGTTGTGTTTTTCCCTCCTAGAAGCGACGTGCATTACGGAGATGTCAGTGATGATGGCCTGCTGGAAACAGAATGACTTCAATGATACAGCTTGTGCCGAGGAGATCCGAATGTTCTATGACTGCGTGGCAAAGGCAGAAGTAATTAAGGCCTCTTTTGTGTTCTTTAAGGCTAGTAGTAGGGAAGGAGGAAGCCCACAATCATGTTTTGTGTGCCAGCAATAATAATGTTCTCTGCACAATTTGATTTGTGTTTTAACTCATTTGAGCTGTAGGAGAGATGCAGATGAAACATGCAGTCCCTCCTTTTTGAGTGCAGAAGTTAAATTAGAATTAAAATAAAGGAGCGTAGGAAGGGACTGGATGTTTGGTACGGTGTAACTAAGGATGAAGCAATAGTCGCATCCAGTCCTTTTTGTGTTGTTGAAATCTTGAAGTAGAGCTCAGTTGCTGTCAGTTGACTCAGCATAGGCCATCTGGTTTGATGTATTCCAGTTTTTAATCTCTGACGTTTCAGCACTAATGAAGCAATAACAGTCACTGCTTTTCTCCATATTATGTGATAGTTCTGAATGAGGGTGAGGGTACAGTGTGGAGCTGTTAAGTGGAGCAGTGATTTGTATGGTGTGAGGTGTGGGTTATGTTGTAACTGAGGAGACGTGGAGTATAGGTAAGTATCAGCAACTGCTCTGATACGTAAAAGTAAGAAATAGGTGACTCGGGTATCAATCCAGTACCTGCATTATCTGGAGTGTGGGGAGAATTAGGATTCCCAAATTCCAATCTGTCATGAATCTGTAAATAGTTCTGTGCTTGCAGGGGTGAGGGTGGAGACAAGGTGGTAGAGAAATAACCAGTGCTTTCTGTAATCCTCCTAACAAACAGAATTTTCAGGATACATGAGGGATTTACAGCTATTCCTGACTCTCTGAAAATCAGGAGTTCTTTTAGGCTGTTCCTGACTTTGTAGGCTAGACATTTTCTTGAAAAATAAATTTCATATTATTTGGAAGTCAAAGTTTTCCAGCTATATGATAAAACTGAGATCAAATCAGTTTCAAATGCAGCCTAAAGGTAAGTACGTGTACTAGACTTGTCCTTAAACTGACTTCAGGTTTCCATTTTTTTTCAGTAATAGTGTCATCATTTAATAAATAGTTATTTACTGTTGCTGTTTGATAGCATAAATGAAAAATTGTCCACAATTTATTTGGTAGATTACAAAGGAAACAAACGAAAAACAGAAAGCAAAAATAAATTAAATCTTCTGCATTATTACTATAATTTTATAGTATTGTTAACTAAGAATATGGGAGAATATTATCTTCACAAGTTGTCAATCGTTCTTAATTTCACCATTTAAAGGTCATCAGCTTTTGAAAGCCTTGTGATTATTGAGCCAAGTGCTATTTTAAGTGTTCCTTAAGGAAATAGCATTTGTGTTAAAGAAACATTCAAGTACAATAGTAGTAGTCTTTGGAGGGCAAGAGTCAACTTGGCAAATAAACAGAGGCAATATTTTGAGGTTTCTTTTTCTCTTTCAGAAGGAGCGCAAGGACCAAATCGAGAAGGACACCCTGTCACCCAGGGGAAACTTAACCTCAAGCAAAGTGAACAAGCTCCTGAGGAGATTCCCTCAGATCACACGTTATGTATAATGTGCTTTACTAAAGGGACTGTGGACAAGCAACGAAAGTTGGAGTCTGTCAAAAAGTTGAAAAGTAGACTTGAGAGAGTGTTTGATGTCATGTGGTATCCGCAAGCACTGCTGCATGGATCTTGACTGCACCTTTGTTTCCAGAGTGAAAAACACCTATCTTGACCATCAGCTGACTTTGTTCATGATGTTCTTGGGTCTTGCAGTCTTAGGATTTTTGCAGGTGTTGTTCAGCTAGGCACAGTGTGGAGGCGGGTCCTCACTGTGGAGTAAAATCGTCTAAGAATGCACATAAATGCATTTTCTAGCAGTTAGGGGCTGATGCTTCCTCATGTATAAACTTCCTGCCTAACTTCTGAGCTGCTATCAGAAAGTGCTCAGGCCCAGATATTGAGCCAACTTAAAATTGATAGTAATCTCATGACTCATACTTCTACATGTATGTATACACAATTTGGTTCCTCTTGAAATTTTTTTAATTCCTGCTGCTGTACAAGAAGGCTGTACAATGAGGAAGAAATCTCCAGCAAAATACCTTGTTAATACACGATACGTTGGTAAAGATCAATTATAACTAATGTAAAAGCTTGTGATTTAGGCCCTGTGGTTTGCAGGTGGGGCAGGTGTGGTGCCATGTCAGATCGATTATGTTGTCTCTACTATAATAAAATAATGCAAGACTGTTGTTTGGCTTGGGCGACTCATAATCTACAACAAAGTGTTCCATTGTTTTGGTAAAAAAACTGAAAGGGGGAGAGAAAGTTCAAGTGTGGGCTGATACTGAAATCATGTAATTGATTATTAGTTTGATTTTTTTTTTAATTTTTTTTTTTCCACTGGAGTACCACAAAACTGCTGGCAGGTCCCTGTTGTTTTAGGACAAGTACCTAACTGGTAAGAAAAATGCAGTCCCTTAAGAGAACTCATGATATAACTATTTATATCACTAATCCTTTGGGGCATAAAGGAAAAGCAGAGTAAGAGGAGCATCAGGCATATACGGACTGTGTGATCACCCACATGTGACTCTAGAGTTTGCATGGAGCTGGAGCTGACTTCTGTGGAACCCCAGGCTGAAACCTGCTCATCACATATTGGTCACTGTGTGCTTTCAAGTTACTGAAGCAATTTTCATGTAACTTGCTTACAATGGCTCATTAGTGGGTTATCCCCTAGGGCAGCTTATTCTGTTCTTGCTCTTATGGCTTCAGTGGGTCTTCCAGAGGACTTGGGGTCAGTAAGAACATGATGTGGACATCTGAGTTTGGGAAAACCCTTCAGTTCTATGATGTTTTGCATTTTCAGTCCAAAAGACACTCTGAGAAACAGAGGTATGTGCTAATTCTTTGTTTCTGAGGGAGACAAGCGAAGTTGGGAGTGAGGAACTGATGAATTCTGAATTCAGTTCTGTTGATGGTTTTCCCTTCTTTGTGTTAAAGCTTACAAGTATAGTTTTGAACCACTTCAGCTAGCAGCTATGCTAAATGTACCAAATTCTAGTGTCTGTGAAGATCTGTCCCATTATATGAGAGGCTGTAATGGAGAAAACAACACTTTTTGTTGTATTTTTACTTTTGAAATTTTGCACAGCTCCCACTGATCTGGACAGCTGGTTTTGGATTTTACTGCCTCATGGTGAGTTTCACAAATTCAGTTGTTCGGGTTTTTTTCTGACCTTCTAACATGTCTACTGTAAGCTTAAAATCACTCTGCTAAGGTTCTCCAGTCCTTAAAGGAATGCATTTATTTGGAGGAAGAAGGAAGGAAAGAGAATGCTTTTCAGATGCATCCATGTTTTACAGTGCTTCTCTTAAGTGTACTCTAGCAGTTCTTTTGGCTCAGGATCCCATGCTGTAATCAAAAAACCTCCAGTTACCGACTGTCCTTGGCAATTCGAGCTGCTGCCGTTTCCCCATATCTCACTGTTAAGCTTATACACAGAACTGTGTTCTGTGACGTACTCATTTTGGGGGTCGTTCCGTTAATAGTTCATGTGCGTAGCTGCAGTGAACAACACTGTCGCCTCTGAGTTTGTGGCTTGTACTACCCCATGATGCTGTTGCTGGGGAATAAAAGAAAACTGGGTTCTGCTCCTGAGCCTGCTGGTTAAGAACATTGCTGCAGAGACCCATATATGATTGTGTGGCAAGGGGAGACACAAAAGCTGACTAGCTGTTCTACCCTCCTAAGTCGGATTTACAGGATTTAAGCAAATCTGCTGGAATTCCTTGATCTTACTCCTGTTTCTTACAGCTTGAGTATTATACCAGCTCGGGGGATGATTGCTACTAACTACCTCTCTTTTTAGGCTTTTACTGAATATATCTTTTGGAGGAAGCATTGATACTTCAGCTGGTTTTGATGAATAGCAGTCCTGCCAGTTCAGGAGAAATAGGTTGAATTCTAAAGAGCCAAGAATGTTTTAGAAGATAGTACTTGTTCAGAAGGGTCAATACAGAATATTCTAGAAAAATCAAGACAGAAAGACTCTGTAGGGAATCATAGACTTATTATTCTAGATCTGTGCTTATATCAGTTTGAGAAGGTGTTTTTTCTTAAATATTGAACTTCAGTATTTACAAACACTTCAAACTTGCCCACACAAGAAAATTCAAGATACGTTTACCTTATCTTTAGATATGTTACCTATCTAAACTGCCATACTTATATTGGTATAATTTCCTTCTTGGTCTTCCTCTCCACCTTGGAAGAGGGCCGTGTAGCCACGAGAAGCTTTTGAGAATCTGAGATCCACCTCTCAAGACAATGTCGTTGCATGTGCCAGAAAACCAGGGGGAGACTTGGCAAGAGGGAAATGGTCCCAAAAGAGGACCTGCCACAGAGGAGACAACTGCAAAACCCGCTATATCTTTGCACAGCTTGTCATTCCTCCAGAAACCAAATACCAAACTTAGACTTCAGTAACTTTTGGTGCACTGATCTGTGTTTTCCTTTAAAATCCCTTTATCTAGGAAACCACTTCATCTAGGAAACCCTTGCCTTGAGAGGGAAGCAACTAACAAGACACTGTGGGAGAAATCCAGTACAGGCTTTTGCTAGAGGTTTTTACACCCTATTAGCATGTGTCAGAGGCTGAATGCAGCCATTTCTTTCCAGGTCTGAAGGGCTAAATAGGTCAGTGTTTTATGGGAGTTCTGAAGGGGCATCAACAACCTCTCTATTCCTGACTAAGGAGCAGATTTCTCTGAATGCTAGTAGATTTCCTGTTCCTGCCTCCAGTATATCCTTTCCTCGTGTTTTCACTGGAGTAAGTGGTTCTAAATTCCAACACATTCCCACCTTTTCATTTTGTTTTGTTCCTTTTTGCCAGTGCTGCCTGAGAGTTTAAAGCGTGCTGTAGCATCTAAGCTATTTCCATCCTCTGTTGCCCTGATCATCTGCCTCCCTCGCTAAGAGGACGTAGAAGATTTGCTCCTAATTAACTAGGTGTAATTCTTGGCCAAATCCACTGTCTCCAGAATGCACTGTGGCATAAATCCACTCCAGAAAGGGCTCCCTTCTGCCACTCAGCGACTCCTGTAGCGGAGTTTCCTTGCAGTTGGTGAGTGACTGAGGGTGAGGCAACACAAACTGTCATGTGAAGTGAGTAATGGGCAGTAAGTGAGGGAAGAAAAAAAGCTGCTTTTTATTAAGCCAATGGATTTTTATCAGCCTGTTCCATTCTTTTGTGCCAAAGGTGTCTTCGGAAATGCTGCTCAGCAGACTTGGCCAAAAGTGAGCTCATTTCCTAAGGTGACCTTCATGTTTGATGCTGCAGAACACCAGGAGTTAACCCCTCCAAAATCAGAATATAAATATAGGAAATGCCCATTAGATTGAGTTGAGGGGCAGCATAGGCAACACGTAAAAAAAAATTTACAAGACTGAACAGCTTCAAACTGACCAATTCCCTTCTTAGATTTAATAACGGTTAAGACTTCTGTTGTAGCCTCTAACCCTAATAAATATGAAGAGGCAGTAAGCAGAAAACACTGAAAAAAAAACCCCAAAGGATTGTTAATAGCAATACAATAACGATCAACCCTCTGGAAAGCACCCTAGCCAATCGAGTAAAGTAACTTTACAGTCTGAGGTCAAGGAGACAGTCAATGGAAAAGATCTTTGGAAGCGAGACCAATGGTGGCAAGGTGCAGGGCTGAAAATTGGGAATGCACCCTGGAGAGGGCTGTGCCACCTGTGGGTTTTCCACAGGGAGACCTGGAAGCTGCATAATGTAAAGTTTTCTGGGTCTCATTTGCCTGGGTTCAAATCTGAGGAGAGTTTGACCTCAGGAAGCTGCACGCAGCTAATCGAGGAGGCAGCGGTGGGGGGGATAAAGTCCAGATTCCTTCCAACAAGTCTAATCTCCGGCAAGCGCGCGCAGGAGCCGTTTCCCGTTCCAGCTCCGCGGCAGAAGGCGGCGGCCCCAGCTCCCCGCCGCAGCCTCCGGAGCGGGGGAAGCGGCAGCCGCGGGAGGGGGGCATTGCCGGAGCGGAGGGAGCGGCCGGGCCAGCCGCTGGGTAGACGGGCGGAGGGGCGGAGGTTGGCACCGGGGAGAAGCGCGTACCCGGAGAGGGGCTGGGGGGGGGGGGGGGGGGGGGCGGGGAGCGGGCTGAGGGCTGCGCCCCACCCGCCGGCGCTTGCCTCCTCCTGTTTTTAAGGGTGCTAGAGAAATTCTGGGGCATGTTCTCCTCCCTTATTTCTCTCCCCTCTTTTTCCCTTTTCCGAAGAGAAAAATCAAGGAGGAGAGATGAGGAAAGGAAGGAGAAAGTGAAATTCTAAGATGCTGCTGGGAACTTTGATCCCTTCCCTTACATCCCCTTCCCTACATAGAAATGGAAGAGGCACCCCGCTCCCTCCGGTGCGGAGCGGCTAGTGCCCTGCTCGCGGGGAAACCCAGCTGCAGAGCCCGGGGAGGAGGCAGCCGCTGAGCCCGGCAGCGAGACGAGAACGTGATGCTTGAAGAAGCTTCTGCCCACTTTGTACAGGAAGGATGGAGATCCTCAAAGTACTCCGGCTCCTGGTACAGCTCTTGAGCCTGTTATCCTGTCTCAGATGTCTTGAGGTAAGAAATGGTTAGTCTTCTGCTTGCAGGAAGTCACATGGCTCTTTTAATATCCTCAAAGTAGATCTTTTTATTACTTGAATATGTTTTCCAAAGCATCTAAGCAGCTGTGGTCTCTGGGAAGGGCTGGGGAAGGTTTTATTCTGTTGTGCCTGTGAAATTCAGAAAAAGCAGGATGCACAAGGGCTTGCAGATGCTTTGGCTCAGGTTTCCTATGTTTCTCAAGCGCTGCAGTGACCCTGGCAGGAGAGATCCTTTGTTTCTGTTTTTTGCTGATTGACTGATTACCCCTATTGCTGTTATGGACAGATGATTTATAGCTACATGGACCTGGGGCAGTGACTGCAGCACAGGCTATTTGCACTAAAATTTGGTGGTGGGGATGGTCAGCATTAGGGGATTTTGGAAGCTGCTATGGGAACTGGCAGCAACTAATCTTTCGGTAGAAGGGAAACATATTAGTTGGACTGCAGTTCTTTCGTTTACGGTCTGTCTCAGAGAAGAGCAGGTCCAGACTTCCACATATAGCCTGTTATTTGTCCAATCCATACCTCTATTACCTGCAAGCTTATGTGTGTGCAGGGGCACACTAAAAGCTAGGATTTGGGGGACCAGGATTGTGGCTCAGTCACCTGCTTGGTGCAGTCACAAAGGTGTAGCTTAGCTCACTTTCCTCTCTTTGCAAAGAGCTTTGAGATCCTGATAAGTCCTTCAGCATTGTCGGTTCACAGACCATTATGTGGGCTTGCAACAGCCTGATACAGGCAGGTAAGATGGATTTTTGGCTGAAAAGGGCTTTTCAGTTAAATGCTGTGTTATCTGTGCATCCCCTTGTACATACACACCTGAGATCTGATCTGCTGTTTCTGAACCATGTCAGGAATTCATCTTCAATATGCAGTGCCACATTCTGACTTCTGGAGGGTGGTGCCAGAGCTTGGCCGTGGTTGTCAACACCTCCTGGACCTTATTCATAGGTTTGATTTTAAAATGACATCTGCTACAAGTAGGTGTCATGCTTGTCAGATATCTATGGGAACCATCTCTGCTTATTCCAGAAGTGGATTTGGTTTAACTCCAAATTTTACTCTTTCCTTTTTCCAGGGAGAGGTGAAGATGAGAGAAGTAAAATTATGGCATTTTGAAGAAAACCAGAACCATTTCCAATAGCTAGTAATCTTTACATGCACACCTCTGCTCTGTGAATTACAACTCCTTGTCCATATAAAAGTATTAGAAATGTTCATTTAAAAGTATTTAGAAATTCATTAAACTACAAGGAGCTAGCAGAAGCAGGTACAGTTTCTTCTTTTCACTCTGGGTCTGTGAAGGTCTTGCACCTGCCTGCACACCATGTAATGGTGTTGAGTGGAGATCCCTATCTCTCAGCCAGCAGTCAAGTTATAACCACCAAAAACACTACCTACAAGAGGAAATGCAGTTTTGGGGATGGACAGGATGCTGGAACTCTGAAGGCTTTGTTTCCTATTTCTTTGTTCTTAGCTATTTAACCCTGTTTGGATAATAACACCATAGGCCATATCATATTCTCATGTATTAAAACCAAAATCCTCAAAAAGCCTTGCTGTATTTTTCCCTTTAGGTGTTTCCCACTTTGTACATGGATGTTTATTAGTATTTTAACAGGGATCCCTGGGAGCATCTTCCCATCATGTAGGTATATCTCTGCTGCTGTGGCTATAGATAGTTTGCCTTATAAACAGAGAGAGAATGAGTGGCTATTCGTTATTTTTATTACTGGTAACAATGTTTCTCTTCTAGTTTTTCTTTCTATAGGCACCTCACTCAAGCTTCCAATTCTACTGGAAAAGAACAAGCAGAGCCCTGTAATGTAGCGCTTAGATCAAGGGTAAATCTCTGCAAGCCAGTAATTACTCATCTTGCTGTTAGTGGGCAGAGCTGTGATTGGATTTGAAGAGGAGCAATGGGGAGAGTGGGGAAGAGGCTGGTTACTAGGGTGTGTTTGCCTAAAGCAGCAAAAGTCCGAGCTGCTTTTAGGACATGCCCATGTTTATTTCATCGGATAATCATCTCTCTGCTTTTGCTCTGTTTCTTTTCCCAGGCTTTCCTGGGATCCCAGCCCAGCCAAAACCATTTGCAGAGTGCAGGTAAGAACAAGAAGTTATTCATTCAGTCATCGGGCAGATTCTTTCCTACAGTGGTGATCTGAGACCATAGGTACGAAGAACCACTGCTGCCTGGCGTTCCTCCTTTCTGTCCTTCACTTCTTCAGTCTTTTCTCCTTCCTCGGTGTCTGTTTATCTCCTTCTCCAAAATGCCCAGACCACTTTCAAGAGTCTAATACTCTTGCAGTTCCCTACTCCTCCCACACGTTCTTTTCCTTTCATCGCTTTCTCTGCCTTAGACTTTTTTGCATGCTCACCTTTCTTCTGTTCTAATAACTACTGAATTGCCATACAGCCCCTCCCAGGGTCCCAGCTGATGCAAAGTGCATGGTGTGTTTTCCAGACACCTACCTGTAACTGCTTCTCATTTTTGTGCCTTGCAGTTAACCTTCAGCTGCAACTCACTCCCTCTGGGCTCGGCAACGGCTAGAAGGCAAATGGCATGAGGCAAAGTTCTTTGTAACCTTGCTGTTTGCCCTACGTGTCTTTACGGCAGAAGGGTTTTCTGGAAGTGTTTGCTTCTTTTTGTTTATTCAGTGAACAGAGCTGTAACTGTTACCCCTTTCTGAGTCTGCTTTTCCCACGTTACGCACTTGAAAAAGCCCTCCCTCCCACAGAATTTGGTTCTGGTTTACCTCTTTCTTATTTCAGGTTCATGAATGGAGAGTGTTCTTCTTTTGTTAAAGGCCATATTAAATTCATTGCCGGGGTTTCTTTGCATGAGATATTGCACATGGGCACCAGCCTGGAACATTGGCACCTGCACTCCCCCCACCCCAAAATAGGGTCCCCTTCCCTTCCTGTACATTGGCCAAGTTCACGTAAGCCAGGTGATATGCTAAGGTGTATAGGGAACACCTATACAATGAAATACAATGTCATTTCCCACCTTCGCACTCTATAGAATGAAATTATAGCTGATTTTAAACTCTTCTCAGTTTCAATCAATTTAGGCAATTAATCTTCTAAAGAGCCTAGGATCAAATTTAAGAGTATCTTGTTCCTGTGCCAAAGCAGGTGGGGAAGGAAGTGGAGGAATGTGTGCCAGGCTGAAGTGCTGCTTGAACATCTATTGAAATAAACAGTAATGAGAACTGGTTCAAATTGTCCATGTCCAGTTGTCCCCATGTTTCAACTGGCCCATGTCTGGGCCCAGAGTTACACATTTCAAAAGTCTATCTGGGCAGTTCATGACCTTCAGATCAGTTTGGTTTTTAGACAGTGCATATTATAAACACTCTGCGCAGCAGCCTTGGAGAGTGACAAAATTTAAATGAAGCAGGTAGCAATCAAGACCGCAGACAAGGGAGGTGTTTCAGGAGATCAGCTTGTATCTCCTACATCGTCTGAGCCTTGGTGTGTGATGACTTGAGTGATGCTAACAGCTCCCTTCCTGTGCCCAGCGTCCAGTGTGTGTGGTGTTGGACCTCTTGGGTATTACAATGGCTCGCTAGCGGTCACTGAGGCCGGGGCAGAGTGCCTCAACTGGGCAGAGTTCCCCGATTATGTTCAGCAGTACCCAAACCGTGGCTTGGGGGACCACAACCACTGCAGGAACCCGGATGGGGGAACTACACCCTGGTG
This sequence comes from Phalacrocorax carbo, assembly GCF_963921805.1. Taxonomy (NCBI): domain Eukaryota; kingdom Metazoa; phylum Chordata; class Aves; order Suliformes; family Phalacrocoracidae; genus Phalacrocorax; species Phalacrocorax carbo. The sequence continues at coordinate 18,747,644 of NC_087525.1, read as the reverse complement.
CTTCTACCGGCTTGCGTCAGGGGCCATCGGATGGGCTAACTGCGACTGTAACCAAGGTAAGGGCTGCTGCGTGTCTTTGCCAGTGCCCAGACTGCACTGTCTTGGGGGGGTCAGGCCAGAAATGTACACTGCACAGACTTGCAAGCAGCAGGTGGGACACCCTGTGAAAGAAGCACAGTACAATAACTGTCTCAAATTTGTCAAAATAATTAGGACTAGAGACTAGCCTGTGTGGGGAGAAGAATGTCTATATATAGTAGTGGGGTAGATTTAAGCTGATGTAGCCATAATGCCTTGTATAGATGTTTTTATTCTCATATAAGAAGACTTCATTTTTTTTACTGTAAACTTAAGCCACTTTGAAAACAGTTTCAGTTATGTGGAAAACAGCCCACTCCTGCTCCTTAAGCGACCAAATCAGACGTCTCCTCATGTAATTACAGCAGTTCAAATGTGAGAAGGAAAAAAATCTTCTGTGGCTGACACAAGGACTGCTGCTTATTTTGAGGCATGCAAGGGAGCTGAGCTCTCTCAGTACCCTGACTCCAGTGCAGCACTCTTTGAAACATTCTGTTTGTCCTCCTGTTTTCTGACTTTCCTCCCTTTACCTGCATTTTGAAAAGCAGGTAAGCACTGGTTTAATACATGAAATTACAAAGTCTTTTCCCTTTTCAGTGGAAGTGCTTTCAAAGATGTCTTCATTAAAGGGAATGATAGAACAAGTGTAGTCATGCTGTGTGCCTGCATTGAGGTACTACAGGCAGAGGTGTACCCTTTTCACAGTATATAATTGAGTGAGGAGATGTGCTTTCTAAACAGTGGTAGATATTTGTAGTGCAGTGGGAATTGAAAGGGCATTTACATTGGCACTTCCTTTTCTTAGAGAAATTAAAGAGGATTCACCTGCTGTTATTGAACATCTAGCTGTAGCAACAGCGACTCTCATAGGTGAGGTGATCAATGGAAAATAAATCAGTGGAGTGGCGTAGGAATTAGAGAGCCTGCCATTTCCATACCCCTTTCAAGGTGGCATGTAAAATCACCTCCATTTCACAAAAGGAAAATCCTGGATCTGTGGCAGAACCGTTTCCTGCCAGTAGTACCATGGCTTTGAAACGGACATAGCACTAGCCATCCTCCCGAGCTGCAATTGCTGGGACCAGGAAAGTGCCATGTCCTGCACTCCTTCATACAAGTCACTTCAGTGGCAGCACCATCAAAACATGGATGAGAAAAGCCAGGTGCAGTTCAAGTCCGAGACTTGCTGATCTGAAACCTCCATCAGAAGATACCAGCTTCCCCCCCCCTTCTCCTTTGGAAGGTGCTGTGCGGTTGGCTGAGGACAGCAGTGTGGAGCTGTACTTCAGTGGACTCTGGGGCACCATCTGTGCTGACCACTGGACTGACTGGGATGCTAGTGTTGTCTGCAGGCAACTAGGTCTCAGGTAGGAACCTCAGTCTGCTTGTGAGAGTTACATGCTCATGTGGCCTTGGAAAGAACAGTCTCTCTGGTTACAGACCCTCTGGCATAATGCATTGGCTGGGGGACAGGAGTTTGTTTTGTCTGCTCATTTCCCACTTACCAGGGTCCTTTCCTACTGTTTTCTTTCAGTGGTTGTGTCAAACACAAACCTACATTTGTAAGAACTTTTTAAAGCAGTAGTTTCTGCTTGGTGCTCCAGGCTGTGATGAGTGAGCTGTAAGATTGTAACCCCTTTTTAGTATTACCAGCTGGAGTCTGTGTAGTGATCTATTAGAAATTTTGAAAGTGTGAACCCTCTGGGAATCTGGGTTTTGGACCTTCGAACTTCCAAATAGCAGGGAGATAAGGTCCACAGAGAAGGAAGAAGGGGATGCAGATATTTGCATGTTTGAAACTGTTGATGGGTTCGTTTATCACTCTCAAATGAGGGTGCCATTTCTGACTATACCAACTCTTCTGCAGTAAGTAGGAAGACAAAATAGGTTAGATGGTGGGAAGTGCTTTGTGTTTGCTTGTGCTTTCCCATTAGACCATACAGGGCCGCCCCCTTATGCACTCCTAAACAACTAGGCTGACTGGGATGTGAAATGCCACAACTGGGCTGGAGAGTCATGAGAACTGAGGGAAAACAATCGTTAGTCAAGCAGTGCTATGGCGTTTCATTGCTCTGTTGCTTTCTTTGTACCAGTGAGATCGGCACAGCTGGGAAGAAGAGTCATCCCGGACTGTGGCCTGTTCCCCTGCACCTGCAGTCAGCAAACTGCCATGGGGATGAGAAAGCCCTGCTGCAGTGTGGCTATCAGGAAGCTGTGTCAGGAGCTTGTAACCAGGGGAGTGCTGTGGTAACGTGTGTCCCTCCAGAAGGTAAATCTCAAAGGGAGGTTCACTCCATTTCTCGTATCAGTGGTGCTGATAGGATGTAAAATCTAAGGTTGTAAAGCTGTGGAGAGCAAACCATTGGAGCATGTTCTTCTTTCTCCTGCTATACAGGTGGTTATCTTCCTTCCAGTGGAAAATTATCCATCCTTTCCCAACCCCAAAATCTTAGAGTGGGAATACTTCTACAATCACTGAAAGAAGGCTGTTGCTTATGACCACACCCCCTTTTAATCAAACCAGGATTTTGTCTGCAGGCAGCAAAGTCCTAGTCACTGTAGCAACAGTTAAAGAACCAGCCCTGGACCAGTGGCACCTGTACTATGGGCTGCAATCATGGATGCTTCTGGGAGGGCTTTAGAGGGGAGGATGTGGCAGGGTGGGACAAGAGCATCCCAAGACCTCCTCTGGCTGGTGAATGGTTCTACACCCTGAACTGCTGGATGTCCTTTATCTCTGTCTTGCTCTGTTGTGCTCTTTCCCTTTCTTGAAGCACAGGTGTAGGTGCCCCACTGCGTTTAGTTGGGGGAAAGGAGAGCTTTGAAGGGCGAGTGGAGGTTTACCATGATGGCAAGTGGGGTACCATCTGTGATGACCAGTGGGACGACCGGGATGCTGAAGTAGTTTGTAGGCAGCTGGGACTCAGGTAATTTCCCTGCTCTACCTAATAGAGTGGTAACAGAGGTAAGCAGAATGAAGAACATGACAGCATGTACTTTCTCTGTAGTACCAGCCCTTTCTATGGGAAGTGTACAGAAACCCCAGGAAAGATAATTCTGGACTGACCACCCTGTAAAGGGATTTTGTACTTAATTCCTGTCAGTTTTATGGGTTTATGCTGTGGAAAAAAAAAAAAACCAACAAAACCAAACAACTTGGTGCTTCCCTATCCAAGGTCTGTTTATGTTTATCCCTGTTTGTTATTTTTGCACACATGTCCTAATGCAAATTTTCTTGGCCTCAGTGATAACTTGTCATGGTGATTTCCATATGTGAACTGCAGACATTTACTTGGTTAAGTTTAAACATGTCCAGTTTCACTGGCTGCCCTTATCGTCTTCAGAAAAGAAAGCAAGAGAGAGCACCTTGTTCTCATCTATGCCATTCAGCACTTAACATGGGAGCTGTTGTATACTAAGCATTCTTGAAAATCAAATCAGTACAGAATTGTTTAAAATAGATCATTCCATTTTGAGATCCCTCAAACTTTGGGAGTTTTGCCTGTCACTGAGATTGAAACACCATTGTCCTCTGAACTGTTCACGTTACAGGCATATTTTTGTTATGTGTTGGAAGGTTTTGTTACAAAACTTTCCAATAAGGTATTTTGATTAACAGCTGGCAACACCGCTGTGTCAGAAATACCCATTATCTTTGGAAGGACCTTCCATATTGTGAGCATATGTGTCTGTACCATTTGCAGTGGGAACCCAAAAGCCTTGTCATGGGCTCACTATGGGCAGGGATCTGGCCCAATCCTGCTGGATGAAGTGGAGTGCTCAGGCAATGAACTCTCACTTGACCAGTGCAAGAAGAGTGACTGGGGACAGCAGAACTGTGACCACATTGAAGATGCTGGGGTATCCTGTGACCCTTTCACAGGTACAGATCTACAGCTCTGTGTCGGTCAGATGTGGTCTGTCTTACTCCCATATTACACAGCTTGCTCAGCAGATAGCTCCCCTGCTTCAGGATCCTGCAGGGCTCCTATGTATGGCTCCCACAAGGGCTGCCAGATGTGGAGGCAGAGAGCAAACAGCAGGTGGGAATGGATCAGAGCTAGGCTTGGTGGTGTTCCTATTGCTTTCCACACATGCCATGGAAACGCTGAGGTGAATCATCCCCTGACAGATGGACATGTCTGGGAGCAATGAACATTTGATTTTTGAGTATCCACGGGTATCTGTGTCTTTGGTTTCTTTCACTCATGGGCTGCACAGAGACTTCGACAGTGCGGCACAGGCTGTTTCTTTTCACCCCCACCGAGTGCTGATCTTTCCTTCTCCCACCACTTGCAGAGGGCACTGTCAGGCTGGCTGGTGGCCACAGCCCCAGCGAAGGCAGGGTAGAAGTTTATTACAATGGAGCCTGGGGCACAGTATGCGATGATGGCTGGACAGACCTCGGTGCCCAGGTGATCTGCAGGCAGCTGGGCTTCAGGTAGGACTGAGAGCATGGGTAGTGTCTGTGCTTCCTAATTTCAGGGATTAGATTCCATTCCCCTTAACTGGGATAGGCTGGGCCTTATTCCCTTCAATGCTGTCTTTTCTAGAAGGATTATTTCCATTGTACAACTTTATTCGGGAAAGATTAGTAGGTATTCACACCCTTTTCCAGGGGAAAAAAAAAATCTTTATTATCTCTTGCTTCAGCTTGTTTTGAAAGCAGATAACAGGCTTGATACTGTCTTTATGATCTCCTCACCAAAGTCACAAAATTGTCTCGCTACACCTTAAATTTCCAGGTGTATCAGCTCAGCACTGCCACTCCCTCTGCTCTGTCAGCTAAATGTTATCACCCATCTGCTCTGTCAGCTAAACGCATCGCCCACTTCAGTAGTTGAACGAAGACCGTCGGGGCAAAAAAAGAGTAGCATTAGGGATTTTTTGGTAATGCTTTTCTTTCAGCCCATTGCTGAACTGTCATCCCTCCAGGTGCGAATTTGGGGAATATTTAAAATCAGGAGACTGTAGCCTTGGAGCCAGTAAACTAGTTTTTATGGATTTTTAAAATATGATTAGGGCATCCTTGTAAAATTTATAGACTAAGAAAAGACTAAACTGAATTCTTCCCTTTGAGTTCAGCTGCATACGGTGTTTGTCATCTCTTGTAGCGCCTAAAAGTTTGCAGCTTTCTGCATTTCAACTCCTGGTTTCTACTTCCTATAAAAAGAAAGATAATTACTTAAATGTTGATATTTTTGATACCTCATCTACTAACCCCTCCCCAAATTGATGTACCTGGTGTCACATCTGCAAAGCAGCCTCTGTGGTATAGCTGGCCCTCTGTGCTACTATGACTGTGCCTTTGACCAGACACTAGAAAATGGACTGGTCTGAGTGGGCCTCCCTCGAAACAGAAGCTGGTGAGATGTGCAAGCTCCTTGACTTCCATTCTGTGTGTCACTGAGTGGTTTAGGTCAGGAGGCCACCGATATCACAGTTGAGCTCTGCAGGGAAGTTTCCCTTTGGGTCTGAGCTTGGGTCCCTCTGTGGGATTAATGAGTTTTAATGAATGTTATGTTGTGTTTCCTTCCTCTAGTGGTCCTGCTACCTTGGCCTCTGAAGGGGACTACGCTGCTGGCCAAGGCTTTATCTTACTGGATGATGTGGCTTGTCTGGGGACAGAGCTGTCCCTCCTGGACTGTCCCCACAGCAACTGGGGGCAGCATGACTGCTCACACACTGAGGATGTGGGAGTCCGCTGTTCCCCAGAGAGCAACACAGTCATGGATGGCAGCCTGGGTAACTCACCTTGCCCTAGACAGTGGGGAAGTGTCACCTGCTGGTCCGTTCCTTTGGAAGCTCTAGCAGATGAGGGAGTTTTCCCTGTGCTGTCTCAGTGAGGGGGCTGCTTCTTGAGGAAGACTCCAAGGAATGAGCCCTGGCTGTCTTGGGGCACAGCCACAGAGGTGTGGCTCAACCAGACCTGCAGAGAAAGTGAAACTGGAGAGAATTGTTTTGGTAATCTCTAAAACAAACCTGAGGGGCTGAGGAATGGTGGCTCAGTGTGCCATTGCTTGCAAATGAGACACGTCAGCCCCTTGTCTGTGGGAGCATGGGTCCCCTTTAACTAGATCCTTTAGGAAACTGGTGTAGTTACATTAGTGTCACACCTTGCCAAGACAAGAGGACTTCAGATATGAGAGGTTGTTGTGTGGAAACTGGCACTCTCTTGTGTAGGTGACACACTTGTAATTAAAATTGTGAATGTATTTCAAGTTACCAAAATTCCATTATTTATATGTGGTCTGATATTCTGCCCTTTTCCTACTGCAGGAGACTTTCCAATTGTCAGACAGTTTTTCTAGAAATAGATGGCATCCATCTCTTTTGTTTTTCCTGGATGTAGAACTTGCCTAGGATAACAAAACAGTTTTATAATTTAGTGGATTTATTTCCAAGGCATGTTTAAGCTTGTCCTCTCTTGGCTCAGGAGTTAAAATCTTTCTGTTCTTGTTCTGTTTACTCAGCTTTTAGAATATGATCCACTAATGATTTCCAGTATATATTAAATAAATTAATATGTATGTAGTCTTCTGAGCCACCACAAAGGTGAAATGAGGGACATAATCTTCTAGCCTTCATATAGAAACACTCTTTTTTTTTTTTTTTTTTAAGCTTACTGATGTCTGGCATTCATCTTTTCCTATAGAACCCAAGTTCTGTGCACCTCACACTCTCAGGTATTTTTGCTTACAGCAGCCCATGTGTTTTCTGCTGCAGGACCTCCTGTGCGGCTGGTGGATGGAGAAAGCACCAAGGAAGGACGGGTTGAGGTATTCCTGAATGGGCAGTGGGGCAGTGTCTGTGATGACAGCTGGACAGACAGAGATGCTGCAGTAGTTTGCAGGCAACTTGGATTCAGGTAAGAGCTCTGGTACATGCATCTTATAGATAGAAACAGTTCTCAGGGGGATCACTTCTTTCTGGACCTGTTTCTGGGGGCTTCATTTCTTAGTTTTTGCACACCTGCGTATGCTTGTGGGAATAGGGTCCTGTTCTTACAGTGCCTTCAGCAAGTACTGTACTACTGTCTGTGTGCAGAGTGACATGCATGTAAATATCATTTCTCTTAAAGTGTGCTGGTGCATCAGGTTCACCTGGCTCCTACTTATTGCTGATTAGCCACCCTCTCTCTAATTGCAGTGGTACTGCAAAAGCCAGGGCAATGGCTTATTTTGGTGAAGGCCACGGGCCAATTAATCTGGAATACATAGAATGCAGTGGCACGGAGCACACCCTGGGGCAGTGTGTCAGACCTGACACTGGGATTCACAGCTGCTGGCACAGTGAGGATGCTGGTGTGATCTGTGACTATGTGGAAGAGAAGGTCCAAGACATCAGAAGAACAGGTGATGTGCCCATTTATTCTATGCAGAAATCTGGGGCTCCAGTTGTAGTATCTCTGCATGCTTTTATGCTTTTCCCCTGTAGTTCTTCTCTTCTTTGGCTGAAACTTCACCTACAAAATAAGCATGTCCTGTCCTGCACCTCCTACTTTTCCCTTGTTTTCATTGTCCTTTCTTAGGAGCACAGGGTGCTCCAGAATGAGGAGGTCCACCACGTCAGGCCTTTGAGCCTGCAGAACTTCCCCACAGCCAAGTCACTGTACCCTTCCTTAGAGCTGTAACCATGAGCAAACTTTGTGGTTTAGTGCACTGAGGAAATAGCTGTAGAATAGGTCCCATTCCTTGCATAAGGCTACAGATCCTGGAGGTGAGCACCTCCACCAAAACTGAGGAAACATACGGGACCAAATCTTCTATGAATTCCATATGCATAACACAATGCAGTCAACCGCCATGAGGATTAATGCCCTCAGGAAAGGCAAATGGTATTTGGCTCTGTGACAGCAATTCTTGGTACTTAAGCTGAAGGGATCTATCCAACTGCTCTCTTTGCTGCACAGGTCCAGAATCTGGTGTGTGTGGGATGCGCCTGCTTCACCGTCGCAAGAAAAGGATCATAGGTGGAAACAAGTCTCTCAGGTACTACCCTGTAATTGCCAGGAAAGCCAGAACTGGTTCCAGCTTTCCTGCAGGCTCTGGAAATAGACTGGCAAATGCTGAATACATTCACACATTTTCACTGGTGATTTTTGAACTTGATTTGAATCAATGGGTCCATCTAGGGGAGAATGCATGCCAGATGGGGCAAAGTGGGTGGGAAACTAGGAAAACAGCTCCTGTGTGTGTGATGCCTATTACTCTCTGTCTCTTCTTCAGAGGTAGTTGGCCATGGCAGGCCTCACTACGGTTGAAGGGTTTTCATCGAGATACTCGTCTGCTGTGTGGAGCAACACTGATCAGCAGCTGCTGGGTAGTGACTGCAGCCCACTGCTTCAAAAGGTGCGTTTGCGAGTGGGGAGCCCCAAGGGATGAACAAGATAACCTCATGCAAGGCTGTTCTCCCAGCCCAGTGGAGCCACATGAGCAAAGTTTCTAAAACAAGACCTTCAGGTTATGATGTGTGTGATCATGGGGCACTTATGGGGATGACTCAATATAGGCTTGCTTTATCCTTCACTGCTTACATCTGCCCTCTTAACTTTGAGGCTTTACAACTTGAAGGGAATCAGCATTTTGACATTCCTCAGTGCTTTATGGAACTGTGAACACAAGGTCACACACCTTGCAACTGTTGTAGCCCTTTTTATAGGGGACAAAAAAAGTGTCTTGTGCATGGGACACCCATTGACCCCAACAGCTGGCATTATCACATCTGCTAAAGAGGTCCCACAGTCCTGTAGCTGGCACTGTTTTATCAGTTTGTGAGGAGGTGGTTCAGTCTCATAGCAACTGAGACTGGCATGAGTCTGTTTCTCTCTTAGTAGGTGTTTCAAGACCCTGAGTTGCCTTTTTCTCCAGGTTTGGTGTTGATGTGCGGCGCTACCTGCTGCGGGTGGGTGATTACCACACAGGTGTGAAGGATGAGTTTGAGAGGGAGCTTCCACTGGAGCGGATTGTCCTCCACAGGAACTACTGGGCTGGCAGCAACGATAATGACATTGCCCTGGTCCGGGTGCGGGGCAGAGAGGGGCACTGTCTCTCCTTCAATCGCCATGTTCTGCCTGTCTGTCTGCCCGACAGGAAAGAGAACTCTGACATCAACAGGCAAGCTTGCATCATCTCCGGCTGGGGAGACACAGGTGAGTGTTGGGACTTTGAGGAGCAAGAAAGGTGGGTGAGTCTGGGTTCAGGAGCCTACACAGGCCATTAATTTATGACTGCACAAGTCAAGGTGTTCTTACTGCTCCTACGTTTGAGACAGCCTGTACATGTCCTCTTGCAGCACATTGCTATGGAGCCTGCTAGGTAAAAGGGAGCAGGGAGTATTCTAGAAAGTATTAATTACTAAATACTTAACACTCTCAAAGGAATATTTTAAAATGCTGGGCTCGGTGGAGTCCTAACATGTATGCATTAGCAAGGTCTGGAGACAGCTTTGAACTGTAAACAAAGCTTTATAACTGGCTGTCCAGTCCTTCCCCATTTGGGACTCAGAGATGCAACGCAGGGCTTGGGGCAAGGAGGCCCTTCTGGGGCTGCTGTGACTGGAGCAAAGCCCATATGTTCAGAAATTGTTGCTGCCAAAAGGCAAACACTGCCAGGAGCTTGTCTGTTGATTTTGGACTTACCCATCCTTTGTAGCTGTTACCCCAAGCGTTTAACTGCAAATATACATTTATCTTTGGGGTAAGTTGCACGAGATGCATCTGTCACTTTGGGGTATCTGGGGAGGATCAAGGAGCAACTTGGCCATGTAACGCCCTTAAGCTGTACTGGGACTTAATGGCTAGAATCCCTCCCATGCACCAAAGCCAGCTTTGCCAATGAGAGGTGCAGTTACCTACTACCTTGTGAACTTACTGTAAAACTTGGGCACTGAAAGGTCACGCTCCATTATAGCACAGGAACCTTACATTCTGAGCAAGTCTGGGGTAGTAGAGAGATTTGCACAATTAGAGACAAATCTGGACAAAGACGAAGTGAGCTCCCTTTGAATAGTATTTGGATGCCTCTGAAACATCTTCCAAAACTTCTCTGAGGACTGAGCACTTCACAAATATTACTTTCTTTATTCCCTTGAGAAAACACTGTCCTTGTTTCACAGAGGAGGAAATGGAGGCTCAGAGAGGTGAAACAAATTGAACAAGATTCAAGTTACTTGTTGGCAGAACCAGGAGTAAAACTCATCCTTTGATCTAACCTCTTCCCCATCTCTTTGATCTTACAGCTCTTTTTTTGTGGCCTGGCTTGGCAGCACTGTTTTCTGAAGTTCTGTTGGTTCAGAGATGCTGAGCTTGGCCTATTTCTGTGCTACAGTCTTGACATTAAATGTACAAACATCTGTTGTTGTGTGGAGCACCGTTGCTCTAGGTTGCTGCCGTTGTCTGTATGTGAATTGGTCTGGCTGCTCTGTTGTGTTCCAGGGAAGTCCTATTCGAGAACCCTGCTGCAGGGGGTGGTGCCTCTTCTCCCACGGGAAGACTGTGAGGTCCGTTATGGGCAGAAGTTCACTAACCGCATGATTTGTGCTGGGAACCTCTCTGAAGACAAGCGGGTGGACAGCTGTCAAGGTGACAGCGGAGGGCCACTCATGTGTCAGAGGTCAAACGGACGCTGGATCATTTTGGGGATCACTTCCTGGGGTTACGGCTGTGGTCGGAAGGATTCCCCTGGTGTGTACACAAAGGTCAGCAAATACATACCCTGGATCAAGAAAGTGACCAAGCTAAAATGAAAACGTCTGAGCTCTAGAAACTTCAATATACGGTCCTTTTGCCCTGCAGCAGCAGAAGGCTGTGGCTTCTGGCCAGTGACTGATGGAGATTTGTTGTCAGACACTGGGAAAAGACTATAATGTAGAAGTGAGAGAAAAACAGTTATGGCTGATTCTTTGAAGTCTTTGGTTTCACTTTAGTCCATAATCTCTGAGCAGAGAAAGCAGGCGCACGCTGGTAAGAATGACAAATCTATGTTGCTCTGACTATATGAGTCCTGTAATGCAATCACACTTGTTCTTTTGCCCTGGCATGCAGAAATGGTAGAAGTGGAGAGAGACCTGCCTCTGTAAATCTATTCCCATTTTTGTATGTTTGCATACTTGAAAAATGTTGCAAGGAGAGGTGAGATGCTTGGAAGATGGTGTCAGGCTCTGGCACAGTGGAAATCTTCAGATATTTTTTCATAACAGCTCTCTTCAATTCCAGGAACCAGAATATTTGACCTGAGCCGAGGAACAGGCCAACAGTTGGGTTTTTTTTTTTTTCCTTCCCTGTTATGTCTCTAGGGGGAACCTCCTCTCTTCTGAATAGTAGGTCTACTCCCATACGATCCCTTTAAAGTGTCTGCCCTTGCTAAGAGATGCTTGTCCCTCCTCCTGTAATCCTGTAGCACACATTTCCAGCTGCCAGATGCTATGGTTTTATTGCTGCTTTCTCAATATAGTGGTTCTTTTGTGTTTTTTTTTTCTTTCTTTCTTCCTTAAAGTAGCATCTCCTACAATCAGTTGTTGGTATGAGAGTGAATCTCCATTTTTAAGAGAGAACAGCTTTCTTGCCCTCATAGTTACTATGAAGAACTTTAAAATGTGACCTCAGAAGGCTAAATAGACATGTTATTTTTCTTTAAATCCACATGTAATGTTAATCTCAAACATAAAGATGTTGAGTGACAAATTAAGAGCACTGTGGGGACTTTATCTTGGTACCTTATTCACCATAGTTATTAGCTGCCCTTTTTTTGTGATGTTAGTTTTTAATATCTCTGCGTTCACAGTTCTCCCATGAAACATGGAAATACTCCTGGGGTATAGATACAGAACAAACACAGGGACTGAGTAATTTTCTTGCGGTGTAATGTGCTGCAAAGCAGCTTTCCGCTTTCCTGAAGTGTGTCCTATTGTTGCAACGTCTGGGCTATGCTTCCTCTCTTCTCTTCTTTGCATTATTTCTCTTTTCATTCCTCTCAGTGGGAGTAAACTGGCTTAACTTGAGGGTATGCAAGCAGTGCCATCAAGCTGTAGTTCTCAGCCTGAACAAAAATAATGCTGAGATAAAGCAGACACGGTTGAATACTTCAACTTCTTCCTTCCCTCTTGTCCAAACAAATGAACAGAGTTTCTTCTTAGGCCTTAATCATTTTTGTAAGTTAATTTATTATTGTCAAGTAGGTAGAAAAATATAAAACCAGACAGAGGGGATAAGTGCGTTAACAGTTGTGCAATGCACAGTGTGTTCTCGCTGTCTGTAGACAAGCCAGAGACTAGGCGGGTCTGGTCAGGAGCAAGGGCAGTAAGCTTTGGTGTATAACCAAGGACTCAAATGTGGAGTAGTCATATGGAATGGGACACATGGAACCCGGGCCAGATGTGCATGTTTTGCGTTCGCTCTGTAGGGTAGGCAATGAATGGGTCAGGCATTGGCTTGCTGTCAGGAATGTCTATGCTCAAGGCACTGAGGTGTTCAGTACCTAGGTATTGCCAAGGCAAGAACAGAAGACAGAGCACAGCCTGTGGATTAGCAATGTCGTATTACAGGGCATGTGGTTACAGAGTCCTAGAAATTGCCTTGGATTCAATAGGTAGTGATTGCCTAAAGGTTTAATTTGTCTTCTGTAAAACAGCTTAATGTAAACGGGCTGACCTGGCTAGGTGGCCGATTTTTGTGTGTGAATGCTAAACTAAACAGTTCCATTTACCCTCTCCAGGGATTATAGGACAGTTGGGTTACCAACGCGGCAATGGACTGCAATGGAAACTTTATTTTCAAAGAGAATTGTAGGAATCCCCAAAACATGCAATGTCAGAACCCCTGCAATCTGGCCTTTGAGAGAGATCTGATCTGTTTGTGCCTCTTCTCGAGGAGCTGAATGTCTGCAGTGCAGCTTGTGCTGATAACCCGGTTTCAAGTGCCAGGCTTGATCCTTCCATAGCGCTGTGCTTGGCTCCAGGCTGGCTGTGTTGTCCTACAGCTGCTGGCAGGGAGTCCCTAAGACGCAGGCTGTAGACTGCTCCTTATCTCCCAGGAATTAAAATCACAGGAGGACCGAGGGCAATTATATTACAGACCTCTAGTCTTGCAGGGGATTAAATGCCAAGTTCCACACTGGCAGCAACAGTACCTGTCTGGGAAACATAGAGGGATGTGGCTTTTACCTTCAGCCTCCCCCAAGCCAGCATGCTACAGCAGCTCAAATGGAGTTTCTTTGCCTTAGGTGCTGTCACAACTCTAGTTTAACCTGGTTTGATCTTTCAATTTATACCCATAACCCCAACAGGCATAGAAACACCCAAAGGACTGAAACTATGATGTTATTCTCCTAAGCCTACTTAACCGGCTGCCATTCAGGAGTTAGAATAAGTTACCATGTAACATGAGTGAGAGAGAGACCTGGCAATGTCTTCTGAAATTCACATGTTCTAGGTCAAAATATTTCTTTCTCCTAGATCTTGTCACCAAAAAAGCTGTGAGAATCCTTGTAAGCAACATTCTGTAAGTCCTGCACGAGTCAGGAGGAGGGAAGGAAGCATCCAATCTCCTTCGCCTGATTTTACACCTTACTGGTACTGTAGGCAAGCCTGCCAATACCCTCCTCAGTTGTCCTAACCTGTTTCAGAGCACCACTATAGCTCTGTACTGATTACACTGGGACTGTGGCCCAAACCATACTCAGGTGCTTTGCCACTGAGGCTTACTGGAACTGCCCTGGTTGGATAAGCGGCACTCAGCCCCTCTAGGACTGTATTTTGTACCTAATGTTGGCCAGCAGCAGATGTTTCAAAGGACAGTACATGTGAGGTTGTACTGAACAAGTTTTAACAGCCTTTCCTTTTGGGGAGGTTTGCTTTTGGCCCGTTTAAATTAATTACTTGCATTACTACTATTATTATTAAAAATAGAAGTACAAGTACTCAGTCCTCTAGGTGTTGTACAAACACTATGCACTATCCTTTTGTGATTCTTCTTCTTCTAAAGCGTGAGAGTTTATACCCCTAACTTTTAAACAACTATTTAATGTAACCAGCCTTCCTCTTCCATTAAAATGTTTAATCCCTTATTTAATCCAACTAAACTCTCAGACTCAATATTTTCTGGCAATGAGAACCAATATAATTTTATTCTCCATAGCACATAAATTCTTTTTAGAGTTCCTGAATTAATTGCCTTTTGTTTCATTTAATCCAATCTGTCCCTGTGTTCTCAGCTGTGAGAGGAAATAAGGGGCCTGCCTTTATTTTCTCTGATGTCTATTACTCTAAGAGATAGTCCATTTTCTAAAACTGTGGCTTCTCTGTCTCTCTTCAACCCAAACTGTCTAGGCGTCTGATAACATGCTGACTGTCTCTGCATGTCTTCTCTTTCTGCAGGATCTTTAAGCTTTGGCAACCAGAACTGAATGCAGTTTGCCAGGGGAGGCTGTGCCATCTGCTGATTATTTTCAGTATTATTTTCTATAGTAGGCAATGCTCTAAGTTATTTCAGCACTGTGTATGTATTATGTATGTATGCTGGTGTTAGCTTTAAACTTGCTAGTGTGGTCTTGGTGGCAGCCTAGCTACAATGGGATGAAAACCCACCAAGGTTAATTCCCCCTTTGTCCCAGGCAGGCGCAGCAGCCCCTCTGAGCTCAGATGATTGCTTTAGATATGTCTGGGAGCATAATGCAGCGAGCACCTGAATAGCTGTGTAGAGCTTTGCCTTGGCTGACATACTTGTAGGGCTGGTAACAGTCCTCTGCAGCATTAGTTCATTGGATAAGGCTAACGCACGTAACAGTATTTCCAGGAGCTGAGAGCTCAGTCGCTGCTGCTGTTGGCTGCACGGTGCCACGTGGATGCTGTAAGACAAGTTCCCATAGCAGTGTGGCACATGCTGGTTATGTGAGAAAGGGAATGTCACTATAACTGGGTGGGAGCATTGGCAGGAGTAGACACATGGCTATGGTTAGGGGTCTAAGGAGCAACAATTAGTGCTCCAGGTATCCCTCTTTGAGGGAATACCCCAGTGCTCTGCAAAGGCTGACTCAGTGCTGGTGTCTTCCTGACCTGCAGTGCCTGCACTGGTACCCTTATCAGCCCCATCTTGACACCAGTCCTGGCTTTGGCCAGCTGAAGCTGGATTAAATATTTACCCCTTTCCCACCGCTGAACACTGTTCTGATGATGTCTATGAATTCTGTTCTATGCTGTAATTAATCAGGCAGCTGCTTATTACCCTGGACAGGATGTCTATTACCCTTGTAATCCTTGTACCCTTGTAGTGGAGAATAACGGATCAATACCTCAAAGGTATTAGTGGAGGCGTTGGTGAGGAACCAGGAACATGGATATTTGCTATCTCAGGGCTAAGAGAGGCAGGTCTGCCTTTTGTCTGTCTTTCTTCCTTTCTGAACCCAATATCCTGAAGTCTCTTTGTCCAAAAACAACTGTGGTGATCCATCAACTGCTTGAAGCCAGTTTTTTTCATGTGTACATTCAGCAATCACATGAAAGCTTTTGAGAGGTGAACTGCACTGCGGTATTTAACACCATCTTGATAGACTTGCTGGGAGTTGCTTGCAGCGGGAGGGACCAGACTGGACCCTGGTGGTAACCAACTTGGGACCACTCCCCGTGGAACGAAGCACTGTGACCTGGCCCAATGCACATCTCTTGGACCGTATTTTTACTTGCTCAGAAAAATATTTAATTTCCCACATCAAGGAAAAACAGTTGCTTGTGTAGTAGCCCACTCAGTCCTATTAAAATCCATTTCTACTAACCAGGGTCTGAGTACCTCTGAAATGAGTCAAGTGCCAAAATTATCTTGTTCCCTGGATCAACACCAATGGCTCACAAGGTATGCTAATAAATGGATTGTACTGTGACTGTGTGCAGCTCTGTCTTATTTTTAGTAAAGGAACCTGTTCCAAGAGCAGGTTTTAGGATTATTTTTTTTTATCACTGAATTAAGCTAATTAATTTTTTGCAGTAATGTTATTTTTAGAGCAGATTTAACATGCTAAAGCATGTTACAAAGTCAGCATCATGTTTGCTATCATTACAATGAAATGCAACAGTTCTTCAAATGCCACATTTTGTGGCCATTTGGAACAGGTGAGGGTTATCTGCAGATCAACTCATTGCACTTAAAAACTTAACAGGATTAGATATAGAAGCTTCATAATTTGTTGTTAGAGTTGATCTTTCTACACTACCTTTGAACAAACTTGTTCAGCATGATTTAGTCTCCTTTCAGTCTAGGATTCAGGTGTCACCACTCTAAGAATCAAAGCCAAAGTCTGGAAAAGTGGAAGCGGTAGGAGGGAAATGCAGCTTGAATGAGCCACCAATGCAAGAACACTGTTCTCCTCCCCTCCTCTGCTGAAGTCTGCATTGCTGTATAGAAATGCGTTTTGGAAAATAGTTCAGCTCCTTGCCAGGTCACTGCTACTGCACTGACTTTCCCAAGTCGTTAGGGCTAGATTGAGGTTTGGTGTAGCTGATGTCTGCAGACTCCAAGTACTGTAGTGTATAAGTTTTTGTGCATGCTGATTCCAGCCTGCTGTTGGCAACTGACATGCACTTACTGAAGAAAAAGCTGCTTGTGGTTAACAAGTTCTCTCGCTTCACGTCTGCCTTTGGGGTTTTCTACACCCACCTACATTTCGTCTCTTGCTTGTGCAGAACAGAGCTCACGGCTGAGGTTTTTGTGAGAATGGATGGCATGTGTATCAATGGGGGGGAAAGCAGAATGTAGGCATTTTAGACAGCCTTCCGTATGTCAGCGGGCAGTGTTTCTCCAAGTTGGTTCTACAACGCTCTTCTGTAGTTACTGCCTGGGAAAGAAACAAAGTTGAAACTGTGGTTAAGGTTGCAAGTCTGACAAGTCTCATGTTTTGTATTAAAGCACTTGACTGCTGCCTTCATGTGGTAAAAAGGCTTGGGAGGAGTTTATGGCACGAGTTCGCTTATTTTAGATTGTCAGCTGTAGGATAGCTGGCTTTGGATTTTGAAATCAGGAGGAAACTGGGCTTTGCTTCATGCATTTTTCTAACTAGGATAGCTACCTTATTCATTAGGAGAGAGGAAGGTGGGTATTAAGGTATCACCACTGAGATTAAAAAAATTCTTACTTGGGCACAATTTCCTCTTTCTAATGGAGGAAGACAGTATACTGCTCACACAACCTTGGGTTGCTGGGCTGGATGCTGTGCCACTCTTCAGCTGGCATGTCTGGAGTGGGTGCCTAGCATTGGTAGGAGCTTTCTGGGGAATTGTGTTTATGTGCAGAAGTAAAAGAGGAAGTAGAGCCAGCAAAGTGTATGTTTAGGTACATGGATAATCCAGCTAGAGTCATTTATGTTTTGAAATACCTTGCTTGGATTTAAGAGGTGCTGATGGAGGACCGGAGTAAGACAAATTCAAACAAACTGGTGAAATCGCGGCGCACCACTTGATCTTCCCTGCATTTCAAATTCCACACATTCTGCCAGAAATTAAAGGCATCTTTCTCTTCACAGATTTTCAAAACTAGCCTTGAAAGGGAGAAACAACTGCTTTGGAACAGCTTTACCAAAAAGAGGCTGTGAAGCCATGACACTCAGATGCCAGCCAAGCAAAACGCCATGTTTCTCCCATCTGTTTATATCTGCTCTGGCCTCCATACAGACATCAGGGAAGCTGTGGCTCAAAGGGCTGAGCCAGACACAGGTGTAACTCAATGCTGGGCTCACCTTCAGTTGCTGCCCAACAGAAGAAACACATGGGCAGGAATCAAAATTACAGCAAATTAATCTTGCTGGGAAGTATTTGCTGAGACTTCCACGAGAAGGGGTCACGCACCGGCTTGCTGCCATGTTTGCCTGACATGCTAGCCTGGACAGTGGGCCCTCCTCACTGTGAAGATAGGGAGTGTGGGAGAGATTTACTGTGGCAATTTAGCTGGACAACTCAGCTGAAACCATTTTAAAAGTTTATACTTCTCGGTTACTTTCTTCTCAAAAGCAGAACAACCCCCCCTCAAACAACAACAATAACAAAACCCTCTTTGTGGTTTACCTAATCTGCTCTGCTTAAACCTGAGCTGTATGCAAAGAAGTGAATGTGCTTCTAAAGTTTAGTTCCTTCTTTGCTATTTTCCCTTGCCCCCCTTGCATGTACAGGCTTGCTGCAGATAAAGTAGGATTAAAACCTCCAATTGTAGGATGGGGACCTGTTTAAGAGGGGACAAATGTACTATTCAGACTATTGAACACTGTGGTTTTTTAGAACCAGTAACCAAACACACCAGAGGAAAGCTCCTTTGCTTCAAGTTTCCCATTTTGTTATCTCTACCAACACTAAGAAGGAGATTCTGCGATTCAGCACTATACTGAGGGCTCAACAGAAACCCCTTTTAACTCTCTGAATATTTAAACCACAGCTGAACAGGGAACTTTTGCTTGGACTCAGGAAAAAAAAGAGAGTTTACCACTTTTGGAAGAAGGGTCGGGCAACTCAAGAAGAGTACAGGGATCTCGTTAGGTCATACAGAGAGAAAATTAGAAAGGCAAAAGGCCAGCTAGAACTCAGTCTGGCTGCTGCTGTAAGAGATAACAAAAATGTTTTTACAAATGCATTAACAACAAAAAGATAGCCAAGGAGAATCTCTACCTTTATTGGATGCAGGGTGGAACGTTGCCACCAAGGATGAGGAAAAGTTGGAGGTGCTTGATGCCTTCTTTGCATCAGTCTTTAATAGTCAGACCAGTTATCCCCAGGGTATTCAGCCCCTCTGGAGCTGGAAGGCAGGAAGGAGAGGAGAATAAGCCACCCATAATCCAGGAGGAAGTGGTTTACCACCTGCCGCACCATCTGGATGCTCACAAGTCTATGGGGCCAGATGGGATCCACCTGGGAGTGCTGAGGGAGCTGCCGGAGGAGGTTGCCAAGCCACTCTCCATCATTTATCAGCAGTCCTGGTTAACAGGGGAGGTCCCAGACAACTGGAGGCTTGCTGATGCAACGCCTGTCTACATGAAAGGCCGGAAGGAGGATCTGGGGAACTACAGGCCTGTCACCCTGACATAGGTACCGGGAAGATTATGGAGCAGTGCCTCTTGAGTGTGCTCACCTGGCATGTGCAGGGCAACCAGGGGTCAGGCCCAGCCAGCACAGGTTCATGAAAGGCAGGTCCCACCTAGTGGATGAGGGAAAGGCTGTGGATTTTATCTACCTTGACCTTAGTAAAAGCTCCATCCCTGGAGGCATTCAAAAAACGTGTAGATGTGACACTTCAGGACAGGGTTTAGGAGGCATGGTGGTGTTGGGTTGATGGTTGGACTTGATGATCTTAGAGGTCTTTTCCAACCTTTATGATTCTATGCTTAAGACTTGAGGAATCTTTATTGTCCTACAAAGCTTGTCTTTGCAGTTACATGCATTTAACAATTTGCTTAAACTGATGTAATTCTGTTGTTGACACTTGGGGTGATAAACTGTTTGCGTCAGATGCCTCTCTTCAGCTGAGGCAGAAGTGTTCACACACGAGATGCCTGAAGAAAAAAGCAAAGTACTTGTCACTACTCACTAAATTCCTACTACTATTATATTTAATCATCCTGAATAAATATGGGTTGCTAGATTCAGCATGGAATGTGATGATAGAATTACACAAATCTACTTTTCTTCCTTCAAGAAGATGTGAGAAATTACCTTGGGAAATGCTTTAAAGTTTTGGATGGTAAGTTTTACAGGAATTTGTTACAGCGTTCTGCAGGCACATGGCTGAAAATGAAGATCTGCCTAAAAGAGGTAGTAGCCTCTGAGTCAGCTCACAAAACAAACAGCTGTCAGTACCTGCTAAGGGCTGGTCACCTACCTAGAGAAGCGAGCTGAAAATAGAAGCAGCTGATTTAATCTGGGATCCCTAAGTCTTCTAGAGGAGGAGGATCCTGTTCAAAGAGCTTGCTTCCTGAATGTATCAGGGTGATGAGATCTGCAGGTAAAATAGAATGAGATGAACACTCTTTACCTATAAGCATCCAGATAATTTTAAGGATCCAGCTGGCTTGTTTTACAGAGCACTCTGCCATAGGTCCTACTTGCTCAAATAAGTAGGTCTAGAAAAAAAAAGTAAGTCTTTTCTCTCTCCCTTCTTACAGAAACAGAAAAGTGGCTGAGAGGTATTATCTCTGTATCTAGCAGCTCAGGTAATTTTCAGTCATTGTGACTTGCATAATATTCTTGTTAGTGTCTCCTATTTTCTTACACGAAAGAGGCCAGTTAAACATCATAGAACTGGGGAAGTGCTGACCCTGCGTTGAGCACAAAACTTGTCAAGGTACATTTTTCTTAAATGGAGCGCTGGTGTGTGGTTGTAGGGACAATGCTTTTTGTAAGAGAGAATCTTATGTTGAACTGACAATTGAACCTCTCATTGAATTCTGATGGGCGATAGCATTAACCAAATTTTAAAAATAAAAACCCCTCACATACCTAACTCTGAGGTTAGATTATTTTTCTGAGGAAAGGATGTGCAGAAGACATAGACTATTTTACTGTCCCTATAACATTGAACAATGTTGTTCTTGCACTTCAGAATCATCTTTTTCTTAGTAATCTGTTATTCCTATATTTGAGTGCTAAGGTGCCTGATCTTCATATTTTGCAACACTAAAGAGCTGAGAGGCGTTATAGTGCAAATTTTACTATGGCCAGTTTCATCTGAAGGAGCAGGTTTCATAGGATGTAGAAAGCTTCCTCTCCTGATGATGTGAGAAGCTTATAAATACAGCAGAGCAAGGTACCTCTGAGTTTGCTGGAATATTTTGGTTATCCAAGATCTGCTTACATGTATTGCAGAATAGCGTATGTTGGTCTTGACGTGAATGAATGGATTTCCTGTCTCCCTAACAGTGATCCTTTAGTTACCCACTGACTGTAACCTCAACAGCAAATACAGAAACCTGACTGCTACAGCAAAGGCGTGCTGAGGGCCAGCTACTGCAGCACTTGCATCTTTTTTTCTTTGATTACCATTTTTGATTTGTAAAACTGTAGATTGATAGGCACCTTTAGAGACTGCTTGAATATTTCTTGGCAGACTGAAATCAATATAAGCCAGGAAACCTATGTTTTGCTTAATGTCTGCATCAAAAGAGGCATTTCAGAGTATTTAGGAAGCTTCCAAGTATACGACATTGCTAGTTAGCTTAATATGCTCTCTAGACAAACTGAGTTATCAATTGCTGAGTTTCTGTGTATGTGGTATCAAAAGAATTACCCACCTGCTCTCTACACAAAGGAGAGATTAGTGCTTTCACAATCTTTTTGTCTTAGCTGAGGAAATGTCCAAATGTGACATCAACTGAAAAAAAGAGTACTTGCAGTGTAACAGTTGATGTCTTTCCTCTCTGAGAAATGGAGAACATCTCTTTTCAGTTCTTTTTAGCTTGATGCTACTCCTTTAATTTATCTCTGAACTTTATAGTGCATATTAGAGCCTGTCAGATTGTCAGCTTTGGTAATGGCAGAAGAAAGAACAAAGTGTGTAAAAGAAAACAAATGCTCCTGCAGGCTAATGTGAAAGGAAGAGGAAAATATACTTGTAACCTGTGAAATACAAGAGGCCAGACAAAATACACTCAGTAATCCTTGCAGGCACTATAATGGATAAATGGCTTATGCTTTCTGAAGAGCAGTAGTTATGTTCATACATAAGGTCTTAGCCATAATTGTTGTCTCCTGCTTTAGAACAATAATTTTAACAGCTGTTGCAAAGTGTTCCCCTACTGACTCCATTTTCCATGGATGCATGTTACAGTGACTCATCTCACAAACAGTGAATTCACTTTTGAATAAGGCTTTAATATCAGGCATATGTTCGTATTCTGTAAGAGTCCAAAGGAGGAAACTTGTTTTCCAGAGCTTGTGATTCCTCAGGGCAGCTTGGCTTTCAGCTTCCCCATACTTAATGTCTGGGAAATCTCCATGCATCTTGCACAGCCACTTGTGTAGCTAGAAGCAGAGCAAGGAGAACGAGCTGTGTGCTGTCCCTTCTTTTGTGCTAAAGTGGTGTTTGTTCCATCTGTTCTACAGGCCCAGCGTTTTGAAATAAATAACAGTGTTTGTTGGTCGTGATTCCTTTGGAGATGTATAATATCTATTATTAACAGCCATCAGTATATTGTGAAACGGTGATCTTCTAGGAAGAACATGAACTTAAGATACAAGAATTATCTGCAGTTTCCCACAGCATCACAGTGCCAGAACATGAGAAACTACTCTTCTGTACATCCAATGTATTGCTTAGACACAAAGCCATAAGCGTGCTTTAAAAATTTGCCTTTGCTTGTCATTTCTGAGTGCGTTATTGCATGTGAAAAGACAATTAAATCTTTGCCGAGTCAGAACGTAGCTGAACAGCTGGGTCCCACTGCATCAGCAGTGATAAAATCTCTAGTGTGTTTTATTTTGTTATTCATTCTGTGTTAGATTCAAGCTATAGCAAGATGTGTTTTACTTTCCATGCAATCAGAAATAAAACCATGCTGGATATGACTTGTAGAGTAACACATGACTCACCAGTGAAAAGCAGACACTTCTAGGGTGCAATGCAGACTCTCTTTGATTTTTAGTTCTCAGTGAGAGCTTAAGACAGGACACAAATGTAAACATTGCAATTCTGCTTCAGGGTATGTGTAAGTGCTCGTCTCTCTCATAAGAAATGCTGCATTCTGAAAATTGTGTATAACAGAGGCAGCGGAATTTTGAACAGCAATTTCCACGCCCTGAAATAAAAGAGAAAGGGCGGGGGTGGGGGAAGGTACATCCCTGTAAGGAAGAAACCATCTTAGTGGCAACCTTGTCACCTCTGCAGGATTTCTTATTGAATTTCTTTCTTCCTAGCAGAGGACTGCTGAAACTGTCAGATATTATTTTTCATGGTCTCCTCAGCAGTGACTACAGTTTTGTCCGTTGGGAGATCCACAAGGGAAAATACATGCCTGTCTCTTGCAATAAGTTGGCTGGGGAAAAAAAAAAAAGGATACGTTTTTATGAACTTCTGTGCCTTTCCAAGCCATAGCCCTGAGGACAAGGGAAAGTGAGTAATCACACCTGGACTCCCTCATGTTGGCCAGGGGAACAACACACAAAATTCTGGTCTTCACAAGCCAGGAGACACATTTTTTTATCAGTCTTCTGAAATGCATTTTAAGATAGAAGTGCAAAAGTTCACCCTGCTTTGTTTGCCTCATTACTTTCACCACCTCTTCCATGCTTTCAGCCTGGGTGCCTGAGAAAGTGAAAGCAAGATTTCTTCGGAAATTTCCGCAACTTGTGTTATCCCAAAGCTTGAAGGAGAAGGAATGGGAATGAGGATGAGCATTGCTCCAGTTTAATGCAGTTAAACATAATGTGCTGAAGCCCCCTTATAATTTAAAGCATATCACATTAGTACATCTCTCTACCATTCCTCCTCTCCTCTGCCTTTTCTCAAAGTCATATGCATTCTCTACTGGGTTCTGGTAAAAGCCTACAGTGCTGTGTTGTATATAATGTTGACAAAAGGTATTAGCGAGCAGCACCAGGCTTATGCCATCACTGTACCTCCCCGCCCATTTATGCCATTTCAAGTACCACAATATCTAGGTCAGGGTGCCGAATCTCACCTGTAGTTCCCTCTTCATTCCTTGGATGGAGTGGGTTTAGTTCCTCATTTTGCTCTTCTTTCAACTCTTTTTTCCCATCAAAATACACTTCAAAATTTCAGCTGTATTTTTTTATTATTTTAGACTCCCACAATCTTCTAAATATTCTTTCCTCACCACTGAAACACTTTTCCCATAGGTGAAACCCTTCTTTCACGAAACAGTCCGAAACAGTCCATAAAGTATTGAGATACCTTCGAGTATCCATGTTTTCACATGTGGCAGAGATTCTCTGCAATGTATTAAAGCCCTTGATTCAAACTGCTGTTGATGTAACCAGCCAGAATTCCCATTATCAGGCAGGTGTGTCCCTCTCTCTCGAATTACTGCTGGTGCTGTGCGCTAACAGATCACTTGGCAGTACAAATTTGATCCAGTCGGGCATCAACGGCGGACAACTTTTCCATTGGATTAGCCAGAACACGAGGCAGAACTTGCCACAATGTGCTACGGCATATCGGCTCATGTGGTGTCCTGCCTCCGCTTGCTTCCCTAGCACACCTATAGGATGTTGATCTGGGTGCGCTGTGGGGCTGCTTGTGGTAGATTGCTTGGAAGAGCAACCTGTTACCAACCTTAGCCACCACCTGGGAAAAAAACTCTTGGGAGAAGCACCAAGTCAGTGTCAGAATGTAATTTGCAGCCTGGCATTAGCCAACCATTATCATGGTGAAAAACATAAAAAGCCATTTTCACCTCTTTGTTTTCTCTCAATATTCAGCACTGAGAAACAGACAGCAACCCTGTGGCAAATGGACCACACTTTGTTACATGAAATTTTGTGCACTGTAGAAATTCGTCCTCATTGTCTTTTCTATGCACGAGTCTGTCCATTTCCGTCAAAGTTGTTGCCAGCTGCCTCAGACGCCGTAAGCTCAGGAGAATGTGTAGGAAGGGACAAAATACCTGGAGCAGGGTAGTGCTGTGCCTCCCCAGACTAAGGCCCAGGAGACAGCATGGCAGGCATACCCTGCCAAGATGGGCAGGCTGGGAGTTGTGGCTGTGATACCAGCCTGGGAGCGTGGCATGCAGTAGAAGTACACACTCAGACAGAAACACAGACAGAGCAGGAAGCCTGAGAGCTGCTTCTTGGCAAAGAGGCCGGCACTTGGCACAGCACCCAGAAACAAAGCAAGACAAAACCGAACCATCCCAAGTTAACGAAGGAATGCACTAAGCAAGGCTTTCTTACCTGGAATACTCCCATCCTCACCACCACCCACCCCAGCTTCTAGAGACTGAGAATCTTCTTGGAGCATTTGATTCCAGATGCTTGACATAGGGAGCACCATCCTGCTTCCCCATATTTTCTTCTCTTCTCTCATGGTGTTCTTGTTCTTGTCTTCTTTCTTTCCCTGGAGGATGCAAATTGTTCTTGAACCTGGGGAGTCCCAAACACTGCCCTGGAGGATCCTTACTGAATTTGGGAATTATTTCTGCATCTTAGTTTAAGATAATCCTCCTCATACCATGGAACAGAAGCTCTGCTGACATGAAGCATTCATTACTGATAGTCATCATGTGAGCTCAGGTCAGAACCTGTATTCTGAATTGGCTCAGGTCACTGAGGTGCCCAGAGATTTTTGTAGTGAACTGCATCATTCCTCAAATTCTCATATTGGCCTACTCATGGAAGTTTTTTCCTCCTGAAAGCCAACAGCTCCTGTACCTCTGCCTGGCAAGACTGTGGTGGGGTGTGTCTGAGGAAATCTATTCTTCATCAGAAGGATGAAGACAATTATCAAGTTTGCATGCTGCACTGTGTCTGACTGTTGTTTTGGCCTGGGCTGTGACTTTTGGCCAGATTTGGGTAATCAGGAGCTCAGAATTGTTGTTTGTAATGGCTAGGTAATACACAGAATTCTGAGACAGTCTTAATTCAAGTCTTTTTTATAGAAGATTAATAAAATCCCAGGTCTGGTCTCATAAATGAGAGCATATCAGGACCAAATCTACCTTAAAAAAACCAGAAATGATACTCTGGTTCCTGAACCTCAGACCTGTAACAATGGAAAAAAAGGACAAGAAGAACGCATGGGCTAGACGGTGAAGTATAAGTGTGGAGAATGGTGTGGTACCAGCCACAGTTATACTGCTGAAGAGCTGCCTTCAGACATCTGTGGAGAACTCTGTGGTTTTGAAGATATCCAGTATCCTACCACTGTTATCTTTGTGGAACCAAGGTCTAAACTTTCTGACTTTGCAGAACTAAGGGCAAAGCATTTTACTCTACTTGATGCTCAGAATCCCCAGGCTTTGCTAAGAATCGCTCCCTGCCTGCCCCTGTACACTGAAGAAAGGGACTCAGCACAGTAATTACCCAATTGCCTGACTTTGTGTCATCAGGTCACAGGGTAATTACAACACCTGTTGTTAATTAATAGTATTCCTTACTAGCTGAAAAACAGGTTCTAAGCAATTCTTTTATTTTCACCAGGGACGAGACTTTGAATTTCAGAGATCCTGAATGGATTCAATAGGCTTTAATACATGTATTTGTGTGTAACAGACTATTAAGGATAGTATCACTCATCAGGTGTCAAGCCTTGCCATATGTACATGTGCAAGAATACAAATGAGCTCTTCCTAGGAAATGAAAACGTATACAGGTAGCCTGACAGCAAAAAAAAAATCTGAGAAAAAGCACAGCAAGCCTATTAGTGTTCTGAGAGTTTATTCAGCTAAAAATAATTTATTTCTGTAAAAAGACATGAAGTCAATACTTTTCTTGTATGTCTATTACCTCAGATACCTCCTCAAGAGGGTCCCTGAAAGGAATTGTGTAAGTATTTTTAGAACAGTAGCTTTGGATAAGCAACATGTTGTTAGATGAAGCCTGGGAGAAACCTTTTGAGGATGGGGGAGGTGCAGACTCCCCCTTCTCCTTTACTGGTAAGAAGGCTACCGCCTGCCTTTGCTCGGGGCTCTGACCCTTCCCAGATGTTACTTTACACTCAGAGGCACTGAAGGATCTGACATTTACACAAGTAAACGTACCTCTTACAGCTGATGGGCGTTTTATTAATGCACCTTTGTGTTCCAAGATCTTAAACTGGTAAGCATTACATATGTAAGAACAAGCTACATAGGGAGTTTCCCTTGAGGTCCAAGGGGTATCTCTTAAGACCCACTATGAGGACCCACCATTTAATGTAATTTTTTTTGATCAAGGACTATAAGGAATTAAGATGAGGGAGATGGTGACTGTTCCCACACACAGTTCGGTTTCTCTCAGCTCTAGGATTACCGCTTCTTAGTACATCATTCTGTTTTCCCTAGCTCTTTTTTTTTTTTAATTTGCTTTTTTTCCTCTGTACAAGCATGGGAAGGGAGCTGCAGGTCCAGCCTATAGCTGCTTGGCTGACGCTTACTCTATGTATAAACAAAAGTTATGATTTGGTATTTTACTGGTCTATTCTCACAATGATGCAACAAACCAGATCTCCCAAACAAAACAGAATTATAGAAAAATCTCAAACAGAACCCTGTCCCCGCTCCATTTCAGCATAGGTAGGGTATGAAAACCTTACCTAACCTCTGCAACTCTTTACATAACTGGCATATGAGTTACCTTCTCTTGTTTAATTTCAGAGTTGTTCAGACTCCTGCAACTCCCCAGACACGTGCCTCCTCCTCTCCAGCCTCTGTTGGAGAGACAGGCACTTTTTTGGCCTGAGGAAGATGTCATTGCAGTTTGACTGGTATTTTTGAACAGGGCTTATTCTTCTGAGAGCCATTTTCCTCTCATGTTTTATTCTTTGTACTTTCCTCAGTCTTCTCTCCTAAATTTTTTGTTTATAATAGAAGAAATGTTACTGGGAAGTTTATTTCTTTTATCTCCGATCAGATGATCGCATCCGAGTTATTTCTACCTCAAGCAACTAATTTGTGGTACATTCTGGGGGTAAAATCCCAGAGTTTAGCATAACTCGTGCTCTCCCGTTGCCTCCGGCGGTACGTGCAGGCACAACAGGCAAGCTTTTGTTTTATTACAGCCCCTTCAAAGCAAAGTAAAGCCAACCCGCTGCGCAGCCCGCCGCCCCGGCCTATCCCCAGGTGCCCCCGCTTGTTCAGAAGCGGCGGCCCGGCCCCCGTCCAGTACCGCGACCCTTCCTTTGGGACACCCGTCGTCGCAGCGAGCTTAACCCGGCTACCAGGCACCCCTTTTCTACAGGCAGCCCCCTCAGCTCGCCCCTTCCGGGAGGCGCGGCTCGGCCCTGACCGGCCCCGCACACTGGGCCCCCCGCCTCGCCGGGCCGGGCCCGCCGCCCTCTGCCGTCCCAGCACACCCTTCGCGCCCGCCCAGTATCGGCGGCGGAAGCCGGAAGCGCCACGGCGGAAGTAGGGCTCAGCTGGAGGGGGGGGTGTCGCAGGTGAAGCTGGGAAGCGCGGAGCCATCTTGGTGCCCGCGCCGGGCAGGGACCCGCTGGTGCTGCCGCCGCCGCCGCCGCCGCCGCCGCCGTACCAGGACAGCGAACCGCTATCGGGCCGGGCACGGGGGGGCGTCCGCGCGCGGGGTCCCGCTGGCCATGGGCACCTAAAGCCGCGGGGACCAGCCTTGACAGGAGCGGCGGCGGCAGCAGCGACCGGCTGCCGCCCGCCCCTACCCGCCGGCGACCAGAGCCGGGCGCTCCCCTCTTGCCGCCGCCCGCGCCCCCATGAGGCCGGAGCCGCTGCCCGTCGCCCGCTGGTGCCGGTGACGAGCCGCCGGGAGGTCACGCCGCCCCCTCTGCGGGCGCCCGGCCCCGCCGGGCCGTTTTTAACCCTCGGCGAGCGGGAGGGAAGTTGTGTCCCCCTCCCCGCCTCCCCCTGCCCCCCCCCTCCCCCGCCCCGCTGCCCCTTCCCGCCCTCGCCCTTCGGTTCCTGCACCGAGAGTGAGAAAAGCACAACCTCAGGGAGGCCCGGCCCCGCGTACAGATACCCGCTTTCCCCGGCGGGAGCCCCGGAGAAGGAAACGGGCCCCTTCCCTCGACCGCCGGGGCCGTGGGCGTCGGAAGCCTTCGGACCGTCGGGGCGGCCGGCAGGCACCTGTCCCGCCCGGAGGCAGCTCTCACAGTGTAGCCAAACCACCTCCGCCTCAAGTACATTTTGTGGACATAAGCAATTTTTTTACTTTTTAAAGAACTTCCTCCCCCCCGGCCCCCCGGGATTTTTACGAGCTTCCCCCACCTCGGATAGTGCTGGCTCTTCTTCCTGGTACTGTGGTATGGGCGTCGAATCGGAATTGAGATTTTGAGTATTGCAGGAGCCCTCAAGTCCATCCACCTGTTAAAAGTCAGCAGTGCTTTTTCTGTCTTTCTTCTTTTCCCCTTCGTCGCCTGTCGGATGTGATGGAACTCATGTTTGCAGAGTGGGAGGACGGGGAGAGGTTCTCATTTGAAGACTCTGATCGCTTTGAAGAAGACTCTCTTTGTTCCTTCATCTCTGAGGCAGAGAGCCTTTGTCAGAACTGGAGAGGATGGAGGAAGCAATCGGCTGGACCCAATTCTCCCACTGTCAAAATGAAAGGTGAGGTCACCCGGTTTCATTGGGATGCTCTTTGGACTCGTAGAAGTTGTGTGGCAAGGGGGTTTGGTGTGTGAGGAGATCTGCAAGGGGAATATCCAGGGTGCAAAGAGAAGTCAGATGTAGGATCATTGTCAGGATAATTTTTGACCAGAGATTGAAACTGAAAATTTAGTGGGGATCTTAAGACAAAGCTGTCTTTTGGGTGAGTTTTCACTGGCCTGCACTCAGTAGTATTGTAGTGCTGCTTTTCTGGGTGGATTTTGTGGGCTCACCCTTGGAAATCTGAAAACAGTTTTCTATAAACAAACTACAGACTTGGTTTGGAATGACTATATATAGGTTTCCCTTTGCATTGATTGAAATGTGCTGAAGTTTCATAGAGGTTTTTCTAACCTCTATAACCTGCTGTAAAAATACTCATGGCAAGGCAGGTAAGCCATCATTGTATAGAGCGTTTTCCTTGTCTGTTTCTTTATGTGCCTCTTTTTTCTACTATATTAGCAAACTTTCTTTTGCAGTAGTAGAGCAAGAGGGCCTTAAGACTGTCACAAAGAAGTCAGGAAACTACAGTGTGTCTACTTCAGGTGTTGTTATATTTCCTTTCTTTTGATAGTAATTTCTTCTTAATAGCAGGCAGGAAAATAGATAACATTAGCAATTAAAATTATTTAAAATTACCATAGAGCTACTAACTCTTTTTTTTTTTTTAAAGTGAAACATAATTTCTCTTTTATCCTGATGTATCTTGACCATGGAGTTCAGGTTGTGTTTACACCAAGCAGAGCCGGACGTACAGTTAACAGAAATTACACAAACCCTTTCTACTCTTCCTTTTATCTCCTTTCTTCTCTTTCAATCCAGTGTCAATACTCTTCCTGTTACTGCTGACCTTCATGACCATCAGCTGCCTCATTAATATCTCCCTATCTGGAACTGCAGAACTTCATTGTCTTCTAAATGTTGGCCTTACATGAACAGAGAATGCAATTTATATTGAACTGTGCTGAAATCTGGCTGTGTTATGCTATGGACAAATGCTCACTTGTCACTGGATTAGGACCAGAAAGTACACTTTGCATTAACTGTTGGCTTTCCAGAGCAGCTTAAGTTTTACATTTTTAACGAATTCGAGAACCGTCTCTAGTCCCAGATATGTAACCAGCTGTGTTTCTTGAATAGTCAGGATTAGAGTTGAGGGTAGGATGAAACTTCAAAAAAAAACCCCCAACAACGACCATCCCAAAACAAGAGAGAGAGAAATGCTGAATACATACCCAGGTTGGATAGGTCTCTTGGATCCTGCAGCTGGGACACATTGGTTTTAGTATTGAACATTTTACTGGTGTAAAGAAGGGAAAGAGTGTTGGCGTTGTGTTTTTTAAAGCTATGTATCCTGGAATGTAGAAATAAGTGCTGGGCATGGGGCAAAGTGTGTAACCTCCATGTTTTCCTTTAAGTCATGTGCATACATTAACTTGCTGGAAAGGAGCTCGAGTTTTGAAAACATACTGCTGTGGGAAGTAAGACATCTCTAGTTTGGCAGAGGTGTATGAAACTGGTTTGTACAGATCTACAAGGCAGAACGATGTTTGGAAAGGTGTTAAGTTTTGTTCAACTTTGAGATGCTTTTAGCTGACTGTTTTCCACTGATTCAGTGTACGGTTGTGTGTTTTTCTGGGTCTTCGCCTAGTTCCTTTAGCTCTCTTGACCAAATTAAAAGCAAGCAGCAATTGCTGTTTCTACTTGTTGCATTAAAATGGAAGTCACTTCAGTAGATTGTGCATAGTTGTAGTCCTCAGTCTCTTTCCTGACTTGAGAAATACAATAGTTAACGTTATTGTTGTGATAATTGTAATTATTTACACCATACTGAGATGTGCTGTTCCAGGTTCTGCAGACCTGCATTGTCAAGGGTTGTATTGCCTGTACTTCATATTTTCTAGGTTTTATCTGTAGAGAGATTTAATACCTTTGTACAAAAGTTTTACTTTAACAAGAGATGTTCTGAAAAGATATAGTTGTCTGCTTTAAAGGCATTCGCTGGCAATTCCCAGGCTCTGGTCAGAGTTATTTTGAGGAGTATGTGAACATGGATTTGCTGCCTAAATAATTATTTATCCACTCTAAGACGTCACATATAATATTACCAACATGAAACACTTTCAGGTACTTTACTGTACACAGTGTGTTGCCAGCTAGTCTGGTCTAATGAGGGATCTGTCATCATCTGGGACCTCCTTGGATTTCAGAACTCCTGTACCAATTCAATTATTTTTAACATCTCTTTTTGACAGTACTTTTGTAGTCAGAAAAAACAGTTTGTATCGAGAACTTCCCAGATCCTAAGGTTGTCAGTTGTAGTGAGTCTTCTCAAATGCGCTCATTCTGAATTGAGCTGTGTGTTTTTCTTTCCACAGTTTACCATTTTGCAGTGGCCTGTAGTTGCCTATGCAAACAAAAAATAAAAATGAGGTTAGACACAGAGTTCTTTGGTATGAAATGCTAAGAGGAAACAAGAGGAACTATATTCTGTTAGCCTTTTCCTCCACTTTGGATCTTAGCCTGTGTTTTGATTTGGAAGCAGCCAGACAAGTTATGTAATAGAAGGGATTTCTAGCTTTTTCAATTGTTTTGAGTTTGTCCTATTCTTCATTAATTCTTCATTAATTAGTTCAAAGATAATCCCCCTGAGACTGATAGAAGTGCTGTTGGCTGGGGAGTCATCGTCTTAAACAAAGTACCAGCACCCACCCCAGTTACGGCTTTCTTACTTATTGCAACTTTTTATTTTGTTCTTGGGTATTCTTAATATTATGATTATCCTTACTGCAAATTTAACGATAAGGTTTGGGGTAGCTCACTGCAAACACATACAGTATTCACTGCAGAGGGTCACCAAAAAGTTCAGTTATTCACTTGTTTGTCAGTCACCCCATCAGCTGGCTAGAAAGATGATGAAAGGTGGAGAAAAATGTCTGAGTTTCTCTAATATCATCCTTGGAATGGAATGCTTTATAAAATTGGGTATCTTGAGTAGTTACATGGGAAAAATAGGACTGTAACTGGTAGGTTTTCCCTCTTCACATAGGATTTTTGTGACGGGTTTTAAAAGTAAATGTTCAAGTATATTCGTTATGTCCCTAAATTCAGTGTGGCTTTGTTTCTTCCTGAAAGCTTTTAAGCTCTTTCCCACCCTTAGTCCTTTCCATTGCACAGTTTCTGAAGCATAGATATTTACCAAACACGTAAGAAGTTGCCATAAATACTGTAGGATTGCTAAATAGTGTGTTCACAATATTCTTGCTCAGTTTGTAGTTATTCATTCACACCAGCTTCTGCTGGAAACGTGCTGATGAGTTGTGTGGAAACTGTTTTCAATAGTCAGCTAGTGAGAAAGCTTGATTTTTTCCTTTTCCTTTACTGTAAGCTTGAAGCATTGCATACTGTATTGCAAAACCCCGTCAGACTTAACTACGAATTCATGCAGGCAGCAGTCTCCTGGAAAATGTGCTCATTATCCAGCCCCAGACAGTTTATGTTCTTCTATACTGTTAGGAGTGCCCACAATGTGAAGTTCTGGCCACAGTGACTCAAAAATATAAGCTGTAGAGAGGGAATCATGGGCAGAGAACAGACAGAGCTTGAGGTGAGGATATGATCAGTTTAGAGAGACAACCCGATCAAAGTCTGAGCAGTGCCTATGTTGGTAAAATGGCAGTGACTGATTTTCATTAATTTATATGGACAAAGAATAAATGGCTGAGAGTGCAATGCTTCTTCCTCAGGATTGCCAGTAACTATTTAATAAAGTTAACCCTTGCTCAAGCAGTAATTGCAGAAAACAGCAGGAGAAACATATAGTCTCTTTCAAATTTGTACTGTGCTCTTCAGGTTCTTGTTCTTTTTGGAGAAGAATGTTGGTGTCAATCAAAGTGTGTCTGCTCCTTGAGCCTCATGAAGATGGAGACAAAGGCTCTCTGGTTTACTGCTATTTTGTTACTGACTATTACTGTGTATTATAGAGCTACAAATTAATTCCTCCTCCCCCCCCCCCCCCCCCCCCCCCCCCGCCCGCCTGCCTTTATTGTGTCTCTGCTCTTAAGAGGGAGATCATGTAACCAACTTACTTCTGGGAGGTACAGGTGTAACACATCTTGTTGGTTGTGGCTTTTTAATTCAGTACAACACATGACAAATCTGGTTTAGCCCAAATATATCTGTGACAATATTTCCAAGTTCACTAATAACAGCTAAAAACCCCAAAATTGTAACTGTTGACCAAAAGTATTGTATAGCTCCCTAATGAGTTTCTTTATAGAAGCAATAGAATTTAAAAAATATGAATGTTGGTGAGAAGATATCATAAATGCTTATGAAATAAGCAGAGATCAGCTGTCCAAAAAGTAAAGGTAACATGAAAGTGAAGGCTTAGCTGCTAGTAGAAAATAGGTTTCTCTATGTTTTTCTCACCCTAGTAAATGAATTTCACCTACTTTTGTACTCTGTTCTGTAGTGGCTGGTCGGAAGCAAAAGTTCAAGTTGAGGAAGGGACTTACTGGGTTGTAATACAAGGTACAAAGGGGACATTGATTCATTAGAGCTGAAGACACCACAGAGAAACTCTAAAGGCAGTTATTTATCAAGGCTGATTGGCATTATTAAATGTACTGCTTCAGAGCTGGCATGTAGATTTCAGAAGCTGGAAGTTTTTACTAAACGAAAAGGTGGTTTCACAATGCAGTGATACCTGTCTTTTGGAAAGATGACAAGTTGAATGACTCACACACATTTGTCTCTTCATTTGCATTTTCCTGTGAGATTTTAAAAGACCAATCCAGTTTTAACTGTATTGTGGTCTTTTGGCCTTTTCCTTTAGGTAAGTTTCTCTTTCCTTCACAAGAAGTCTTGCACCTTCTTTCCCTATTTTAATGTCTCATCTTTCTATTGGGAAATGTCTCATTTTCTCCTTTCTCATCTTTCTATTAATCTTTCTTCCTGGCTTCCATGGATTCCCCCCCCTTCCTTTTTCTCCTGTCACCTTGAGGAGATCCCTGTCTTGCTGAATGACCAGAGATCACAGATGCTCTATTTGCATTTCAGGCTGACTGAAGCTACAGGGGTTATTCTTCTCTGTGGCATGTTTACCTCTGGGGAAGCAAGGCTAAGGGTTCAGGTTTGAATCTAGACTCTGGATTGTGCTCTCCCTATATTTCCTATCCCTTTCTTTATATCCCTCCTTTTTTTTTTTTCCTTTTTTGACCTGTTTTTCATTGCTAAAAAGTGGGTTTATTTTTATCTATTTATTCTTTACCTGTAGGTAACTAGTTCTGTCCTGATGTATAAACAAAGTGAAGACAAAACATCTCACGATTTCTCTCAAGCCACGCTTCAGGTTTGAAGTCTGTGGTTATCTGGGCAAATGTAATTCTACAACGAAATGCAAATGTCTTTTGTTTGTTCAGTATTTTACTCAGGATAACACTTGTTAGAACAGCCTTGCCTTTTCATGCTTAAAATTTGTTTTTCCATGCCCAAAAAGTATTGCTTATACCCCTTTTTTGAATGCCAGCGCCAAAAGTTGTTTTCTTTGTTAAATCAATGTGTTTGAATATCTATGTGATCTGGTGCTGTAAGCAGGAAGAGCAAGCTGGAGACTAATTTAGTTTCTCTTACAGCCACCACAGAGAACCTCGTGCTTTGAGCTGTGTCCCGTCTGTGTGCCTGGTGTCACCCATCAGCAAAGCAGTGGGGAATGAAACTGGAAAAAAAAATCCCGTAGCTTTTGGAGTGTTGCTGGTCAAGGACAGAAACAAAAGAGAACAGGGTGTTTTTCCCCCCTCCCCCCCGATAGATTATAAAGCATGTAGGAGAATATCACAGAATCCCAGGATGGTGGGGGGTGGAAGGGCCCTCTGGGGCTCACCCCGTCCCACCCCTGCTGGAGCAGGCACCCCCAGAGCAGGGGCACAGGGCCGCGTCCAGGCTGGGGGTGAATGTCTCCAGGGAAGGGACCCCACAGCCTCTCTGGGCAGCCTGTGCCCCTGCTCTGGCACCCGCACAGGGAAGGGGTTTGTCCTCATGTTCAGGGGGAGCTTCCCGTGTTCCAGCTTGTGCCCGTGGCCCCTTGGCCTGGCGTTGGGCACCGCTGGAAAGAGCCAGGCCCCGTCCTCCTGACACCCACCCTTCAGATATTTATAAGCATTGACAAGATCCTTGCTCAGCCTTCTCTTCTCCAGGCTGAACAAACCCAGGTCTCTCAACCTTTCCTCATAAGGGAGATGCTCCAGTCCCCTGATCACCTTGGCAGCTCTGTGCTGGCCTTGCTCCAGCAGTTCCCTGTCCTTCTTGGACTGGGGGGCCCAGAACTGGATGCAGCAGTCTGGATGGGGCCTCACTGGGGCAGAGTAGAGGGGGAGGATAACCTCCCTTGACCTTCTGGCCACACTCCTTCTAATGCAGTCTAGGACACCATCGGCCTTCTTGGCCACAAGGGCACATTGCTGGCCTTGTGGATGTAGGAGACGATGTAATTCCTGCCCTGATGAAAACCCTGAAAGATTTAAAGTTAGAGCTTAGTTACTGTCAAGATGCATCTTCATTTATAGGCAGATTACTCGATTTCAGAAACTGCAGTTTCTGGTTCTGGTTTTGCTGATGTCTTACAACATGGGTGAGTCTTTGTGACTGTTCACTTAACCATTAGAGATTTATTTGCAAGTTACTGAGTTCAGAAAATGATGGGAAGTTTCAGAAACCCAGGCAGGCTTGTTCAATAGGCAGAGGTGTCCTTGTAGCTTCATGAATTGCATTGGGCTGCTGTCAGCTCCATGCTCCTCTTGCTCTGGTTTGGTGTTGCTTCTAGTCTTAATATAGTGACATGATCTCTGTGTTTGAAGAGCCATCAGTTAAATGTCATTTAATATGCAAGCTTATAACTTTGGAGTTCCAGCTCGGTTTGAGGAACAGCAACAAAGCTATAGCATAACCTGTGTACGGTTTTGTACAGTCTATATTTCTTGTGGCTTTAGTGAGAAAAGGAGAAGTGAGAAAAGAGTCAAACTGATCAGACCTAGGAATGGCTGTTTTCAGATATGTTATACCAAAATGTAAAAATTATTCTGTGTATGAGTTGTGGAAGCAAAACTCACATGTTGACTTGTGGCCAGGCCTGGTTTTCTCTCTCTGAGGTAGTACATACTCCAATCAATGTCTGTTTTGCTGACTTTGTGTGATAACTCTGGTGAAGTTCATTTTTCAGCAAATGTAAATTCAATGATTTCAGTTGCTGTAAAAAGTTGGTAGAGGATTAGAGATGGCTGAAATACTCAAATGGATTTTTTTTTGTATTGCAACTAAGAAAGTTGCTTTCTGTATAGCCTAGTTTATGCACCTTTGCTTGGTTACGATGTCTATGTTTTTAAAAGAGTGAAGTTACCTTACTAGCTACTGAGTATAGCAAAGGTGACTTTACATGTCTTTAAACTCACATAGAATTGAAGGGAAATATGTATGTATTAAAATTAGTCTAGTGATTAGGAGAGCTTTCTTGTTCCATATCAAGGTCTTGATAGTCCATGGTTGCTGAGTAATATAATTTTCCCTAGTATGCTGAGGAAAGGATACCACAATGAGTTAAATGTTAAGAATAAGGAATATGAAACCAGAAATAAGGAATTAAAAAAAAAAGTGAATGGCAAGGATCATAGGGTAGTATTTTAAACAAACAAAACCCCCTTCTTCCTCCCCCCGTATACTTTTGAGGAAGCAGAAATGGACATCAGTGATTTGAACAATATCAGTTATAAAACCAGGAGCAGGGACTATCTCCTCCTAATTGTCCAGTGTCCTAGTTATTATACAGTACTTTGTTCCACAGGAAGAAAGGCATATACAGCTTCAAAAGATTTTTACATACTTTAATAACATTTTGGAGTAAATACTTGGCTATTTAGAATATCTGTGATTATTGTTCTGTTTGTTTTTATATCTTTGAGTAACATTACCGAAGAGTCAAGACCAATTTATTCTTCAGTTATTGCAGTTCTTGAATTACATGAATGCCTTTAAGATTCATTGCTTTTTTTCAGACTGACAACTTTTTCCTGTCACCTAGCTAGCTGTAAGACTGTAAAGCAGTTATAAGAGTAATTTAAAATAGTGACATGGCTAGAAGTTAATTTTTCAACTTTGTTTTAATGCACTTTACCTGTATTAATCCCTTTCCTCCCTCCTCCTGTTTTGTAATACCCTTCCAAACCCTCCAAAAGGAAAAGTCAAAGCACAGATGTATCAACTAGCTAAAATGTTAGGCCTAGAAATTTTTTAAAGATTAAAGAGCAGTGATGCATAATATGCATACACGAAACTTATAGTAGAGCTTTCAAGCTTCTTTTTCATGTGGGATAAGGATTGGCATATGGAGAAAAGCTGCATGCTGCAATGCAGAAGAGGGGGTAATAGACCGGAGAGAATGAAAAAGAGGGACGTCAGAGACAAATAAACAATATAGAAAAACAAGTCCATATTTTTTTTTACAGAAGTATAAATAGGTAGAATGATAAAAGGAAATGTTATGCAGAATTTGTCTGCAAACAATGAGAGTCTTTACAGGAAGGCATCCAGCTGTACTTTTTCCTCCCAAGTTAAGACACTTACGAGGTGACTTGTTGAAACAGTGGGCATGTGAACTCCTGGGCCACCAATTCTGGCTTCCTCTTCTATTTAGAAAGGTGAAAGGTTTAAGCAGATGATGATCATTCTTTGGCATCCAGAAATACTGGTAAACATGAGTAACTAATTGGTGAAGATCTGAAAATGAAAACAGCAATGTTTTCAAAATCTAATTAGTATGGTTCTTTGTTTTCTTTCTTTCTAGATAAACTAGTGGGAAAAGTTAATTGCAGCTTTTCTGTTCATTAGACTTGAGATCTCTAAAGATGCTGCTTTGAACATATCTCCCAGCCAGAACTAAAGAATGGAAAAAGTGAGGTGGCCTTAAAGTGAATTAGTCAAGTTACTATCTGGACTCTTTTAGATATATTCATTAAAGCAATGCCTACATGTAGGCAAGCCATTCTTACTGGCATCTTGTCACTGCATGTGACAGAACAAGATTCTTCCTTGAAGTACAGAAAAGTTTGCTGAACCTGTGAATATTAGTATTGTATGACCTCATGGAATCTGTCTGTGTCTTGTTTCTGGTCTTTGTAGGACTTAAGGTATACTGTTCTCAGTATGTGCTCAAGTTTGCCTGACTTCATTTATCACAAATTGTGATTCTCAAGACTTAACCTTTAATCTTTTTCTTTTCTGTTTAATATCCCTGTACTGGAGTTCTTACCTGGTAAATTTTCATCGGTCTTATCCTCTGGAAGATGTACCAACACGAATCCTTGTTAATCAGTGTTAGAGGCTAATTGAATAGCTATTCAGTTGATGGTTTGAATGATGGTTTGAATGCGCAAGTTCCATGCTTTTAGGAAACACTGGTTGCTGATGTAAAAATTACTGGTAAGTATTTGACATTTAAACTTCACGGTTGTTGGGTTAGTATGGGATTAATAAGTGTACAAATGAAACAACAACTTTTTCTGAGACTCTAATACCTTTGTGAAGTCTATAGGGCATCATTTATTAATTCTCTTGATATGCTTTACAGTTCCTGCTGCATATTACATGTAAATTCCATTTTGCGAGGTTTTTACAAAACCAAAGGAGATAAAAATAAGAGTTAGGTAAGAATTTTTTCAGAAGCATTTCGGTATCTAACTTCTTTTGACTCATGTGTCTGAAACAGATTTTTAAACCTCTAATGGTTTCCTGTTGGTGATATTAAGAGGCAGTATCTTCTTTTAGTTCCTGATAGATGTTTAATTAATCTTTTTTGAGCCTAGAGGTGAGAATGCCTCATCCTTGATCTGTTCTTTTCAGACAATAACTTCCCCATCAGCCCCAACAAAATCGGCCTGATCTCATTCTGATATGTTCAGTAATGTAGCCCTCCGGTGTTTCCCAGTGCATTTGTTTGGAGGTCAAGTGATACCGCTCTGGGATTTACCTACAGGAAGAAAGCAGGTTAGAGATTAATTTTGCATGTAATACTGAAGGATGGATACTAATGGTGGAGAGCAGCACATTAAATAGTAGAGATTGCATGGTGTTGTGTATGATTTCCTTTCAGTGTCTAAAAACATATCAATATTTGTTGAAAGAGACTATGCTCAGCTGTGATGCGCTCTGACTTCTTGATTTGTGTTTATGCTCCATTGCCAGCATTCAGAAAATACCTGGTCCCTGTTGGTCTTTGTAGCTTTTTTTTGTTTTTGTTGTTGTAGGCCACTGGAGACAATTTTGAATCCCGAGTTTTTAAAATACAGAAGTGGGAATAACTGGTAGCACTGAGCCTTGCTTTCAGGAGACAGGAGCTGTTTGATGCCTGTGCTCTGAATGCACAATCCTGGTTATGCAGCGTGCTTTCTGCATGGGGTGAGGGAGCGAGGAGTAACAGTGCAGGGGAAATGACTTGCCCGAAGCTGATCTGCTTCATCGGCTGTAGAATTATTCTGAATGCAAGCTGCCCAATTTGTCATGAAACCTTGGCCAACACTGGCATGAATAGTGTTTTGTAGCACTGTCTGTCTTGCTTTACAAAAATCTGCTGTTCATTTTAGGATTTCTAACAGCTGTTGGTTGCTTGCCCAGGCTGCTCTTTTTTTGAAATGAATGCTTTTTTTAGGGAGGGAAATGGAGCGGTGTTTGGATTAAGAATTTTCTCGTCTGAATTTCCAGAGGAGGTTGTCAAGTTGTGAATTCTGCGTTGCCTGCCTAATGCTGGTATTACAGTTTTGGGATCTCAATCATGTTAGAGTGGGTGAGAGTTGAGAAAAGAGCTTACTGACATTTTGCTCTTGAGATTCAGTGCTTATGAAGAAACAAATAGATCTCATCTGGCATAAGGCATCAACATAACATTGAATACTTCAGTTTCATCAGCACAGCCCTGTGCAGAAGATTTTTACAGTCATTGCATAGGAGAAGCAGTAGAGTTAAATGGAAAATAGACCTTTCCTTTCTGACCTGGATTTGACTTGTGTTTGGAGAGGTTCTGACATTTGCTTAGAGCAGATGTTTTCTGTAGATATGTTGTACGTGTTTGCAACAAAACCTTATGTGAACCATGAGGCGTAACTTAGGTGACTAGCATCTTAGCAATTTGAATTTAGTGATGGAGGAACGTGCTAGTGTTTCTGTCCTGAAGTCATGAAACCAAATAATGGATTTTGGTTTCATCTTTATTTCCCTCCCCATCAAACATCTTGGTTACCAAATAGAATTTGTAGCTTTCCACCTTTGCCTTGTCCTGAAGTTCTTAGGACTTGATTCAAGTGCTTTTTTCCCAGAGATCTGGTTTCTAATATAGTAAGAGTGTTGTGGCTATGATGCTTTAAGGACACAAGGAAGACAAGTTTGTAAGGAAAGAAGGGAAATCTGTTCTTCAGCCAGCTGACCTTTGGAGTGCAGAAAAAGTTTTCAGATGTGCAGCTCTTCTGTCTACTAATTGCAAGAGGACCTTTGAGGGTTGGTTACACAGTGGGTTATCTGCTTGGCAATTAAAATTTACTTAGGCATATCAAAACTCTGTAGTCATGTTTACCAGTGGTGAAAGGACAAATAGCACAACAGGGGTGGTTATTTTCTTCATGCTGCTCTGAAGAGGATTCCTTCAGATGTTTTGCCTCTGAAAGTGTTCTTGCTGACACAGGAAACCTCAGAGGAAGCTGGGGTGAGTAGAAGCAAGCAACTGCTTCCAGAAGGTATACTGAGAAGTTTGCCTCCATCTTCACGTACATTGTAGCCTCTTGCCATGAGTAGTTGTTTCTTGTGTCATTTTCTAAAAAGTCCTGTAGCAGAAAGCATTGGCCTTTTTCTTCTGGCACAGGTCTGCTCAGCAGCCCTAAGCACCCCAGGTTTCCCCTGGTAACGCCAGTACTATCTACATTAGTTGGTTAAATTGTAATTTGTCCCTATTGAATAAGTTGTGGCAAGAGTAACAGTAGCCCTGCTGGCTGCTGTTGCAGTAGGATTATGGCAGACATTGATATTTTTGTGGGATGAAAGAATGTTTCTGAATAATTTTGTGGAAGTTTCTAAACAAAGTTGTATTTGGTCTGGCAGACAGAGGAAGTTAAACTTGCTCCCTTTGTGTCTCTGGTTCTCATCTGGTGTGGCACAGGGCTGA
Source organism: Phalacrocorax carbo (assembly GCF_963921805.1). Lineage (NCBI taxonomy): Eukaryota > Metazoa > Chordata > Aves > Suliformes > Phalacrocoracidae > Phalacrocorax > Phalacrocorax carbo. Next base: position 18,706,142 of record NC_087525.1, on the reverse strand, counting down.
GAGGTCTGATTCTCAGGGGAGGAGTCTCATTTGGAGACGGTGTGGTAAGAAAAAGGAATAATTTCCCCACAGATCTCGAGAAATTCAGGGAAAGTAAATGCTGCGTACATTATGTGTGCTTTGCAGGCTAACATAAGAACCCCTGCTATTCATCTGTGTTTGCTTGCTTTTTTTTCAACATTGTTTTACCTTTTAAAAGGAGGAACATTGGGAAGTAGAGCATCTCAGAGAAAGCCCTTCTGAAGTTAGGTCATGACCACTTTATACAGCAGTAGAAGGTTTTACTGCTGGTAGAAGTTTTTTGCTAACAGAAAGAAATTATGAATTTACTATAGGGAAAGTTGTGGGATTTTTGGTGTGCCCTTACTGATTTAAAATATTAGTGGGTTAGGACTCTTAGACCTTACACACACATCATGCATCTTCTAAGTTTTAGTTCTCTTATCCGTTATTGCTTAGCATTATAAAGCCTCACCAGCTTTTCAATGCGTCATAAAATCTTGTGGAAGTGTCACCAGGAGTTGGCATACTACTCAAACGCTTTATGATTTTGAAGATGTAACTTTAAGAATAATAACATAAAGATAAAATAATTCTTATCTCAGTCTAATACTGAAACCGCAGGAGTTGAGCTGAGTGAGTGGGATCCCTCCTCTGTTAGGTGCTCATATTCTTTAACAAAAATTGTTTTGTGATGTAGTCTCAATGCTTGATGTTAGAATGATGGTGATGCCATTTCTCCACAAGTGAGCAAAGTTAAGCCAGCTGTGTTTTGGTTGTTTTTTTTTTTTTTTAAGCTCTGTATGCATGCAGAGAGTGAGTGTAGAAAACCATCGTGAAATGGGTTTGTCAGAAGTGTTGGTGGTTTTTTTTTTTTGCTAATAATTCAGATGACCAGAGGGGAAATGCAAGCCTTTACAGGTTTAAAATTACTGACACTTGAAAGAAAAAACCCCATTCATCCATTCCAAATACACAGTGTGATTTAGTATTGTATTCTGAAAATCTATAGGGCTTGTGCATAAAACAAAAAATGAGTGTTATCTTCTTGATATTTTGATGTATTTTAAGGTCTGCCTTATAAAATAAACTAATCCGTGCTTCCTAAAATATCTTAATCTTGGAGACAGAAGTCATGGCGTCAGCCAGTAATAATATACTTCTCTGGTTTTGAAGGGAAATGTAAATACAGCAAAAAAAATATTTTGAGCCATTAAATATTCTGACTTACATGTATGAGCTGTTTGTGATGTAGTGTTAAGCAATTTTCAGAAATCAAATTCAGCTGAAATTTGACTCTGTGCTATGGCTTTTGCTGTAGATGGCAGAGACTCTGGGGGTAAATTGGACACCCTCCTGTGATAAAATGAACTTTTTTGCGTGGGGTTTAAAAAAACCCCATAATTATTCTTAAAATGTTATTGTGATGGTTGTAACGGAATTTGTGTAGTAATAGTTGCTGCAGTTTGTCAGTTAAGTGTGAGGTTTCCAATTCTGGAACATAATCTGCCCATCTGGGATTTGTATTTTTAACGGTTTTTGGCTATGAATCTCATCAGTCTTATCCAGTAGACGCTAATGAAAAAGTTCTGTTGCTTATTTGTCTTCTCAACTGTTTCGCACATAAAATGTCATTCTTTGGCTTAGGACTGATGTAGGCCTCCCCCCAATTCTTCTTTTCAGTTTCAACGTGATATTAATATGTCTGCATTTGCTACCCTGCGACGTTATTGTTAGTGTAATTTCTCTGCTGCAAAATGGTTATGGGATCCAGATAGAGTTGTATAACTGTAGGTGGGAAAATAAGAGGTATAAGAAGGTCTTGTAAACAGAGATCCCATTAGGGTTTTAATACCGTTAGTAAGCTTGCGGGGGTAATAGCAGTGGAGGGGGAGGAAGAAGAAAACAGTAAACAAGAGAGCAGCAGACCTGTTCCTAAATTAAAAAAAAAAAACATAATTAGTTGATAAGTTTCCTTGCTGAGCATTCTGCACTATTTACAGGCAGGAAGAAAGGTAATGGGCAAATTTAACAGGTGAAGTACATGGAAAGAAAAATATAACCAAGTAACCCTCATAGTTCTTTTTTGTTTGCTTTATCCTGTGGGTGAATCAATATACTAGTGATTCAGATTGAATCTTGATTTGTCCTCTGGAGCATTTTGCTAGTTTGTTAATCACTTAGTCCTCTCTAGGGCTATTTGTTAGTGTAAAAAAAAAAAAGAGAGGTGCATATATGTGTGTGTGTATACATATATATATATTTTTTTATTCTTGCATAGTGAAAACATCATCCTGTTGTACAATCCTAGTGGAGAAACCCATATTTGTAGTTTTTCCTGTGGCTAACGTTGCCTGAAATACCTGATGATAGCATTACAGTGCCCTGCCCTTGCTGTTTTTCTAGATCAGTTTAGCTGCACTTGCTAGCCTGTTACGAGTATTTGGACGTTTTAAAAATACAAAAACATTGAGAGAAAGAAAACCAAAGGAGCCCTGAAGTCAGAATATTTCCTCTAGTCCTCTTTTCTGAGCACACTTGATTAACAATCAGTCAGCAGCAACGTTTGTAGCATCTTTTCTCCATCACTTGATCCCTATTCTTCGTCTGTCACAGCATGTGAAAAACACACACAGATGATTTCCACCAAAGGCTTTTTTTCTAGAGTTTATGACTGTCCATTTGTTGTTGCAGCTGGCTTTGTGAATGCTGAGGTGTTTTGCAGGGAATTGGTTTGGAGTGGATAGTATCTGAGAAACAAATAATTGAAACTTTATTATTCTGACTTGGTAAAGCAGGTGTTCCAGTGTAAAGGAGTTGCCTATTTTTTTAAGACTGACACTGCTTGAGTAGTTGAGGAACCAGGAACATGTATCTTCACATTGGTTTCCTTGATCAGTAAAAGGAAAATAAACTACTTTCTAGCAATACTGTGGTTTGCTTGTTTTTTGCAAAGAACATTGTGGGTTTTTTTTTTTCCCCTCGGTATAAGATGGTATGGAATTATTAGTCTGAAACAGAGGAATGCTAACTGAAGACAACTGGGAGTCAGTATTTGAATACTACACTGTCTTCAGCTTTTCTGATGCTTCTTTCTGCACGTAGTCAAGCTGGAACAGGACTGGGTGTGGGTGGCAGCTCCTCGTGTCCATTCAACTGTCAGGGTCTTGGTTCAGGCGTGGGGTCCTCACCCCTCAACTTGCCGGTTTGGTTTCTTCTCTTGCATTGTATTCAGGGCAAGGAAGTTCATCTTGGCTCCTGTCCAGTACTTGGCATGTCTGCTGGGCTGCCATAAGAGCACCCATTAGCTCCAGTAGGGCTGGAGCAATCTGTGATGTGGGTGTGTACGTATGATTCCACTATGAACACCTCTGAGACCAGCTACATGATTCGAAAAATCCTTTACAACACAGAGTGCAACCATTTTGGTATGGATGTTTAAAGGTAAATACTTCTATTGTTTTAAGTGCTTGTATTTTATCTCTCTATGTTTAAAGTTACGTTAGATGTTTTGGTTGCTTTTTTATGTTAAGTATTTAGTTTCTTTCTGGAGCTTGGTGGTTGTGGTTGAGTACTTTGTATGTTCTAAGTCTTAGAAGCACAGAGTAGAGTGACTGCAATATCTCTTCTCAGATGGAGAACTTTTCCTTTGCTGCTTTGAAAGCACAGCTATCCTGTTTGTGATTGCATCATGAAGCTTACATTTAATTGCACTTAGTCTAATTTACTCCCAAGATTTTAATCCCAAGACTGTTTAAGGACATTTTAATATTCCACCATTTCTATGTATTCTGTAACTACTATGTTATAGATGTGCTGTATTTTTTGATAATGGTGCCTGAAGTTTGGGAAATTATATGGGACATGTATTAGCTACCCATCTCACAAGTCTGTGCTTGAAAGCCATAAACCAGCATACAGAAATGTACTCTTACTGCTTACACAGGCTGCAAATATATTAGTTCAACACTTCTGAAGGTAATTCCTTTCTGATAACTTTGTAGGGCTGGGACCTACCTGGTCAAAAATGTTAATGTTACAGAAAACTGACCGGTGGTGGTAGTGTGTCTGTGACCCATTGAATCAGTTCTGCTCTTAGTTGAATGCCTGTTTGAAAAGAGAACTAAAGTTAATGAGCCTCGTGGATGGAGCTTTGGATGAGAAATGCTTCTGAAAGAAGAGAAAATGCCTTATTTTCAGACTTTTGCAACATGCTTCTGTTACATACCATGTGTCTTCTCCTCAGTTCAGTGGTGAATTTTGTTTATTTTTAAAAAGACATAGGTTGCTTTTTATAGGATGTTGATTATGCAGTAAAAGGAAGAGGAACAGGTAAAGGAGTATAAGTAATGGCCTAGATGCCTTGGATCTAATTTATTTGAAATGAAGAGTAAATTTTTAATTAAAAAGCTTATGTTACATTTTGCAATGTTCACCTTGGGAAACTGATTTTTTTTAAAATACATTCTCAGCATTCATCTTTGAGTATTACAGAGTTCAAGGCAAAGGTGAAGTTTTCTGATGTTTGCTGCAGAGTTTGAGACCTGAAGGAATATATTGCTCTGGCACATACTTCTTAAAGACATCAACTCTGAGAATAAATTTATAGAAAGGAAAAAAGAACAAGTGAACAAAGTAAAACGAACAGCAGAATTTTAGAAGGAAATGTACAAAAACTAGAAAACAGTAAGAAACAAAATATTTTTGAAGAGTTTTGATTTAGGTATGTTATGGTTAAATGTAATGTTTGCTCTGCTTGCTTATATCTGAGAGTTCTTGGCACTTTTTGGTTTTAAGGTGTATCAGAGAGAGAATGTGTCACTGACTTAAGTCAAGAGGCGTTTTACTGGTAGGCACTTAATTGAGATAAAACAAGCAGAAATGCTTAAAGTGCATTCTACAGTAACAGATTTATCTTTCATGGCAAATCCTGTAAAAAGAGATGTAACATTTACCATTTTTAAAATGAGATCTGTAAAACAGGTTTTATAACACCCCCCCATACCTCCTTCACTCATCAGGATAGCGCTCTGCTTATCTGCTGTTAGTTTTACTGTTCTTCTCACTATAGCTTTTGATATCAGAAGTGCTTCACTTAATTTTCTTAATCTGTTTGTTCTGTGTATAGTTGTATTGCTTTGTTCTGTGCTATTATTTTTTGGACTGAAGCCAGCAGGAGAATTGAGGAGAAATGTGAGGTGAGGACCAGGGATAGCTATAAAATCAAAGCTATAGACTCATATCTAAAAAGATAACGCATCCGAACATACCATTTTTCTTAAGGTATATCTAGCAAAAGCAATATGTTCTGCCTTTGCACTGTGGCTTATCTCTTGCTGTGAAATTTGTTCACTTGCATTTGTATTTATTCACTTGTACATATAGTTTCAGACATGTGTGTCCATCGAAAGTAACCCAGTGGAAACTGGTTTTTCTTTCAGTTCCACTTAATAACTCTTTGGTATTCTCGTGGCCCTACTTCGCTGACTATTCAAGCAGTTCCTTGTCTAGTTGTCTATCATGGAAACTCAATTATTGTACTGAAGGAATAATAGCTCAGTTTGAACATCAACTGTTTTTGTGAATAATTGTTTGTTGCAACTTTTTACAGCCTACCCTATATTAGGAAAGTTTAAGCACTGTAGCTACACATGCATTCTGATGTCGGTAAGCCCTGCTGGCACAGAAGTTGTTTCCACCGGTGAAAATGCATGTCTGTGTGCATAGCCTGTGTTGGCTGTTTTGGGCTTGGAGGAGTTTTTGTTGTTGTTTTTCTGGCAGGAGTAATTATGTCTATGCTAAAGTTTAGGCTGTTACGAAATGGCTATAAAAATCAAATCTGTAACTGACATAAAACAGGAGCAAAAAGGGTAGGATAGTCCTCATCAAAGCTGTATGTTCCATGTGGCAGTAAATAGATGAGATGTGATTTATTTGGAATGGTTTTAGGTCTACTTGATCCTGTCTCTTAGGTAGGAGGTATAGATTAGACGGCCTCTCAAAATCCCTTCCTGACCTAAGTTTTGCTAGTCATTTAACCTCTAAGTGAGAATTGTCTGAGGTTGCGTATACTTTGCCTGTGACTTTATTCTTCCAAGACTTGAAATGCTTCCTTTGATCTGCTTGGGTCATCATGTCTGCTCCCCAAGAAGAAGCAGTGATTCTTGCTAGTTTTTCTCCACAATTTAAAATTATCTTCTCCCTTGGATAGATTTATCTTGCAGGTTTGTCAATTTTGTATTACATCTTTGACTTCACTACTGTATCATTTTTTATATTGAATATGCAGTCTTCCTTGCTGGTCCTTATCTTTACTTTCTGAGCAGAATCTGTGATGCTTTCTCCTTTTCTTTGTTAGCAGACTTTTCCTTTCTTTTCACGCTCAAAATATATTTATTACAGTACCTGATACTACTTTTTGTCTGTTTTATTGATAATACCTTTTGATACAAGTAGGTATGAATTCACCAACCTTGGATTTGTGTATCTAGAGACAAACTTTTTGAATGGACCTCTCTTTGTTTAGGACTCAAAGGAGATTATTCGGAGTCTAATTTAAGCACCTAACTCAGACCCTCCAGCTGACTTTATAGGAGGCCTAATAGGAAAAGACCCTCTCATGCTGAGTCACATCCTTGATAAATGTGTCTCTCACCTTGGCTACATGGGGCACTACCCCCTTGAAACTTAGGGATTTTTAACTTCTTAATTTTAGTATTTACACTGTGTGCCAAGGTATCTACTGTGAATTCATCTGTCCTTAATGTAGGATTGAAAAAGTATTTTCTACTTTTCCATTACCTTCTACCATTTCTCTTCCATGACTCTTTCTCCCTATAGAAAATGCAGAATTTGAGAGATGCATTGTCTTATAGATAAGGTTATTGCTTTTTTAGACACGCCCCCAGGTTCTACTGCTTTCACCTTATTCTGAAAATGTCTAGGCTATGTGCTGTGAATGTCTGACTGTGGGCTATGGTAGGTATGCCAGATAATTGGCCACCTGTCTTTGGCTGATTTCTACTAACACAGTACAGCTGATGAATCAGTTAATGAGCTCAATGCAAAGTCAGCCTGTTACCTTAGTTCTCTGTGTAGAACTGTTAAAATCAAGCTGGCTGACTTGCACTGGACATTACACTGGAGCAGATGAGGAGAGCTCATGTTGTCTTCCTACTTGGAAGAAGTGTCTTCTCAGGAGAGGTAATTTCAGTAACACTTGTCAAAGTATTTTTCTTGAGCTAGTGTAGCTTCAAAGAGAACAGCCATACTATGTAATTGAGAGATCGGAGGGTAATTGCAGTGATTGCACTACTGCTCCTAGTACCAGTACTGATCTACTAGTTTCATTGAGACCTAGTAACTCATTGTATGTGTGTCCTAGCCCATTGCAACAGTAAAGTAAAATATTTAAGAGTAAAGTGTGCTGATAGAATAATAAGCAGAATGCATTTGCCTTTGCTGCTTTTTTGTGAACTCAGTCTGTCTTTAGCATTTTTAATCTAACCCTCATACCCAGCACCAAATCCTTGTAAAAAGGAATACCATCCAGGCTGCAGACTTGCAGATCTTTGAAGAATGTGCAGGTGTTTCACCTGGTACTGAAGACTTTTTCTGAGTCTTGTACCTTGTAGATGTTGTTCAGGTGTTACCTCTTTTCTAGTATTGTGTAATGAAGGACTTGGATAAAGTGCCTCTATACAAAAAAAGTGCAGTTAAAACCACAAGAAATACTTCTCCTTTCATTGCTCAGACTAATTTCAAGTACTTAAGTGGCTCTGTTTGGACCTTCTGTGGTATCTACTACTACTCTAGTAGCAGCAATAATATTTGACTATATTGCACTAACTAAAAATAGTAAACTTTTTCAGTAACTTGATGAAAGCTTTACACCTGTTCTGGTTGTCAAAAGTGGAAATGAAATTATTTTTCTGCCAAAATCTTGTTTATTTGCTAGCTGTAGAGAAAGGGACACTCCACTTTTCCATCATTGTTCACTTTACAATCTGCTGCTCTCACATTTGTGGATGGGATTATAACACTGTAAAACAGAGGCTCCGTCTATAATATAGAGTAAAAGTCACTAGTGATGGAGAAATAATCCTGACAGTAAAAGACTAACTCTGTCCGGGAGAAGTGAATGCTGCCTAATGAATCTAATTTTATTGCAATCAAAAAATCATAACTATGGATGCTTGAAAACTGTATTTTCTTTCCATATTAATGCAATCCTTCCATTTGACAGGTCTGCTCAGTACTGGGGGGATGTTTGCTGCTTTGCTGTGTGCATGCGCTTTGAAAGCCCTCTCCCTTCCTATCTGGTTTCCAGCTGTTTGGACTGGAGGGCGTCTCTAGGCAGAGGGTGAGAAAGTGCTTACTGACATCAGGGCTTAAGTTTTCCTTTGATATGTTGCCTGGAGGCTGGTGGGGAGGGAAAGCTGAGGGCCAGCTTGGTTTACATTCTGGCTTCTAGTGGTGTTTTAGAAGCTGGTTAGGGAGTTGAAGAGTCATAACATCGAATGTCTGAAACCGGATTACTTAGGCTCTTGGCAACAGGGTTTGGAAGATGGGGGAACCAAGGCTGCTGTAGTGATGGTTCAGGAAGTGATCTTAGTAAAGCAGTGAGGTGCTTGCAGATTAGACAAGTCTGGCTGGAGTGGAGTCTAGCTCAGAGCGAAGCAGAAACATAAGGCTCCCAACATCCTGATGATAAGAATTCTTCGTCTGCACTTAAAATCATAAAAAGTGGAGTTATTTTGGTAGAAGGGTGGTAGTTAAATGCATTTGTATAAAGGTCTTGGTGCCTTCAGTTAAGATCCTCATGGGCTCAGTGTAGTCAGCACTGTACAAACATGAATTGCCAGTTGCTTCTGTAAAGAACTTGAAACATAAAGACAGATATCATACAAAAGGTGGTGGTGAGGAGAATAAAACAACAAATACTAACTGAAATTAAGATCTTGTAAATTGTCGAATACTGAATGTTACCAAAAAAGTCAATACTAAGGTTCTTGGATAACCTTTCCGTTGCTGCCTTGTGAAGATACACTGTAATAGGTTCTCTGTGTAATCACCTGGCATTCACAGGATGTTGCTGCCATATTCTAACAGAAAGGTGTGAAAAATATTTGGTTACCTTAGGTCTTGCTACATGGTTTCAGTTTTGTCAGGAGACAAAATTCTAGTTACTTGATGTCTGCTAAGCTAATGTAGCTCTCCTGACAAAGGACTGGTTTTTTAGGAACGTGTACCCATGCCTGAGGGGCTGAAAACAAACATAAAGTTGTCAGGCAATTCTTCAGAAAATTTATGTGCTGCCTTTTACTGTCTATCAAAATTAGTCCTTGAACTTAATGAGGTGAGAGAGGAAGTAGAAGAGCTCCCTGCTCTGACCTCTTCAGACTCTCATAAGTTTTGTTCTCTGAATGGCTAATTGCACTTTGTTTCTTGTCTTGATAGATGGGCTGGTGATCCCATTGGTCGAACTGTCTGCAAAACAGGTTGCATTTCACATTCCGTTCGAGGTGGTGGAGAAAGTTTATCCTCCAGTGCCTGAGCAACTGCAGCTTCGGATCGCCTTCTGGAGTTTCCCAGAAAATGAGGAAGATATCAGGTAATTAATATTATTTCTGTTTCATTGACACTTAAGGAAAAGCTCTGTTAACTAGAGGAGAATTGTTGTTCATTTGGTGTCCCATATATTTGCTGCTTCTGCTGTTCTCGTGTGCATTTTGTAATACATGGATGGATTACTCTGGGATATGCTATGATGCAGGGTTTTATTTCAGGGTGAGCTCCCTGCATACATCCCAGGAAAAGCATGTGCATGTGCAGGTTCTGTGTGCAAATGATAGCAAAATAAATGCACCCTTTAATTTGCCTGACAGTAACTTGTTTGTAGAGTTTTGTCTATATAGAATCATGGAATCATTTAGGCTGGAAAAGACCCTTAAGATCATCGAGTCCAACTGGAAACCTAACACTGCCAAATCCACCACTAAACCATGTCCCTAAGCATCACATCCGCACATCTTTTAAATACCTCCAGGAATGGTGACTCAACCACTTCCCTGGGCAGCCTGTTCCAATGCGTAATAACCCCTTCAGTGAAGAAATTTTTCCTAATATTCAATCTAAACCTTCTCTGGTGCAACTTGAGGCAATTTCTCCTCATCCCATCACTTGTTACTTGGGAAGAGAGACCAACACCCACTTTGCTACAACCTCCTTTCAGGCAGTTGCAGAGAGCGATAAGGTCTCCCCTCAGTCTCCTCTTCTCCAGGCTAAACAACCCCAGTTCCGTCAGCTGTTCCTCATAAGACCCTTGTGCTCTTGACCCTTCACTAGCTTTGTTGCCCTTCTTTGGACATGCTCCAGCACCTCCGTGTCTTACTTGTGTTAGTCTTGTGCAGTGTTCTTTCCAGTTTGAATCTGTTGCTTGTGTCGGAGCTTTAACTGGGCTCAGAAATTGCCGGGGAGGGCTAGCTCAGTATGCTGCGCAAGCCTTTTGTTGGTGTAAGTAGGAGAATCAGAATTTCCTGAGTACATCAGTGGTCAGAGTGGATACAGTCAGAGTTGACTATATTTCTTATGCTTCCACATAAGTTGTGTCAGTACATAGTCAAAAACTCTGTGCTTTTAGATCTTTCACCAAAGTATTTTTGCTGAAGTTTTTATACTATAGGAGGCCTACCCATGTAACTGTACATTCAGAATTCTGTTGCAAAGTAGTGATATTATACTCTTTTAGGAAGAATCATCCTGAAAGGTCTTAGATGCATTCATCTAATGTTCTGGTATCAGATTGGGGCGGTAATAGCAAAAGTGCCAATGGAATTAGTCAGATCACCTGTTGGGGAATAGAGCAAGCCAGCTGGTTATACATGTTCATTATTCTGATGAGCACAGATGTTAAAAAAAATCTCATGTGAGCAGCAGGTAACTCATCTAGAAGTACGAGGAGTTTTTACTCTGGCATGCGAACATTGGACCTTGAATTGCTATTATACTGTATGTAAAAGCTTAGTTTTAGGTTATGAATTAACTTGTATTTTGGAGGCTCAGGCTGAAGTTCTCAGAAATGCCAGTGTCTGTACACAAACCCAGTTAGGAAGAGACTAATGATTTTTATGGTTGAATTGTAATGGAGAAATGGCAGGAAAGAGCTGGACTTCATCTTAAAGATGAAGATAGTAAAGATTTTTCAAAAGCCATGTCAACAAAGAATGCAAGTGGATAATAATGTGAAATTTCTCAAAAACAGACTGATCTTGACGTGTTATGTGTATCGCTTGCAGATTGTACTCGTGTTTGGCGAATGGCAGTGCAGATGAGTTCCAGCGAGGGGAGCAGCTGTTCCGGGTGAGGGCTGTCAAAGACCCTCTCCAGATAGGTAAGAACATGGCAGCTCCATGTCTCTAGACATTTCAGATTCCCAAAACCTTATCTGCAATGGGACAGCAGTGGTATGACCATGTCTCAAAACAAGCTTTTCTGGCATCTTAGACTAAAGTCCCTGCCACATGCACTCTTTATAATGTCTTGAGCTAAATTCTGTGTTTATTTCAGCCTCATCAGCTCAGCTGTGAAACTGAGTGGAAAGGCAGAAATGTTCTGAAAATTAGATCCTTAATCTGTCTCAGTGTTTTGGAAAAAACTGCGTAGAATGCCTTTGTCTCCATAATGCTTAAATTCCTCATTGGTAAAGAGAACTTGGTTTACCAGTGGTCTGATCAAATGAATGCTTTGCCTAAAGTGCATGTATGGCAGAGAGGAAGTTTGCAAGGTTTAATTATTCTTGCAGCAAGAGAGTTGTGTTAATAATACAGTTACTTATGTAGTATTTTGGCAGAAGGAAATCCCTGTTGCTGGACAGTTGGTTTTATCGCTTCTCCTTGCTTATCTTGTTCTTTTTATGTTTTATGGTTATAGACACTAATCTTAAACAAAGAATTGGACTCTGGATTTTTCATTAAAACCTTTGAAGTAAAGAAGAATGTTGAGTTGGCTTTTCCAGGGACAGCTGTTAGATCAGAAGGCATTATATGAGATAAAGACATTAGTATGTCAAGGTGGGCCATGTCAATCCAATGCAGATGTGTTGTTTTTTTCTCTAACTGTAAGCTTCAGAATCAGAATATTAATTGGCATGTGGGAAATGAGCCTGGTTGTAATAAGAAAAATTATAATATAGATAGCTGTATGATGTTAAGGAGGAAAGTTCCTGTATTTTCCTGTGATGAGGGATAAAGACGTCTATAGGCCTGTTTAGTTGCTAGTAACAGTAATACTTAACTGTCAGTGATCAGTGGAATGAATAAATTTAGGTAAAGGACCCTCAAAAAGGGAATAGAAGGGACTCGTACTGTAAAAGTTTGGGGGCAATAAAAAGAGAAGGAGATAGTCATTGAGATACGCAAATTGTAAGAGACTGATGAACTGTTACCTGAATGTAGGGAAAAGCATGTGAAAGGATTTTACCTAGTTCTTTGTCTACTGTAATAACAATAGCAGGAATTCTTGGGAATGAAAGTGAAGTACTTCTTTATTCGTAAGGGGTGTATTGAGTTGTCAGTGAGACCAGACAGTAAGTTTTGGAACATCGATCAAATTGAGCCAAGTAGGATTAACCTGACTTTTGAGTGCGTGCGTAAGCTCCTGATGTCACGACTGAGGTGCTGAGAGAAGCCTATAAGGCATCTGCTGAACTTCAGGAAGGCAAATGTTTGAGAGAGAAAATGAGTTAAAATGCAACTGGCTGAAATTCAGTAATTCCTAGGACTTTCACAATGGAAAAGAGCAGAATATTTAACAAACAGTGCTAAGATTTTGGTCAAAACTTGCTTCAGTAGTAAATTGAAAAGGCGAGGAGGTGTAAAGCAATGTAAATGAACAAAGGCTAGGCAGGAATATTAGTGCAAAACCTGTGCTTGGGGGAGGAGGAGAGGAGTAGGGAAAAAGAGGAGGTGGTGAATGATACAGGGGACACATACAGCAACTGGGCTTCTTGAAAAATGATTAGGTGTGGAAGGGAAGGAAGTAATTTTGTTTAAACAGTAACGCTGTTTTCTCCTAAAAGAACTTTATCTAATGGAGGGGTTTGGGTTTTGGGTCTGTGTTGTGTGGTGGGTTGTGGTGGGTTTCTTTGTTTGTTTTTTTCTCTTTTTTTCTTCCCTCTCTTCCCTCTGTGGGTAGCTGTCCAGAAGCTGGGCAGTACAGGTGGGCTGGATATAATTTCAGTTGTCTACTCCAGATGATTTTAAGGTGTGTGGTTGTAGTTTTGAGTTTCATATACTGACAAATGGGAAAAGAAACGCAGGAAATGAAGCAACCCTGGAGAGGGGATTTGATTTGGAGGGGGATTGGGCAGTGCATTGTTATATTGTGATCAATAGGACAAAGCTTGAAACGTACTTTGTGCTCTTTTTGTCACATTTCCCTTTGTAGTATAAGAATTTTTTTTAAAAAATAAATGAGTAATCTTAGTCATCTTGTCCACACGCAAATCCATATCCATAATTTCTGAACAATAGCACCTCTTCATCACATTCCAAAACCCCACTTTTAAAGAGTGTTCTCCTGTGTATACACAAAGAATTGGCTTCTGTAGACCTTCTGCTGCACATTTCCTTTGTGGCAGTCATATACCCGCCTCCTTGCACTGAAGACATTATTACTGTTCTCAAATAGGTATGTTGTAGTTGCTGATTTCAGGGAATTTTTTCTTTGTTAGTCTTAATTTCTTTTTAACAAATGAGGAAGGCAGCAGCAGGTTCAGTCTGGATTCTGACTCTCTATCTCCTTGAATAGTGTCTCTACGTCTCTACTTTTTAGAGATTCTCCTATCTTGGTTTAAAACAAACAAATGTCCAAAATTGCCTTGCTTTACTTCCTGTCTAAAAGCTTTTGCTCAGCTATCATTTTCCCATTTCTGTTAGTCCTGGGAAAGACAGAGAAAAAAGTTCTTAAACTCTGTGCAGAGGTGTGTTTGCTGGCGTTGTTATAGGGGCATCAGAACTACCGAGTCTAAGTGAAGAAAGCTTGAAAGCTGTATTGCAAGGATTATTCTTAGTAGGCTGTTGCTAACTTACAGGTCACTTAAATCTTTTCGTTCCAGTTGCTTACTGAGTAGCTTGGGGTGTTTCCAGTTTGTGCATTTCCACCTGAAATCACAAGGACTAATAGGACGTCAGAAAAATTAATAAACAGACTGGAAGTTTCACAATAAATTAGTTTAATGATAAAATAAATATTAAATGCAAAAGACATTGACGTAGCTATCCTAAAATTCTGAAAACTGGATTTTAACCAGCAGGTAGCATACATTTCTGTTGGATACTTTTCCTGAAAGATTAAGTTTCAGGGTGGAGCAGTGAGAAGGATAAGTTATGGACTGAAAAAGAAGCCATCTCTATTTTGTAGGACCTAGTCTAGACAGCAGTTGATTATTTCCAGCTTTTGCATTTGATCAAACCATGTGTCTTAACGGAGTATCAGAGGACAGTGTGCTGCTACCCTTCTTTCACTACATGATAAAACCTGCATCATGGGTGCAATAGAACACTCCTGGTGTTCTCTGTGCATAGCGAGTATGTTGTACAGTGCATATACCTGACATGTACTCTGAAGTGTTGGTGCTGGCTGCTTGACGTATTTGTTCTGTGTGTGAGTAGTAAATCTGGTGCTCATAAGAAGGGTAAGATGCACTTTCTGTGTAGAAAGCCTAAGTGCTTTCACAGAAGCACTAAGCTTGCTCTGCGCCCACAGTGCTTTTAAGAAAAATGGTAGCCAGAGTGGGTGAGACTCCTGGCAGAGCAATTCCTCTGGTCTGCATTCATTCTTGATGTCTCCTGGGAGTTGAGCTTGCCAAGAACAGGGTATAGATCTTAGTTTTTTCTGGTGGGCTACATGCAGCTGCAGAATGAATGCTGCTGGTACATGCAGACACCTTTTTGTAATGTAGCTTTACGCATAGATTAAATAAGCTGTTATCAGGTAGCGGGAGCAGAGAGTGGGTGGGAGGGAAGAACATTCTTGCGGGCTCCTTGAGGTGGCCAGGTCACTCAAGTGTGCAGTAGATGTGATTCTTGTCTTCGCATTTAAGCGGGAGGGTAAGAGCTGTGGTCTGCAGGAGAAGACAATAGTTGCACTGGGCTGTAAACAAGTACAATTTGATGACCATTTCTTTAAACAGTAGTGTTGGGCTAAGTGCTCCTGAATGGTGGCCCTCATAGTTACTTTTCAGTCCCTGCAGGCTCAGACTTTTGTAGGTTGTGCAGTGGACTGAATTGTAGTATTTTGCCTGGTAAAAGTAACCATTAATTTAATCCAGATTTTTTTCCTGGTATGGTTTCCTCTGCCATCCCACAAAGAGTTGTTCAGTACAGGAACACTGGTGGTGCAGAAGAATTAGGCAAAGCTACTTGAATTAGCCAGTGGCAGACATGTTCATCAAGCTACAGTTTGAGCTGGAGCTTGTGATATGTCATGCTGAAGCCCTTAAATTTTCTTTGTCTGATTTCATATCTGTTCTTCCATCTTTGCATTTACTCAGTTAACTGTCTTCACATACGAATAAAAATTTTATGGTAGGAGCTTGATAAGGGTGTATAGCTGTGATTCATTCTTGTCTAACACCTTTTGAATACTTCTTTTTCTTAGTGAGACAGAATTGCTGTAATTCCAATTTGTGAAATGCTTAATTTGCTTTTGTGAAAATTAGGGCATTTTGGCATTAGTCTGACATGCTTCCAGTATAACGGAAGGACTAGCTGAATTGTTTGGGTTGTGTTATCCAAGTGTGGAACATAAATTAGAACTGTAGCTAGTAATAAGCAGTGCAGTAATTTTGTGGTGAATGCCGCCTTTTGTTTTGATTCTGTTCCAATTGCTAAAATGGCTGAAGAATTTGGGTGGCATTACATGTACTAATGAAAATAATCACCCACATCAGTAAGAGGAATTGAATTCTGGTGAACAGAAGAAATAGAAAGGTTAAGCAAGGTGAGAACAAGTTTGTATCGGCAGAGGGGTTATATTTTGAGAAAGAAGTAGTACACATTGTTTTAAATGGGATTTAGTAGATCACGTACACTCCTGAACACCATCATTATAATAATCTTACATTATCATAGTAGAACTTAGTAGTGTGGGTTTTTAATGTACGTCCTGTGCTGATGATGGAGAAACTATTTCAATCATCTGTCCCGAGCCATAGTTATTCACTTAAGGTAGACTGTTGGACTGAATTTTGATTTTGGCTTTGATACCCTTGGTGCTTTCTGTGCTTCATTAAAACTGAATTTGAGACTAGCAAAAAGGCTCTGAGGCCAATACTCGTGGCTGTAGAGGGTGACTAACTGGTGATAGGGACCTTCAAGACAAGTAGAAGATTCATACTCCTGATGGCCTTTTCCTCGTCAGAGTACGTGTGCCTCTGGATAACCATGGTCTGTAGAGGAAGCTGCGTGATGGCTACAACTGGTGTGCATTGTACATGAGTTTACACAAAGCCAAGCCTCATTAAGGTTGTTTGTCATCCTGCCTGAGATGAGATTTGTAATTTATGTGTTTGATCACAGGTTAATGGGGCTGGTTTCATTCAAGTGTTGTTGCTGAAATTTCCCTTTTCCATTGATTTTAGTCTAAGCAGGAGGGCTTTTTTTTTTGTTTGTTTTCTGAGTACATGGTTTATAAAAATGGGATATGTGCAAAATTGCAAGGAGGTACATAAGTTATGAGAAATGGGTAGCATCTGAAGCCACAAAGTGAAAGTTAAATGTGTAAGTACTACTTTCTTTAGTTTGCTGTAAAATTGTGAAAGGTGACTGACTTGGAAATAATTCTGAAGAAGTCATCTAGCCTGTTCTGCACAATTGCCAGAGTTAGTTAACATAGAAATCATGTCTAAAATATATATAGTCTAGCTTTGGCCCTGTGATCAAAACCCCACACTTTTCAGTGATGTCTTTATCCAGTTCTGCTTTTCTTTGTTATATATTAATAGAAATAAATCTCTAAATAAATTAACGTATTAAAAGCTGTTATTTTTGAACTTCTTATAACACGTTATGCTTCTTTGCTAATATCCTGCTGCAGCTGATTGGGAAGAAACAAGTGCTGGAGACTCTAGATCTATGCCCATCCCTATATGGATGATGTTGCTAGATGCGTTGGTTTGCTGTTTACAGGGCACATACCTAAATTTCTGTTCTAGCTGAATCTGTCTCCCAAGCACCAGAAGAGTAACTCTGGACTTTTGAATTTTAACAGGTTTCCATCTGAGTGCCACTGTGGTACCCCCACAGATGGTGCCACCCAAAGGTGCATATAACGTGGCGGTGATGTTTGATCGATGCAGGATCACGTCATGCAGCTGTACCTGCGGAGCTGGGGCCAAGTGGTGTGCTCACGTCGTGGCGCTCTGCCTCTTCCGGATACACAATGTAGGCCTTTAAATACAGTTCTGCTCTCTGCTAGGGATCTTCTCGGAGCCTCTCCTCGTTACAGTTTTATGCAACATGCACTCTCTTTAGGGAGATTGTTCTTGGCACTCCTTTTGGTTACAGATTGTGCAAATGTGCACTCACAGTTGCAGTCTGCAGAGTGAATTGTCTGAGGCTCTAAACTGCAGAATGTCCTCTGATAATATGCAAATTGCTAAGGGTAGATACGGACTCCTTTTTGGCCCTCTCCTGTTTCTCATTTAAGTGCTAGAACTACTCATTCTTTCTTCAGTTCTGCAAGGAGTGAAAGGTCACCAATAGTTAGTCTTTTAATAAAAGTCTTTGTAAATATGGGATTTGAAAGCTCTTTCTTTTGGTTGTTTGATCATTCAGAGTGCAGAAGGAAATAATTTTGATCAGTGGCTTTTATGTTCACCAGTTAATGGTAACACATACTGAGGCAGATAAGCGTCATTTTGACTTGTGGGTTTCAAATGGTCAGTTAAGTTTATGTTTTTGCTTGACTGCTTGTATTCTGTGCGGCCTTGTATAGAGTGAAAAGTAGGTATTTCTTATCCCAGTGAACTCCAGGTGAAAATGCAGGAATCAACATGAAATACACAAGTTGAGGGTTCAGTCTTACATGCAGCTTAATTTCCTTAGTCTTGGGAAGCTGAGAAATACATTTTAAGGAAGGATTAAGCTTGGATGATTGAAAGGAACAGAAGATATTCTGCTCTCACAGAACATTTTATAGCTAACATGCCAATGATCAACTCCAGATTCTTAAATAAGTGCTAATAACCTGCTGAAGCTTGTTAATATTTCATAATGGACAATTGTAATAGGCTTAATTTGATACTCTTGTGTAATCATTGCAATATCAGTGTACTTTTTGTACTTAGGACTAGAGACTTGGCAAATAAATGGGTTCTGCTTTGAATTATTAGTTCCACTTTTAAAAGGTGGGTATGGAGAGGGAGGATAGGAAACAAATTTTCATTTATATTATTTATGCTCAGAAAGTTTGGACCTGTTTAAGATAAAAATTGTTCCTTTCCATCCAGTCTGTCTTCTACCTGAAAAATGATAGTGAAAGGATTTTTGCATTTGTTTATACTGACTGCTGACACTGGCAAGTTACAAGCCAAGGTATATTGACCTATGTAGACAAATCAATATCAGAAGGGTCTTTATTATTAAACTGCTCTTGCCTGTTTCCAGGTTAAATTTTATGTAGGTGCTATTTGGGTAGGTTTTGGGTTTTGTTTTGTGTTTTGTATTTATTTATTTATTCTGTAGAGTGAAAAAGGTTAAGAAACTAGTGGTGAATTTTTTTTATCACCCAATTTCTTCTAAGAGATGGAAAGAGATTGATTTTAAGATTGACCAAAAAACCTCTAATGAGATAAGTGAGGTGGTTGTGATTCTGTGAAACAGCCCCCCACAGAGCTGGTTGGTTTGCCAGAAGCTTAAAGAATGATGTCCTATTTTAGAGGTTTGTTTGTGAAATCCCTGCCAGTATTTGTGCAATTACTAGCAACAACAGATCTTAAGCACATCTGTTAAAGCAGTTTCCTTGAAAAGAAACTCTTTAGAACAGCTTTTATAAAGCCTAGACAGCTTATTTGCATCTTATCTGTGACATGCCAGGTAATTACAGAAAATAAAAATTGTCCTTCAAGGCCAAGCATGATATGCATCAGCATAGCTACTGTTCATGGCACTTCATCCATTTATGGACACAGCTTCATTAAGTCTGACCTGTTAATGGCAGTTTATATCTCCTTTTCTTCCTTCAGGCATCTGCAGTATGCTTACGAGCACCTGTTTCTGAGTCCTTGTCTCGGCTACAAAGAGACCAATTGCAAAAATTCGCTCAGTACCTAATCAGTGAACTTCCACAACAGGTAAATGGAGACTTTTTGTTAAATTCAGTTATCTTTATTATGGGTCAATTTATATGATGTCTTTTGTTGCAAGATAACCAGTTATGCTACTCAGTTGTGAGTTGCTGCAAAGGCTTTCAGTTCTTGCCCTTTTCTGGTTTGCCCTTCTTAATATTTCACAATTGTCTATTGCCAAGTAAAAGATCAGAAGTGTCTTAAAAGGAAGAAGAAAAGGGGTGGCTATTCATGTTAGCATGAATATGCACTTAGCTTGTGGAAGACCAAACATAATAAAATAAATGCATGGTGGTGAAAAGTTAGGTCAGAACAAATCAGGTGGCTGGTTTTTTGTGTGTTTGGTTAGTTAAGTGGAGAAGGCGACCCATGGGATGTGCTGTTTATGCCTTAGGTGGGCACTTTCTAATGCACCCGGTGACCTTTTGACTTCCCCCACTGTAGCTTCTTGGTGATTCATAAGAATAATTTGGGTTATGGAAAGTAATAGACATGAAATTTTGTTAATCAAAGGCAAAATCTGCTCTCTTATTGCTTAAATACCTATGTTATTCAAGGTCAGGTCATTTATATTATCTGCCTAAAATGCTTGCACAAAATATACAGGAATACCTAAGTGATTGTAAATGTTTGCTTTAAAAATACAAGGCAATTTTTTTGTTCAACCAAAGGGGGTTGAGAAAAACTGCCCTGCATGGGTATCTGTCCTATTTCAGTAATGTGTGCATAATGTCTTAAGTAGGAGTTAGGTTACTGTCAGCATGTGCCTAAAATTCATATTATGGTGCTGTGCCTAGGACACTAAGGTATTCTATTGCTGAAATGTCCTCTAAATTTCCTATGGAAATACTGATCATCTTATGAGAGGAAATGGAGGAATCGTATCATATGAAAGTGATATAAAAATACTGCTTTTTTGTTGCTGGGAGTTCAGCAGCAATAGTGTGTGCTTCTTGCTGCATTATGTAACAGACGAAGCTTTTCTTCTCTCCTAAAGGACTCGGAGCTTTATGTCATATAGTCTGGTGCGTAATAAAGGAGGGTTTTGAAAGGCGAGCAGTGGTGGTAATTGTTTCCTGAATCGCCTGTGAGGTGTTTGCTTTCAAGTGTTCTGTCTGCTCCTTTTTGCAGGGTTTATATCTCCTTCGGTCATGTGTACCAGTGTGTTCACCCAGGAACATCTGGATTATTTAATTTCATTATTACTATCTTGCCAGATAATCTGATGGATGCTGCCCAATAGAAAAGTCTGGCTTTTATTGGCAGATGCATCTTAAGCTGTGTTGTGTAATTCCCTAGAAAAAGGCAAGGCATACCCCAAACTCTTCCACCAGTCTCATTCCTGGTCTTTAAGGTTTCTGATACCTTGAGACCCTGTATTTTGACTACACGGTGTAGAATCAGAGTAGGCTGTACACAGGATTCTATTTTATTCTTATTTCCAGCTTATGAATTACATCATGGTAAAGTAATATGCTGAATTACTTTCAAGTGTAAAAGGAAGCTGGTCTGTAGGAATACAGCTAGTTAAGGACATGTTTTCCAAAATCTCTGTAGAAAGTGTTTTCCGTATCTATGAAAATGTCAGTGATTCTGAGCAGCTGGAATTTATTACCCAGTTCTCCCAAGAGCTATTTCCCCTCATGAAGCCAGTACTCCTGTTCCAATTAAATATTAATATCTTCACAAAAATGCCTGGAGGAGAGTCACTGCAGGTCCCTGGTACTTCAGCCTTAAGGTGTGTCGTGGTTTAGCCCCAGCCAGCAACCAAGCCCCACGCAGCCGCTCGCTCGCTCCCCCCTGGTGGGACGGGGGAGAGGATCGGAAGAGTAAAAGTGAGGCAACTCGTGGGTTGAGATAAAGACAGTTGAATAGGTAAAGCAAAAGCTGCGCGCGGAAGCAAAGCAAAACAAGGAATTCATTCACTCCTTCCCACGGGCAGGCAGGCGCTCAGCCATCCCCAGGAGAGCAGGGCTCCATCACGCGTAACGGTGACTTGGGAAGGCAAACGCCATTGCCCCAAACGTCTCCCCTTCCTCCTCCTTCCCCCAGCTTTATATCCTGAGCATGGCATCATATGGTATGGAATATCCCGTGGGTCAGTTTGGGTCAGCTCCTCTGGCTGTTTCCCCTCCCAGCTTCTTGTGCACCGGGCAGAGCACGGGGAGCTGAAAAAGTCCTTGACCAGTGTAAGCACTACTTAGCAACAACTAAAACATCTCCACATTATCACTGCTGTTTCCAGCAAAAATCTAAAACATAGCCTCATGCTAGCTACTATGAAGAAATTTAACTCTATCCCAGCTGAAACCAGGACAGTATCCACCCCTTATTCCATAGCATTTACATCACGCTCACATTCCACGCTATCCAATACAACCTCATTAACCTCCACCCCCCTTCCCATCCTTTGATAAAATACACAGATATCATTTAGTCCACAGCTTTGGGCTCCATCTGTTCTTGTGGTCACGCAGGACAGGAGAGGTGGTGTGTTGCGTGGAGTTACTGGGCACCAAAGCCAGCTCAGGTCGGGTCACTGCTGCACTTGCCCTGCTTCTTGAAAGGCTTGTCCTCCATTGGTTCAGGTGGTTCCTGCTGTACTAATTCCTATAACATGCAACTCAAATCACAAGTTATAACAATTTAAAGGTATATCCATCACAATCTCCACCCCTGGCCCCTTTGGGCCAGGTTATAGGTTTTAACATTGCAATGAACTCCTCCCCTTGCTCCCAGCCTAGCTAGCCACCAGGGGCTTCTGCTATAGTAATTTCCATAATACGTAACTCAAATCCTGGGTTAGAACAATTTAAAGGTATTTCCACTGCAGTCTCCACCCCTGGTCAATTTAGACCAGACCATCAGGTTTAACATTGTAATGAACTCCTCCCCTTGCTCCTGCTGTGGTTTGGACTTATGCACAGACTGTGGTCCTTTAGGGTTGTACCTGCTCCAAGCCTTACCCAGGAGCCACAGTCTCTCCAGGGCTACACCTGCTGCAGCATGGACTTATCCAGAGCCACAGTCGCTTTGAGGTGCGCCTGTTCCAGCGTGGCCTTCTGCATGGGCCTCAATGCTTTCAGAGCTCTACCTGCTCCAGCATGGCCTGACCCACAGCTGCAGTCCCTCCAGAAATAAACCTGCTCAAACATGGCTTTGTCTATGGCTGCAGTCCCTCCAGAAATAAATGTGCTCCAACATGGCCTTGCCCATGGCTGCAGTCCCTCCAAAGTAAGCCTGCTCTGTTGTGGGCTTATCCATGGCGACGCACTTTGAGGTGCTCTGGCATAACCTCATGCACAGCCACTGATGCTTCAAGGTGTACCTGCTGCAGCACAGACTTATCTACAGCCACAGACACTTTGAGGTGTATCTTCCCCAAGATGGATATACCCCTGGGCCACAATTGCCTCAGAGGTATACCTGCTGTGGCGCAGACATAACCAAGGCCACAGATGCTTCGCGATATACATGCTCTGGCGTGGGCTTATACACAGACACAGATGCTTTGGGGTGCCCTGCTCCCACATGGACCCATCCACAGCTCACAGTCCCTCTGACTCGAGTTCGCACTGGAGTTCCAGCCTGTCCAGTGCAGCAGCACAGAAACAGCAGCGGGGCCCTGGCCATCTGCCAGCCCAGGCGCATCGCCATGGCTGTTATCAGAGTGTTCCCAGGCCCGGCAGGGGAAGGGGATAAGCAGCACAGCGAGCAGTGAAAGCAAAAAGCGCCACTAATGAGCACTAGATTTTAAGGCATGCAGTAAGTCAGGCGAGCCCCCCAGCAAGCACAGAAGCCTGCCAGTTAATAGCTAAACAGCAATAACCGCTATAAATTCCACCTAGCACATTCCAATCAAATCTGTCGTTATCTCAAACCTTTCGGGCCCCACGTTGGGCGCCAAAATGGGCTGTCGTGGTTTAGCCCCAGCCAGCAACCAAGCCCCACGCAGCCGCTCGCTCGCTCCCCCCTGGTGGGACGGGGGAGAGGATCGGAAGAGTAAAAGTGAGGCAACTCGTGGGTTGAGATAAAGACAGTTGAATAGGTAAAGCAAAAGCTGCGCGCGGAAGCAAAGCAAAACAAGGAATTCATTCACTCCTTCCCACGGGCAGGCAGGCGCTCAGCCATCCCCAGGAGAGCAGGGCTCCATCACGCGTAACGGTGACTTGGGAAGGCAAACGCCATTGCCCCAAACGTCTCCCCTTCCTCCTCCTTCCCCCAGCTTTATATCCTGAGCATGGCATCATATGGTATGGAATATCCCGTGGGTCAGTTTGGGTCAGCTCCTCTGGCTGTTTCCCCTCCCAGCTTCTTGTGCACCGGGCAGAGCACGGGGAGCTGAAAAAGTCCTTGACCAGTGTAAGCACTACTTAGCAACAACTAAAACATCTCCACATTATCATTGCTGTTTCCAGCAAAAATCTAAAACATAGCCTCATGCTAGCTACTATGAAGAAATTTAACTCTATCCCAGCTGCACCCAGGACAAGGTGTGACATTGCCTAGACCTGTGACTTTTCTGCCTTGTGGGGACTTAAAATATATAGTAGTGGAAGAAAGTACAAGAATAGCTTAATGCTGAGTTTGTTTCTTCAGGTGACTCAAATGCAAAATATCCTTCTGAAGCATTTTCTTCCATCTGTTTGAGATGGGTCCGTATTATTTGCAAATACAGGTGTACTCAATGTCCCTTGCTTTACAGTAAGCATGATCTTTCACCTCAGCTATTGTGTGGGGAGAGGTGGGAGGATGTCAGATGTTCTGTTGCAAGTCATTTAAATTCTGACTATATGCCGAACCTGTTTTAAGCATGTGTGCTAAAGGCTAAATGGATCTGTGATTTCAGCCCAGGCTTAGTTTTGAAAAAAACACTTTTTTTCTACTATGCATTTTTCTTTCAAAAAGAGCACGTTAAGGGTATATCTGCTTATGATTTTGCAGTCAGGTGTGAGACTTCTCTGCTTGTGCTCCGAACTGTCCAGAAACTATGATTACATTAGTTTAGTGCTGAAATTACGTGTTTACTATTGAGTCAGTGTTTATATATGCATATATATGGTTTCTTTGCTAACAGAATGGTAAATAAGCTAAACTCTGCCCCAAAATTTATGTATAGATGTAATTTATAGTTTGCTCCTCTTTTCCCATTAGCTTGGGTTTTAGAGAAATGATTTAGGAACAAGAAATAAAGAACGCTCAAAGTGCAGGAAAATGGTGACCTTGGGTGCAGTCACTTCCATCTCTCTCAAAATTAGCTGCAGTATCACCCTCTGTGGGCTCCTACTCCTCAAGAAATGAGAAGGGAACTAATAACCTATGATGCTTTTGTTTACTTCCTAAGGTGTGAATGTGGGAAGTAAGCTTTGGATATAGGTTTGCTGTGAGAAAGTGTAACAGCTGGTTTGCTAATGTATAATCTTTAGCACCCTCTATAGTCTTTTCTTGAAAGTATGACTGCGTGTAGTTGATACTTCTGAAATTGAGAGTCCTTCAGTCATGAAAATCTAGGCAGATCTTTGGCTGGGTATATCAGGATAAGAAATACCGTTTATATTGAAAGTTTTCTTCTTGTTTTCAGATTCTTCCAACTGCTCAGCGCTTGCTGGATGAGCTGTTATCTTCTCAGTCTACTGCCATCAACACAGTGTGTGGAGCCCCAGGTAACCTTGATATCATCTTGTTTCAGTAGTCTGTGTCACAGATAGGAGGTGGATATATTTTCATTGCGCTGAGTTTCTGAACTGGTCTGTTACCATGTAGCTGGGATTGCAGGTGGAGGTCAAGGAAAAAGGATAAATACAGGCACTTGCATGTATATATGGCACAGCAACGGGCACTTGCTGATGTGATGGACACCTCAGTGTGTATGCAAGGGAAGGGAGCATCAGGCAGTGCACCTTTCTAACAAAATATTTTTCTTTTTGAGTTGGTATTAATTCCTGGAAATGTTGATTGGAGGGGACTTCTCCAGCCTCCTACTGGAAACAGGACCGTTCGCAACACTAGATTGGGATAACTGTGGCTTGGGCTAGCTTAGCCAAGTCTTGGTTACCAGAGATGTTAGAGTATTCCTATTTTAGTGCTGCATTACCCTTTTGGTCAAGAACTTTTTCCTAATGTCCAATATGAATATTATTTTTTATCATCTACTACTACCAAGAAGAGTTTGTCTGCATTGTGCATGTGACTCCAAGTAGTTGTAGGCTGTTAATGATCACCCCTTACCCTCTTCTTTTTAGATGAATTTAGCCTATCTTCCTCAGTCTCACCCCATAGGTCATGTGTTCTGTGTCCCCACCTATCTTGATACCCCTCCACTATATCCTCTCTGGTTCCGCAGTAATGTTCCTGGTCTGGGGGACTCAAAACTGGATACAATATTCCAGCAGTAACTCTCAGTGCCAGGTAGAGGGGGATAAAATAAGTTCCTTAAATCTGCTAGCTGTGCTTTTCTTAATATAGCCCAGTTTGCAGGTTGGGGTTTTTTTGTTTCATTTTGTTTTGTGTTTTCAGTGAAAGTTTGCACTTGGTTTGTGTTCAGGTTTGCGTCCACCATAATCACCAAACCCTGTCAGCTACTCAGCCGTTTGGTTTCCAATCTGTACTGATGCATGGGGTTTTCTGTCCCAGGTACAGAAGTTTACATTTTTCCTCACAGAACTTTGAGGTGGCTGTTGACACAGACCTTGAATTTCTCCTGGTCCCACTGGCTCTAGTGCTACCATTCAACATGCCATACATGTCTCCCAATTTGGTGTTGTCAGTGGTTAACATAATGTTACGATAGCATTTGGAGGTAGTTCTGAATAGTGAGTTCTGCAATGGGTTACATAAACTGAGAAATGCTGCAAAACCCTGTAACCTCTGTGGTTGGGCACACAGAGGAAAATATCTTCAAAGCCTGCAGACTGTATATGTGTTATTCTTTTGTCAAGATCCCACTGCTGGACCCTCTGCATCAGATCAAAGCACCTGGTACTTAGATGAATCTACCCTGAGTGACAACATAAAGAAAACCCTTCATAAATTTTGTGGACCCTCTCCTGTTGTTTTCAGGTAGACTGTTTCCCATTGAAGGGAAAATGTGTTATTCATGTAATCTGTAAGCTCATTCACTGTATAGCCTGTACCCTTATGTGATGCCATGGTCTTGAAGGCTGCTTGGTTTTGTGGCCACTCTTCTGGACTGTATTTTTGCATAGCTTGTCCAATGTTATTTCAGTAGAGCACACTGTTTTTGCACAATACCTTGCTTGTGTGGTGTTCTCAGTCTCGTTAGGCATCCTGTCTTTTGTGTTATGCACGCCTGTCCCATTTAAGGGGCAAATGTACTTCTAGACGTAGAATATATTTAGGATTTTCTATGGCTGTGCTTGATTTAATTTTTTCTCATCCCTGGTCTTCTGTTTTATATACAGTGATGTGAATTCAATGTATCTCTCTTCCACGGAGCCACCAGCTGCTGCTGAGTGGGCCTGTCTCCTGCGTCCCCTGAGAGGAAGAGAGCCTGAAGGAATCTGGAACCTGCTTTCCATTGTGCGGGAGATGTTTAAGAGACGGGATAGCAATGCAGCTCCTTTGCTGGAGATTCTGACTGACCAGTGTCTCAACTATGAGCAGGTATTCAAATCTCTTTGCTCTGGGGGATGTGGGAAATTCTGGGGAACCAGGCTGAGCCAGTGACTGGTGCCACGTGCCTGTACAATCCGTGGCTGAATAATTATTTTTTTAACAGTTTGTGTGCATTATGGGCATGTGCTTCTCCTGTGCTGATTCAGTGATGTTCTGGTAACACTGTATCCCCAAAATACCTCAGTCCTTTTAAGATGAATATTTGGAGTCTGAACTCCTGGTCAGCACATCTGATTTGATTTCTACCCAGTCAAGGTGATTTATTTTAATGTGTTGGGTTTTTTTTTCCCCTAAACAAAGTACATCACATATGAGTTATTATTTTGATGAAAAACTAAAGATATATGTTGGGTGGTAGGATCTCAGATTCTTTTCTTATTTTTGTTGAATATATTTTTGATGGGTTTATGTAATAAATTTTTTGGATATTTAAAAAAATATTATTAGGAAAAAGGTTTCCTTTGACAGTTCAGGATACTGATGTCATTCTGCAATATAAATTGCAGTGCAAGTTTCCTTATGCTCTATCACATACCTCAGCTTTGATCAGGGGAAAGGAAATGCTTCGTTTATCACATTTGTTCACTTTTTCCCTCCAAGTGTGAAGGCCTCTAGTAAGAGAACCTCCTGTGGGTGTTCTGTTATGTGGGCATGTGCCTTCTAACCAGAGAAGTTTTGAGAGGCCCATAGTTCTCACAAACCAGTACTGCTTTAATGCTCATAGTTGTTTTGCAGTTGAACGAAAACATGGTACTGGCTACAGATCCTGTTTCCTTGTGGTTATGAGGGTAAGTGAGAGCAGGGGCTGAGGCGTTGGCCACAACACAGTTCCAATGAACATTTTCTTCTGCAGATAACCGGGTGGTGGTACAGTGTGCGAACATCTGCATCACACAGCAGTGCTAGTGGGCACACGGGACGCAGCAATGGCCAGTCAGAAGTAGCTGCTCATGCCTGTGCAAGTATGTGTGATGAGATGGTGGTTCTTTGGAGGCTGGCTGTCCTTGACCCAACTATTAGTCCACAGAGGTGAGGACCAGAATCGGATCTAGTCTCTCATTTGTTTCTGTGATATTCAAGCACAGCCAAGAGTTTCTTCCTGTAGATGTCTTGTGTTTGTGTCATTACCTCATTACCTGTTCAACCATTAGTCCTTCTGGACTATGTGCTATGTAAGGTTCAAGAGCACTATAATTACTTAAAACTTCAATTGCTATTGCTGTTCACTTTTAGCAACATCACGTAGTGTGAATAATTTGTTTTCTGAGAGTTCTCTTTTACATATGAGTGTAATTCCGCATTTCAGTGTCCCAGTGGAGAACACTTCATTGAATGATAACACAGGCTACCAATAAATGTTAATGCTTTCTAAATTTAACTATTCAGCAGTTTAATGGATTTCTGTTTAGCCCAATCATTTGCTGTTGTCTATTTCAAGATGAACTGTTTCTTGCTTTCTGTGCTCTTAGGGAGTTGATCCTCTGCAGTGTATTGGTAAACAGTGTTCACAGAATCACAGAATGGCAGGGGTTGGAAGGGCCCTCTGGAGATCATCCAGCCCAACCCCCCTGCTTGAGCAGGCACCCCCAGAGCAGGGGCACAGGACCGCGTCCAGGCGGGGTGTGAATGTCTCCAGGGAAGGGACCCCACAGCCTCTCTGGGCAGCCTGTGCCCCTGCTCTGGCACCCGCACAGGGAAGGGGTTTGTCCTCATGTTCAGGGGGAGCTTCCCGTGTTCCAGCTTGTGCCCATGGCCCCTTGGCCTGGTGTTGGGCACCGCTGAAAAGAGCCAGGCCCCGTCCTCCTGACACCCACCCTTCAGATATTTATAAGCATTGACAAGATCCTTGCTCAGTCTTTTCTTCTCTAGGCTGAACAACCCCAGGTCTCTCAACCTTTCCTCATAAGGGAGATGCTCCAGTCCCCTGATCACCTTGGCAGCTCTGCGCTGGCCTTGCTCCAGCAGTTCCCTGTCCTTCTTGGACTGGGGGGCCCAGAACTGGATGCAGCAGTCTGGATGTGGCCTCCCTAGGGCTGAATAGAGGGGGAGGATAACCTCCCTCGACCTTCTGGCCACATCCTTTTAATGCGGTCCAGGATACCATCGGCCTTCTTGGCCCCAAGGGCACATTGTTGGCTCATGGTCAGCTTGTTGTCTGCCAGCACTCCCAGGTCCTTCTCAACAGAGCCGCTTTCCAGTAGTTCAGCCCCCAGCCTGTACTGGTGCATGGGGTTGTTCCTCCCCAGGGGCAGGACCTTGCACTTGCTCTTGTTGAATTTCATGAGGTTCCCCTGGGCCCAGCTCTCCAGCCTGTCCAGGTCTCGTTGGATAGCAGCACTGCCTTCTGGTGTATCAGCTAGTCCTGTGAGCTTGGTGTCATCAGCGAACTTGCTGAGGATACACTCTGTCCCTTTGCCCAGGGCATTGATTAATATGTTGAACAGGACTCAACCCAGCACAGACCCCTGGGGAACACCACTAGTGACAGGCCTCCGTCCAGACTCTGCCTCATTGATCACAACCCTCTGAGCTCTATTGTTGAGCCAGTTCTCTATCCAACTCACTGTCCACTCATCCAGCCCACACTTCCTGTCTGTGAGGAGGCTGTGGGAGACAGTGTCAAATGCCTTACTGAAGTCAAGACAGACAACATCCACTACTCTCCCTTTGTCGACCCAGCCAGTCATGCCATCATAGAAGGCTGTCAGGTTGGTCAAGCATGATCTCCCCTTGGTGAATCCATGTTGATGACTTCTGATAACCTTCTTGTCCTCTACATGCCTGGAGATGACCTCCAGGATGAACTGCTCCATCACCTTTCTGGGGATGGAGGTGAGGCTGACTGGCCTGTAGTTCCCCAGGTCCTCCTTCTTGCCCTTCTTGAGGATTGGAGTGACAAGTGCTGTCCTCCAGTCCTCGTGACCTCTCCTTTCCTCCACGACCTTTCAAACATGATGGAGAGTGACTCAGAAAGAACATCCGCCAGCTCCCTCAGCACTTGCAGGTGCATCCCATGGGGGCGCGTGGATTTGCGAGGATCCAGTTTGCACAGGTGATCTCTGACCCAATCCTCCTCAACCGATGGTGAGTCTTCCTTTCTCCTGATTTGTCCTCTCTTCTCTGGGGGCTGAGATGCCTGAGGGCCAGCCTTAGCAGTAAAGACTGAGGCAAAGAAGGCATTCAGTAACTCCACCTTCTCTGCATCCTGCATTACCATGGCCCCTTCCTTGTTCAGCAGTGGGCCCACTGTATCCTCAGTCTTCCTTTTACTGTTGATGTGTTTAAAGAGGCCCTTCTTGTGGTCTTTGACATCCCTTGCCAGATTTAATTCCAAGTGGGCCTTGGCCTTCCTCGTTGCATCTCTACATACCCTGACATCATTCCTATATTCCTCCCAAGTGGCCAGTCCCTTTTTCCACATACTGTGAACCTCCTTCTTCCATTTGAGTTTCTCTAGCAGCTCTTTGCTTGTCCATGCAGGTCTCCTGGTTCTTCTGCCTGACTTCTTCCTCCTGGGAAGAAAGTTGCTGTTGCTGCTGTATGATTTTCATTCAGTGGTTTCAATTGTCTAAGTAAAAATTGTGAGGCTTCTGCAGGTTTCTAAACCATATGGTGCCATTCACTGCCATCTTTATTTAGCAATAGCTGAATAGCAGTGGAGGCACTGAGGGGTTGCGTTGAGATACCGTGGTTGACATTGTAACAATTTATTTTGTTCATCTATTCCACAAAGTGTGTTGTGTAAAATGCACTGAATTAGTTTAATGTGCTGTAAGTTCTCAGAAAAAGTTTTTCAGAAAAAACGAAAACAGGATGGCATTTTCAATACAGTTACACATTAACAGGATTTGCTTTCTGTGAATTGTTGTGTAACGTTAATAAAATGCCCTATCTATGTAAGCTACATCAGGGAGACTAAAATGGATGCAGTTTCTGTCTTGCACAGTTTACAATATGAAGTAGCTAAATATAGGAGATGAAGACAAATAAAAAACTGTAGGAAACTGGGAATGAGGCTTAAAATAAACACAAACATAAATCAGATCACATAGAAAAATCACAAAAGGTTTTGGCTTTTAATAAAGAATGAAGTTGAGCTATGTGTATTCACATTTGAGATACTTGACACGGTTCAAATTTGCTCAAATCTTGTGCTTGAGCTCATGCATAATAGAAATACTCCTGCCTGATTACCTGTTCTCCTGGTGTATGAATAGTCACCAAGAAGAACTCTCTTCTACTCATCCTTGCTATTCTTTCCAGTGAATCATAAAGACACCCGCTATGTCATTCCTAATTCATTGCAGGCTCTCATCCATATCTCACCTTTCTTGAGTATTTCCCCCTTCCTTTTCCTTCTGGAAATCCTTTCGTTGATTAAGTTCTACCAGTCTCCTTCCTTATTAATAAATTTATTTAATTGACAAATAGAAGCAGTCCATTTTGTTTAGACCCTTTTGTCCTAACACCCTTTGCATCTAAACTGGATGACCCTGTTTTGATTTTTTTGTTGTTGTTGTTCTTTTGGTTTTGAGAGGAAATGTGAGAGGATTGAAATGTTGGGCTTGTATCTCATATCTCTGAGATCTGTGGCAGAAACAAGATGGCAGTTGAGACATTTGGTGCAATTTCTAGAAATATCATTTCCTCTTCTTGAATTAGATCACCCTGAACATGGAATCCATTTAGACTATCTTCCTTATATGCTTAGGTCCTACATGAGATTTGGAGCTGGGAAGTGCAGAAATACTTTGTTCTTCCCATGGTAATATGGGGCATGAGACTAAATGCTGTGTAATTTCAGTCTATGTAACTCTACCAGCTTGCTTCTTCCTCAGAGTTATTTGAACATAAATGATTTTTGTCTTGCTTGTTCTGTGCCTGTGGCTTACAACAATTTATTCTCTTGAGGACAGCCTGCTAAATCCTAAATTAAGCTGATAAGCATATCGGGGTAAACAGGTAAGTGCCTGGGTGGTAGATTAGGTGGTCCTGTCTGGCATTGTGCTTCCCTGGGTAGGCTGTTTAGGTTGTGCTTGTGAATGTCTTGACTGGAGTTGTTCACAGGGCTGTTTCACAGCTGCTGCAAACTTTTATGAATGATTCCAAGAGCGGTTCCCCATGGCACTCTCTGGTCTCAGACTGCTGAGACTCACATTGCTAATACCTTATCTGGGTGAGATCAGCAAACAGGGCAGACAGTATTTAATTTTAAAGATCCCAGTTTGTATTGTACTTTCATGTTGGTACTGTTCATATTTTGTTTCTATATCACGGACTTGTCTGGGACTTGGTTGTTAGTATACCTGTTTCCTTTTTTCAACCTGTCTCCTGAGAGAAGATGGTTTCAAGCTGCGTCAGGGGAGGTTTAGACTGGATATTAGGAAAAATTTCTTTACTGAAAGAGTGGTCAGGCATTGGAATAGGCTGCCCAGAGAGGTGGTAGAGTCGACATCCCTGGAGGTATTTAAGAGACATGTTGTTTTGGCACTTCAAGGCATGGTTTGGGAAGCATGGTAGTGTTGGGTTGATGGCTGGACTTGATGATCCTAGAGGTCTTTTCCAACCTTAATGATTCTATGATTCTTACTAATGCTGTCTATGCCTAATTCAGCAGAAGTTTTTTCTAACGAAAAGGAGGAGGTGTTCTGTGGGATAAGAGGTAGTTTGTCACAGGTGTGTTTTGTGTCTGCTTTTAAACTTGGTCTCTTTCTTCTCCTCTTAGACGCAGGGACCTTTGCTCACAGCTCAGACAGTGGCAGCTGAAGGTCATAGATAATGTTAAGAGAGGTCAGCACAAGAAATCACTGGAGAAGCTCTTCCAGGGTTTCAAGCCAGCTGTGGAAGCCTGTTACTTCAACTGGGAGGAAGCTTATCCCATTCCTGGTATTACATATAGCAGCACTGACAAGAAGAACTCATTCTGTTGGGTAAAGGCCATCCAGCAGAGGAGCTGCAGGCTGCAGTGTGCAGAAACTGCCTGTGAGGCTGGTAGAATCCATGGGCAGGAGCCCGGGGGACCATGTCTACAGCCTGGGGACAGGCTGCGTCCCTCTCCCCAGGAGCCAGCGGTTCGTCCGAAGGAACTTACTGGAAAGCGGAAGGTTGTCTCTGAAACACCGCAGAGGGTTCTGAGACGACTTTCAGCAGAAGGTGATAAATCTGGGTATAAGACTGCAGTGGGCAAAGCAAAGTTGCCAGTGGGCAAAGGCTTGACCAGTAAACATAGTGGGAAACGCCGCATGAGCAGTGAAGACAGCTCTCTGGAGCCAGACCTGGCAGAGATGAGCCTGGATGACAGCAGCTTGGCTCTAGGGGCAGAAGCCAGTAACACATTTAGTTTTACAGAAAGCCCACTGAGCAGGAGCTACAGGGACACCTTTGAGGAGGATGGTGGGGTGTACTTCTCTGAGGGACCTGAGCCCAGTGTCAGGAGCAGTTCCATGGCCAAGAAATCGCCCAAGGATCCTGTGGGGGAAATGGGCAGTGGTGATGACGACCTGCCCTCTGCAGATGAGAACAGTGGTGGTGTGAGCCTGAAGCCAGAAGAAGTGGGAGAGAATGGTGCAGCAGGGGGAGGGGATGATGGAGAAGAGGAAGATGATTACCAGGTATACTATCTGAATCCACAAGAGGTAGCCAAGGAAGATGATGACAAAGCTGAAGGGGGAAATGAAGAGGAGCAGGATATATTTGCTGGTATAAAACCTCTGGAGCAAGAGAACCGGATGGAGGTGAGCTGGATCTAGTTCAAAACACTGTTTTGCAGTTTTACATACTGTATGCATCATGGTCTTGCCACCCCCCTAGCTGTCATACTTAACCTAGTTTGTTGTTAAATCAAGTGCTTAAATATGTCACCATAACCCATTGTATCACAAGGTATCTACAGTCTTAATGCAGTGGTATCACACATGTCTGTTTCCCACAAACTTGACTCCCTTTATCTGTGCTAACTTCAAGTGTGTCCCAGTTTTAGGTGGACCCATCTCATGCTCCAGGATTTACAAATATAGGCAAAAGAGTGTGTGTTTTTTTGCAGTCTCAGTCTTGGAAAGAGCAAAGTTGAGCTGAGATTAAAAATAAGTAAGACTGAGACATGCCCAGCAGAAAATTTTTAAAGCCAACCATGTAAGCAGAAATTCTCTGGTAAGCCAGAGGCAATCTACATAGACTGTGTCACATTCGTCTAATAACCTCAAAATATGTTTAGAGCATGCACCTACATGAGCAAGCAGCTGAAATGGAGATGCATGGAAATAGTCAGTCAGTCAGTTTGGGTTTTAGGTTTTTTTGAGTTATTCTCTGATGTCTTGTAGCACTTGGAGGGAAGATGGGACTTAATCATGGAAGAAAAAGCTTTTTAGTGCTTAAAGAGTGCTTAAAGGGATGGTAGTGAAGGTCCAGCTAAGGAGAACTGTGAGAGCACCTGCTGCAGAAGTTAATTGTGAATTGCATTTGCAGAGTCTTTGAAACAAGTGGTTTGAGCAGGCTAGCTCCAGCCTGGGGGAGTGTCCTTTGAATATAACTATCTGTTTTTTCTTGCAGATCCTGTTTGCCTGTGCAGAGGCCCTGTATGCACATGGATACAGTAATGAAGCATGCCGCTTAACTGTAGAGCTTGCCAGGGACCTACTGGCCAACCCTCCAGATCTCAAAGTGGAACAGCCACCAACTAAGGTAGAGAGAGACATTGTCTAGTTTTGGGAGTAGAGGGTAAGTTAGAAGGAATATATGGGATGGATACAAGAGCATTCTCAGACATTTCTCATTTGCTGTGATTCAGGGCCCTTCACTGATGCTTCCTCTGGGTTGAACTTCTCTGGATGTCATTAATGTGCCTGATCACTCTGTGTGTGTAGGTGAATAAAAGGGAGAAAGAAAATAGGTGGCCATTCAGCAGGACTTGGAGTCTTCAGAAACTCAGTTTAGTTAAAAGTGTCTTCACTTTTCCTTATGCTTCAGAGAGAAGCTTGGTTTGTGTGTCAAAAGCTGCAGCTCCTTTAGGAATCTATTTTAAATCTCATTGAATAAAACACCCGATTTGATACCAGCTGCAAAGGATTTTTTGTTTAAGAGATACCTGCTACTGTGTACTATGAGATTATACAGCAGCCTTAAGAAGTCTAGATTTTTGTGCAGCTCTGTGCAGATGACCTGCTTGTTTCTTCTGCTTCTCTCCAAAACCGTAGTCTCCTATTTTATAATATGCATCACTGGAAATGTTAGAAGTTTTGCAGTTTTAGGACAAAAGGTTGGAGAGGAAAGAAATAAGTGCAAACTTCTGGAAAATCTCTTGTAGTAGTGGTACTAAGCAGTGTTTGTTCGATGGAAGGGTTCCCCTGGAAGGGACAGGCATGCAACATCTGCCTGCACAGCATCAGTCCAGTAGTGGACGTGTCTTATGAACAGGCCAGCTCTTCTACTGTGTTATGCTGGGGTGAGGTAGGGAAACGAATGATGTTCATCAGTAGCCACTGAGATTTGTGATTCCTCAGCAAAGGGAATAAAATTTAAATGTGTTTTACTCTTTCTCCAGTCTACTGATCATTGCGAAGGGTAGGAGGACAAGCATAGAGTCATTTAGGATGTTTAGGAAAGTGTCCTGTGACAAATTCCTCCTCAAACAGGGCAAAAAGAACAAGGTATCAACCAGCAAGCAGACTTGGATGGCAACCAACACCTTGTCTAAAGCTGCTTTCCTGCTGACTGTGTTGAGTGAGCGGCTGGAGTACCACAACCTGGCCTTCCGAATAGGAATGTTTGCTCTGGAGCTGCAGAGACCACCTGCCTCTACAAAGGCTCTGGAGGTATGAAACATGTCAAAAAGGCAGTATTCATAAGCAACATTGTGCTGCTTGAATGCTTTTGCTCATGTGGTTCCCATTTCAACTCCTGAAGTTTGTTTATGCTTTTATAGGTTTCTTTTAAATTGATTGCAGAGGGACTAAATGGATTGTGTGCACATCCCATTAGCACATGTTGATCTGCCAGAAAAATGATTAGAAGTATCGCTTCATCTGGCGTTACCTTCATTGATAGGGGGAAGCTCAGACTGCATCTGCCAACAGGCCTTTGATTTCATGTGAAGCTAGAGGCTTGAAAATACTTAAATGAGTACAAAATCTCTTATGAATATATTATTTCGATTAGAACAACTTATTATCTTAAATACCCTTCTGGCTTGCTTGGCTAATCTAAGGAAAATAATGCCATTTGTAAATGGAATTGTCCATATTCGCATTGGTGAAGTGGTTTGAAACTTATTCCTTGGGGTGAATTGGTGCAGTTGTTACATGTTTGAAAATTGTTGCTCTTGCCGATATCTCATTAGTTGGCAAGTGAACATGTGCACTGTGCAGGCATATTAGTTTGGACAGTGCTTGATTACTATTAGGTTTCTGCTTACAAAAAAAGAAGTGTCCAATTAAGACCTTGTCTGTGATTTGCAGCTGCCTTGCTTTTCACTGCAGATTGTACAGTCCCTGGAGGTGTGTATCATTGCTACGTATCCACCAACTACACTTGTTACACTGATTATCTGTACCTCTGACAGGCAGATTAAAAGACTGTGAGATTGGCAGTCACTTGCTACCTAAAAGAAAACAATCACTGTTACGTGTTAAGAATGGAGAGAATGCAGGAATGCCAGAGAGTAGTGAAATGTAATGGTCTTCATCCTGGCAGCACGAGTGCTGCCACCCTGTGCCCATTTTTCTGCTCTTCAGTCCCTGTTGTCTTGAATGGGTATATTACTTAACACAGCATCCTTTTTTTCCTACAATTAAGAGTAATCACCTTAATTATCCAGTTATCCAGTCAGACTTTTCTCCTGTTTTTCTGATGAGAGCTGATGTGGTTTTGTTCTGTATGCAGCTCAAGAGTGATAATTTGAGTAAAAAAAAAACTTGTGTATGAGGCAAGACTTGTATTAGATTTGAAAATCTGTGTTCAGTGTAGAGAGAATGGTAAAGGTGGATAGGGTGTTAAGAGTTGCTATAATTTAATGATCCAATAAAAACTACTGCTGTACCTTAACATATCTATACGCAAAAATGGTCCGCTGCCTACAGGGCCCCTGCTGATGACAGCTTCTTCTGTTTCCTTGTGGATACTACCAGGTGAAGCTGGCTTATCAGGAGTCTGAGATTGTAGCCCTCTTGAAGAAAATTCCCTTGGGCACTAATGAGATGAACACTATTCGAGGAAGAGCTGAAGAACTGCGAGAAGGGACATTGTGTGATTACCGTCCTGTCCTGCCTCTGATGTTGGCTAGCTTTATATTTGATGTCCTGTGCACTCCAGGTACTGTCTGCATTGGTTTGAGTGTGTGAAGGGCATGTTCTGAGATGCCAGGTCTTGAGGGGTTTCCCAAGAGAAACTGTCTTCTGTGTAAGAGCAACCTAATCTTGATTCTTCACACCCTGTTGCTTGTTCCTCACCTTCATGTTGCTTTTGAGGTACTTTGTGCCCCAATGGAATTATCTCTTCTTCTGCTTACATTTGAAACAAACTGGAAACTTACCACAATTCAGCACTCCGTGTGTGTTTGTAAAATAATTATAAATTACTGACTTTTCTAATCTTACACTGGTTATATTTAGAGGATGCTAATACAAATCTAGTATTTAAAAAAGAACACAATGACCTGGGACTGGAAGACTGACTTGGCAATATACCTGCCTGGGTTGGAGCCTTCTGAGTTTAGAGAGAGAAAGGGAAAAAAAAAAAAACCAAGATGGTGCTGCAGTCTTGAAACTGGTACAAGGCTAGGAGTTGGACCACAGGAAGCTCACAAATTCAGAAGGGTCTCAGTCTCAGAAATAGCTTTTGCCTTGAGGTCTTTAATTTTGAAAGCTGAGCACTAATTCTCTTGTCGTCTTTCAGTGGTTTCTCCTACAGGCTCTAGACCCCCAAGCCGTAACTGGAATAATGAAATGCCTGGAGACGAAGAGCTTGGTTTTGAGGCAGCTGTTGCTGCTCTTGGTAAGAATTTTTTACAAGAAGAGCCTTTCTTTATCCACGTTCTGTATTCTGCCTCATTGTGGATGGTGAGAGTTAGTAGTTCATCCTAGTTTGATGCAGAAATGAAAGTGTTTGCATGGTTTATCAGAACCAGATGCAGAAGGATTCTGCATGCCAGGGTTGAGGTGCCTTTGCAAAGCTGTGAAAAATAGAGGGAGGGTACAGGACAGGAACTGAATGTGAAAGTAGTAACATGAATTTTAACTTTATTCTTGCTCTGTTGCAGCAGATGTATTGCCTGGACTTTAATGGAGATGGACAGTTTCAGAGAACAAAAGACAATAATTTCAGAAGTTAGACAATGATAGTGAAAGACTAGCAGAAGTACTCTCAAGCATTATCATAGAAATCAGGATCTTAGCATAATACTGGATTCTTGCATCATTTATCAGCTTCAGCAACAAAGCAGTGATTATATATATTATATTGACAGTACTGTATGCCTGTTTTAAAGCAGCATGCAAAACAAAATAGAATGGATTAAACAAGGCCTGTCTTTTCTTGCCTCATCTCTAAAAGGAAGAAGATGAGTTCTTTATGTTGTGGGAGCGCTGGCTTGTAGCATCTGTAGAAACTGGAAAAGTTTGTTTCAAGATGGAGTTGTGGGCTTGCCTGGACTCCTTTACCAATGCATATTAGGATCTGGTTGTTCTGACAGTTGTAGCAAGCTTAGTATTCTGGGGACAGACAGCAGCCTCTGTTTATTCGTGACCTATTTCTGAAGTTAAAATGGGGGGTGGGGGGGAAGTCTTTTGCCTGTGACAACAAGGTGAATAAAATAGACTGAGGTATAGATAGTGCTGAGGATGTGGTGTAGTCCTGTGGGCTCACATGTTTCTTCACCCCCTTTTTTCTGGTATTCAGGCATGAAAACAACTGTCAGTGAAGCAGAACATCCTCTGTTGTGTGAAGGCACCCGAAGGGAGAAAGGGGATCTGGCACTAGCCCTGATGATTACTTACAAGGATGATCAATCTAAGCTGAAGAAAGTGAGTTTCCCATTAAAAAGGGAGAGGGAGTTGCAGAGCAAACCATGTTTGGGTTTTGATTGATTTGATAGTTTTGCAGTGAGCGTAAGCTGCTTTGTCATGTCCTGATGATATACAAGCTATGTTGTTGTGTTTATATTTTTTCCACTGATGCAGTCTGACTGCACAGAGTGCATTGCCCTGGAAGAGGCACTCTTTCCGTGGGTTTCTTAAAGGTCCAGTCAGGGGATGCATTCTCACTGCTTTTAATGCTTTTGCTTACCTGCTAAAACAAGTCCTTTGTCTCAGGGGTTTTCATTGTGCACCGTGTGTGCGGTCTGGGGATTGATTTGGTTTTGCTGAAGGGAAGTTGACTTGCAGAGCAGTATATCTAGCAAAGCTCTTACCTCTTCGATATACTAGTTTAGTTCACCCGTGCTTTAATTTCACATGCAAGAGAGATAGTAAAGCTCTGCCCCCTCCACCCCAAAGGAGGAAAAAATATCAAAAACTGCTAAAGCTTTAGGAAGGGTTTTATTAATCTTTGGTATTCAGAAACACTTCTATCCAGCAAGAATACTATTAGTGTCTTTCTGTCTCTCAAAGTAGAAGCACTTTTGCCGTACTCTTCTCTTCTATAGGGAATAACAGGGGCGCTGTGATATCAGTCATCTGTGAATAAATGCTCTGTCACATTCGTGGTGTTCG
This sequence comes from Phalacrocorax carbo, assembly GCF_963921805.1. Lineage (NCBI taxonomy): Eukaryota > Metazoa > Chordata > Aves > Suliformes > Phalacrocoracidae > Phalacrocorax > Phalacrocorax carbo. The sequence continues at coordinate 18,666,458 of NC_087525.1, read as the reverse complement.
TTTCCTGTGGAGAATGAACAGTAGAAATGGATAACCTATAAAATGTGGTCATGCATTGTTCCCCAATTACATAATAAGTAAGGATAAGAAAGTGTTATTGTAGGCTGGTAGAAGGCAGTTTCTCTAGCATTCGAAAGTCCGAAAGGCTTTACCAATTTCTCAATAACGGTATGACAGGATTTTTTGGATGGTGAGCAAAGAATTTTGGTGACTTACACAAGAACTTCAAAGGACTGGCAAAACTAAATACAGAGTCCTCTGCTCTGTCCTTGAGGTACCAGAATGACTTCTGTGTTGTGAGTTTTAGTTGCTTTTCAAGTAAAGCCAGTGGCTTTTTGAAGTGAAAATGGTGATATTACTGAGTACAAAAGAATCTTTGCTTTTTCAGTAATGCAGGCCGCATGGCTCTCAGCTGTGCATTGCTGATCTTCAGTGCAGGAAAACGGTGCCTATCCTCTAGAGATTAAACTTTTTTTTTTTCCCCTCCAACCAAATGGAATTTATTGTCCACCAGAAAGCTGGTACTTTCCCTCTATGTCTTAATGTAATGCCTCTTCTCTTTTTTTTTTTTCTCCTCGTTGCTGGTAAAGATTTTAGACAAACTCCTAGACAGAGAGAGTCAAACTCACAAACCACAGACTCTGAGTTCCTTCTACTCATCCAGCAAGCCTACAGTAGCAAATCAAAAATCTCCTTCCAAACACGCCACCCAGTCCACTGCAGCGATCCAGCAGCTTCCAGGGACTTCTGTCACTCAGCAAGCTGCTGTAAGCACTGCAGTCCAGAGCAGCCCAGAGAACTTCGTGGAGAAGAGTGCACAGGGTAAGAGGTGCTTTGTAAAGCCTGTGCTGAAACCCTTCCGCTATTAGTGCAAAACTGTCATTGTACGTTTTTGTCTGTTTTGGAAAGTAGTCAGTGGTTTATATTGCCGTCTGGCTGCTTGGTGGTTACTAGAACGTCATTCCCTGTTACCTGTTTGCCTGTATCCATTTCAGTACGCATTGTTGTTGGATAGAAATTCGAGCTAATTTTCAGGTTTTCCTATCTTGATCCACTTGTACAAACAGCTAACATAAAACTACTGTGACTCCATCTTTTAGGTTTGTATCACAGAGGTGCAGTATTTCAAAAAGTTACACACGGAGTCAAGTACCTTCATGCAGGAAAAATAACTAAGATTGCTGAAGGGCATTAGAGATAAATGTGATTTTTTAAATTTTTTTTTTTTTAAATCAAGCTGTGCCTCCGCTTTGGTGGCAAACAGACGCTCTCTTAGCTCTCCCCAAAGAGATCAGTACTAGCTGAGGATGACTGCAATAAGGCTGGGGTTTGCTGGAGCATTTTTATTCTAAATTTTTTCATAGTTGCAGCAAATTTTCCAAATCTTGATTTGTTAAGATTAAATGTTCATGGCCTGCTGTCAGTTGATAGGCTTAATACTGAAAGAAAATTGAGGTAACGCTACTCATAAATATGACTCATTTTATTAAAATCCTGCATCTTTTGATGTTTGTCTTTTAAATGGGCACATCTGGTTTTAGGGATACAGAAACAAATCTTAATGTTTACCTTGTCACTTCCCGGTTTGTAAAGAGAGCTCTCAGAGGTCCCCCTGCGAGCCAGCTGTGGAGTCCACTGTCTTGAAGCAAGAGGGAAAGGTCCCCAGTCGTCTGGCCCTTGGAAACCGAGGTGGATACAATGGGAGATGCTGGGGTTCACCTGTCAGGCAGAAGAAGAAACACACAGGTAGGAACCGACTGGTTCATAGATGTAGTGCTGTGCTAGGCAGCCTGCTGGGGTTTCGGCAGTTCCCTTGCTCTTCCATTCCTCTCGTCAGCCTTTCCTGTACTACAGCAGCAGTTGATTGTCTTTGAGGTGTTTAGCATGGAGAAATAGGCTTTGCTCCACAAATTTCCTGCACCCTTCTGTATGGCAAGTTACCATACCTTTCTCACAGTAGATATGTTCTGGGGTGATGCATGAGATAGCTGGAGCTGAATAACTGCTGTACTCTGGGAACAGAGCACTGTGCTCCTGGGTCCAGAAACAAATTCAGAGGAGCTGCTGCCTCTCTACACTTCCCTTGGGAAGGGTATAATTTAGAGGCTGAGGATGTGAAGAACTTCTGTATAAATTGTGCAGTGTATTCCAGAAGGGTTTTCTTCATACTCTTACAATCTGAGGAACTTGACTTTGTATGTATATTTGTCCTTGTCATATTCTGCCACAAAGCTTGGCAGATGGAGTGAGGGCTAGGATGGTGTGAAGGGGGGTTCTTGGACCCTTCTGCTTTTTAAGCCAAGAAATCCAAAATTATACTGATATCTGTGGCCAAACTGACTTATTTAATCTCTCTTAATTTGTGAAGTTGAATGCCTGGCAGTTGTAAGGCTGACTCTCACTGACACAGCTGATCTTAGTTGGGACTGTAGGTGATGTGCGTAGGAGTTTACCTACTCACGTGACATTTACCAACCCTGGTGACATTACTGTGTTGGTTCTGGTGTTGTAGGCATGGCTAGTATTGACAGCAGCGCTCCTGAAACCACCTCTGACAGTTCTCCAACGCTCAGTCGGCGTCCGCTACGTGGGGGATGGGCAACAACATCCTGGGGCAGAGGACAGGACAGTGACAGCATCAGCAGTTCTTCAAGTGATTCTCTGGGATCTTCCTCTTCCAGTGGCAGTAGGAGAGCCAGTGGGGGAGCCCGTGCAAAGACTGTGGAAGTTGGCAGGTAATGAATAATACCAAAGTAGGGAGGCAACCTCTAGGCCTGATGTCAGGGAACTAGCAAGCGTACATCAGGAAATATTTCCTTGGGAGTATTTGCTTTGTTTCCTCTGGACCCTAAAGACAGGAACTCTGCCCCCCAGCTAGAGAACTTGGGGTACTTGTTGCTGTCTGAAAGGTTCCTCTGTCTTTTTCGTCTAGGTATAAGGGGAGACGGCTGGAGAGCCATGCTCCTCATGTCCCAAACCAGCCCTCAGAAGCAGCTGCTCACTTCTACTTTGAATTGGCCAAGACAGTCCTTATCAAAGCAGGTGGAAACAGCAGTACCTCCATATTCACCCACCCTTCCTCCAGTGGTGGGCACCAGGGACCACACCGCAACCTTCACCTCTGCGCCTTTGAGATTGGGCTGTACGCGCTAGGGCTGCACAACTTTGTGTCTCCCAACTGGCTCTCTCGAACTTACTCCTCCCATGTCTCTTGGATCACAGGTTACAGCAAAACTTTATTGGGAAGCTTAGTTTTGGGCAGGAAGGAGGGGAGGGAGGCAAGCTTATGCCCCAGAAAATTGATGCTGATGTGCTGTGGTAAACATGTCAGCTGGCTGGCACAGCTGGCAGTACAAGCTGAGTACCAGTGATTTATATGGTGCTACTTGCTTTGGCCTGGAAAGTCCTTGTGACCTCTTTCTTCTTGTTTATACTTCAACATCCTTCAGTCCTCAGAGCCATAGACCACTTCTCACAGAGACTGGTCTTAGCTTCTACTTTGGGCGTCTCCTGAAGACACAGATGTTTGTCAAGTTTGAATATGCTCTTTGGCTGTGTTCAGGATTTTACCTTCTTCCTCCTTCTGTTTGCACGCAGGCCTACTACCTACTTTCTATCCACATGGCTTCTACAGCTGGAAAAAACACACCCTTGAAAAGTCACATTTTCCTGACATGATAGAAGTAGGGCGACAGTCCAGGCTGTGGTTTGTGGGTACTAAAATCAGCTATAGCAACTTCCTGTCACTGCCTCAAACGCATATTTAGCTTAACTTTGATAATGGTACCCTCGCTCACTGCTTGCTTATTGAGGGCTCTTGCCTGTCCATTGTTTTGGGAGGAAGAGACTAAGTTTGCCTTAGAGCCTGAGGGGAGCAAATGGACTCTGTTGCTGCTCCTTCATGAAGTGAGGACTGTCCCTCCTGTTGCAGGAAAGCTGACTGGAACTGCACTGGGCATACAGTGGCGTGAGAGTCTTCTCTTTCACTTTTAGGGCAGGCCATGGAGATTGGTAGCGCAGCCTTGAACATCTTGGTGGAGTGTTGGGATGGACATCTGACTCCTCCAGAGGTGGCATCATTGGCAGACAGAGCTTCACGGGCCAGAGATTCCAACATGGTGCGGGCAGCTGCTGAACTGGCACTCAGCTGCCTGCCCCATGCTCATGCCCTGAACCCAAATGAGATCCAGAGGGCTCTGGTGCAGTGTAAGGAACAGGTGAGCATCACACAGGAGCTGGCTAGCACAAGCTGATTTCCAGCATCAAGGATGTACTGTTACTTGTGGGACTGGCTCCTCTGCCACTGGACAGCCTTAATCCCAGTTTTGTGGATTTCTTACGTTTCATGAATAACTCTGGTTATTCTGCTGCGTAGCTGTGACCTGCCTGCTCCCCGTAGTGCCAGTCATTTTAGAGTGCCCTTACACTTTTCTCCTGTTCTAGTTTTGCCTTGTGTTTCTGGTTTTGCATTCTTAATTTCTGCTTTTCTTTCACTGCCCCCAGGATAATCTGATGCTGGAAAAGGCCTGTATGGCAGTAGAAGAGGCGGCCAAAGGAGGTGGTGTGTACCCAGAAGTCCTCTTTGAAGTAGCTCACCAGTGGTACTGGCTTTACGAACAGACTGTTGGTGGGACCCCAGCCCAGAGAGAAGGTGCCACTGGCTGTAGTGCTAGTGGTACACGGGCTGGCTCTGAAGCAGCACGTGGGTTGACAGACAACCGGGTGACCTCTGAGCCAACCACTGTAACAGTGGCAGCCGCAGTAACTGCGGCCGCAACAGTCATGCCAGTGATCTCTGTGGGGTCGACCATGTACCAGCAGCATACAATGGCAGGGCCGGCCATGGCACATACACACACGCAGGGCCTCCACCCTTACACTACCCTTCAGACTCACATCCCCTGTAATCCCCAGTATATTGGACACACTATCCAGCACATGCCGCGCCCAGCTGTCTTTCCGGTGCCTGGCTCAGCGTACACACAGGTGAGTTTTGCCTGTGCCTTGTTCATTTACAGGGACTTTGTGTGGCTGCTTCCAGAGGGAGAATGTCTGACTGGGGAGAGCATGGGGCTCAGACCTGCTGTGGCTTGAGATCTAGCTTCTGCTTTCACTTACTTGCTGATTTGTGATACTTACTTTGGCTCCCCAGCAGAGCTTTTGCATTACAAGGAGCCTTCTGTGGGTGCATGTAAAGTTTCCAGAGAATATAAAATGTACTACATAAGTAGTTTTTGATTTTTATTGCTCTATAGTTTCTCAGAAAGCACTGGACTGAAAGCTTGTCTTGAGAGCTTGCAGGCTAAATAAAGACTACAGAGGGAAAGCCAAACAGAGGTTTTATTAACCTCGGGCTATTTTTGAAAGTTCTTGGAGTAGTTTTCTGCAAACTGATCAGATTTAAAAGGCAGAAATGCAAGAATATGTATTGGTCACATGGTGCAAAGTAGTTTCTATGCTGATTCTTCTCCCTTCCTGTCAGATTGGACTTTGAATCCTTTGGGGTTTGTGTGGGGACATCGTGTTTTGTACTACTTCTAAATGGCCAGATGAAGTAGATATGACTGTTATTTATTTTCTGTTTTAGGGTGTCCATCCAGCATTCATAGGAGCGCAGTACCCCTATTCAGTAACACCACCATCATTGGCAGCTACAGCAGTGTCATTCCCTGGTGTGCCAGTCCCATCCATGACGCAGATTGCGGTGCATCCCTATCACAGTGAGGCAGGACTGTCACTGTCTTCCAATGTAGCGAGTAAGTGTTACAGCCCTGGGCTGTGCATAGCATAGGTTTATTTACTGTGCCTCCTAGCTGTACCCCAGTCAAGTCCTGCCCCTCATTGACCACAGCTCAGTTGAAGCAAGATTCTTGCTCTGAAAACTTCTGACCAAATCTACCCCAGCCTAAAGATGCATGTGCTTGGGGGTACTGGAATTCATAATGGGTTCTGATTCAGCTAGTGGAGCTTTAATTTCTCGTTAGCTAAATTTCCAGTATGAGATTATTTTGGCCTCTCAGACTAAAGTGTGTTTGGAGCCCTCCTGGCCTTTCTGACTTCTAACCTATTAGAGCTTTACTCCCCCTCTCCTTAGGATAAAGTGAGCGTACAAGGTCTTGAGCAGGCTCTTGTGGTTCCTTTGGGTCAGATGCATAGAGAGTGCAGGAAGCAGGTAGCAGTCAGACTTCTGCTACAGTAGCACTAATAGATGTCTTTTCTGCCTGAAGGGATTGGAGGCAGTCAGTACCCGAAATGCGGAACTCCTGTAGAGAGGACAGATGTTTTGGCAGGATCATGTCAATGGCAATCTGAATGATTGCTCACATTGTTGTGTTGGGGCTAGAGTGGTGGTGAAGGCCCATCAAGTAGCGTGCAGCACTGGAACAGAAGATGACTGAATTGTGGATGGGCTGTCATTGCCATGGGTTTTTGCACTAATGGGTCATGGTTGATGCAGGCTCTGTTATCCCCTCACTGGAGAGGCTGTGATGTTTGCCTGTTGGTACATTTGCCTATCAGTGCTTCGCAACTCACCAGGAGCTGCATGACTGGTACAGGGGAAGACACTTAAGAGCTGTTTTGGCCTCCTTCATATCCAGATTATCAGGAGAATCTTTTCAGTTATTTTAATCTTTCATTTTGATGACAAAAACCCACCACAAAAGCAATTGGAATAGTCCTGAAGGCCTCAGGATCTGAAGAGCTTCCTTTGCTGCCAGCCTTAGTCCTGGGCTGATGCTGTGACTCTTAACTGTGAGAAACCATTTCTGTACTCTCCAAAGAGTTATGAATCTTCCAGAACAGCTAACTCATCCTAGAGCACTTAAAATAATAAAAGGAAAAAACAACTCCGCCCTTCCCAGTTGCCATTGTTTATAGCTTACAAAAACTTCTGTTTCCAGTTCTTAAAATACAGTTTCACTGTTCCTGGAGTACATAGTCACGTGATGATGCTTGAGCTCTGGCAACAATTCAGCTCATTCTTGTGGGTTATTCTCCTCAGCCAGACTTCAAATGCAGCATGGATTTTGCCCCACTTTGTGGGTTGTTTGGCACTGTGTGTCTGCTTCGTTGAGGAATTCAGACAGGTCTTTCCTGGGGACACATTGTTCTCAGGTGTTCAACTATTCACTAGTAAACATTAAAAAAACCCAAACAAACAAAGGAACCTGGAGGTGGCAGTGGAAGAGGAGAAACTGGAACTTGGAGCGTTGCCCGAGCTGGTGTAGTAGCACCACAGAGAAGCTGTGAAATAAGGGTAACACCTAATGGCATCTCTGCTCTGGAATTCTCAAGCAAACCTTGCTTTTTCTTCTCCGTACCTTTCTTGAAAGGGAAAGTTAAATAAACTTGAGTCCTTTGTCAGAGTACAGCTTACTGGCTCAGTGTTAACTGCTGTCTGTACAAGTTTAGGTCGTACAGTATAATGGATTTTCCTGTGATTTCCCTTGATTTTGCCTGTACTAGTTAAATGTCTGAAGGTGACAGAGCGTCTCAAGTTTCCTTGCTGTTTTTACTGTTGGTATGTGCTGCCAGTGTCTGCAATGGCTGTTCTTTCTGAGGATGGATTGGAGGCTAGCCTCCAGTAACACTCTTCCTGCATGGTAGCTGGATGGAGTCATAGCTGTCTTACAGCAGAACTGGAGGAACCTCACAATGTTGGACTTGATCTTTGAGTGACTTAATACTGTTCCTGCTCAATGATTTTTCCTCAGCAGTTTCTCATAAGGTGTAGACATGCAAATGCTTGTTTCCTTGGACAAGAAATCAGAACCAGACATGTCATTTAGTAACAGCACAGACCTTTGAGTCAACAGATGTATTTACATGTAAAACATGGATGATGTGCATGTTCATGGTATACTGCAAAAGAGATGGCCAACCATTTAATTGACCCCCTTCAGGCCCTGCTTGCAAGCAAAATAGAGTTATTCCTAGCCCATTGTATTTCAGTTGAAAGTCTGTGGTTTTTGGTTGCTGTATTGTCCTGTTTAGGGGAACAGAACACTAAGTTGGCAGGGGGCGATCAGGTGAGGGAGATGATGGCCCAAGTAAACCTTCTTTTAGGCTGGTGGTGGGTCCTAATGCTGCTGTTTTGCTCTCTTCAGTAGGAAGTGTCCATGCAGGATCAACGTTCCCAGCGATTCAGGGGGCTTCCTTGACAACTCTGTCCTCACAGCCCAACTCCCTTGTTACAGGGGGTTTTCCTGCCGAGGATGAGCAGCACAGTCAGCCTGTGAGCCCCCAGGGTCTGCACTACCTCCACTCCGCATACCGAGTTGGTAAGGATGGCCAAGTGGGTTCTTATGGCCCCCTCGAGAGGGATTCAGGGTAGGGCTGCAGGTTTTCACTGTCATTTGGCAATTTGCTACTGCACCTGTTGGGGGCGATGGCATCTTAGCTACATGGGGAAAGCCAGTTCGTGATCGTATGTGGAGGCTAAAAATGGAGACAAAGCAGTAGAAGATTGAAGAGTTGCTGTTGAGAGCCATCAAAGTCGGAGAGAAAGCTGAGTGGGTTATAGCTGGGAAGAGTCTTGCCTTTCACCGGGTGTATGCAGAGGAGTCTGGGTAGGGCTCTGAGGATGTGGTCGTCTAAGTTGTGACTAGGTGAAAAAATGGAGTTCAGCTCCTGCTGCTCATGGATGGTGCAGGCTCACCATAGTTTAATAATACCAGTTGAGTCTTATGAGGCACAGGGGGATGTGCCCTGTGCCTCTGCGGCTAGGTTGTTGAAGACTGACATGGAGGGAACTTATATTTTGTGGGGAGTTGGTATGTCATTAGCATTCTTTTCCCCATCACACTGGTTATGAGGAAATAGTCTCTGCCTGAACTGCTGTTGGTACAAGGATATCAGTCTTGGGGTTTGTGATTGAGCTTAGATTGCAGTAAGCTACTTGTCCATAGTTATGGTCCAACCCAGTGGATACCTGGGGAGGGAGAAGGGAGCCTTGAAGATAAACAAAGCCAGCCAAGGGCAGCAAATGAAGAGAAACAGCAAGAAAATGGAAGGAAGGCTATCTGTAGGTTGCTTGAGGGTTTTTCGTTGAAAGCTAGAGAAGAAGGTACTTGTTAGCCAGAAAGGGGTCATTGGAAATATCACAGTAGTAAGTGGAAAGCCATGAAAGGTGTTTAACCGCCTGAATAACAGAGAAGGGGATGGGGGAAGAGGGTCTGGAAGATCAGGACATAGTGCCTGTTGATATTTTAAAACTTTTTAAATGGGAGGATTTGAATGAAGGATTGTAGTGGAATAAGTATAAAAGTTTGCAGATTGGCCTGTTGTCTTGCAATCGAGTAGGCTGATGTGGGTAGCTTCTCTGCTGCAAAATTTGGAGCAAATGCGTTGCTTTTAGGACACCTCTTGTAGTGTAGCCTTTGGGGCTATCTGATTGACCCTGCTGTAGGTGCTAGTGGAGTGTCTGTTTGCAGCTCTAGGGAGGTGTGATGGGTGTGCGGATTTCCCAGCCTGGAACAGCAGATCCAGATGTTCTTGCAGATACTTCCTGTGGTGACAGGCTCCAAGGTGGGCCTTTTGTTTCTCTCTGGACTCTTTGCAGCTAGGGAATTTGCTGCTGATGAAGGGCAGGCCAATCAGGTTGTGTTGCAGTGAGTGAAGTGCTAGACTAAGTCTTACTGGGCAGAAGTGCTGCTTGACTCTGGCTGCCCCTTTCTCACAGGGATGCTGGCTCTGGAGATGCTTGGCCGAAGAGCTCACAACGACCATCCCAACAACTTCTCCCGCAGCCCACCCTACACGGAGGATGTAAAATGGCTCCTTGGGTTAGCTGCAAAGTTAGGTAAGGTTCAGAGCAGTACTTCAGCAGAAATCCACTTGCTGGGATTTGGACCCTGGTGGGGAAAAAATCTCCAAAGAGTGAAACTTCAAAATTGGGTGAGCCTGATATCTGATCCCATTTCTGAGAATGTTTCAGAAGGTCACTGCTGCTCTTTCATCCAGGCAGTTACCCCATTTCTGGGTTCTGTAGGCATGCTGTTGAATTTTGAGGCACTGGATGAAGTGCATGGGGTTGGACAGGGCTCAGAACTTGTATCTCTTCCATTCTATAACAACTTTTTCTTTTCCCTTTCCACTATCCTGTAGGTGTTCCTCTTTCTTTATGTATATTTACACGTTCTGTGAAGACCTTTTGTAGCAATAGGTGCTCAAACCACTAATTGTTTGGGTGTTATGTTTTTGTTTTTACTTCCACTTTGCTCTTGGATCTTTTTTGTCAGTTTATTTTTTTTAATTCTTTCATCAGCAGTAAAAAAAAACAACAACCAACAAACAAAACCGCACACACACAAAAAAACCCAACCCAAAACCCCCCAAACCAACCTCTACATGCCTGTCTAGTGGCATGGCTTCTCCTGTGCTGCTGGGGGAGCTCCACTGTAGGCAGCAGTGGGGAAGCTTGACTGCCTGTCCACCCTCCCTAAGGCCTGAGGGCTGGAGCATCTAGGTGCTTCCTAAATGGGGAGGCGCAAAGCAATGGGAGGAGGTGGTGCAGTGCCTTGCCTCTGTAGTTACTTTGCACATCAGTTTTCTTCCATATCCCCTTGAAGACAGGTGAACTGGGAATATCAGTGACTGAGGTGGTACCTGGTCTCTACTCAGACCTGTTGGATCTATCAGAATGATCTCTTGTCCCTGTGAGTTTGCTAGAGTGTCTCCCAAAGCCTGCTGGAGGATACATTACACTGAGAAGAAGGTGCTCCAAATCCAGGAGGGAAGTACCTGATTTCTTCTGTTTCTCGTACCTTAACACTGTTGTTCTGACTTCTCCTTCCTGTGCAGGTGTAAACTACGTGCATCAGTTTTGCGTTGGTGCAGCCAAGGGGGTGCTGAGCCCTTTCGTGCTTCAGGAGATCATCATGGACGCTCTACAGAGGCTCAACCCTGCCCACGTGCACAACCATCTGCGCACCCCAGCCTTCCACCAGCTGGTGCAGAGATGCCAGCAGGCCTACATGCAGGTAACGTGTGGCCTGTCTTCCTGCCTGTCAAAGCTGCCATGCCATTGCCTGCCATGCAGGTACTGCCTGCGTGTGCAGAGGGGAAGGGACCTTGGGTGCTGGTAGCTGAGCTGGTCCATTGCCAGATGCATCCCACTCCCTCAGCAGGGACTAGAGTAGGCGTTGCTTGCCTATATGGAGGCTGCATCATTGTACTGCTTCTTCCAAGGCCTCTTGCCTCCTGTGCTCACCACCAAGGATGGGGTGGTTCTGTGTTCCCCATCCACTTTCCTCCTCTCTCCAAATGCTCCCCCTACCTTTTAACTTCTGTACTTTTTCTTTGCTATGTTTTCAGACCTCCCTTCCTAGCCTATCTTTTTCTTTCCTTGTTTGTAGCCTGTCTTCCCCTCGTCATGAAGCCCTGGCATGGCTGTCTGGTGCGCCAGTGCTGGCACTAATAATGGAAGTGGCTTGGTCAGCTACCAATATGGATGAGATATCTCAGGATTTATTGAAACCAGGACAAGTGTGTTTCAGTGAGCCAGCTGGAATACCAGAGCTGCCCGTTTCTTAAAACAGCGTAAACAGGATACCCCACGTGTACCTACTTTTCTTGAATAGATGACCAGAAGGGTGATTCCATAGACATACTGTCCAGGTTGGATTAGCTGTCCTATCACTTTGGTGATATTTTTGGAAAATGACAGCTTCTTCAGCTCTTTTTCTGAGCTCCATTAGGGAAATAGATTTGTTGAAAACTGGACCTGCGGTTTTGGGGCCTTAGCTGAGAAGTGACAGTGCTAAGTCTAGAGATATCTTGTAGCAACTTGGTGTAAGCCTTACTCCTTCCATACCTGTTAGCAAAGGAGGTGTCCAGTGAATGTGCTGGGTCCTCATGCATAACCTGTAGAATGAGTGGTATGAGGGTTAGTTGCTGGTGGGTGGTGGGGTAGAGTGTTAGCTGGCCCTTTTGTGCTGTACTATGGCACGATTTGGTGCTCATGAGGGAGAGAACACCTGCTGATGCTGTGGTGCATTTTGGTGCTCTGAGGGGACACTCGCCTTGGCCATGTTAGGATGTAAGATATTGTACTGCTCTCTTTTGAACTACCTCTCCTCTGTCAGAGCTTCTGAGTCTTGGGACCTCTCATGGGGTAACAGGATCATGTGACATATCTCCCTGGGAGCTCTTGAGTCCTCCTCTGAGTGTCACCAGCATGAGGGTGGTGAGCAAATACCTTAAGGCTCTTTCCCTGTTCCCATCCAGTATATCCGTCATCGGCTGATCCATCTCACTCCAGCTGACTACGATGACTTCGTGAATGCCATCCGCAGCGCCAGAAGCGCCTTCTGCCTGACCCCCATGGGCATGATGCAGTTTAATGATATTCTCCAGAACCTAAAGCGCAGCAAGCAGACAAAGGAGCTGTGGCAAAGGGTCTCTCTGGAAATGACCACCTTCTCGCCGTGACAGTAGGCGGAGCTCCACGGACACACAACCCTTTGCCCCGCATAGTTGTAGTTCCATTTACACCATCCTTCCTTCTGGTGTCTTTTTTATTTTAGTTTTAACTTGTTGGAAACCACTGATCTGATGTATTTATACCATGACATTCCTCTCCAGCACTGTTGCGTGTCGGCGCTCTGCTTTGCTCGCTCTTCCTCCTCATTCCCAGTGGGCTACAGTCTTCAGAAGCATCAGGAAACGAGAAGTAAGTTGAGCTGGCTGCCCTGTGGTGTAGTCACCGCTTTTTTCCCTGAGCCCCTGGAGGCTGTTCTGCGAGCAGTTTGCAGTGTGATTACGCACGTGTTAGAGGGGTGGGGATTCTGTCTTAAATATTTATTTTGGCATTTATAAATATGTAAACTTTTTTTTTGTATGGCTTCTCTTACTCCATACACTGTCTCCTGTCAGGAGAGGCTGGGACTGCTGTGCACAGCCAGTGCTCCCTCCATTCCTTTCAGCACCTCCTGCTTGAGGGAAGCTGAGACTGGAGTAGCAGGGCCAGGGCCACCTCTGCGGTTTTCTGCAGCAGCTGCTGAGGGCAGAGGTTGGAGCTTGGGCAGAGTCCATGACTGTGCTGAGCTACCTGGAGGCTGCCAGAGGTGCTTGGGCTCTTTCTCAGGAGTGTCCCTCACTGGGCACTGCTGACTCAATAGGATGTTTTGATCCTGGTCGTTCCGAGTTGTACAATCGTGTTTCTTTTGGCTGGGGTATGACTCTCCTGTAATCAGTTTCTTATCCCTTGTCTCTTCTCATTTCCTGATTAAACACTCGTTTTCTTAGACTGACTCTCTTCTCTCTGCTATGATGTTGACAGTCTGATGGAGCTGGCCAGCTGTGTGTCAGTGGGAGCTCCTGTGAGCTCTGGTGGACAGCTGTCCTGTGCTGGGGAACAGCAGTCCAGCACAAGGCAGGTGGCCAGAGCTTTTACACAGGTTGTGGGCCAGAAGTTCCTTGCCTGGTACTGCTCTGAGAATGACATGCCTCTGCAGAGGCTGAGGTACGTGTGGACTGGGTTGGTGACGGGTGTCAGGGGAGTTGGTGGTAAGCCTGGTATGTTCTGCCTACACTTCTGCCAGCCACTAGGTTCCTTTTCTGGTCTCTTGACACCGGTGACATCGTGTGGTAATGCGGCGCTTTGTATTTCCAAAGTATCATGCAAAACATCACCTTGATATAATTGTTAAAGAAGGCTATAGTGGCCTGCTCCCATGCGTTTAGAGAGATGTTCGGTGGACTATGCAAGATACCCAGTAGGGACAGCATTGCAGAAAATTATTCTTAGAATGCTTTTATTTTTATGCCAAGGAAATTTAAAAGGCTACTGCCATTTGTAAGCATATGAGCACGTACATTTCAGGGCTTTTAAAACTGGAAGTCAGATGATTGATGGATGTTAAAAATCCAGTTTCTCCGTAGTAATGTTGGGTTTAGCCAATGACAATGGGAAACTTCTAGTTTCTGCAAGCTAGAAATATGTGCCTGTTCGTATTTGGTATTTTCACTGGTACTCTTAAAAAATAAACAAATTGATAGGCATAGGGCAAAACAAATGAACAGGCTCACTTGGTTTGACTTCGTGTACTGCACAGGCCAGAGAGTGTGACTGAGGTTCCTCTACTTCTGATTGTGCAACAGTAACTATTTAAAGATCTCATACAGCCCCTTGTATTCTTCCATAAGGTGTCTAGTAACATGCTAATTATAAATGCTGATGTTCCTAAGAATGTGCTAAGTTTTGTGGTTTTTAAACTAAACTCCATGTTGATTATGAGCTGCCTGTTATTGGGCAAAACTGGGTTTGACTGAAGAGCACAGCCTGATGTCTTGGGTTCCTGGAGCACTTTCTGTGCTCTCTAGTTCTTGCATGCTCAGAAGTGGGAAAAAGTTTGGAGAAAAACGAGTTTTCTAATAAAGTCTAATCTTTTCCTTCCTACTGCTTATAGGAGAAAACTAGCAGAAGAGAAGGGAGCATCTTCTAGAAGGAAAGAAGCAGAGGGAAATGGGCAAAAGAGCTGAATGTGTTAAATATCAGGAGCAGAAGTGACTGTTACTGCATTGAGGATTTGGACTGAGTAGGGAAATGAAATGGTAGAGCCTTACCTGTGATATCTGTTAGCAGAAGACACTTAGACCCTGAGCAAGCAAGTTTTCAGATTACCATAATTAGAAAACACCAGTAGCAAGAGAGCACTGTCACTGGTATCTTTGTTTTGGGAAAATACAGTAGAGCTGCTTTCCATGAAGTTAGAATGGACTTTACCTGGACATGTACTTGTTTTCATTCTGTGAAGTCCCTTTTCTGTGTAGACCATAAGAGAAAGGAAATCACAGTGCCCACTATCTTTCACTGTGCTCAAAACTTTCTCTTTTTGGTTATTTTACCCATTCTAGTCCTCATACAGATAGCATTGCTTCCATATGACAGACCCTGTGAGAGTTGTCTTCCAGTAGCTGCAGAGCCCAAACAGAGGAAGAGTCAGGGAATCTCACCTCAGGCTGGCGCTGACTGAATAAGCAGCTCAGTGGTGCGAGGCGCAGGTCAGTAGTTTCAGAAAGTTTCCGGTCTTTTGACTGAAAAAATTCCCTGGAGTGAGCAGACAGAGATGGGAGCTGTGTGGAGGTGCTGCACACTCATTTATTCAGGTGTTCTGGAACACACTTTCAGTCCTGGATCTCTGCATCTGTTATTCTGCTGTTGTTCCTGAGCCGTATCCCACAGAAATATATCTGAGCAAGGACAGGAGAAAGGAGAAAGGGACAAAGGAGATTATGATATTTTTTCTTGTCATGTGGCTGGGAGGTTCTTGACTATTTTTCCGTTATAGGAGATGAGATGAGCCCTGGTGGCCCCAGAAGCGTTAACCTACGATTAAAGCAGAAAAATTATTACCCAGTGCAGTCTTGTCAGTTTGGCTACTCTTCCAGGAGTGGGGAAAATTCTGAAAAGACATTTCAGCAGACGACCTGTAAAAGAGCAGAGGTCACAGCTAACTCAAATTTCTTTTGACTTTTAGTTAACCCAGGTGTTTTTTCACTTAGAGTAAATGTTCTCTAGGTCCTCACCCTTACCAGCAACACCTGAAGTGGCTGCAGTGAAGGCCAGCTGCCACAGCAGCTGGGTGCTTTATAGCTCTTCCAGTGCAGAAATGGTTTTACACAGCTGAGATGATGTTTTCTGTGTTGGCTACCATCTCTTCCCAGGCTTGGCAGCAAATACTGTATTTAGTCAGTACTGATAGCTACAGGTATTTGTCTGGATAGGGCCGAGCCCCCACTTGCACGAAGACAGATGATATTCTGTGATGGGAGACCTTGCAATGGGTTATTGTCACGTTTGGTGAAGTCTAATTCACTGTCCGTTCATTGAAGGTAAAATGAATGAGGTCTTTAGACTATACTTCTTCCCGTGTCTTCTGTTCACAATGACTTCCTTTCACTTGCCAGATTGGTTTCCTCTTGTGAACATAGGAAATACACTTTCCCTTTTAGCTTTAGTGTTTCTGGAAATAACAGTTCACTTCAGTGAGAAGTCAAATTTGTACAGATGCAGATGAAAACGACTGAGAAGTGGCTGTTGTCTTTACTGTAGGCCAGTTTTCACTGTCCTGCTAGTGTTGAAGATCAAACTGCTTAATAGTCCTAATGAGGGCAGTGTGCTAAGGGCAGCCTTGCACTCTGAGTTAACCCACTGTCTGCACTTGTAGCTTTGTGGGTACTTCAGCTGAACGATCTGGCATGGTGCACAGATGTGTATTTTCATGCTCTGTCCGAGGATCAGTACATGCAGATAAAAGCAGATGGTGTTCCAGTGTTAGGATCATATCCTAGAATCATAGAATGGTTTGGGCTGGAAGGGACTTAAAGATCATGTAGTTCCACCCTCCCTGCCATGGGCAGGGACACCTTCCACTAGACCAGGTTGCTCAAAACCCCATCCAACCTGGCCTTGAACACTGCCAGGGATGGGGCATCCACAGCTTCTCTGGGCAACCTGTGCCAGTGCCTTACCACCCTCACGGTGAAGAATTTCTTCCTTATATCTAACCTAAATCTACCCTCTTTCTTAAAGCTACTACCCCTTGTCCTATCCCTACATGCCCTTGTAAACAATCCCTCTCTGGCTTTCCTGTACCCCTTCAGGTACTGGAAGGCTATAAGGTCTCCCTGGAGCTTTCTCTTCCCCAGGTTGAACCACCCCAACTCTCTGTCTTTCTTCACAGGAGAGGTGCTCCCAGCCCCCTGATCATCTTTGTGGCCTCCTCTGGACTCACTCCACCAGGTCCATGTCCTTTTTAAGTTGGGGACCCCGGAGCTGAATGCAGCTCTCTAGGTGAGGTCTCACGAGAGTAGAGTTAGAGGGGGAGAATCACCTTCCTCAACCTGTTGGTCACGCTTCTTTTGATGGTGCCCAGGAGATGGTTGGCTTTCTGGGCTGCAAGTGCACCTTGCTGGGTCATGTTGAGCTTCTCATCAACCAACACCCCCAAGTCCTTCCCTCAGGGCTGCTCTCAGTCTCTTCATCCCCCAGCCTATATTTGTGCTTGGGATTGCCCCGACCCATGGGCAGGACTTTGTGCTTGGCCTTGTTGAACTTCATAAGGGTTGCACAGGCCCACCTCTCAAGCCTGTCAAGGTCCCTCTGGCTGGCATCCCTTCCCTCCAGCATGTTGACCTCACCACACAGCTTGGTGTCATCGGCAAACTTGCTGTGGATGTACTCGATCCCACTGTCCATGTCACTGACATTGATGTTGAACAGTGCTGGTCCCATTACTGACCCCTGAGGAACGCCACTCGTCACTGGTCTCCACTTGGACATAGAGCCATTGACAGCAGCTCTCTTGAGTGCGACCATCCAGCCAATTCCTTACCCACCAAGTGGTCCATCCATCAAATCCATGTCTCTCCAATTTAGAGACAAGGATGTTGTGTGGGACAGCGTCAAATGCATTGCACAAGTCCAGGTAGATGATGTCAGTTGCTCTTCCCTTATCCGCCGATGCTGTAACCCCATCATAGAAGGTCACCAAATTTGTCAGGCACGGTTTGTCCTTAGTGAAGCCATGTTGGCTGCCACCAATCAACCCCTTATTTTCCATGTGGCTTAGCATAGTTTCCAGGAGAATCTCCTCCATGATATTGTCAGGCACAGAGGTGAGACTGACTGGCCTGTAGTTCCCCAGGTCTTCCTTTTTTTCCTTTTTAAAAATGGGGGTTATGTTTCCCCTTTTCCTGTCAGTGGGAACTTCAGTGGACTGCCACGACTTCTCAGATATGACGGATAGTGGCTCAGCACCTTCGTCAGTTCCCTCAGGGCCTGCGGATGCGTCTCATCAGGTCCCATGGACTTGTGCACCTTCAGGTTCCTTAGATGGTCTAAAGCCTGATCTTCTCCTGCAGTGGGCAGTTCTTAATTCTCCCAGTCCCTGCCTTTGCTTTCGGAGACTTGGGCACTTGCTGGTGAAGACTGAGGATACTCGAAAGCAACTGCTTAAAGATGGAGATTCCCTCTGTGTCTCATTTTATATATATATCTACAGTGAGGGCCATGCATCAAAAACTGTGAGGGATAGGGTGTGAGGAGATAAAGCTGAAGCTCTGTAAGGGAAGGGGCCATCTTTCCCCACCTCCCTTCCCTGAGGACATTAGTGGGTGGCCATGTAGCGTCTGTATGTACTCTTATCCTGTGTATCTATCTGGGACAGCAGCATTCCTAGAACTGAAATTGTTGATCCTGCATAGTTTCTGAGTCTTTAGGGGTACAGTCTTGGCTTTAGTGTAGTTGGTAGAAGACATGCTGAGATTGCATCTGGATTTTTGGATATTTGGCTCATTGGAAGGAATTGTGGGATTTTTTTTTGTTCTTATGGAACAGATAAAATAAAGGTTTTTGTGATTGCAAGCTTCATACCTTGGAACACATCTTCTGCTTCAGGTGCTCTTTTTCTGTGTCCGAGAGGGCCGGCTCCCTCCTCCCTCTCTGGACATGTTGACCTACAACCATCTTTTGTGCCTGTGAACGTTTTACTTCGGAAGCACTTCCCTGTAATGCGTTAGGAGACCAGTACTTGCCTTTGGACTTCGGTGTCTTTACAGCCCATGAACAATCTGAGTTGGAGTTGTCATCTGGTGAAGCAATGTGCCGAGCAACTGGTATGGCTGGTGTTAACTGAAAAGTGTGTTTCTGTCTAGTTTTGTTTACTGTCAGGAATATTTATTTGGGATATGTATTTTCCTTCTCAGAGAACCCATTCAAAAATAGCCTCCTGGGGAGTTGTGGTACGTAAACTTTTTTTTTTTAATTCTTTCTTTGCACGGGGTTGGTTTTAGCAAGCCTAGCATTGTTGCACTGTGGAGCAGAATGCAAGCTTTTACTTTCCCAGCTTATTTAGCGTTAGCTTGGCTACTGCTGCACAGTGCTTGAGTGCATTGAACAGCTTTGCAAAACCCAGAGTCACTGGAAATGGAGTAAGCACGGAAGTATCCCTGAAGTTTATCACTACCTCCTGGTATAAGGCAGTCAGCTGTAACATAACACAAATTTGAAGTTGTTTTCTGTAAGAGTTGAGTTGGGAAAGTTGTATTTTTTTTTTACCTACACATTAAAAGACGTGCACGGTATTAAAATGAATTTTCCAGGATGCACCAGGGGTGGGCGGGGGGTGGGGGAGAGAACACACATGTCAAAACAGAAATGTCTGCTCAGAGTCTGCTACTGAAGCCCTTTTTTTTTTTTTAAACGAGGCTGAAAAAAGTAAAAGGGCACATTGGGCCATGAGGACTTCTCAGCATTTGTTGATGACCATGACTGTTGTTGTATGACTTTGCTTTTAAGCCCTGCTTATAAGAGTGAATGGCTCTCAACCACAGGCTATTTCTCTTTCTGTGCCTGAATTTAAGTGCCATATGTCATGATTATGGAAAAGAGGGACTTTCTTAAATAGTACTTTTTTTAAAAAAAAACAAACACAAAACCAAACTACCTCCTCTCTCATTACCCCCCCCACCCCAGCATAATTCAAATGTGGCTTTTGAACTTCTTTCTGCTTTCTGTTTCCATTTTTAAGGGTCGTTGCCCTTGGGGCAGGGCGGTGGAGACACCTGTCAGAGTGGCATTAATCTGTGAAAGCTGGAAGTGCAGCTTGGAGCTATTCTGTGCTAGGGTTTCCATTTGAGCATATGATGAGTTAATGCCTTTTTTTTCCTCAGTGAGACCATCCAAACAGAAGCTTTGTGCTCGTCAGAGGGGTGCAAACACAAGTGTGCTCGCAGAAGGGTCCGTCAGTGCTGTGTAGTGGTTCTTGTTGTGTAAAGGCAGTGCCTGTGCTCCGTCAGCAAGTGACCCTTTTTGTTGGTGTTGCCGTCTTATGAATGCTATAACTACTTAATACTGCCCTGCACAGTTACTTTATTGCCATGAAAGGGCTGTGAGCTGTAAGAAGGGGAAAAATGCTGGAAATATATTAGCAGTCTGTTGCATATATGTACATCGCTAGTGTGCATTATGACTGGGGCATAGGTACCCACAATTTCTTTCCATGTCATGGTTTACTTCGTCTCATTTAAATCAGCCAGGAGAGCTTCCCTGTCAGCAAGTTTGGGGCTTAAAGGGGAGCTGTTTTGTAGGCCTTGCTGTCAACACACTTGGTCTAGAAGTCCTGAAATGCCGCTTTCCCAGTGACTTGACTTTGGGGGATTCAGAGACCAGCCTAATTTATGATCCTGTGGTACCCTAACTGAAATAAACATGAGCTGGGTTTCACTGCTGGAGCAGTGTCACCGTTACGTACATGCTCATCGAGAGGCATTTTGGAGAGACTGCAGAAGTTGATTAGACTATGTAGAGGAGAATGGGGAGAAATAGAATCTTGGATGAAACCTGCTCTTTAAGGCCTAAACCAGATGCTTGAGTAATAACTTATTTCTATGTCGTTCTCAAGCGTAGAGGAGATGCAGGTTGGGAATACTTGCTTGTAGCAAAACCAGCTCGCAATGTGTTTCTTAGAGGCACGAATTCATTCATAATCAATCAGTTTACCTCCCCCAACCCACGCCCATCCCTGCCCAAGCCCTTAAGAAAAGGGGAAAGAAACAAACTAACTGTAGTGTGAGGGGGGGTTTTATTCCTGGCTTGAGGCAGCCTGCTGGAAACAGCTGTGTGTTTAGATGCCACTGTCTTGGTGTCTTGCTCGCAGCTGCACTGGAGCCACTCAGGGGGTCAGCAAGGGGCCTCGAACAGGTTTGGTTAAGCTTCATGTGGCATCTTCAGGCCAGTTTGTCATTGCTGCTCTTGCCATGCTACTACTGATACAGCAAAACAGCCAGCAAGGAGTCAAAGGCTTCGCTTACCGAGTGTGAGGGCTGAAAAACAACAGGCGGAGTTCAATCAAGTTGCTTGTTAGCCTCATACAGCTAGACGCTCATGTGTCAGTCTTATTAGTCCAGGAGCTGCCTGTGCCTTTGCAGGGCCAGCATCAGTTGAGAACTGCAGTTTTCAGGGCTCAGATTGTTGTTTTTTCTTTTTTTAAAATGTAGGATTGATACATGCTGCCACCTAGAGATTCCCCCAGTTCCCTTAACATGCCTTTACCCTAGAGTTGGGACTTGTACCAGTAGTTCCTGTACCTAGTGAAGAGGCAGCAGCCCACTTCTTTAAGAATCTTTGAAGTTGTAAGTAAGTTCCAGCTTCCTATGCTGAGCGGTCTTTTCTGAGGTTGGTATATATGCACACTGAATGGCTGTCTTTAAAAAATAAAATAAAATATTTGTTTCCTAGTGTTTGTTTAGCCAACACTCACCTTTTGCACATGCTCACCCTTCCGGGTCTGAAGAGTGACATGCCCTGACCTGGCTCCTGTTTCTATTACATGTGCGTGCCTTTCTGATACCTGGGTCAAATTACTCTTTTTTTTTTTAAAGGGTCAGTTTCCTATGCCTCAGCCTACAAAACTGTTTTTAGCACATTACAAAAAATATTTCTCAGGTAATATGTTTTGTGCTTACTGGTTTCCTTGTCTTAGACGTGAACAGCTGCTTACCATGAAAGGTCTGTTACTAAGCAATGAGGTTTGTTTCCACTATCACGATGAAGTGTGAGGGTCTGTAATGTGTAAGTGCCTAGTGCGTCAGTAGCTAGTAACTAGTGTATCTAGCTCACCTGAAAAAAGTTTTTTGTTGGCTTTTTGATAGCACAGCGTTTCTGCGTATGGGCGCTGCTCTTGGGGGGGTGTGTGTGTTTCCACAGCTTTGAAGGGATGTCTGGCATGAGGGTAACTGCTGCAGTAATGTGCTGTCAGAGGGAGTTAGCAGCTTTGAAAATTACTCGTCATCAGCTAAATCAGATAAGGACACCCTACATTTGGCTCTGACCACAGCAGGTGATTGGTTTGCCATTAGCATAAGCAGTAAGAACTAGCATAGCACAGAAATGAAGCAATCGGGGGCGGGAAAGAATAAATAATGAGCCTACACAGCTGCCCTTTGCTGCCTTCATTGAAGGACTAGCACCCGTAAAATAACCCTGGCATTTAGTGAGCCCCTCCCAACATTTATTCCTGGTATCCTTTTTTTTTTTTAATGTTTGAAGCCATCGCCTCAAAGATGTACCACAGTCAGAGGCAACGCATGAAGTAATTGCATAAGTGACAACCTGTAATGGATTAAGAGCAGGAAACTGTGTTTAATGGAGCAGCAGTAGCATTGGTCTTGGGATACTCCTCCTTCTGTAGCAGCATGTAAAAATAGCTGCTCTGCTGCTTCTGTGTGTGTTTACTTGTGAAGTTCTTGGTGAGGTGAGAGCGCTACAGCTGTTTTATAAAGCTGTCACAACCATGACTATTGAAACAATGTTTTGCTTCCAGCTGAGCCTAAGGTTGCTTATTCTGGTAGGTCTGCTTGTGGGCTGCCGGCCAAGGCCAGGCAACGGCGCGCACCTTGACTGGCGCTGCTCAGCAAAGCTGTTGCTGCCGCATAGCAGCTGGAAACTACTCCAGGAGCCAGGAATTGGCCCAAAACTCATCACTAGTGCAAACCAGTATGAATGAGTTACTACAGGTTGTGTGCTGTGCCAGCTTCTGCAAGCCTACAGATTCAGTGCAGAGGAAGAAACCTTAGGATGCTCTTTCTGTGTTGTTACAAAAACACCTTTGTTGCCCTCCCAAATATCAGCTGTAAGGCCTGGAGTAGGGTTATCCAGATTTTCTTACCCTTCTGCCAGCTTAGGGTCCATGACATCACGCCAAATCATCACAAAGAAGAAAAATAAGTAGTACATTTATTGAATCTCCACTTACTACTACTTCTAGCTTTTATTCAGACACTTGTGCTCAGCTTCGAGAGCCAAGAATTTCTTCATTATCATTCAATGTGAATGATGCTATACATGAATCCAGTGCAGGAAGCTGGGCTCTTCTCTCTAACAGGAGTGAGAGAGGGGTTTCTAGTCTTTCTGTTCTTTTTTTTTGGCTGCACAAAATAACCCTTTCCAAGGGCACATGAAATAAAATACTATATTGCATACTATATACATTTACATACAACGGTAAATGCACCATTCATTCAGAAATACACAATACCTAAGGCTCAATGGAAAAGCTTGGTTGAAGCAACCTCTCTCTGGCTAGAAGAAAAGGCGCTCATGACAATTGTGGAAGTTTCCATAATCTGTGTTCGTATGGATCCTGCCCCTCTGTCCTCTGGAACTGCAGCAATCTCCAAGGACCATCTGTCTCTGGGAGGGAGGGGTGATGGCCCACACAACTCCAGAAGCCCATGGCTCAGCAACAGAAAACGTGTACAACCACGACGGAGCATTTCCTCTGAGAATAATAATCCAGCGACTGCAGGAGGAGGCAAAGCACCTTAGTGTACTTACTTGACCATGCCCAGAAGTAGCAAACTGAACCGCCCCTTCTGGATACAGGAAACCACTTCTAACTCCAAGCCTTCCCTTTATATCGGAATGATACTTTTATCTGGGGTGGGTTTTTTTTTATTTTCCCCTTGGATTGCTGGACTGCAGGGGTATTAAAACAGGTGCTAGCTATCAGTGTATGTGGTGGGGGCCTTTGAGCTGTTGGAAAGAGAAAAATATTGCTTTTGTTTTTTTTAAGCTGATCAGACATGGGGAACTGAACTGTCTGCTTTCAGCTGCATCAGCCTTACATTACAATACCTGAGCTTTGCTGCCCCCAGCTGCTGTGCTCCACTAACACATGCCTCTGATGTGCTCTAAGGGGACATACTACTCCTTGGTTATCTTTTGAAACGTGTGAAGTCCCTGCAGAGAAATACTTGCCACGTCGCAACATATGGCAACCTTTTCCCTAAGATAACAAATCAATTCTGTGTCCGTATCTGCAGCTTTGCCTTATCTCCCACTGCCCAGTCACTGGACACTGTATCACACCAACAGTGCTGCAGATTAGGAGAGGCAATCTGTACATCTGATAGATCTGTCTCCAAGAAGGTGCAGTCCCCAACAGCCACACACAGTGGCACTGTACGTAACGATCATGGCCACTGTACTCTGCATGGGGAGGAACAAGGCATTCTTGTACCTTGCTGCTGCCAAACAGACTACTGGATAAAAGCTGGGGTTCACTGGACTAGATTATCCTTTTATTAAGCTGCTGCTGCTCTGCTCAGCAGTGGCCTCAGTAGCTCACCTCTTAAGTCGTTACTTCTGGACTCAGAGGAGTAACACATTAACCCTCCAGCTAGTGCCTGTTTCATATATGGAGAAGAGTAATTTAAACATAAAGTGTTAACCGTGCTCTCTCTCTCTCTCTCTCTCCCCCCCGCCGCTCAAAGTAGGGCAGGCAGTCGAAATCCTTCCTGTAAGTAAAAGTCAAAGTGTAACACACCATTAATACTCAAGAACGTGACTTGCCCTCCATGCCCCAGGGCAGAGTCAGAGGCAGCAGCCCTTCCCAGTGGTGGAGAAAGGCGCCACGTGCACATTCTCTGCTCATGTTCATTTGTCCACTTGTTTTTGCTTGACAAGCGATGCCATCATAGCACGTGTTGGAGCACCACACATCCCAGTGGCACTGGGGGCAAGGGACTCCCTCTCAGCTCCAGCTGGCGTTCTGCAGCTCCTCTCGGAGCCAGGTTGGAAGGGGCTGTCCAAGTCTGTTCATCAGCTTGGATAATTCAATGTTGTGCTCCCGGTAGAAGTCTCTTAGGAACAGCCGTGACTGTGTGGAAAATACAGACCACATTAGTGTGAAAGAAAATGTTACCCTCAGCACACGTTCCGCAGGTCATCTAGGACACAGGTGGTAGGAAAAAAATCCAGGTTGGGTTTCTGGGATGTTTCTACATCCCTTGCTGCCAACAGAGTTGAGACAGTTACTCACCGAGGAATCCATATCAGGGTATTTTCTTCCTTTACTTTTTCCCAGGCATTTAGTCTTTCCTCCGTCTAGCAGCTGGCACCAAAATCCTTTTGCTTCATCAAATCTGAAAAGGACACTTGTCTTTAAAAGATCTGGCCAATGCCCAATTACTACCAGCAGAAATTAAGTAGTTTCATAGGTATTTCCCATTTCCATGCTTTAAAAATTGGGTTTAGATTTTATTTGCTTATTTATGGTGTTGGTTCAATTTTTATTTTTTTTAGCACTTGAATACTTTGACAAGAAATTACAACTGTGACTCAGCTTTATGCAAATTTCAGAGGTAATATGGTGTCACAGTATTTGCCTGTTAAGCTTTGGCAGGGGGGGAAATAATAAACAATGTTTTAGTGTATGTACATTCTTTTAAATCTCCTCTTTCTAGTTGAAAAGTGTTAGAGAATCCCCTCACTGTTTAAAGTATCAGTTTTTCTTCTCTTGCTAAAACCTTGCTATAGCTATAAGGCAATGCTGGGAACCATGTCTGGTCTTGTCTGCCCTGTCCTCTCAATTGGCCAAAGCTGAGCCTGAGGTTTGAGCACGTAGCTCTACCCAGCTCTGAGGCAAGCTGACCAATACCATTTCTTTTCTGACCCTGGCTGAAGGGTACCAGCCACTGCCACTACTGAAAATAGTCCATCTACTATCATGACATGTGCTTTAGGAAGTAAGGTTTTTCAAGTAATCTGTCAGTTCTCCAAATCTGCCCTCCTCCGGGGAGCCATGTGCCACCCCCGTGGACACCAGCTGTAGAAGAGAACTGAATTGGTTCTCCTCTCTTTACTGTCAGTGGAAAGGGCAATTGCTGTATGCCTGTATACACGTACAACACCTGCTGCCCTCAGCTAGCATAGGCTGTGATTGCAGAGATGATGTGAAAACACTGGTTTCAGCTGCAAAGAGCAGTATTCAGGATCTCTAGTGGGCTTGCAGAGTTTCCATTGAAGACTGATATGGCCACAGTTCACCTTCAGCTAGCCCTTAATCTAGTCACATTCACTGCGCTTGCACTGCGGGCAAGATCACAGCATGGCTGTGAAGAACGTTAGTTCTTCAACTTAGTAGCAGTGAGGTAGTGCATCTGCTAGTGCTTCCTAACATAGCTCTGGACACCCGTCAAGTCCATGTCTTCCGTAATAATAGGCTCTTTACCTCAAAACTGTGCAATGTGTCCCTCATCTCCATCTAGCTGAAGATGGGAGCAGCCTGTCACAAGTTTTATATCATACTTCCTCTACTTTCTGTCAGATGCAGGTATAACACAAAGCATAATGAGTGCTAGTAATTCCAGCACTTTTTCTGAAACTGGAGAACATTGTAATTAGTGCTGCGAGCAACTTTATGCTCTTCCACGACGGTGCCAAAACACACCCCTTCCCCTATAACTTCTGGAAAGACTAAGTTGTTATTCCAGTCTTAGTGTAGTACCTCATGCTATCTGAACTGATTTTAGGGTTAGGCATACCTCTGAAACCTTGGCAGGTCTTGTAGTCAGAGATAAGAAGCATTCTGCTAATCAAGTGCTTATTTGTATCACACTTGGCTAAGAAAGCATCCTCCCAAAACCGATTTCCCTACCTGAGGGCCTGGGTGTAGTTGAAGAGCGGCGTAACTCCCAAGAACTTCTGGATGTTGTCCATTACAGAGGCAGGGTTGTGTCTCAGCTCCTGACCATCCACAATGAGAAGCTGGAAAGACAGCAGCCACCTCAGCCTACAACAGCTTGTGCTGAATGACTCCCGTGAGCTTCCTGGCTCTCAAAACTGCCCCTGGCCTTTGTGCATGTGAGTAAAGGCTGCCAAATCTTGTTTATTCTAGAGCAACACAGTGTGGGGATGTGGCCCATCCGTCACCAAAGACAGAAGTTACGATACAGGCCACAAATACTATAACACAGTAGATCATAACAGGCTTTGCTTAATAAATTTGCCTTTGGCCACGCCCAGTGTAACTGGGCATTAAGGCCCAGCAGTAGCATCATTTACAGAGTGTCTCTGGAAATCTCATGTATTCTTTTTAGATGTCAGCAGCCCTTGTGCTAAGTACTCTTCTGTAACCTATCATTATTCTCCTGTTACGTATATGATAGACAATAATGAACAACATTTGTGCTAATAAATTACCTATTCCAAAGAACACAACAGAAAAATAGTCACATGAACTGAAGTCTGGGGAAGGTACGAGAGACCCTGACCTATAATACGTACAAGGATAGTGTGTCTGGCTCTATAATTTCTCACAGCAGTAACCTCCAGGAATAGTAAGGCAATGAGACACAAACCCAAGAATGTTTTCCCTTGTCTTTTAGTCTTGGCACGTCTATCATGTACAGTTTAGGCTGCTCCTTTGGCAGAGAATAAGAGAGACTAAATGGACATTATAAGACTCTGCTGGATTATAGACTGTCTGAGGATAACCCCAGCAGCAGAAAGGAACTTGAAAAAACACATCCTGACTCACAATGTGTGGCAATTTATAAATTTCTTGGGAATTTAGACACAGAAATGGTCTATATTGTCTATTAATTTACTTTTTGCAAATTTATACACAAAACAGAATCCTGACATCTCTGCGGTGGAATTTCCCTTCAGCAGACAGCTAAAGGCTTCACAACATGGGAACTAACAAATGGCAGTGTCCAAGAGCCTCTCTTTAAAGCAGTGAAACCCCAGCAAGTAGCTGAACACCTACTGGGCCTGAAGAGGGTCCCTGGGCTGCAGGCTGCCAAGATGAAAGGAAGGGAGTGGTAACACTGCTGCCTTTGCTGAACTTCTCAATATTGTGGAGCTCTCTGGGAGATCACAATACTTGCACTCATTTACTTTTACAAATACAGTAAAGTGCAAAACTGGCATATTCCAGCCTGATTTCTTATCAGCCTATAACAGGAAGTAGCAAGTGGTGAGTCTTTTTCCAAAAGACAAGATGGAAGGTGAAGTGAAAACAACGCGGGGTGGCGGGGGAGAGCACATGCATGTATTCAGTTTGTTCTCCTTCTCTCCACTGAACCTACAAGAGCCTCCAAGAAAGCCTCTACTGCCAAACCTCCTACCTGCCCAGAGGGGTAGTATGTTAACCAGCGCTCTAGGTGAGTTGAATACCAGCCAGGGAGCAGGCATCGGCTTTGCAGGTTGCGCAGTTCCTGAGGGGCCTGGGATTTTGCAGAGATCACTTGGTAGAAAGTGTAATTCAGCGCCACAGGGTCATTGTGAGCACGCTGGTGCTGAAAAACACAAGCTGAATTTAGGAGCAGGGACACAAAATTCCACCTTACACATCTCTGAGCAGACCCGACTGACTAGGTACAACCACCCACCAATGCTTTTGTTTGTAACTCTGTC
This sequence comes from Phalacrocorax carbo, assembly GCF_963921805.1. NCBI lineage: Eukaryota > Metazoa > Chordata > Aves > Suliformes > Phalacrocoracidae > Phalacrocorax > Phalacrocorax carbo. Next base: position 18,638,251 of record NC_087525.1, on the reverse strand, counting down.
TAAACTCTGCAGGCAGCCTGCATCATCTCCCCTGGCCCCTCTCTGGAAATGGATTCATGAGCTTTCTGCCCCAGGCTTTCTACCACACCCCACTGGAACATATCTCTGGCCCTCGCCCGCGAGCAGCGCAGGGAAGTTACCTGGTACCACGAATAGGCTCGGTCAGCAGGGTTGATCAGAACAGTAATGATTTTGGCTCGAGGCAGCAGGGCTGCACCACGTTTTGGTACCACCTCTGTGTCAAAGTAATTGGCACTCTTCTCAAACATGAAGTCTGTGCTGGCATTGGAGGGGATGGGAAAGAATTCCATGTACCTGCCGAACAGATGCTGGTGAGCAGTGTGGCCCAACAGGGAAATGGCACATGACAAGATGATGCCCTTGCTCCTCTTCAGCAGACAGAGGTCACAGAACAACTGCACCTCCCCAGTAATGTAATGAATGGGCAAATGGGTGCAGAGCTGGCAGAGGCGTGACTTCGAAAGGGGTGGTGGAGCACAACATAGGAAGTTGGAAATGATAAAAGTGTAAGAAAGTATTTTGCTGAGAGTGTGTTCCCCAATCCTTGGGCAGTGGAAGGAAAAGGCTGAGGGTAGGGTACTAGTTGCAAGCCCTAGGAGAAAAGAGGTTTTGTCCCAAGAATAAGGCCAGAATCAGCGGTCCACCCTGCCGCTGACTGCTTGGTTTAGATCTGTCTAAATTGTTTCTCTCGTTGTACCTCAGTTCATAGTTGAGACATAGGGTCAAGAGCTCTGCTCTGCCTCACAGGAGCTTGTAAAATTAGTAAAGCAGAAACTGTAAGACATTTGTATAATGGTCAGGTAGTGGTTAATGGGGAAACAGGACTCTGTAAAGCACTGGAAGACTGGTCTCTGCTCAAATTTAAGCTGTTCAAGAAACTCAAATTCCATCCTAAACATGAAGATTCTCCTCTTGCATGTGATGCTACACTCAAGTTGGATGACTTTTCCAGGGGATGCGCATAAAAGCCTATGCTTCCTAAGCCTATCTGCCAGCTAGTACAGCTGCTCTGTAGCGCTTGACTCACCTGAGCTTCACCCAAGTACCAACCACCTTCCAGTATCTTTTCAACAGTCCTCTGAATGATTAGAGAAGTCAGACAAAATCTCCCACAGCTTATGGGCAAAGAAATCCCATGGCAGAATGCCTTAATGCCACACAGCCGTCCCTCAGAGCCACACATGAGGGAGTACAGTGCCACGGTAGACCCAAAGTGCATGCTTTGAGCATGAAGCAAAATGGGGAAACGAAGAAACAACTTTAAGATTTCTCTGCCTGGAAACATAGTGGCGAATAGCGCTATAATGCCACTAGTATTCCCCTGCCAATTGCATACTTGTACAGGTAAAGACCAAGGTATGGATGTGGCCAAAGAGAAACCGGAGCCAGTGCAAGGAATGCAGCGTCATCTCTGTTAAGTCTGAAGGGCCCAGAACAACAGTACAGAGGTTGTCCCCTCTGTCCTTGCTGTCTTAACTTAGAAACCACAAAGAACTTTTTAATGAGCATGCTGTTGCTGTTTTGCATGTCAAAGAAGAAGAAACCTCATGACAGCAGTGCATTCAACAAAGTCTGAATTTTTAAAGCTAAATCATGCCCAGAAATCTCTTGGCAAAGAGTCACGAATATCAGAAACTACCTGTCCTGCTCCTGGGACTAAGCAGTTGGGTTAGCAGGAAAATGGAGAACATGCGCTGAGCAATAGCAATGAACATAGCTGTTCAGGAATAGAGAAGCTACTAAGGCTGCTGAAGTGGACATACAGAGAGACTAAGGAGAAGGCAACATGGGTGCACCTTATTACAGAAGACCACACGTCAGGATTCTTACCAATCGATTCCTTTATGATAGTTGGGTCCATTAAAAAACTGTATCTCCTCAAAGGTGGATGGACTTGGGAAGTTACTGGTGACAGCTGGATGCATGGTCAGGAAGAAGTGCACAGCTGTTGTGCCTGTAACAGGAACCAGTTAATGGGACCTGGGTCACACATAATGCTTAACTGAATAAAAGGCTTTACACTGAAAAAAAAAAAAACAGTCCTCAAGTGGGCACAATCCTACCATGCCTGGCTAACCCACCCCTTAACTCATGCAGGTTGCAAGAGCAGCAACACTAAGTACTTTGGGACTGAACTTGACTCAGCAGTTCAATCCCATGTTTCAGTTCATGCAGCTGACTTCAGTCACCTCCTTAGCAAGACAGCTGTCACCCATGTCAGCTATCTTGTGTTCTTTCTGTGGCTGGGCTACCCCCACGCCTCTTGTCTGTGGTGGCACAGCCACACTGTCATGTGGCAGAACCCATACCTGCCAAAGGCGAGGTGGTCTGAGCACTGCAGAGCAGTATCATGTGCTTGGGAAGGAGATGTGCTAGGGACATTAGTGTCCTTGGTTGAGAATTCAGCTAAAGATGCCTTGGCCTGCCTCTTCTGTAGATGTTTTCCTTTTACCCAGCCAAACCTGATAATCCTGCTCAGCACACAGCTGTAAGGCCTCCAGCAGGCCAATAAATCAGCCAAGAGAAGTGTCGTCTTCCTGTGCCACTGCAAGCAGCTTGGGCCATAATACAGGGGGGCCCATGCTGCACACACACCAACAGAGCGTCACAGTGACACAGGCGGGAGACTGCAGCTTAGCTGGGAAAAGCTTCCTCCCAAGGCCAGCATCACTGTTTGCTGTGCATGGTTGGCAGCTGCCGTTTCACTGCACTACAGAAAAAGCCAAGGTTTGAAGACCTGCCTTTGGCTGAAGAGATTTTGCTCTCTTCAGCCTAGAAAGGACTCCTGAGGACAGCACATACAGCCATGTTGCTGCCAACCACAATGCCACAGCAGTCAAGAGGTGGTGAAGCAGGTCAGACAAAAGAGAATCTCTACCTCCCACTGACAGTGACATGGAGCATGCAGCGGGTACACAGATCTGTTGCAATAAAAGCACTAGGGGGCATTCATCGTAACCTCTGCTAAGCGTGTGCATTTAGTCCTGCTGACAACTTATGTTTGTGACACACTAAGAAAGGTCACAGATTCTCTGACCTTATGTGGAAAAGCCAAAACACAACTCTGCAGGTAGGGCTTTTCCCTGCGAATAAGGACTGAGCCAAGGAAAGTGCCAGGACGCGAAGTACTGATGGACTTGCCAGATTTAGGTTAGAACAAATCTGAGATTCTTTGAAATGTCCTCTGCGACCATTTGGCAGCTTGCACAAGGGCCAGCCATACGGACCTACAACACAGACCTTTCCAGCTCTCCTCTCTGAAGGAATGAGATGGAAGCTGCAATCCATCTTTAGATAAAGTATTCACATTACCAGTTTTCTGAGGTCCCACAACAAGGAACTTGGGGAGTCGATCGCATGTCTTCTCTTTGGACCAGATATCCTTGTGCCTCTTATCATCACAGGGATTCTGCAGCACAAGTGATGGGATTATGCATTACCACAGGAGCTAATGGAAAGGGGAGGAAAAGCTCAAAGGACAGACCTCTCAGGAAAATGCTATTAGCCTATGGAGAACACTTCACAGCCATACTGCTGCTCTGCCAGGCATCAAGAAGAGTTAAGTAAAAACTTGGGGGCATGCTTTCAAAAGCTCCAAAGTGACACAGAGCCCAAGTCCCTCTGAGAGTGTTAACCATAGGCCTTGCCCTCTGTAGCTATGCTGGGCTGGGCTACCAGATAGTACAGCTCAGCATCTGTGAACTTCTGGCAGACAGACAACTCTATCACCTTCAGTTAATTTAATCTCTCATTACCATGCAGAGAGCTGCTGCACTGGGATAAAATGGAATAAGCAGGTTTTTATTTAATGAACATGAATTCTGCAGTGTGAAATTATTTTAAGATTAATCACATTAACATGCCTGCAAGCTCCTCCAGTACCAAACACGGTCCTTCCTCGCACACTTAACATTTCACAGCAGCTTGATCTAATATAAGCCCTTTAATGCTCCAAATGCCTGCAAGCCTGCCCCCAGCCACTTACGACAGCCACCCCTGCATACCTCTTGGAAAACCACTAGGAGAGGTTAAAGCTGCCTTCTCACCTGCCACAAGGGATTCTTCTCCTGGGGAAAGATTTCAAAGTACTTTTTTGCAAGTTGGACAGGGGGCAGTGTTTGCAGGCGAAGGTTGGTCCAGCACTGCACAAACTTGACCAGGCTCTCAAAAGTGTAGAGTCCCAGACGGTCATTCCCATAGTTGGATAGGTGGGTCATGAAGATGCTGATCTGAAAATAGGAAAGACATGGGATACTGGCAAATCAGGTAACAGTACTGTTTCCTCCTAGCATGATTCCCCTGTCAGCAAGGGGCTGTTTATATCTCAGACTGCCCTGGCTGTCTGAGTTGATGAATGTCCATCCGCCAGGATACAGCACTACCTGGTGAAAAATGGAAGAAATGTAGTGCTTAGAAGACAGGACGAACTCAGAAGAGGAGGGGCACAGACCTCTAAGTAACCCCTGGGAATGGTGTGGGGGGGTGGGTGATAACTGAGCCCTGGATATGAGTCCAGAACAGTTTCAAAATCCCATTTAAGTGCTCTGGAACATTATGGGGAACAAGGGTTAGTCAGTGACGCCCTCCTAGACAGAACCTTGCAAAGCCTCTTTCATGGGAGAACAAGACCTTCCCTTCCTCTCCCCGAGCCACACACAGAGCAGTCTCCCCAGCTGCCGCGCCTGCTACGGCAGGGGAGCGGGCTAGGGAGAGGGGCAGCACGCTGCAGGCCAGGGCACAGTGGCGCAAGGGACAGTTTTCACAGGAGTTATTTCTAGGCCTGCAGCCTGTCAGCTTTCATTCGCTTTGGTGTTGACATCTCAAGTGTAAAGAAACAACTGGCAATTCACACTTCAGAATACAAACGAGCATACCTGGGGATCTGAACACAGACTGCAAAGAGACACTGCACTAGGACGTTGTCCTAGGAACTGACACCAGTTGATAAGCTTTTAGCTCGCAGGAGCCTTCAGCATAGACAGCCCCTGAGAAACATTCTGCCAAGCCTGAGGATGTAAACCCTCAGGCAAAGTAGCACTGAGCACCCATGGGAGTGGCCCCCCAGCAGGAGCTGGTGTGCTATCTCTGCCTTGCCAAGCCACCTCTTCTCTCAAGCAGATACATTTCCCTCCTGTCTGTTTTCAGTATTTTAACTTTTGGAAAAGAGTGCAAAAGACTGCTGCCACCTTGACTCTGGTGTGTGGCTGTGACAGGCCCCATGGAATTGGGCGTCCCGGTGCCTGCAACACAACAGCACTTTGCCAGAAACAAACCACACCATGGCTAGAAGCTGGCAAAACAAAAGCAGAATACTAAGGCCAATGGAAGAATGACTACATGGATTATTTAGCACTCCCTGTCCAGTGGCTGCTAGCACAGACAGGGGAAGAGACCTCAGTCACAGTAGGGGCACCCATTGCTGCACAGTTCAGGGCTGAATCCTGATGATGCCAGCTAAGGTCAGCAGGCAACAACAGGCTTCCCTGGAAGGGGGCAAGAATGGCTTTCCCACTCACACTAGGGGAGAAACAAAAGGGGGAAGCAGGAGACAGATGGTCTTGGGATGAAGACATTTGCTGGCACTTGGGAGGTCTGAAATCAGTTTTCTGCCCAGTGTCACCATGGACCAGACTCTGTGCGATGAGAGGTACTGATAGGTAGCAGCTCTTTGTGCCTGAGCCATCCCCAAGACATTGTGAAATGAATTTAATCCTGTCTATAAGGTGCTCGCACCCCAGGGTCTTTGGGCAGGCAACTGAAAGCAGTGGTAGGACTCTGGGACACATGGAAAGTGAGCAGAGTTAAAAGATTTAACACATTTGTCTGCCTGTGAGTTCTTCAATTCTGGTTTCCTACTGAGCTGACAGAGAGGCCCTGCCAGACAGGCTCTGGCACCTACACTTCAAAGAGCAGTGTGTGCTTGGTGCTCCTGTGTAAGGAGGATGTGCTAAATACAACACAGAGCGAAGGACAGAAAGATCTTCTGGGTAACTGCAGGGCCATGCCATGGAGCACGTAAGTTGGCAAAAGGATATGTCTCATGTTGTATTTTGCCCATTCTGGGTGACACCAGGAAGGTGGTGTGACAGCAAAGGGTGGCCCATCCCTTTGACTTGCTAGTGAAATATTTAAGGAAGAATTTACTACATGAAGCATCTGGCTCACTGGCATAAACCAAGTACTGCAGCAGGGAGGATGCAGGTCACCACCTGGGGCCTCTTCAGGATGTCCAAAATAAAAAATCCAGGTTAGCAACTGTGTCTCAAGACTGACTACATTTGCTAAAATGGCTCACACAGGTAATGCTGTCACCTGCAAACAGTCCCAAGCAACTGGATTTAGGAGAAGATGAGGCAAGCCCAACCGAAGAGCCATTTCCCTGTGCTTCTGAGCGTGCAGTCATGTCCTGTAACACACGTGCACTGTTTAACAAGGCCTGGCAGCTTGCTTTGCCTCGTCACAGGTACTGCTGCCAAAACAGCTCTGAGCACTACTTCTGACATAAGCTACACTCAAGCCCCATCTCTCCCTCCCGCCCATCCACACCCAGTGACCCTGGGGGACCAGCTTGGTAATAACACCTCCCTCTTCTCCCCCTCCCTTCCACTGTCAGCATACCATGGTTTCCCTTCCTTTACACTGAGGAAAAATGAGAGGAAAGGTCACAGAGAGCCTAGAATACAGGAGGGTATGAGCATCCTTGCAATATGTACCATGCAGCTGTAGGCACAGCAGTAACCTGCCTGTGTAGTGCGAGCAAAAGTGTTTGTGAGAAGTGATCATAAAGATGCCCTTTGCTTCTGGGAAACAGCAACTGGGCACACGGCAGCCTGTCAGCTATTCTCCTTTCTGACATCAGACCTTGTTCACTAGTCAGAAGATCAAACATCATCTGTTTGCTCTGTGGAGGTAATCATACGCATACAGGCTTGGAGACCCCTGCATGCGTATACCCACTCAAAGGGAGCTGGAAGCACCAAAAAGGACTGAAAGAGCCTGATCCAAGTCTGCTCCGGATCACTGCTGGGGCTGGCCAGCTTTCTATCAGGTCCGTGAGATGGCTCTATCAGTGAGGGGAGGAGTGCAAGGGTCTGAGTCACTGTGCAAACATGAGCATTGAAGAGGAGCTTAGAGCACAGTACTCCAATGCTGACAAAGAGAGAAATGCTCCGCTGCCAAAAGGAAGAAAAAGTGTAAACGCTGGAAACATCTGAAGGCACCTGAAAGAGTTTTAAAAGTCACCACAAAAAGCCAAGAGTGAATCTGGCAAATAAGCTCATCCTGTACCAGAGCACAATCTTCCCAAACTTTTTGGATCACAGATCTCTACCAGCTGCTTCAACCGTCACATGCTCATCAGCAAATTTTAATGGGTAGCTCTAGAAACTACGCTTCTATAAATGCCTTGGCACAGCCTCCTAGACCAGCAATGATCTCTGGATTAGTCTGGCAACTGGTTTTTCAAGAGAAACCTAGAGCTCTTAAGTTTCACAGTGGCTATTTCTGCAAGTATTCTTTAAGATCTGACAATTAATGAGGTGGAACAAGGTCAAATTCATCCAGAAAAGCAATGGTCACATAATGCAAAGAATAGCCTTCTCCTTATTGCAGACTTTTTATTAAGCAAGTAGATTTGGTTGTTGCATATAAAGATAACAATTGCGTCTCAGGCGATAGGGACGGAAGGCTGGCTTCCAGACCTGGAAGTAGGAATACCTACAGCTTTTTAGCTAGGGCCGTTATAGACCCATAACTTCTGCAGATCATAGACCAAGCCAGAACTGGTCACAGGCTAACCTTCAGAAACACATGGCCTGTTTGTAAACTACAGCCTGTTTGTGTGATGCACCCAGAGCCCATTGCGAAGGTCTTTTCACCATCACAATTCTCCACTTCTAGGAGTAGAGAGGCACTAAACACTAGGAAAAGCAAGACACAAGAAAACATTAAGTTCATGGAGGGAAAACGCTTGATTTTCTGATTCACTGAGCCTCTATAGCCCCAACCAAAAGGGCTAAAGCTGTGTATTCAACCCTGCAATCAAGATGCAAAAGGAGGGAATGGAAGAAAACATCATGGTCAGCAAGGCCACTGATTTTAGATGACAAATCCCACAAACAATGCCTGGGACCAGTAGTCCAGGGTTCCCACCTAGGAAGCTTGTCAGAAACAACCTACTTTCTCTCAGATCTGCTTGCATGACTTCTTGCCCATATTCAGGCACTGGTGGAAAATACGTATAAAGGAGAAGAAGGTAGAAATTTGGAAGTCACAAGAAAAGAAGAGATTAAACGTCGTTGTTATTCAGGAGTGGCTATAGCGGTAGACATTCTAAAATCACTATCTAAACCTGATTTAGACATAATCTAAACCATTCAGAGAAAGGGAGGACAACAGGTGCCAAATCAGCTTTAGCAAGAAACAAATTCAGGTGGGGAATTGAGAAAGCTCCTGTACAATCAAAAAGAGCAACATGTCTTCCTGCTACAGCCAACACACAGGAATGCAAGGGAGTGTGATCTGTGGTTGGACAGGGCTAGAAAGCTTCTCCTAATTCTATCCATTCAGGATTTTCTAAAAATGACTGCTTCTTTTTGTATCTCTTGCCACCTAGTACATCTTCCCAGCTTCAATGGGAAGTGAGAAGCTCATGTGATTTGCCAGCGTGGCTAAGAACTGGGAAGGGACTGCAGGGTGTTGAAGGTATTACATTAGCTTTGTGGCTTGATGGAACTGTCAAGTATTGAAAGGGAAAAAGAAACACCTGTGTTAAACCCAGATGTCCCAAAAATGCCTTAGGGCAACAGCTACATCAAAAAAGCACGCAGAAATTGTTTCAAGTGTATACCTATTGAAAGAAAGGGGAGAACACCCCATAACTGAAGCCCAGAAAAAGCAATTATTCTGCAGAAAACTCATCAGTGAGCCGGGGAGAAGCCAACAGGCAGCAGAAGTGGGTGGAACAGAAGGAGCCAAGGCACATCTCACCTCCGATTCATGAAGATGCAGCAGCCTAGGTAACAGTCACTCTACGTTGGGCCATGCTCAGCATGTCACCCTGTCTAGTTTCTATCTGCAGAGTATTGCACTTGTCAATACTCAGTACTGATGCTTCCTTGGCAGTATGTAAACCAAACCAGAATTACCTACCAAGTACTTCATTGGTCCTCTTTTTCGCATCTCTTTAGCATCATGCTGGAGATACCCACACCATGATGGGTGGTTATACTCAGTCCTCCATAGGATCTAGTTCTTTCCCACATCGGGCACATAAGCTGAGACACCCGTGCACTGATTCCCCTTTCAGATGAACTTACTGGGTTCAGGAGCACCGTCAGGAAGAGTTCACCACCACGAATGCTCTTGTCCAACTCCTTTGAGCCACCGGGGTATTCATTATAGAATATAGTATGAGTAAAAAGACCACAAGTCTGTCGAGGCAGAACCTGGCAATATCAGAGCAAAGCAAAGTTAGATAAGAGGAAGATGCAGCAGAATCTACATGTGACTGTATCAAAGCAGCACTCTGTGGATTGATATAAAGAGTAAGGGACACAAGTGACATAGGTTTGGACGACTCTCTTGTTATTCCTCCTAACCATTTACTCGTTACAGTGCGAACAAAAGTCAGTGAGATCTCGATTTAGTCTTCTTGTGCTTGGTTTTGCTGTCCGTTCAGTATGTCTGGATTGTACCGAGAAACACAAAAACTGGCTTTAGTTAAGTTTTTTCTCTTTACTTAATTTGAAGATTTTGGAAACACTGGTGATATTAATGTCTCTAATGCAGGTTATTGGGAGACTGTCCCTTGGGCAGGAAAGTGGGCTTTGCTCACCCAGCTGTGCTCACCATGATCCCGTTATGGATGAATCCACGCCGGTACCGGGCAGGCCGTAGGTGTGGGTATTCTTCCGTGCTTGTTACTTGGATGCTCCAAACAGATTTCCATGCTTCATAGAGTTGTGTGTGGACAGGATAAACCCCAGAATGATGGGGGGCTACGGCATAGCCCAAGTCTGTGGGAATCCCATGCTCCTGGAAGCAGAATATGCAGCTTGATCACTCAATATTTAACAAATATCCTTAATAAGGATCATATTTAGCAACAGACTCCAAGTTGGAGCAAGGTGACAGAGTAACATGAAACACTCTGGATTAGGAAACTTGAAATACTGCTTGTACTTCTTGTTTTATGCATCTATAGAAATATAAGGGTGATTCTATTTCAACAAGGGTGTTCAGCAGTGGTAACGGCTGCTGTAAGAATGGCCTTGTAGCTTGCAGGTGTGCAAATCAGATTAATTCACAAGACTCAGGCTAGGCTCCTCGGTTACTACAAACTAATCAATGCTGTTAAGTGACATATCTCACTCCCACAATGCCTAGATCTGAGTCACTACAGAAGGAAAACAAAATTTCCTTAACTGATACAGAAGGAAAGGAATATGATGACTGGAATCTGTCTTGTCTCTAGCAATTCAGAGAAAAGCAGATATGAAGCAAGAGACTGTTGAGGGTAAAGGTATGCAGCCTGGAGCTATACTAAAATGACAGGAAATATCTGAATTTCATGGGTTTTAATTCCACTATGTGGTTCTGGTAACAATACGAACGATGACAGCTCTGCCCTAGTGGTGTACAATAAAACCAGAGCCCCTAAATGAAGCAACAACCTTCTCCTTTCCACTGCTAGCCTGTTTTACATTAAATATGTGTAATTGTGTTCTGTGCTTTGTCTCTGTTTGCAAAAGACTGCCCTGTTATTTAACCAGGAAGAGAAGGAGCCTAAATTGTTTCTATAATGCTGCAAATGTGCACTGAATTCAAGATCATTCCTAATCCGCGTGTGTCATGGGAACACAAGACAGTAGCCTGCTATTCCCAAGGGGATTACAATCAAAAGAACCAAACGAGAGGGGAAGAGGACATTTCAGAGAAACACGTACACTATATTCAACTCTGGCCTGTCAGCATCAAACAGACATTGTTCCAGCAGTGCAGGATGTTTGAGGCTTCCCGCTCCTCTGCCAAAACCCAGGGAATTTCCCCTGAACTTCCTAGATAAGTAACTTTCTTCAGCATTGTCTGAGAAGGCCAGAGTAGGGCTGTTAGCACACACAGTGTTTTTTTACTACCAACCAGGTGACTTCCTTACAAACCACAGTGAGCAAGGATGAAAAAGGAAATGCTTTCTCACTGCCAGGGTTTGTAAGTTTGGATGATAATGCTACAAGTTCACACCTTAGCAAACAAGAGCCTTGGGATTTGCACCCTGGAGCTGTAGCAGAGCTGCCTGGGGCCATGCAGGTGCCAGGACGCGCTTCCCAATGCACAGGCATGCACGAGAATGGTGCTTCTCGCCTGAAAACAGCGAGAGCCACACACCAATCTAAACTTTCAGAACTGCCTTTCTTAAATGCAGATGAGTTACTAGACTAGTATTTGGGTTCAGGAGGGTCTGAACAACTATTCCAGAAGAATGTTTAAGGATTAGTACTGTAAAGTAAACAAACTGTGATGCCCCTTACCACAGCAAACTGTTTGTTGAGCTTCATCTGCTCAGCCAGCACAGTGACATTGTGGAAAAGGTGAGGCTGCATGTGACTCCACATGTGAGGGAACCACCAGAACTCCTTCCTGTGTTTGAGCAGCATGTCATCCCCTTCATCTTCCTCATCTGTACCTACAGAGAGCAGAAAAGGAAGTGCAAAAACAGAAGTCAGAAGAGGGGCTCAATGTTTCAAAGCAGCGGCTAATCCCCTGCAATGCTGAGTTGGTCCAACAGAGAATCAAGCCCTCTCTGATGTGTTACACACACACACACGAACATGGGGGCTATATACAGGCACTGGGATGAAGCAGTGCCAGGGGCTTACCTGTGTGGTAAAATTTCCCTGAGAAGCCCAGGTTGAAGGTGAAATTTGGGACTAAAGTTCTCAGCTTATTCTGGGTGCTCAGTAAAGCCTGTTTGAATGAAAGGAAAAAGAAATGTTCTTATTCAGTTGCTCTGCAATTTTTTCTGTGCTCTACTGGTGCCCAGTTCAGTCTGAAGAGGTATCCCAGGGAACAGGGCTAAGGCATTGCTGCCTGTGGAGTGAAGCAGAGTAGCCAAGTGCTTCACAGAGTTTTTACTTGAAGTAGTCCTGCTGTACGGAATGGTGCCACTTTAAAACCACAGTCAGATGATGCTCTCCACTTCAATGAGAAGGACCCAGAGTGTCTGTGCTAAGGCAAAGGGACAATAAATCTCACTTCCAAGCAACAGTTCCCTTACTCTTTCCATGTTCAACCTCAATGCTCCGTTCCTCTACCATATGGACTGGGACTTTGCTATTGAACCTCTGCCCTTTCTCTGAGCCTGTGTATTAATGAAAAGGAGGATGCGGCAACACACGGTGCACAAAGGAAGAGACCTCAGTAAGTGAACAGTAACTAAGTGATCCAAAGGGAGGGGGTTTTTATTTAGAGAGGAAGGGTGGATTTGCAGAACTACCCATGCAAGGAGTCCTGCCATGGCAGGGAGGTATCCCTCGTTTTGGGTCCCTTGAAAGTACCAAAATCCTTTTGTTGTAGGAAAGTTTCCTGGATTCTGGGAAAAAAAAACCTTGAGGAGCTGACATTCACAGCCATGACATCTCCTACAGGTTCTCTCTTGCTCACTTGTGTCTACTTTAAATGTCCAAAGTAATTGCTATAGCCAAAGGGAAGGAGCCTTGTGCCACAAACCCCAAGGTCCAGCAGCGTACAGAGTAAGACAGCAGACAGCCTTGACAAAAAAAACCCCAGAGGCTCAGTATGTCACAAACAAGTAAGACACAAACTAATTCCAGTCAAATTTCTTCTGCTGGAAAACAATAAAAAGACATGAGCCATTAGATGCATGCTCTGCTGCTACCCGCGTGCTTCAGGGAAAGCGTCACTGGTGCAGCTCCCTGTGGGAGAAGTTCTCTGTCAAACAGGGACCTGGCAGGAAGGCTGTTGGCAGGTGACAGAGATGGTCCTTGCCCAGGCAGTTGTTTAGGTTTTAATAGCTTTTCTAAGAAAGCAATGGATCAGTGGCTGCACCAAGCTGAAGGTGATGACCTCTCAACAGCAGACTTGGGCTAGATACAAATACACAAGCAACTCGGTACATAATATGGGGAAAGCATACAGACTTTTCAAGCTGTGCAGGGGAGATGGGCAGAACTGTGCCTCAAGTAGCACAAAAGAGCACCACGCCGCTGCCTTCACACAGCTCACACTCCACGGGCGTTGTTTAGGCACACTGCTCCCCAGGTGGTGAAAGTGCATTCACAAATGCAGACTCTCATTCAGTGGAGGGACCAGCCTTGACACCTACCACTTCAGGGTATCCTGACAAATCACTGCTGTCACTAGTATTCCAAGAGTGTTGATCAAACACTGATCATCACATTAATACAAAAATGATGACTTCTGTAATATACTTCATTCACCCATCCACTGCAAATGTATCTTGGAGCAAAGTTGTCAAGCAGTTTTATTCCCAAGGCAGGCAGCCCCTGACCTCTCACACATGGCAAGGTGGGAAGACCAGACAGATTATTTCTGCAGTGCTACAGACACTCTCAATGCTCACTCTGAAGGAACCGAACTTTCAGACTTTTCTCTAAAGGCACACTTAGACTGCCTGTTCCCTCTTCCCCACATCCACACAACAGCGACATCCAGTGCAGCCTGGGACAAGCTTCTAAGATCCCAACTCCTCCATGGTCACATGCCTACCACATCCTTACACAGTCCCCACCCAAGAGCAGTATTTTGAGAAACATATGGCAAATGACATCTCCAGAACCTATCACAAATGTAGGCAGTGCTTTTAAAAGGTCATATGGCAGCAGCACTGATGGCTGAAGCCTCCTTTGCTGCACAGGATCCAGAATAGGCAATGGAGGGTCAAGTTCCCCTCATGTAACCCCGTAAGACACAGAGACGCATCCCACACATCACGGAGCACAGACTAAGAGCTGTTCGTCTCTACAGAGGAGGACCCATTTGCCCAGCTGGATGACAATACTGCGTCAAATTTGAGACCAGCACCTTGAACACATCGCCCAGTATCTTACAGGAAAGTGCCTCTTTATTTTCTTGTCTCCAGACCGGTCCCAAGCCTCACCACTTCTCTCTGCTGCCCTGAAAGGCACATCCAGTTCCTCCTGCCCGGGTAGGAGGGTGGAGGGAGGAAAGACAGCAGCTAAGAGGCTTAGCATTCCGCTGCACCAAGGGAGATTTTAAGCCTGGCTGGGGTTACCATGGCGACACATCTGTCTGATGATAAATCCCAAAAAGCCCTACTCCAGCAGGCAGCAATCCTTTGTGTCCGGGGAGGGAGCAGGGAGGAACCATGGGGGCCTCAGAAATTCTGACACTATGGAACCCTATTGAGTCCTGCTTTCCTGGCAGGGTTATTGATAATTGCGTGCCATCCCTCCGCTGATGCTGCGTCCTTTTCACAGCCACATCCATAATGTGGCACGGCGTGGGTTTGAAGAAATGTCTTTCCCCTACACACAATGAAAGAGACTAAGGAGCCAAGTAAAATATTTTGAAGTTTTTTTCAACATATTATGCATTCGCTGTTCCCTTGCACACTGGTTCCAAGAGGTCTGTGAACTCTAGTAAGGTGAAACAATACAGATGGGGGAATGAGCTGGGAAGATAGCATTTCTCTATGTTCTGACACTTCTGCACTGTGTTTCTCTTTTATAAAGTAGGATGAATATGAGTACTAATAATACCTTAGAGGTGACTCAAGTGGCATTTCATTTATATCCATAATGTGCTCTGAGATTCTTAAACGAAAGGCAATCAAGAAATGTGGAGTAGGCTATCCATTAAGATATAAAATAGCTAGCCAGATGCAAACAGATCTTCATGTTCATATTTAAGAAATTTAGTTGCTCACATGGTATGGGACGGAAGGCTAGCATTTTAGCTATCTCTCACTTCTAAAAAGCAAAGTTTCCTCCCTAGAAAACCGCTCTCCAATCCCTTCATGAGTTTCTGTTCTATGTTTTCTAACTATCTTCCATTCCAAAAATCCTTCCAAGATGCAGCCAAGCCCACTAGCTAGCCAGGAAGGCCCCTTCCCCAGCTAAGCTCCCTGCTAGAAGCTCAGCAAGGCTCACCCCAGGAAGGAATAGATGGGGTGTCCAAGAGATTCCCAGCACTGGCCACCAGAAATCATAAGCCACATCAAGGTCAGACCTGCTTCACGCTTGTCACAGTAGATCAGAGAACATCCTCTGCAACCCACGACCTGAACTTTTAGTACCTAATTGGGGCAGCCACACTGCAGGCCCAAGTGACAGATATCTACATTCTAGTGCACGTTTCTGGACACAATGCAAAAAAGGTCTAAACTTTAGTCTGATGTTTGATGGCCATTACTTTTAAAAAAGGCTTTTTAATAGCCTCAAATGCTCATAAATATTTATTTCCAAGCAAATGTTATGGAAAAGCTAAAAATCGTGCCTTTTTTTGCAATACGTTAAAAAAAAATCTATATAATGTCACTGATGGATCTGCAAAGATTTACTCACCAGTCACTGCAAGCTGTTGATGCCATCCAGTGAAAGAAAAAAACTCTCTCTTAGTGGCATTAAAATTCTAGGAGTGAGGAAGAAATGAGGGAAGCCACAGCACCCTGACTGTACCCTCTCTTTAGGACATAATCTAGAATGGCACGGTGTCTGTGGCATCGCAGTAATGCGGGGCTCAACCTTCATGCAACTCCGTTTTTTTAACTATAAAAGCTTTAACTTCCAAAAGCGTTTGCAGATATTTTAGCTGTTTCATACAAAGCCTAAATATTACCTCCCCTATCTCAGGGGAGGCAAAAGGGGGAAATAAGGTTGAGAATCAGATGCTGGGAAGAGAGGATACCATGAGCCTGGGAAAACAGCACACAGACAAATGAAGAGAAACAGATGATAAGAAATGAAGGAAGAAAGAAGAGTTCTTTGACAGCCTCTTCTCAAATATTCATACAAAACATAGTAGGAATGTGCTGCAGAAACACCTTCTTCATAGGAACTGCCCCTGTGGATGTTGGGCAGCATATTCTCAGGAGGATTTTCTGCAATTTTCTCACTGTCCAGCAGTAGCACTGGCATACCTCAAAACAATGCTGTCAAAATAGAAAGCATTCATGGTACTGATGTTTCTACCTCCCCAACAATGTTAGAATCAGCAAGTTAGAAACTGCTGAAGATTTTCATTTCAGATAAAATAATCCTCTATGATTTAGAAAGGCAAGAGCTGGCTGACATCACCCTCACTAGATTCTCTCTCTTCTACCCTCACCATTCATAACCAAAAATGAAATGACTGTCCTTGATTTTCACTTAGCTTGCTCTCAGACTTGCTAGCAATGATTGCTCACTGTTTATGCCCTTGTAGAGATTACCAGCAAAAGAGGCAAAACCTCATCTATTTAATCTTCTTTCTCATACCTAAAGACAACCAGGAAGGGTCACAAAAGCCAGATCCTTTTGCATTAGAAATAGCTTGCCTTTGTTGGTTAGTTCCATGGAGGTTTGGTAAATTCTGAGGATTATGATTTTAGAAAAGACTGAATGTGCAATAATTGAGAAGGGATTCTCTGAGATTTTGTTTTGTTAATTATGTGCAGCTTGAATCTCTGGTAAACCTTACAAGGGAAAAATGTTTTCCTTGTGCAAATTTCAACTGTTTCATTTCACCTGAGGGCTGCAAGCTCCTGCTGCAGCCCTTCAGCAGAAACAGGAACTCAAGGGTTATCAACTTTAAAGTAAAAGCAAGCATGATTTCTTTTTTTTTTTTTAATTAAAAAAAAAAAAAAAGCTACTCAACCCTTCTTTCAGCATCACAAATAAAAACATTTACCCTTTCACACAGGATATCTACCATGGGCATGCACTTGTTCAAATTATAATTAGCATTTTCTTTTAATAGTAATTTCTGGGAAGCTCTGTGAACATGGACCTGCATATGGCAAACAGGCTCACTGGGATAGCAGATTCAATTTTATACCTTCACACAACATCCAAACTTCAAACTGCTACCTTGACTGCTGTAATCTAAGCTTTAAGATAAGGAGCTGTGTGTTGAGATAACAGCCCTGAAACACAGCTTTCATATAAAAGGCCAAAGAAAATGCCAGCTGTTCTGTGACTATTATATCCCCTTCTCTCCCCATGGTGTGAGGCTATCAACAAATCCATGTAGTTATTTCTCGCTTTCAAAAAATAAAAATTCATTAACCTCTCATGGCTCTGCAATCAGAGAGCTTCTTTTAAATGGATAAATCTGGGTTTTATCTGCTTTGCCTGAAATTCTCTGCTTACTGATCACAGATTATTCCTCCATTTCACCCTGTTAAAACCCAAACAAAGCATCTTTTGGAATTATCTTGTCTGGGTTTGTTTTTAACGTTACTAGAGCAGCCTTTGTTTCCAAGAGGTTTAGCACCTATCTCCTGTCCTCTCACTTGGGTCTGTAACGTGCACAAACACTACAAAGGTGAGAATCTCTGCCACTTTGGACTAGAGGATGCAGGGCCTGCTTAGGTCCAAGATAAGATTGTGATCCTTCAAAAACAAGCTTTCAGAGCATTGCAGCACCTCAAAACACAGGGGCCCTGAGGTGAAATGAAGCATATTTTAGCATTTTCCTTACATAAGTATTGTATACAACTGGTCCATTTTTCTATACCTCTCTGCTTGGAAGCACTTTTTCTATGCCTGTTTGCTTAGAGCGTTATGGTCAAAGGTGGCTCTAAAGAATTAAGCAAGTAAAATAAATAGTGGCACACAATTAGAGCTGCTTCAGGCATGTAGCTTCAAATGAACGAAAAAGATAAAGCTAGCTCCATGTAGAATGCAAGAGTTTCCTTTTCCCCAAGCTAAACTTGGGATAAGAAGCAGAACATAAAATCTCAAAGACCTGAAAAAATGAACTGAGATGTGTCTTGCATGGATGCATAAAACATGTAGAAAAGGTGGTAAGGGTGAGAGAAAATCTTTCTTTTCCCAATTTGGTTATGTCCTGAAAAGCTAGATGGCTAAAACAGACTGTAGCGGTTTACACCCCATGGACTAGCCTACAGTTTTGCAATATAATATATACAGTTTCTATATATCATAATAAGTAATAATACAATAGAGTTGTTTTATTCTATTCTATTCTAACACAACTTGCCTTTTCCTTTTGAAAAGTAGAGTTTACAGCTACAAATAGACTGACAGAGAAAATCTGCATATGCTTGCTCCCTATGTTAAAGAAGAGACAGGACAGACCACCACAGGCATCCTCCTCTTAAATTCAGATGCCAGCTACAGGTCCTAGAATGAAAAATGCTCTATTTGAACCTGGAAAAACTGTTGAGAGCATCACATACAGTGTCTAGCATCTTTGCAGGCTACTTCTCTGTTTAGTAGGAGAACAACTGCAGCCATCAACTCTTTCACTCAAATTAAATGCAACCTTGACTTTCCTGGCATATCACACACACCAGAAATTTGACTGGGGCCTATAGTTATTCTGGAGATTTTACCTCTACATCAGACACTTTCATGCGAGTGCCCTCTTTTCCCACAAATATATCATCAATGTCGACGAGGATGTAGCGATCAAGTGTGAGACAGAGGCGCTTGCCAGTCAAGTAGGCAATGGCATCCACAAAAATGAGTTTGTGCAGCCAAAAATTGAGGTTATTGCCGAAGAGAACCCGCTGGATCCCATCATGCAGACCCAAGTCCTGCACCACTGTGGCATGCAATGCTTTGTGGGTGGCCAGGTGAGGAATGGACTCTGAGGACTTTGTGCTGGCCAACAGCACTGGCTCGTAGGTGCTGTGGTTTGACTGGAACACAGTCCAGTCATCACCAGGCAGTGGACCCTGCTCCACCTCATTAGCCCGGGTGACATAGAGCAGGGGAGCACTAGGGTTGATGTGATAGTCCCGCAGCCCCAAGTTGGAATGTAGGAAAAGTGGGAAACCCTTGAGCTGTGCACTCAGTAGGCTGTTCTCGTTGGCTTTGAAAAAGCCTATAATCCCCACTCCATACTCTACACAGTATTTGTCCAGCAGCTCTCGGTTCCAAGCATCTAGGTTCACATACTTAAGGATATTCTCATAGATAATAAGAGCGTAGCGTCCCCTATCTTTGTCTGTCAGGGTGGGCATGTCGCCTTTGCCAGGGGCAATCTCTGTCCTGTATTTAAACCGGCTAGATTCCAGGATGGCTACTATTTCCTGCCCCAGCTGGGAGTAAATGCTTTCCACGAAGACTAGCACCACAGGATCTGTGCGTGAGGTGTCCACAGATTTTGTGAGCCTCCAGCTGGCTTGGGGTGGGATCAAGATGCGGTGCTGGTTGCTGCAGTCACTGAAGGGCAGGGGTGGTGGTTCCTTGATTTTGGGACTGTTAGTGACGTAGTAAGCCAGGATGCACATGGAGATCAGGCTGAAGGCAATGAGCAGCAGGATCAATCTGTGGAGCTCCAGCTGTCGCACGTGCCGCACTACTTTCCACAACTGATTCATGGTGAGGCGGGCTGCCCACCCCCTCCTCACACTCTGCGCCCACGTTGCTCTTGAAATCTCCAGTGCCGCCGTGGCAGTATCCAGCAGCAGCTCGCAAAAAAGAAACAGCAGCTGCGGAGAGAGACAAAGCTAAAGCAAACAGCTACAAGGCTAGACTCCCAGGGATCTGCCATTTATCTCAAGTAACCATGGCCCTCAATTCCCATTGCTCTTTTGTATGCTTCCTCCTGTTTCTCTCCTCTCACTCAGAAAAGTCTTTTGGAGGAGCGGGGTTTCCTGAATTTTGTCTCCAACAGCAAATCAGTCTGTCATCCTGTGCACAAGCAGTTTCAGCTTAGCCTTCCCAGGTGTCCTGTTTCTCATTTAGCTGTTTCGCATTCACATGATGGCACCTTCTCTTCGCATCCTGCAATTGAAGAAGAAAACGTCAATTCTTAGTATGGATTCATGGTATTTAACAGGCTTGAAATGAAATGGCAGGATCAGCAGGTGCTAGGTGGGCAGCATCACTTGCCTGTCAGCAGGCAGACCTGTTCCCTGGGAAGTGATGCACACCACTTGCACAGGAGCTTGGCAGAACAACTGTAATGGCCTTTGGAAGAAAGGTCCTGGCAGCGCGCGGGGACTCAGCATTTGCCTCAGGTGAGATTCTCGCACACTACAGCAAAAAGAGCTGGCGTACCTGGCCTTCCCCCACTCCTTTTTATGCCACTGAACAGAAAATACGAACCCCTTTCTATTCTAGCCTATATTTCAAAATTAACAAGAGGAGAGAACTCTGTCATTCTCTGTTTTGTCCTCATCCTCATACTAATGATGACGCGTCCAAGTCCTTGCCAGTGACTTGCTACATGCTCCGATACTGCTGTCCCAAACCCAGCAGGTTGCCTCAAATTCCCACCAGCTCTCTTGCCCCGCAGCTCCCCATTTCCATGGTTCCCACCCCTCTATGAGGCCGCCCCACCTGTCCTGGGGACTCATGTTCTTCCAGGGCTCTCAAAACATAGCTCCAGGGAGGCACTGTCCCTCGGGCGTCGTGGAGCTGGGGGGGGGCACAGGCTGCCCACACACTGCGCGCCTAATTGCTGCCAATTGATTCAGTGGCAGTTGGAGATGAAACATCTCTTGAAACCTTCCTCACCTTCCCTCGTATGCCACTGAAGAGCATGAAGCCAGTTTTAAATCACCAACAGCACGGCATAAATTTGGGTTGGTCTCAAATACATGAAACCTTCTTGTTATGAAGCTCTCTCACCTCCTGCTTTGTGTTTATGACAGCAGACTATTTCACCATATGTTGTTATTTTTCCAGGATAAAATGCTAAACAAAGCCATCTGAAACACAAACACCAGGGAAAGTAACTAAATTGCTCCTTGGTTTAAAAATAAAATAAAATCGCTGTGTAGTTTTCTCTCCCTTTCCAGAAGTTTGACTTACCTACAGCAACAACACCCAGGTGCGCATTACTTGGGATACAGGAACATTCGTGGGGAGCACCTGCTGCCCCTCCCAGCCCAGTGCATGGACACCCAGAATGCCACATGTTGCTCACCAAGCCAGCTGCGCCCAAAATGAGCTCTCTGTGAAAGTTAAAAACACTTTTTTCTCTCCAAACTTTTCTTCCTCACACACCCACAGTCCTGCAGACGTGTGCTCCACCACACACAATCCCTCCAACCACCTGCTCAGCTGGCACAGCTTACAGCAACGGGAGGCACAAGAGTAACAATAACAAAAAGTACTACCAAAACAGTTCTTTATCCTTTCTCCATTCCTTCCATTTTTGAGCCGTTTTGTTACTATTTGTTACTAGGAGACTAGTTTGTCCATGAGTTTAAGACAGACATAAGGTTTTTATACAGTAAAGTCAGGGTTCTAACAATTAGCTCCACCAGAAAAGAAACTACTTGTGAGACAGATGCTTATTTTGCTCCACCAGAAGTTACTTGCAAGACAGATGCTTATTTTGTAATTTGTATTACTAAACAGAAAAAAATCCTTCTGAGTCAGGGAAAATATCAGTTCACAGATGAGGCCAAAAGTCCCACTCTGAAGACTCCCACCAGGCTGTTTTCCAAACTGCTGGTGCAGCTTGAAGCAGAGACAAAGAAACCCCAAGCACATTGTATATGAAAAGATAGAATATTGCTAACTTTGTGACAGCAGGTGGAAAAGAGTCAGAGTGCTCTTTACAAAAGTCTTGTAATGATCATTAAGTATTATCTCAAATAACTTCTATGCTGCAAGCTCAGCAGTGCAGAAACTGTCTGGTGTAGTGCACAATGAAACCTTATCCCCAATGAGGTCTTCAGAAGAGCTGTAGACTGTAAATGTAAAGTATATTACAAAAATAATTTTCCACTGGAGAAACTGAGACACAGCAAATCTTATTGAAGGTCATGCTGCAAGGCAGTAGATGCGTCAAGATCAAAAAAAGAAAAAAACCTCTGTACCCCAGATTCCACATGGATGGAGTCTCCATTCCCAAATGGCTGTCTGCAATGACAGAGCTGGGCTTTGGAGATCTAGCTCAGCCAGTGACAATAAGCTGTATTTTATTCCACGCCAACAACTAATCATCCCTCAGTTTTGTCTCTACATACTGTTAACTTTTTATTGGAAAAAGGACAAGGGAGGGAGGGGAGAAATTGCTGTGGGAAGATGTAAAAAACAGAACTCACATAGTTTTTTCCCTTTTTTCATTACTGAAGTGACAACTGATTTTGAATGCATGACTTTCAGCTGCGTGCAGGATACAGCTTGTAATTCCAGTTCTAGTCAAGTTCAGTCCCAGTGGTACACTGGGACTTCCAGTGCTATCAGCATAGTACCCAAAAACATGTGCCACCTTTCAGAAGCAAGCAGGGAAATAACCCTTCCAGCCTCCACAATGAGCCTTTCCTATCCCACTATGCCTCTGTAAGGAAGGCCCCAATGTTACTACCCTTGTACTTGGCATTAGAGCTCCAAAGTTGCACTGAACTGCAGAGAGGCAGGTGCCAGCAGAGGCAGAACTCAGCAGGACAGAGAGAGGTTACATAGAAACATATAATAAATGCTGTATTTTTTATGAATTCCCTGTAAGACAATATATATACATAGCTCCATGCATATTAGCTGCTACGAGAAGTGGCCTTCATTCATACAGAACACTCCACTCTGATTCCTACATACTTGATTTGGACAGAGAAGACCGAGAATTACAAGTCAATGTCTTCTGAAGTAGCTCACATCCTTTTGCTTTTTAATCCCATTGGATAAAACAGAATAATTAGACTATTTCAGATTAAAAGATTCACTATCTTAACATGTATTAGACAAGAAGTTGTTTTTGCAGGAGAAAGTAACATAAAGAGGGACTTAAAAGTTCCGGAGCCCATGCGCTGCCTGCAGGAATGTCCGAGCAAGTGTTTCTGGGACAGAATTTGTAATCGAAACACCACAGTAACAGTAAGAAAACTGAGAGTATGCTGGTCTGTGCAAAAGCCTGGCAAAGTACTGTACTATTTTTACAACTCTTTACCCCCAAAACATCAACCTGGAAAACACTTCTCTTCCCTGGTTACACTCACTCACCTCTCCAACTTCATTTTTAGTGTTGAACTGAGTCTCTATTTGGCTGTAGCTTCAGTTTCATGGTTATCAGTTTAAAGATGAAAATCACAAGACAACTAGATTATTCTGCAGAACAAGGATGAAACCAGAGTTTAAGCTAGGCTGCCACACCTGCAGTGCCCAGCTGAGGGGCAAGAGAGAGGAACACCCTTTGCTGAGTGCTTCTGAATCACAGCAGTGTTTTGATAACAATAACTCCATTCAAGCCTCTAGCGAAGCTCCCAAACAAGCCCTCATTTGATACATGGGTGAGCTCAAAAAAACAAAATTAAAAAAAAAAGAAAAGGCCTGTATCACATTGCTGCTCAAGAATCTGTCAGCTCCGATCTCTTTAACAAGGCTTCACAGCCAGAGGGCATGCCAGCTGGCACTGTATGCATTTAGCTCTTTGGGGACCACATCAGCTGGTTTAGGTTCAAACAAAAAGAAAAAAACAGCAACAAAGCAAATATACCAACCAAAATTTATATTAAAAGGTGAGAGAGCTGTCAGAAACCATCCATACCCAAAACACAAAGACCAGAAAGATCTACACTGGAGAAGAGAGAAGAGGAGACCTCATACTGAAAACTGCTCCCTCTTAAAGGAAAAGAGAATACCTGTGTCCTCTTCTGAGATCAAACTCCTTGGAATCTAACACCACAAAAACCCAAAGTTTATAGATAAATTAAGGTCCACTCCAAACTCCTGCCAGGACTGCCTGCGTGTGAATTGCAGGAGGTGGCGGTCAGAACGCACAGCGAGGATGAAGTATTTCACTGGTGCAAGGACGCAGGCTCAGCAGGTTCCCCTCTTGTCAGAAAGGCATCACTAGATCGGTGAGCATCAGCTGCAAGGTCAGCTATCTCACAAATCACTAGCATTAAGACAAATGCTTTATAAAACTTAGACATTATGTTTCCTAGTGATATACAGTGTTAATGTGAAACAAACCGTTTTGTGAATGATCAGCTGCTAAGCCACATGGCAACTGATCTGATATGTAAGCAAGATAGCAACCGGAATTGTGTGGTTTTAATGTCTGATCTCCAGATATTTCCAATGCTTGGAAACTGTTGTGGGGGATCAGTATAATCAATCAAAACCAGCACTTGCCCCAAAACAGTGCTGAGAATATATGTATTTGGGGCTGTTGCTACATTCATGCCAAGGCACATGGAAGATAATATGTGTCATTTGACACCTTTATCAAGAATGTGGGTCATGCAAGCTCCTTCCTAGCTGAGCCAGGAGGGTTTTACCACCCTAAAAAAGTGTCTTGAGTACATTTCCCTAGCCTCTTTTATTATTTATAATATAACCCTTCTTTCTGGAAAGCACAGCGGTAGGACCTTGCCTTTGTCCACAACAGCTCTAATTCAGAGGTCTGTCTTTGGCACTTCCTGCAAGATGGTTGTTGCCTCGGGCCCCAGAGGGACTGCAGTAATTGAGTTATACAGTAATCGGAGAAGGAATCTGATTGATTTTCCAAGCCATTCCACTTTAATGGTGTCATCATGACACAGAATTCCTCTTTCTCTCCTTGATTGTGAGACATCAAAGCCCCTCCCTTGTATGCAGTGGTATCTGTATGCCAGGTGTCCAGGTACAGCCCCCTCTCTCGTGAAGGCGGGGAACGTGGCAAATAATGTCAGCACAGCACAGTGACCCGCATGGCAAAAGAATTAGTAGACCCTCAGGATAATGAACACTGGTTGTATTCCACATACTGGATAAAAAAAATACCGTGGAAATTACAGCCACGCTGTAATGTAATTGCCAACCAACCTAATTTTTGGCCTCTCAGCACATGTTTCAGTTAGCACCCCTGCCAGTCAAATCCTGCAGTGAGAGACTGCCCATGGAACACAAAACTTGGATCAAAGGGCAAGAAACACTAACGGTGCCTGTGCTGCTCCGACCGACAGGCTTGCAGCCCCCAGCCAGCGCTGAGCTCTGGTTCAGCAAGTGCCCACGCCGGGATGGGCCTCTTTCAGTGCAGACCTGTGGTACGCCAGAAAGCCGCCAGCTAGCCAGCAGGCTTGAAACATGTCAGTCTGATTTAAGATAAGACCTGTGCGATGAAGTAATAATTATTTTTATTTTTTTATTATCATCCCCAGACAGGTATGTAACTTCACACCTTCTGCAAGAGCAACAAACCGCAGTCCGTGCTAAACAGATCTGCATGAACTCCTCTCAGCCCGGCCTGGTGGAAACCCAACCGCAGGCTTGAATTTACCCTTGTGCCAGTGCAATGAAGCTTGAAGGCACCATGAAAGCAGAGATCTTGGCAAGGCTGGCTCGTGCTGCCAGGCCAGCTCCATGGGGCTGCACAGGGATCCCATGATTCCAGCAAGATTCTTGCTGTTGGGATACATGATATATCCCTTCCACTGACAACCCAGTTTGCGGCAGATCTTTGTTCTCTGACTCGTTTACAGTACAAAAAACGAAACAACAGGGTAGGCTTTCCTGTGCCAATGACAGAAGCACAGCCCAGCGCTACCTGCTAGCAACGTAAACCAATCCTTTCCTCTGAAAACAAAAAGGTCCTCCCCATAAGAGCTTCCACGAAATCAGTTTTCAGCTCCCTGCCTTCTTCCCATCAGATTACACTCACTGCTTAGGGCCATTACAACTGACATGACTAATTTTCAAAAGCAAGGGAATTTCAAACTTTAATACTGAGGTATTCCCAAGCCCCTGTAAGTTTCACTGTCTCTGCACAGGACAAATTTGGGCAGGTATGCTGGTTTTGGCTGGGACAGAGTCAATTTTCTTCATAGTAGCTGGTACGGGGCTGTGTTTTGGATTTGTGCTGGAAACAGTGTTGGTAACAGCGATGTTTTTGTTATTGATGAGCAGGGCTTGCACAGAGCCACGGCCTTTTCTGCCTCTCACCCCACCCCACCGGCGAGGGGCTGGGGGGCACAGCTGGGACAGCTGACCCCAGGGATGTTCCATACCATATGACATCATGCTCAGCTTATAAAGCTGGGAGAAGGAGGAAGCAGGGAAGATTCAGAGTGATGGCGTTTCCCTTCCAAAGTCACCATTACATGTGATGGAACCCTGCTTTTCTGGAGATGGCTGAACACCTGCCTGCCCATGGGAAGAAGTGAATGAATTCCTTGTTTTGCTTTGCTTGCATGTACAGCTTTTACTTTACCTATTCAACTGTCTTTACCTCAACCCATGACTTTTCTCACTTTCACCCCTCTGATTCTCTCCTCTACCCCACCAGGGTGTGGGGGGGGAGTAAGCAAGCAGCTGAGTGAGGCTGAGTTGTCACTGGGATGAACCACTTGTGTATCGGCCTGCCTAAACACCAGATGTGCAAACTGGGAACTCAAAGAATTGTTTAAAAACAATCAAACAAAATTTCAGCCTTCAACAGTTGCTGATGCTACCTACTTAATAAAAATAATATGTAGCTTGGCAGCTACACACCTTTGCTGGAATGAAAAGGAAAGACTACAGGTATTGTGGCGGCAGAAGCACACTCAGAAGTCAGAGCTTTCCACCAGCTGAGGGGGATGTAACTGCTCTGGGGATGCACGGATCTCTGTAATGCAGCTGCTCATATGAGAGAAAGGAGGTACTTTCCTCACAGATGACCAAATGAGCATCCCTACTTCTTTACTTCATGTGCCACTGAAGCCCTAACACCCAGGTATCAGTCTACCACAAGAACGGCACAGTTTCATTCTGGACTTACTCTTCCTTCTGTTCTGTGCCTTTCCTGACACATAAGTCAATGCATGCTCTGACTCTAACCCTCTTCCCACAGCAGGTGACAATGTGAGGCACCAGCTCCTTTCTGCAGCCAGCCACTTGGAGCTGTGGGACAGAGAGCTAGAGTTAGCGCAGGTGAGAGCCTGCCACACAAGGGCACTCCAAGTCGCTCTCCAATCCCACCCAGGTGGGAAGTTAATATCTCGGTCAACCCAAAACGTGGGAACGCACCACCATCAGCCTCCTCCTTACATCAGTAATCAACAAGTACACTATCATGGCAGAACATCTTCAACTCAGCTGCGAGAACAGGAAATAAATGAAGTTCCTTCAGCATTAGATATGGACAAGGATCTAATTTCCATGCCCTCACGCACCCTGCTTATCACAATTCAGATGAACGATCCTGCTGCAGAAAGAAAAATGTCTTCTGTGCTGTCTTCTCTTAAGTATTTTAATCAAGTGGGGAAATACAGTCAAACTGTGGCAAAACCAAGACAACCCAGTGTCAGTCAGAGTTGAAGTGTCTTAATATAGAAATGTATGTTGTGAGACTCTATCTGCAATTGCTATGAAAGCAGCCTAACCATTCCTCCTTTGAGCTACACTTTAAAAATCTGACCTCAGTTAGCAAGAGGCTGATCTATATTCAGTTGCTTCCTCCTGTCAGGTAACACACAGGAGCTGATCTTCGTTTCCAATCTACTGCCAGGTGTTGGTCATACGCCGACAGCCTCTGACTGCACTGCCCAGTCTCTGCCTTCTGACCTGCGAGCTGTACCAGAGCTCAGGTTCAGCCGTGACCTGAACTACATTACAGGTATGCTCTGCCTTGCTGACCTGACTTTGGACCTGCCTGATGACTATGCACTCATCTGGTGGTCACTGGATTCTAGGTTGAACTTGGTGGCCGTCACTGACCGCCTCTGCCTTGATTGGGTACTGTTGCTGAAGGTGCTGCCTGTGTCAGAGGAGGAGGAGGATGGAGACCCTGTGCATGGTGGTCAGGGTACTGCAGCCTACTGGGGTCCTTATCGCCTTGATGGACTCTGCAGCAGGGTCACACGCTAGTCAGTTTCAATGCATGAAGGATGTGTAACTGAGAGCAGGAGCGAGTCTGCTAGAGAAACAAGGTGATAAAGGGTTGTGGCTATTGTTAGACTTCCCCTGTTTTAATGTGGGTGGAATTATTTAATTTTCTCTCAAACCGTCTGTGTTTGTAGTTGTTACAAAATCGGAGCAACACAGCCAATGCACACTTATTTCCCCGCCACAGTTTACACTGTCACGTTCACTACATTTTTAAACAAGAATTTCAACATTGTACCTTCAGTTCCCCCTTGTTTTTAGACAATGAACACAGAGATAATTCACTTCGAACTATACTGTAATTACACATCATAGTTCTTCACCTTCCTCCCGTTTTATAGACTTAATTGCTAAAGTGGGCGCTACATTCTTACATTTTTAATTAGTCAACTGATTACGAATAGAATTTTTTTCTACTATGAAGCTGCATCTTTAAAATATTCCTTTATGCAGAGTAAGTCCAGGACCTCATTAACAGCCTAATTAAGGGTATAGACAAACTCAGGGACAAAATCTGCCATATTTGCAATCAAACCTACCCTCTGACACAACTGAAGTTTTGGCAGGAAAGTGCAAGAATTTTGAACAAAACATCCTTCCATTAGGGACTGCAGCTGAAGACAAAAAGATCTGGTATGAAAAACTGCAAAGTGCCCAATTATGGGTTTTGAAGACTAAAGCAGCTATCTTGGAGACTGTTTTCCAAAATCTACAGGTAGTAAAATTCCCAATAAAATGCATTCAACTACTGAAAATCTGATTAATTTTTCATTAGTAACATGGAAACTATTTATGTTTTGAAGTAAGAAATGGTTCTTTCCATGAAGAGATTAAGTTTTGAAGTCCACTTTTAGTTTCTGATAATGGAAAAATGCATGGCTAACCTTCATGCAAAAAATTAAGGGGGTTAGTCTTGTGTGCCATTTTGCAAGCTTTTGTAAGTACCTATAGGATTAAACAATTATGAAGCTATTTGTTTCACACATAGCAGCAACATACGAGGTCAGATATTATTATTAGTGATCCTTAAGAAAATAGAATATTCAGAACACTGTTTATTATGAAACTTACTCTAAAGCAACGTTAATGTTTTCAGGGTTTCTTTTTCTTTCTTAACAAATCTTCACCTCACTTCAAATAATTAAATAGAAACCAGAAAATCCCAGCAACTTTAAAAAAAAAAAAAAATCAATGATCAGATTTTCTTTTTTCAGTTGGAATGGAAAGAACAGAGTTGCCAGAAAAGAGAAGTTCTCTCCAGGTGGAAATGTGCATCAGCCTGTACAGTGAGGTGTTCAGTAGGAAAGGTAACCCACTTCTCCTGGTCTAGCATGGTAGAAGGTGTTCAACCTATAAAATGCGCTGCAGAAAACCCAATGACTTGATCCCCCACTTGCATACAACATAACCACTTACCACCACAGAGTTTTACTAATGTGGTGGGTCTTCTGCTTTTCTGCAATGTTTTTGTGGTAAGACTTGCTCCACAAACAAGGACACGAAAATGCTTTATAAACAGTACGCAGGCACACCTCCATGCATGCCCATGGTCCCAAAATAACAGCCACAGCACCACATTTACCACAGGAGTGGAGCTGTGCAATGACAGTAATATTACCGAGCACCACCAGATTTGTCCAGAGCCCTGCGTTTTCTCCCACCATTTCATGCAAGTTCATAAACACAGCTGAACTTTGCCTATACAGACAGGCGAGCTAATGGTACTTGCTGTAATACAGACACTAATTTTCCATGGCATAGCAATTACCTTAAGATAAAACATGGCTGCTCTTTAATAGCATACAGAAAATAGTGAACTATGAAAAATTCTGCATTCAAACTGGAAGGGGAATTTATTACTGATCATTGTATAAAGAGCTAATGGAAACAATGCTCAACAAAATAGTGGCAAATACACTCCTTTACCCTGCCATACAGTACTATCTGACATTAAGAAACATGATCCAGAACAACAGATATAGGACGGAAAGCATACAGAGAGACAATTAGTCAAGTAAACAACTTGGGAATGACTGCTGGAAGAAACAGGTTCACAAGAGCAGGGAGAGGGAGGGAGGATTTGGCAGCAGAGACCGGGAGACTGTTCCAGGA
Organism: Phalacrocorax carbo; assembly: GCF_963921805.1. Taxonomy (NCBI): domain Eukaryota; kingdom Metazoa; phylum Chordata; class Aves; order Suliformes; family Phalacrocoracidae; genus Phalacrocorax; species Phalacrocorax carbo. The sequence continues at coordinate 18,608,147 of NC_087525.1, read as the reverse complement.
ATAGGAGACAGCATGAAACAAAATGCAAAGCTGAGAGTAGGAGGAAGAGATAAAGGGAGGAGTGCACAGGGAAGCAGGGGAGTAGGAGAAAATGACAGCTCACATTGCTTAAGGAGGCAGATACATAGCGCCTGAAGACAGAATTTGCCTGAGACATTAGGTCTAGCTTGTCTACTTTTAAAAAGCATAGGTTCTTCAATAATCAAAAGAAGCAGGGTGTATATATAAAAGGCTTAATGGCTCACCTTCAAAGACAAGTTCCAGCAGAAATACACTAGCATGCTTATAGCTTATGCATTTAATGCTGATAGAGGCGGGTTCATAGTCTGCAAGTCTAAAATTCACCACGTCTTGCAATATTCCGGACACAGCACAGCATTATTTCATCCATATCCTGACTAAAGCCACTGCTGGTTTGGTTGTGAAAATCTAATACGCTTACAGTACTGTCTAACTGCATTCATCCCTTCCCTTTGTCCAGAGAGAAACACTTAGGAGCAAAAGAAGGCAAGGACTGCATTAGGCAGGAAAGTTGCTTCAACTACATTCTTACAGTGCTTTCTGCCCTGACTATTGAAAACTGTTTCCCATACAGAGACAAAAGAGGTGTTAGCTAGCTGACAGTGTAGATTACCTAGATTACAGAATACCCAAAATAAAACATCATAAATGCTGAAATGTCATCGTTAATGCTGAAATCTCAAGTACCGATGTGCTAATTGATCTCAGTGAGGTAATGATACTTTATAGTTTTCAGATCACTTAACGCTAAAATCTTGTGCACAGATGTGATGGGAAACCACCACATTTAGAGCATTCAAGTAATTCAAACTCAACTTTACAGTGACACTACAACTAAATAATTAATTAATGCTTTTTAGTAGCCCCAGATTAGATTAACGCTACACTTCTAAACAAGATTTTTTCTTCTTTTTCTACTGAAAGTTGCTGCAAAGGGGAGAGCAAAGGCAGTCTGGATATCTAAACTCTGGATTTTCTTATCTTCTTCACTGTAGCTAAAACACAAGATTTCAATAATTTTTACCCAGACAGCAACTTTGAAGACCTATAATGATGTTACTAAAAAGTACACCATGATAAACATCTTTCAAAATTTTAGACATTAATTTTAAAGTTAAATATACAAATGAATCTTAACTGTAATTCTTTGGTCTACTTAACTCATATAATTAATTTGGTAGCTGGAATATAAAGATTACAGCTTTTTAGAAGAAATGCTCTGTTTTCTTACACGACAAAGAAAAGAAGCTTTACTTGAATTGTAAAATTCAGTCTTCATTATGAATCTGGGTTAGTGTTTCTGCAATAATTTGAAATGCTTTGACTTTGTGAAGCGCTAAGTGGCATGCAGAGCATCTGTGACTGCAAGCGTTAATGGAAAGCGCATTCAGAGGACCTGCTGACATCCTGGTACCTGTAGCAAGAATCCCATCCCAGTGGTTTTATGCTTATTTTTGCCTGTATTCCCCTTTGCCGGCCTGTATTTTCCCAACCAATTTATCTGACACAACCAGGCAGCCTCATGAGTCAGCTGCCTGCCGCTGGATGCAACCCAGCCTCCTCTGCGCTTGCCAGGGGCTGGCTTTGCTGCCTGACTCCCCTCTCAGCAGAGGCGGGGCACGGGCAAGTGTGCAAATTCACCAGTATCCCCCAACCCTGGCCAGGAGAGCAGACCTGCACATCCTTCTCCTCCTCGGCCACACAGCGATGCCAGTTTGACAAATCCATTGGTCATTCCAGCTCCAGGAAACCCACCAGTGCGGCTCTTGGTTTCAACTCCTGCTGTCCCTCTGCTCCGCGGGGCAGTCCCTTGACAGCAGTGCCGACAGATAGCTCTACTCAAGCAGGGCCGAGAGGCGTGTGTAAGGGTTATCAAGCCATATGCTACCCCTCAATTCAGCTCCTCCAGCCTTAAGAGAGGGTGACTGTTTTCTAACTTATTCCTGCACATGTAAACTGAGGACGCAATTTCGTCCTCTCATCCCGACACTGATTTTCCAGAGCATTCAGAGAGGACTCCACAGCTGAGCCACAAGCGAGGGCTCCACATTCAGGAGACCAACACTGGGAACTGCCAGGGAAATTTCGGTGCCCTTTTTGGCTTCCTTCTCTCTTTGCACAGTTACAGAAGGGGCAGAAGGAAGAGCACCATTAACATGAGAGATGAGACAGGGTAGGATATTGATGTCTTCAACTTCCCCATTGCGCACTGGTCGACAAGCATGAGAAATAGATCACCTCTGAGACAGTAAGAGCTCTCCCAGTACCCTCTGGGAGGGAGCTAGCCATCATCCCAAAAGCTAGGGAATTTGAGAGTAAGACCGAGTTCAGTCCTTTATTCCACTTCTAACTTGATGCGGTTACACACCTCCTGAACCCCAACTGTAAAATGAGAATCATGTCACATAAAGATGCTGAGCACCGATGCCTCAACAGCACTTCGCAAACGTATCAGAATGAATTGGTATCCTGACGTTACCTGCGTAAAACACAAACTTCAAAACAGCGAAAAGGGTGGGATTGCCACCACTCGCTGCTCTACTGCAAACACTCCAGAAAATTAGATTTCAGACAGACAGAAGGTAAAAAATCCTCTAGCAGCTCTCAACGAGCCGAAGGATCGTAACTTGGCTTCGCTTGCTGACAGCAGAGGTTGCTCCACGGGAGAGGTGAAAATTCTCTTTCCCTCCACTGCATTTGCCAGGCTCACATGCATTTCTTTCTCTTCACTGCTGCTATTTGCATCAAACAGGGGAACCACGCTCATTCAGCAAGGGCCACCTCAGAGCTTAAACTACTGGCAATAGCATTTAATTTATTGGGAAGGGGGAAGAGAGTGAATTTATTTTAGGTCAAATTGCTTACATGAAGAATCACCTTGGACTCTACAAATGTTAGGAATACAAATAAGAAGAGATATTTGAGTCCCCTACTTTTTTAGAGAGATCTGCTTCACGATCCTAAGCAGACTAATGTCCATCGACCAATTTAATGTATGCAGGCTGAACCACGGCATGAATCCTACCCCATCTACCCTACGACCTCAGAAAAGACACCTTAACTTTTATGCCCCCTTCCTTATAGAAATCCAAAGTAGAGCAACTGTACAGAACATCAGTGGGAGACACTGGAGTTCTGTGTTATGTGCTCTCCCACATTCCCCACCCCCCTGCCCCAGAAAAAACATTTAGCCTTTACACAAATATATTCTGCACTTAAATTTTCAGTATAAAAATGACTACTTTGAAACGAAGCACACGACATGGTGTGGTCACTGAGCACCACAGAAGGGCTGAAAAGCTACAACGCACTAAAGCTGAGAGAGGTGAACTTCTCCATTTGGTATTTTTCAGGTCCAAAAAGGAGGGTCTCTGCATAACCTCAGCGGATATACGAGGATATGAAAAAGTAAGATCATGCCTCCTTTACTGTATGATACTTTACAATCTTTTGTTTAGAAGAAGGCATCACACTGGATTGAGAGCAGCTTTTGAAATGGTAAGCGACAAAACCAAATCCTTGGGATTGGTTTTTCATTAAAGGAATATTCTGCATTGTAGACGGGTTCAAATTTGCTGTGAAAGATTCCAGCACCAGCCGTATTCTGAGAACAATGTGTACTCTCTCTTTGCCAGGCCCTGTGCGCGGCTTGCTGGCTCTTTAGTGAGCTTGTTATTGCCCTAAGGGTGTATTAGATAATGAAGAGCTCTGAGTTTTCCTTTCGCTTCATGCCTGGGCTCATCCTAACGTGTGTAAGCAAGCTTAGTTTGCAGACTTTCCTTCTCAACCTCTTCCCCCTCCTATTTTACAGCAACCCAGCAACATTTTTTATAAGTGAGCACTACCAATTGCCTCTCTTGAAACAAGCTTATTGAAACCATCACTTTCTTTAGAGCGTTTCAGAGACTAAAATGAGGTTCCCAGCTTTCAAACGCACCCGAGTGCTTTTACTGCACTAGGTGACTCCATCACAAAGCGTCAGAGAACAGGCACCCCAGAGATCGATAGCTACTCAAGTACCTGCTCCAGTCCAGCCCTGCGCTGCAGGTGGCACTTCATCCCGCTAGAAGAAAACTTCAGGAGGGGTCCACATCTATACACGCTGAAGTGCTAACACCAGGCTGAACGGGAGCTCGTCCAACCGGACCCTAATTGCAGTTTCAGGCAAGTGGCTGCATCCACTCATGAAATGCCTCTGACATGTTATAACATCCTACCGAGCACATAAAATGGTTGTTTCATGATGCAGGACAGCAGTGGGGTTAACAAATTTTTGTTATATTTAATCTAAGGCGAACAGAGTGGATACATCATTTCCGGATGATTTAAAACAATGGAGAACTTTTTTATTGAAAGATGATTTGTATTTTTTCAGTCATTTCTTTCAAATCATTGAAGCAGAAAAGCTGTATAAGAGGTTGTTTTACAATTCCAGCAGTGAGGTAAGACCCAAGATTCTTGGAGTTAGTTGCAGGCCAGCCTTTGACAGCTTACTGCAGCTCTGTGTTGGTTTAACGCTCCTGCCAATGTGTACCTTTTCATTATCAATTTGGGATTCCTGAACGGCTGATAGAAAGGCCAGATCCTAATACAGTATTGAAAAAATTTCACTGCAATTTTAGCTAAGCTGAAACATATGACACCACTTAAGCAGTTACCACCACCCTTCCTCACCCTTTATGACCTGAAGCTGGGGATTGAAGAGGGAGGTCAGAGAAGGGAAATGAAAATTGTTTCGCCTCTTCCACATAGCCATATTGTTGAGGGAAAGTTTCAGACAGCAGGAGCTACATCTACAGAGTTACTTACAAAGTCGCCTAAACATCAGACTATTCTCTTTACTGTAAGAGGAAAAAACAAAGACCCTTAAGAGAAGAGGCCCAGTGATTAGTTTCTGATCTGTGCTCCAGGCCAAGCCCTTGCTTCCTGCACCTGCAGTGTCTGGCCACATTGCAGAAGCACCCATACTATCAGCATGAACTTGACCGGTTAATTAAAGAACATTTTAAAAAACGCACATTCTGTTTAGTGTGCCTTGACCAGGAGAATGGCAGCTACATCTCAGCTTGAGGATCAAGAAATTTCTTAATGACCAGAAAATCCTTAGTGTTCCAAGTGAACCTTATTTCCCAAGGAACTAAAAAATGGAAATGAAACACATTGTTAACAAAAGGGTCTTCTTTTGCTAGTTTGTGGTGAAAGAAAAAAGAACATCTATAAAAGTTTAAATTTCTAAGCTTTCAAGTTGCTAAATATTAACCTAGTACAACTAGCTTTGCTCTTGAGATGCAAATGAGAATCTAGATTGCTGTATGACAAACCACTAGAAAATATGGTTGCATTGGTCCTCAGCGAACATAAAAGACTTACTCTGATTTTTAAAATGTTCCATCTGTAATGGCTCTAATCTTTACAATGATTTAATCAGTTACCAATATTGCTGGTATCTGTTCATCTTCCAGTCAGGTACCCAAGACAAAGTGACTGCAAAGGGTCAAGGGAGTATCTATTTATAGTGCAGCATGAGCAGCAGCCTAGGCGAAGGCGTGCAGCTATAACCAGCTTCCTTGTACTATTCAAGTGCATTTGTGAGCCACCAGCTCCTCACAGGGCAGATTTCATCCTCCTCCAGCACATTTCAGGACCTGAATTTAACCCAGCAGCAAGGTTAGATGCAGAGACATCCTATCAGGGAGAGAACGGGAGAGCACAGGGAGGAGGAGGAGAAGGAACTAACAAAGACCTTAATGAGCAAGGAACGTAGCAGGCATATCAGTGCAAGATACAAGCCCTGCCAATTCCACTTAGTGCACTGCCATAATACAGTCACTGAAGAGCAGCTCCTCCATCCTCCTCTCAAAGCATTGTCCTTGCAGATGACGACTGGTTAACAAGCAGTCAAATAATAGGGCATGAAAGCAAACAATGTTTTTTCTTCTAACAAACTAGGTAACAATGAGATAAGGACTAGCAAAGGTAAGCACAAAGATTCACATTCCTACCTCAAGTGAAGTTACTCTCTCAAAAAGGGTCTGACAGTAACCCAAAGGAAAACAGGGAGCCCAAGGGAAAGCAAGAAAGCCCGAGAGCTGCTCTTCACAAAAATCATACATAAATTGAGCTGGCCTTTCTGGAGAAGGCCAGCTGGGCTGCATGGTTGGTAAACGGCTGAATGATTATTAATAGCAGTGGCTGCCCTCCCTTCACTCACTGTTGCCAAAATCTCTCGGATCATTTGTGAACTTAAGGATGCTGGAATTTTAGGTGCAGATAAATGGAAAAATGTAAATAAATTCACATTTTAAAAAGAGCACGTTGCTGCTGAGCATAACCACCATTAACTGCTAGCTGGTATACCATACTGCAGCTACCAGTGGGTGGTGGGCATAGCACAGTCCGACACAAACAGTCCAGAAGCACAGCCCTCTTCTCCGCAGAAACTACCTTGCCTTGCAGCTCCTCTCTGAAAAGCTTCCATGTCACTCCCTGAAGTCCCAGGAACAACGAGAGGAAAGTAAGGAAGACGGTGTGCAGCGGAAGGCAGAGAAGCATGGTCCAGTACTCATATTATCGTGCACATGGCAGATTTGAGATGCTCGTTCAGGGTGGGCATACAGCTCCGTTCCATCCTCCTCTTACACACTGTGCATCTCATCATGGCAGGGCATTGAACTCCACTTGGATGGCTGACAATGGGATCTGGCAGCAGTCCAAAGGCATTTCTAGCGAAGGGACTGTACAAGCTCACTGCCGGCGCAGGCAGACTGGGATGCAGAGCACCCCGCTTTCCTCCCCTTCGCTCCCTAGCCTGCGCCATGGGCAGTCAGTTCTCCTTTTGTTCCAGTGGCAAGAGGATTGGGGAGGAAACCAAAAAGGTACCCCACGGAGAACAGCAGCTCCTAAACTCACGTCAATAAGGTAGAGGGAGGCAGGGAGTGAGGAGGTGGGGGAAGGCAGAGAAGAGAGAGGCAGGCAGGCAGAGGGAGGGTGAGGGAGGAAGGGAGCCCACAGACAGCAGTGCCTGGCACCCTGACAGCTTGCTGCCAGAGTTCATCTTCTGAAGCTGTCACAGGTTTATGGATGCCTCCAGACTGACAAGCTGACAAGATGAGGGAAACTACGCTCAGCAAATGTATTCAGCAGCAGTAGATTGCTTCTCGTGCCCTAACGTGGCTCGCAGTTTCACTTAGTGAACTGATCTCATCATTGGGGGGGCAGGGACACAAACCAAACCAACAGCACACCAGCTAAGTATACTCAGACACTATTATTGGAATCTGGAAACGAGAATAAATCTGCAGAGGGACACACCTTCTTGTGCACCACTAATAAAAAAATCAACACGTTAAAAGAACAAACACGTAAATCCAAGATTATGTTCTGCCCCTATCTAAGCATGTTTGGTTGCAGTGGTCGCGGGGGAGCTAAACTCTCTTTATACCCTAAAAGACTGGCACAAGAGGGGTTCTCTAATAGAAAATGATGTCCTAGAGGAGTGGAGAGGCAGGCAGGAAGGGAGGCGCTTCTGACCACAGGAGCATACCCTGCTTCTCTTTGAAGATGCAAACCCCTAGGTATGCTCAAAGTTGTATCCTCTCCCAGTCAGGGTTTGGAAGAAGAGGGTTTTCAGACAGGATGACACACTAGCACACATCTCTCCAGGAGTTATTTTAACAGGACCTGACAGCGCAGAGCAAACAATTCTGTAATAAGATAGTGAAAACTTAATGTAGTGGAATGTTACTGGGTATTAGAGAACGCTCTGAAAGAGGCTTGAATCTCAGTGATTCAGGTGCTATCTCTGAATCTCTTGAGCGAACAAAGCACCTCCTTAAAATTTTATCCTGACAATAACAAGCTAAAAACTAAAATCAGAAGCAAGGGGCAATTATCAGGCTCTTGGGGTTACCTACTACGACTTGACCTGCTTTTGCAGGATGTCTAGCTTCTCAGTTAAATTGACCAAGTAGCTGCAGTAAGGTCTGTCTCAGATATTTTCTACTGTCTCATTACTCCGACAGGACAGGAACAAGCCCTGGAAACTAAGGTAGAAAATGTTTTATATTGATTATAATGAGTATGTTATTTTCCTACTTGAGTGAACAATAAAACTAATTCAGAATGAGCATACTATTATGTATTCTTTCTGTCCTATAACGGCACAATGATTTACTCAGTGTTGTTTAGTCCTAGAAGATACATCTAAAAAAAAATGGTTATGCAAACTGAAGAAGGCACTGGAGTATTTCAGAAAGAAAAGCACACAGACATTAAGATATTTGTTGCTAAGCAGTGAATAAAAGATGAGGTGCTGAGGGATAAGGATTACACACATGAACCTAGTGCTGCTGTTCTTATCAACAAAAGTTAAATGGATGTTCAGTTCCTTTGAAAAATATGGTTTCCACATCTAACAGAGGAGACAAATCTCTATTCTGCCTCGTGTTTAAAAAAATCTTCTCACATACATGTCATGCTACAATGCAGCACTGCAAGTTTGCAAGCCTCTTTGTAAGCTGCAGATGAATGATGCTGACAAAAATTTTCATTTATACATAACCTAAAACCATTTACATTTTTAGCTTCCAGCTTCTGTCTATGCCAGTAAACAAACTCTTTCCATTCAAGCTGCAGAATGCAAAAAGCAGATGTTGGAAATCTTTGGATACTCCACTAATCACAAAGATGACAGAAAATCCTGACCACAGCACAAAGGACTGATTTTCACAATAATCAACATTTTTGCGATGAGTTTTCACCACGCACTTAATAAATTTTTCTCCAGCCTCCAGTGTTTTATAGAGATTCAGGTTTATTATTACTTGCTGGTAGTCTTTTCAAGTTTATTCACTTGGAAAACATTAGAGAGAAGAATTACCGCTGCACCATGCCTATGAAGACAATTAACTTTTGCTCGTTGCCTAAAGTCAAAACTTCAGTATCTCTCTCAAAGGCTAGATTTCCTCTCCTCCATCCTCCCTACCCCCTCAACTCTCAGAACTCTTCCACACTGTCCTCCAGATCAATGGCAAGCAGGGAAAACTTTAGCTCAATTGCTATTAAGCATCACTTAGAGGCAAGTACATCAACTATGTCCCTTTGCTAGCAGGTAGTGAGATTTCAGTGATTTTTTGCTAAACAATCAGTCCTAACTATCCTGACATGATGCGAGCTGTAGTTCTGCTCAGTATCATTTCATGGTGACCATCTCCAAAGAGCCCTGGAAGTAAAGGGGGAAATGCTGGGCACTGATACCAGTTAAGAGACAGCCTCTACCACTCCACATTTGACATACAGCCTCCCCTTCCCAGACAGCTTCCCCTGTCATGAAGACTGGGATAACCATGTAGGTCGTCTTCTGCGCTGGCTATGATATACAACAAGGCCTTTCTGAAAGCATTACGTGATCTTTGTATTCACTACTCAATGTATTTTAATCATCATAGTGAAAGCAGAGGCACAGCTGCAGAATTATACAACATCAGAGCAGAGGTTTTCCATCAGGATCAGCAAACTACTTCTGGGGAGTCCAAGGAAAGGTCACCAAGAAAATCAAGCCAATCATCAGTAGCTTTAATCCACTGTAGAGGTGTCAATTATCTTTATTACAAAAAATTTTTAGATCTGTGAATTAAAACATATTCTTAAAGTAACTTTTGTTAGGGCAATGCCCAGAAAAACAAAAGCAAATTCAAAATGTCTAGTCGTGATTCAGATAAAAGTCTCTCTTCTGTCAGTGTCTGAAATCACGTGCCTGCTGCGGCATTTCAGGACCAGTCTGTATCCTTCCTCTACTTCTAATACTCGTAATATGGAAAATCCACCTGAAAACCAGAACCAACTATTCAGAGAAAGAGAGGGCCTTTGAGAGTCTCTATATCTAAAGTAAGAATGGTAGTTTTTAGAAAAATATTAACAGGATTTGCAGTATTTTCTCCTTATCGGGATCATACTGTGTAACGGCATAGTTTCTAGGACATCAGTTAGACCCAAACCTCTTGCTGTGCTTTGTATCCATAGCTTAAAAGGGTGTATGAAATCAAGGTAAATGTGTTTGAAATAAGTAGCCTTAGTTTGTAAATAACCCAATCTTGAAAAGTTAAATAAAAACCAAGCAAAATCCCACTATCCAAGCAAATATGCTAACAGACCTATATTGAAATCCTGGCTTCATACCCCAAAAGACACTTGATAATCCTCTCTGGTGTCTCTCATTTATTGGGCTATACTGGAAGGTGTTTACTTGGACCTTTATGATGACTTTAAATGGCTAGGCAAAACACATTTACATGCCCTGCCATGTCAGAAGGTCATATGTTTTTCTGTTACACGCTTTTCAGAATACCTCAGGATTAGCATGCTATTTACACTGATTGCACTTGAGAAACAGACAGGGCCTAAACAGTTCTGGAACTACTGAGACATAACAAGGTATCTGTTTATTTTACATTCTTCAAAAAACTTTCTTGATCAAGCCTTATTTGTAAGCCACCACAGCATGATAGTGTTGATAGTGCTATCCCTGAACAATTCTTAACCTCCAGACAGAAGCCCATAACAAATCTAGCGGTTTACAGTAATGTGCCAAACAAGAATTCCTCACCCATTTCTTCCGTCTCACCTCCCCCCCCCAGTCTCCTCTGTGTGCAGATCCTGTCCCCCATTGCTCTGCCCACCATTTCACTGATTCACTTTGCTTTACCACCTTTTACAGGTAGAGAGGATATGCTGTAGCCAGTCCCATAAATCTTGAAACTCTTGCTGGAGCTAGTTAAGACCAAACATGTTTGTGGGTAAATTTCACTTGAAAAATACTAGCAAAGGTAGATCACTACTGAGGTACTTTAATACTGCACTAAGTACCTGAAAAAAATAGATTTCTTCTGAGTTCCTCCATCCTTCATCACCCAAATACTGAGAAAGAATCTAGATTACCTTAGCTTTTCTCAAAGAAATGCCTGGACACAAAGAAGATCTTCTGGGGATCACCAAGGGATGAGGGAAAACTACTCTTTAGCAGCCGCAGAAAAGATAGGAAAGGATTTAAGAATGCATTTAACCCAGTCAATATCTGTTTGTTAACAGAGGAACAGTTTCCCCTCCTGAATTTCCCCTTTAACTGAGGTTAACAGAAATCCACTCCGCTCCATAGCACAAGGAAGACCACAATTCAACCCAACAATAGCCTATTGGTATAACAAGCCATGTGCATGTTGCCAGAACTGAGGCAGGGATCGGGGCTGACAAAGAAGATCAACACCATGGACTTATGTAGATACAATCCATTCAACTCCAGTAAGCTCATTTAATTTCCACAGATTTCGGTAAATTTCTAGCTGAATGTTTATGTTGTCACTGGTGTAATCTACCCTACCTGAAATTCAGTCCAACACAGCCATGCTGTATTATCCTTTTTTTTTGGCCTGCAATTGAAACAGAAATCAAAACCGGTTCTTGAGAAGGTCTAGATGTAGTTGACTTTGGGATTAGGGGGGAAAAAAAACCCCAACCAAACAAAAAGCAGTAAAAGGTCTGTACTCCTAAAAACATACCTCTGTCTCTTACATCAGGAGACAGGTGAGGCATCATCCACCCTGTTTGGAATAAAGGGCTTATCTGAGGGATGACAAGAATTTCTGGGGCCAGAATAAGCATGTTAGGGAAAACCCATTTCTTCCTCTTCAGTGTAACAAAGGGGCTCTGTTATAGGTACCAGTTATATCATTAAAACTTGTGTGAGATGACAGCATACAGAACAAGCAATCTTTTACCTGTCCCACTAAGGATCTGGAGTTGTCAGGACCCTGAGGGCACCATCAGCCCTTATCGGCACAGACCAGTCTCACGTGGGAGCTCCATGCACCCCTGCCTACGGCCCGGCATGCCCATTTAGGCTGGGGCCTGGGCCTTTGCTCTTTACCTGAACTTTGCTGTAGGCGTGCCTGTCTGCAGCCCTGCCTCTGGGCCCATTTCCTGGACTGACTTAGGCTTCAGGCAGCTTGTCTCCTGGAAAGACGTCTCGTATATATGCTGGAGCTTGTACCCATGGACTTTGGACCCCTGCTGTCACTTTGTCTGCAGCCCTGTCTTTTCCACTCCTGGATGGAGCCTCATCGCTCCACCTTGCCCGGGCCTGTCAGCAGACCCTGTTACCAGCACTGGGCTCTGCCTGTCATGCCCAGGCCCTGTGGGACTATGGCCCACTGGTGAGGGCACCGCCTGCACTGGCATCACCCTTGCGTCCTGGCTTGCCTCAGCTCCCAGCCCTTGCTGTGCCCTGCAAAGAGGCTAATGCGTAGTGGTTGCAGGAAAAGATTTAAAAATAAACGGAAACATTCTTAACTTCTTGTAACTGGTGACTGGACAGGTCCTTTCTGGGACACCCTCCACGCTGTCCATAACCACAACCTAAGTTGATTTCCAAGCCTTTAAGCATGGCCTTAGGACAGATCTTTGGCAGTTTGGTGAGGGCCTTAGCCCAGTAATAGATCAACAGCTTTAATGCAGAGATACAGAAAATGTAATCTGAGATACTAACAGTTTTGTAACATATAAGACATGAATCATTTTGTGGAAGAAGGTGAAAGAGAGGAAAAGAACCTGTGTTTGCATTTATAGGAGAAAACTTAATGGTAATGTATTACTTTTACTCTTCCACACTAAAGTAGAAGAAAAGCTCTTGATGTGTTAAACACAGCATTCCCCAACCATAAGATTATATGCATTTAAAATGCATGGTGAGGAAAGTGAAGAGGGCCAGAGTTAAGCCATTCAATTGATAAACAGATGATACATTCAGAATAGAGGAATGTTCCCCCGCCGGAGCACCCTAAGTCATGCCCTTCAGCTTTGTAATTAATTTTTTTTGTCTCTGTTCAGCTGTGCTCACATTTTTTATCTCACAGAAGATCTCCAAAGCCCACTTGGGGATAAAGTAAGCTTATATGGAGGAAAGAATAGTGAGGTTAGTAGGTACTGCTATGCAGGTTGCTAGCCTTACATAGTCTTTACCCTTAGTACTACCTACAATTTGAGACAGTTATTTCATTTTAGTATTCATCTTTAATACTCAACAGGCTCATCTTCAGGAATAGCCAAACCTTTAAAATTATGTCAACAGTAACTGGCAAAAATCCACCATTAACATGCCAGTACTCTTGAACTTCAGTCCAATAAACCAATTAAAACATTTTAAGACCAAATCCTGCCAAGCACTGGAATTCATCTCTGTTGCATAAATGTGGCATGATGTCATAAAGACACACCATCTAAGTAGACCAACATACTTTGTGGAGATGTTTCAATGATAGGACCTCACTGATATATCAGTGCCAGTTTCAGAAGAACTGGTTATAATAACCTGCACCAGACAGAAGATGAAGAACTGGTGACTGCAAATAAATACCTGGTGGACAAGTCCTTATTAGAACCAACTGGCAGAATGAAATAGACACAGTTAGGAACCAGAAAAACATAAAATGTAATGGAAGAGTGAAGGACTTATTTGTCCCTCTACTTCTGCTAAGACTGACTTGAGATATCTCACAGCAAAATAAAGGCGCTTAGGAAAATAAAGGTTTCTTGAAAAGTAAGCTGCAGGCATTTTGTGGCTCAATCTCTTACTTTTTCTGTAATTTAACTGTGGGATATTATTGGCACAGGCATCTCATTGCAGGAAACATAAAAACATTATTAGCCAATAAGGAAGTATTGCTAAGAATGAACTAATCATGGGTTAGCACAAGAAAAGCCCAAAGTCCACTTTTAAATTAGTAACAATAACTTAATAGTTCCCAATAACTCTACTTTTATGTACAGTGAAATGGGTTCTGCTTGGCCTAGCTGGCTATATATTCTACTGCACAGTCCCCCTCTCCACCTCCTACCATTTCCGCATTTCTGCTGTCTTTCCCCATTTCCTAGCCTTTGTATCAATGAAATCCAAGGTGCACTGGCAATTTACTGTGGCTGTACCTGAAATCAAACATTCTTCTCCCTTTGCTGATCTAGCCATGATGTCACATGAAGAATTCTGTTAATATTTTCACTCTCTCACTTACTATAAATATTTATCAATTTCTCATGTGACTATTACACCAAGTGTCTCTGGAATTACACAACATTTGAGCTGGACAGAATGCTAATATGGTCATTACATTCATTCTACTCAAACACAAATTTTTTTTTTAGTTTATTCTGTTTCTACTCTTGAGTTTGCAAAAGTAGCCCTGGCTTCTATTACCACCCTACTCCTTACAACAAAGTACTGCAAGTACAAAAACCTTTATCACGTGTTTAAAGTTATTTTTGCTCCTTTACTAGTCTCTGCAAATCACACCTGCAAAACTGACAACAAGAAGTTTAGAGGGGACAAGATTTACTATTTGAATCACACTGGAAGAATGATCTATGAAAACAGGGGCACACTAACTACTAGGTCCTACCTCTTCCCCATCACTCCAAAACCCTTTTATCCAACCAATGCCTGAGGACCCTTGTCTACATGTCTTCAGAAAACTCAGGTTTAGGGTTGAGAAAAAGAGAAAGCATAGAGTTGCACTGTGAGTGGGGCTGGGAAGGGGCTGCCAAAAGAAAGTGGGAGCTGCATGGAGACTGGCCCTGGTAGAAATCTTCCATTTGGGCAACAGTATCAAACTTATGGCTTCCCAGGAAAATTAAAGCTCAGCTTCCAGTTGATGGACAGAGGAAGTTTAGAGCTATAGCATCTGTAGAGCTCAAAGAGTCAGAAGGCCTTGTTTTAGCATGTCCACCTTTCCTCACCTCCTGAGTTTCTGTACACTGAACTCAGCATTAAGTACTAGCTCGCGCAATTTCCTTTTTATAAACCCAGTATACTTGCATAAGGAATGTGCCGTTCCATCCTCTCTTTTTTGCCCTCTGATTTTCTGCACAGCTGAAGCTGTAACAGTCTGCTTGTATAAAGCAATCTGAGATATCTATATACCTGAGAACACTCTTCAGGCATGAAGAAGTATTTCAACTAGATTTGTCCATCATACCCACAAAACCAAACCATCTCTGTTCTTTCCAAGCAAATAATCTAGGAACCTTCCAATGGAGGCAAGACTTGATCACATCATCCCTCTTCTACTCCAGTGACTGTAGGAACTTCCACTCTTAAGATGGGATTGGCCTTCTTGCAAGTATTGCAGCACCTGAAATCCATAGATGTCACAGGAGCCTGATTCTCTGCAAGTTTTGTGTCAGGCACCTAAACAGGACCAGTGCTTTTTTGCTACATTAAAGTGCAGTATTAAAACATATGCCCTAAATAAACTCCACAGGAATTACCTTCCCTCACTATTCATCCAGACAGAACAGAGGGGAAAAAAAGTAGGAACTCCTTTCCTTCAGCACAGAATTTAGACCAACCCAGTATTTCTATTTTTAATTACATCTATGATATTTCCTGTGGGTATAAGTCATGAATGCAGTTCCAGTATGCTGGGAGCAACATAAATATAGTAATTCCCAAAGGGATCTTATAGCTGTTATGCATGGGTCAGAGATTCCGTGAAATGCAAAATCTGACACGTTAAAAGCTTTTTAGCCCACATCCTTCCCTTCCCTTTCCTTTTCAAAGACAGAGTTAATGGATACTGAACAATGTTGCCCCAAATTTTGCCCACAAGGTATGGAAGTAGTAACTCAATTGAAATAAAGTAATATTCAGCTATAAGCAACCACCCGGTTCTATCTCACTCAGGAAATGCATCAGAAATTCCTTTTTCATCCAAATTAACTTATCTGCCACTTCATGCTGACAGCTGTGCAACTGAAGACAAGACACATGGAATTGTTTCCTCTGCAAATCATTCTAAGGATGGGAAGGAGGAGTGCAACTTCACACCGCAGCATACAAGTCTTGCTTCCTCCTGATTTCTTGCCTCTTATTTTCACGTGAGATCACTCAAAAGGAGTTAAGTAAGCTCTTCCCCTTACCAAATCTGATTATCAGCCCATAAAAATGCAAAAGATTCTGCACGTACCTCTGATCGCAGTCTGGTGAAGGAAAAACACTCATCAGCTGCTTCTCTCAGGAACAATGTTCTGTTTTAAAATAAATAAAAAAGACTTTAAACAGTGCTTCTCTCTCTCTTCTTCCCTAATGGTAGCCTCCATCAGTGTTCGTAAACATTTACTTAGCAGGAGCACCTTCGCTCTTCAGAACCAAGGTAATGATTACATTACACTAACCATGGCGTGAGGACAGAACGAGGCCATGACAACAGCCGTGCTGGCACTGACTAGACGATGACGTAGGGTTGCACTGCAGCAGACTCGGTTGTGCAAGAGTGAGAAAGAGTGGGGCGAGATGAGAAAGACAAGTGCGGGGGGGGGAAAAAACACCAACCAAAACCATCCAACAACCCAGGAACCTGGATTTAAAGGTAAACCACAAAGCAAAAAGAAAGTTCACAGAACACGCAAATATGCAGTATGAGCTGAGAGAATTGGACATGCCAGCATAGGCCTAATGGGATTTCTCACGTCTGTCCATTAATACCCTTGCCTTTGAAACAGCCAACAAAGCAAACTATAAGATGCTGCCTTCTTTAGTCTTAGCCACAGCTAAATCAGTTCAGTAAAACTTCAGTGGTGTGACAAAGTCTGTGTAATCTATTGCCAAAGCCTTAAAGAGTCAGGACCATTAGGTATACTGTGAAACAAACCCAAACCACCGAAGGACAGAGTTACACCCTTCCTCCACCCCTCTACCTGGCTAGCGATCACACAGAGGAAAGTACTTTGTGAAGCTAACTGAAGCTCGGGAAACTTCTGTGCAGGAGTAGCTTGCCAGTGAGAGTGCCTCAGCGGAGTCAGCGAAATCCCAAGGGAGGGCACAGATTAGAACAGGGTTGGGGCTAAAAGGCTAATTTTACTATACCTGTTGGACAGCCCCTAAAGGCTGCCCTTCCGCATCAGCCGTGTCTTAACTACACAAGTCCTCTCCGGTAGCTTTCCAGCTCACACAGACCTTGATTCAGCAAAATCTCTGACCTTTGAGTTTCCGATAATCTTTAATACCTCTACAGCCAATTAGTAAACAAGCAAGAACCACACTGTGCTGCCCATAAATATAACCGGTGCGCCCAGCTCCATGCCCTCCTCACAAATTTACAACAAGAGCAAAACTTTCTCTTTTCCTTTTTTCTGATTAGATGAAGATTAGTTTAGGAAAAAAGTACCTATCCTTCTTCAGCCTTCCTCAGTACACAACTCTGCTCCTTTATTTTGATCCATAATTCTTATGTTTCTCCACTAAACAGTTTGAGAAGGCAGAATGAGAAGCCCTGCACTCCTGGCCTCCACAGATCCCAAAACACCAGGGTAAACATCAAAACAGCCAGATGCAACAGCAAAGCAACTGAACTACAAAAGGGGTGAATGTTTGATGTCACTGTAAAAGGAATAGACAACTAAAGAAATGTTTTTCATAGAACTGTGACAATCCAGTAAAACCCACTGAGGAAAACAATCAAATTAGGAGGTTGCTTATTAGTAGAATTTATATGATGGCAGTGGATAGGACTCTCACATATCCACTACCTCCATGGTAGTTGTTACGACCCACACAAGCAGAAACACCAACATCCTACTAATGGAATTTAAGTTTCCCATAGGGGTTGGCTGTCCCCTGATGTTTCACTACAACATACCTTGCGCTTTCTGATGCGGACTATTACCGAAGTGGTGACTTGGACAAAGCTGGTCTAGTTGGTTTTACTTTCCAGAATACAGCAGACTTGAGAAAACCCAAAAGGATCAACAGATCACAAATGTGGCGGGGACACTCAAAGGGGAACATAAGCTACAAATGATTTTCTCTTCAGCTTTATAAATGCAACTCGCTCACACTTACAGAAGCTCAGAAACCGTTATATCAATGAGGTAAAGAAACTCCTGCTCTTTACAGTCCCATGGTTTTCCACTAAGACATGTCACAACTGATAGAAGTAGAAACACAATAGGGCAGGGTAAGAGAAGAGGCAGAATTTAACACCAGTTGAATAGGGTAGCAAGGAATTTAAACTGAATGCAATAATTCATATGTAGCCAGTGAAGAAACACGAAGAACAGAGTGACATTATCAAGCAGATAGATTTTTTCCATCAATAGAATATGACCGGAACTGGCCAAATCTGATTTCACTGCAAGGTTTATTTTAAAGAACCTTAAACTAAAGGAGTGGTTTAAAGCAACGGTAAAGGGATGCTGCTGCTGTCATTTCCACAGAAAGCCAAGTGAGGTGGCAAAAACCTTGCCTAACGATTTCCCATTTCCCTCCTCCATACATACTCATCTGCCTCTGTCGTCCATGAGAAGCAAACAGATCTGTATGTTTGGAAAGCCCTGAGCACAAAGTGCACGTTACCACCATTACCAACAGCTGCTAAGCACCACCTCCCAAATGATTATCAGAGAAGGCAACACCACATTTCATCTCTACTCATCAAAGCATTTACTAATGGAAATGAACCTCTGCCCAGCACACAAGCAATTCTGGAAAGACGTCATTAACTCTAGGAGCATCAAATCTTTTCCCATGTTTGCATTTAGTTTCAAATTTACCAGCTATAACAGCAAAGTGGGAACGCTCGGGAGCTTGTGCTGCAGCCATGGAGGCTCCTGCAGCGGCTCCCGTTAGCAGGGTGCATGCCGTATGGAGACTCAATAAGCAATGGCATTTGTATTGCTCACAGTTTTATTTCTTTAAACATCAGCCAAACTGGAAGTTTCACTTCACTTTTTACTTCACAAAAAAAGGCCAAACCCGAGCATAACAGATGCTGTCTGGAATGCTCAGGACATATACAAAAGCATGCGTGTGGTCTCCTTCACCATTATGAGATAAAACAGCTTTCAGGAAAATGAGAAGGGTGCTTAGTTTTTCTAAACATAAAAACGTTAATATTTACACTAATCAAATACAACAGGGTCCACTTAGTCAGAAAAACAGTATTCACATGGGAGCCCAACCAAGTAGAACTATTTTCCCATGAAGATCTTATCCTCAGTCTGGGCAAACAACCCAAGCCACGGTAGAAGACAACAGTTCTGCTCTATATGTCTGCAGAAATTACACCAAAGAAACACAGCAGTCCTTAGTCTTGTCAAATAAGGGGGGTCAACAAAACCACTACCATGGCTTTCTGGAGGGCAGTCTTTGGCCTGTTTGGGACGCTGGTTGACAGAGTCCCTGGGAGGCAGTCCTGAGGGCAAAGGGGTGCAGGAAGGCTGGGCACTCTTCAAGACGGAAACCTCAAAGGCGCAGCAGCAGGCTGTCCCCAAGTGCCACAAGACGAACCGCGGCCTGGCTGAAAAGGGAGCTTTTGCTGGGACTCAGGAAAAAAAACCAGAGTTTACCACTTTTGGAGGAAGGGGCAGGCAACTCAAGAAGAGTACAGGGATCTCGTTAGGTCATGCAGAGAGAAAAGCAGAAAGGCAAAAGCCCAGCTAGAACTCAGTCTGGCTGCTGTTGTAAGAGAAGAAAAAGGCAGAGCCACCTGAGGAAGGAGAAGCATCGATTCGATAATGTAAAGCAAATGTCTTAGCATGGTTCATCATTCAGCCAATGCCTACTTCAGATCTTGGATGTCCTCGTGTGGTATCACCCTGCCTGCACACAACAAAGGAAAGGATTCCTCCCTATAGGCCTGATCGTGGCGTGGCGGGCATGTGACCGAGACCCTGTCTGCCATCAGCACGGCTGTGCTTACATGCTGGCCCTGACTGCTCCAGCAGACCACCTTTAGAAAGGCCAGTGCAAGCAACGAAATGTTAAAACTGTAATGCTATCTGTCTTTGCCTCTGCCCTTTTCTCTCCTGCTATCATCTAGCTGTATGTCTCCCAACAAGCAAAAAAGCAAACCAACACCAATGAAAGCCAATGGGGAAAAAGATATCATTAACATCCTTCTTCCCAACGCTACAGCCTAGCAGCTAAAATCTCGCCATCTTTATGAGAATACAACTGTAAAAAAGGGGGGAATGAGTACAACTAAAACATTAGGAAAAGATCTCTACTCCTTCTCTTTTGCTTTCTGCTCTCATCACATGGGTAGGAAGGAAACAGCTTTCTCAGCTGATGAACTTCCATTGCTACAATTCTCTCTCTCCCCCCTTCTTTGTTTCTGACTGTTCCTCAATGAGAAAAGAATGGTATTGAATAGGGAAAAACTATGATTTATTAGACAGCTACATCTTAAAAAACTGTCAGTTTCCATCCTGCCACAGAGCCGCAGCCCTCTGACAGCAATGCTGTAATTAAGCTGATAGCACTGATCATTCTCTGAATTACTGGGTTAAAGTAGCAGCGCACTGCATTTAAACCTCTCACCCCATTCAGATCATTTAAACAATTCTGCTCAGGGCTTGTTTAGGCTAATCCTACCCAAAGCATTCAAAATTAAGAGCACCCAAAAGAACTAAAGACACCTGGTTTGGTACTAGTCTTTCCCTGGTCTTAGTAAACCGTGGCTCATAGAGACAAAGCAATGCCCTATCTCCCTTATACCAGTCATAAAGCCATCGTTATCTTAAGTAAAATAGCATTTAAAAGAAATAGCAAACAAGTAACGGGATTAATGAAAGGCAATCATGTGTAAGGTTTCCAGACAGCCTGAAAACACCTAGGAGCCCAAATCCCACAGGAATGAACTTAATGTCAACAGAAAGATATGCAAAGGCTTTGTGCCTAAACGGTGACCCCCAATTTACAGTGAAGTTGACAGCTACCATGGAGAATTTCAAAAGGAAGAGGGTCATTTATTCCTCTCATTTTATTCCTCCCTTAAATAAAGCAAATTAAGTCAGAAGCCTGCTGACTTTAAGTCCATGTAATTCCTTCTCTACATTTTTCATTTATCATTGTCAATATTTGATCTGGACAGTGTTGCCTCTTCAGGCTCCTTATGCTTGCTTTTATCTCTGTCTTATCATAAAGCGAAGGGCACTCTACATTGCAGAGAAGATTCCTCCAATATCTAAGACGATGGGGGGAACGACACCAAAATATAAATGGCTCCTTACTTAACCCCACAAACGTGCCTACAGTGTTATGAATTGGCAATTCCAAGTTATGATTCACCTCCACCAAGGAGCTAATTAAAACTAAAATTAACATCGCTCATTTTTTATAAATTGAAAAACCAATAAAGCCAATAATCTATACTCAAATAAAAGGTATAAAACACATGTTTAATATGACTGTAAAGACACAGTGCAATAAAGAAAATGGAGTTTTACCCATAATTCAGTTCTAACTTGAGGTTTAAACAGCTCTCCTTGTATGTGCTTTGAGGTTCATAGTAGTAACTTCCCATACGCCCAATAGGTGGCCATAGCATGGCTGGCTGTACGGAAAAGATACACAATGAGAAGAGATACTCCATCCAATAAACCAAATAAAAACTGCAGATACAGGGCTTCTTCCTGGATGCAAACACACAAAGCTGAATTAAATAAAAATCTGGAAAAATAAATAAGACATCTTGAAGCCAAATTGTGAAAGGGTAAGGCTTGTTAGCAGATTGGCTGTATCCGCACCTGTTTAATTAGGTGCATTTTGCCTTTTTCAGTAGGGGAGAGGAAGAAAATTGGCACACATGGAAACAGAAAACAGGTTAAAATAATTCATGCTTTCAGGGGGATGAGGGGAAAGAAGAAATCAAAACTTCTTACTCAATCACCTTTCACATGCTCAGCCAACACTCAGCCCAAAGTCAGCTTAGCCAATGATCAGAAACAGACACACATCTTCAGGATCTTTCCTCCACTTTGAGGTATGATAACTTACTTTCTCTTTCCACACAGTTTTCTCACGCTCCGCTCCTCACTGCTGCTGCTTTCCAAAATGCCTCTCTACCCAGCCACTGGTAGCAAAGGCTGCAGATACAGTCAGCTGGTGAGGAACGCACCAATGCAGAACACGCTCTTCCATCCTCCCTGGGGGTTCCCAACAGCTGAGGTTGGCTATATTAATGCCGAATTATCACCAAACTTTCCCACAAATGGAGATAGATACTTGAACCATCCACAGAAGTCTCCACTACCATATGACCTTGTTTGGAAGAATATTTAGATTCTCTATTTTAACTCTGCCTACCATCCTCTCTTCCTTTATATTTTGTGGGGTGCAGAAGTAAAACAACATGATACACAAATCAATTTTAAAAGACTATAAATGGTGCAGCTGCTTGATCCTATTTTTCATTTTGCCTGGAAAAAAAAGAAGTCTTTGCATGAACCAGTAATTCTCATTCTCCTTATTTTCCACAATGCTACAGATTGTGGCTACTGAAAGAGTAGCGCCAGAACAACGTGAGGAGTATCAATTCTTTCAATGCTACAGGTGCAAGGACTTGGCCACATCCTTTCACTTGGTATTTTGAAGTCAACAATCTGACTGTGGTTGAATTGTCAGGAAGAATGGCATCTGAAAAAAGGTACACATGATCAACGAACCCGAGCTCAAGGAACACTGTAAATACTTTGAGATCAGTAGTCAGAAAAGCCTGCAGATTCTCTAGGACACTGGGTTATGATCGGGGAGAAGTGTCAGTACTTACAGATTGACTCATGGAAGCACGACTAAAGCAGCTCCATGCGGCAATGTTTGAGAGTCGCTGACCCAGAAAGGCACTAAAGCAAAGCTGTACGTAACACTCCCAATGCCGGCACTCAGCTCCGCGCTCTGCTGCTGGAAGGAAAACACTGCACAGAGCTCCACAATTTCATAGTTCACATAAACACCTAAGGGAGCTTTTGTGCTTGAACTGAAATGAAAATTTCTACTTCCCTTCTTAATTTCTGTTCATACCTCAAGCTAAAAGCTCTCTGCTGCCTTCCTGCTTTCTCTTCCCCCGTCTTATTCTCCCTTTCACAGTGATTCTGAGTCAATCAGTGAATAAATTCCCTGTGCTTCCATGACTTTCCTGGCTTCACTGGAACACCAGCGAAGGCCCCCTTCCCACTCCTCTCTCATCCCAAGAGATTGAAGCATACACAACTTTCCCTGAGCATCATTTCGGAGTAAGGACACACTTGTGTTTGTAAGAGAGGCATCCAGCCAACTGGAGGTTTCTCTATGGCTTCACTAAGTGCAAAGCCTTTTAGACTTGTAGATTGAGCCAAAACCCTGACCTACCATGCCCTTGTGGGACCAACAATACTCTTCCACTACTTAAGAGAAAATACACAAACTGTCTGCTTAAAACGCATGCAACGTGGCAATTGAATATTATAACTGTATACTATCAAACAGTTTGATATACTATCAAATGGTGTTTCAGTAGAAGAAACACTGCAGGGTCTGGTGTGCAGTACAGATTTTAAGACTTTCAATCATTCTGCCCCACTTTAAGGCAGGTAGAAAAAAAATATGCAAAAGTAGAAGCTTCATTTTGAGCTTTAGACCACATTTACATGCCAGCGTGAGAATCTGATCTAATGCTTGTCACAACCACCGGAGGTATTTCCACTGAACTCAACAAGCACAGGGTCAGGATTTAAATTTATGTTGTGCCAGTATTTGTACATACATTTATGTATACAAACACCATGCTGTGCAGTATTATAATTATTTTTTGGCATGGAAATGTCTAAGCATTACACATGAATCACAGCAAAGGGTGGGGGTTTTTTTAATAATATTTAAAAACTTCTTTCTCCTTTGGGACCCAACCATAACGCATTCTTATCTCTGTAATAACATAAGATTTTCACCTCACTAATCTTCTCCCCTCCTCAATACAAAAAGAGAATTTGCAAAGCGGATGACTAACCAAACCCCTTATAGCTAAGGCTCACTCTGCTTAGGTATTTTGACACTCCTAAGCTATATTTTTCTACTCATTTTTTTGAAAATGCATGTTCCTTTTGTTTCAACAGATTTACAATTCACAAAGTCAGAGACAGTGCCCCATCTGAGTTACCTCATAAATCAGCAAAAACGTCAGGGGAAACTGACTTTTTTATCCTAGCAGTGCAAACAGAAATTGCCCTTGTCCAGCCTTATTTACCAGACCATCTTGCCGGTGAACTGCATAACCTCGCACTGCGTCCTGAACGCATCCGTGCTCCTGCGGACCTAGGCAGTTACAGATTATAGGGCTTTTCATGGGAAACACTTTTTTTTCTTATTCCTTCCCTTAGCTTAACTACCAGTCCAACCTGAACAGCATAAAACCAGACAAAAGGGAAATAATTTCCCAAATACCAACACTCATACCACTTTGTACCTCTGCCATCTCACCCTTGCCCAGACTTAAGTCTGACTCAACTGCCAGAAGAAAACCAGAGCTGTTTAAATACATTAGCATTTAAGTCCTGTGTCAACAGAATAATAGCAAAGGTCTCCCTAAAACAAGCTAAGTAAAATTTTTCTTATTTGCAGGACAGCAAAATGGAGGAACAGAGCACAAGCTTGGACACTTACCATGTCAGCAGCAAAATCAGGAGTGTGAGGTTGCAAGAACAGAGTTCAGAGGCTCCTAACCCATTGCCTTTTTGCCTCTGGAGCACTAATTTCTGCCTGCCCAGAGCACCCTGCTGACTTTTTGCGTCACATGGAGCACAGGCCAGACTGTGCAGTCTCTGAGGTTGTTGGCATAGCCAGGGCTGGGACCATGGGGCTCTCAAAGTTGTGTCTTCCAGGTGTCATCCTTTGTCACCACAAATATTAAATATCAAACGTTCGATACAGGGCACCTTCACGTGTTTACCAAAGGGAAAAGGCAGTCGCTTGATGCAAAAACAATCTTCCACTAAAAATCACTGTTCTTTCCTTTTTTCCTAGAACCTTCTTGTCAATTCCAGCTCAGCCTCAGTTATATCTTTTCACTACCAAAGAATGTCCCACACTGTGTCACAAAATCACGGAAAACATTTTTTTCCAGCAACAAGACAACTGATATCTTCTTACCAAGCAGAACAAGAATAGTTCTTCTAACAAAATCAGATTTTGCAAGTTATCAGAGCCATCTCTTCCCTGCTTCAATGGTGGCTGGATAACAGTTTTCTGTCCCTTTTGATGCCTTTTTTGTCTATCTCAGCTGGACTCAAGCTAGTAAGTTTCTCATTACTGAAATAACTATGCCAAGGTACTGGCAGATGGTCCTATGTTCCAAGCACATCTTCCCATTCCCTCCCTCCCAGAAGCCCTAATCTATACACAGTGTAATCGTCACAAAAACATATGCTCCCTGACAGAAAGCTTCCCTCCATTATCTCTGTTCTCTAGGGGATTGCCCCTGAAACCTCAGTGACATTAAGCAACTCCCTTCCTACGCAAGTCTCAGTTTCCTATATGCCTGAAAACACATTCACTAGGTCCTGGCCAAAGCACCTGTAATGAGACTTAAAGTCCTTGCTAATCTCTTCATAGTACTTTCCATAGCCTAGTCCATTACTAAGCAAAATGCACATGCACATATATATGCATATTAAAAAAAAAATATATATATGCCTCATATTTCTTACGTGTAATACTTTGCCAGTGCTTTATTTACAGGTCCCTCTAACAGTACAGAAGCCTTTCTCTTAGATGAAAAACCATATAGCATAATTTATTACATTGGTCACCAGTAAATCTCTTGTGCAGCACTTCCATTTAAATGCTGAGTGAGTCAGTCACTAATTGGGTATCTCATATATCTTAAAATAATCTGTTTCATCTACTGGCTCCCTCTCCCCCATCAATTTAACCAGATTATTGTGATTGATGAATTCATTAATACGGTCATTGTATCCCGAGAACGTAGCAACTTCTACAGAGAAAATTTCAGGAACGAAGAGCAAGTGTCTCCCTTTTGCACACAGATAGTTATGAGCGGAGGCATAAATGAATGCTGTCAGGTTCCCAGCTGTGGGGAGGGCAGCACAAAGGTTATTTCTAGACACCTAGGATCACTTTAGCTGGCTTTGCTGGAGCTCCTCAGAGAAGGCTAGGGGTATGATGGGCACAGACAGGCCACTATAATGTGAAGGGATGTTTTAGCTCTGCAAATGGACTCTGAACCTTCTGAAAAATAATTTCTTTCCAGAGGGAGAGAACATTTTATCGTCAGTTCTTCTCTGCATTTAACCCCAACAGTACCAAACATCTTTCCCCTGCTGCAGATAGGGGAAAACATTGACAGGAGGTAGAAAAGCCTCCCTTTAATCTTTGCTGCCTCCTTTTCAACTTCAAGCTGTACATCAACAACGTCAAAGTAAGACCTCCTCTCATATTGTGTAACACCTTAAATCACTCCTGATTGTTGTAGGGAATAACTTAAGCTTAGTAACTCCAAAATTACCTGCCTTACAAAAGGTGAAAGAGTTAAAAAGCACATTCATTTCTAGACTGAAACAAAACCTGATAGGTCAAATACAGGCAACGGTGGACAAGAAGAGAGAGTGAGAAACATTATTTAGCTAGGAGTAAAAATAACATAATTATGCTTCTGTAGCTTTTGTCATTCAGAAATAAAGGAGCCAAAGCAGTTGATAGTGCACCTTCCCAATCCAACCAAACAGTAAAGGACAGGAAAATAGAAGCACTTACCAGGGAAAAAAATAACTACAGGAAAGCATGCAACAGCACTGCTCAAGCACCCAGGAGCTGTGACCTGATATAAATGACCTCCACCTGTGCTTACTAGTTGGCTTAAATGGTATTCACAAATGAGACAATTCTGCCTTTAGCTGTAACTTCATATCTTTCTAAAAGCATCATAAACCAGATAAAAAATCATATTACTTAACAATATGGTAAGACACCAAATTCCTAGGGAGAAAACCTAGTCTCTACCTTTTGCTGTCTGTCAGAGCAACATCCAAGATGACACGGAGCATCTGAGGATCAAAAAGGCTCTCGGTGAGCATCTGTCAAGTGGAGAATTTGGATGAGGATTGCTTTGGGAGCATGGTCAGCCCTGTAAACAGCAGCAAGCAAACAGGAAAGGCTACTTGTTGGAGCAATGCACAATAGGCTTCCAGAAACTAAACACTCCCTACGTAATTAAAGCAATTTATTACAGTTATGTGGCTTCACACATTTGCAAATGCATTTCCTCCTTTTCAGTCTCGGAGTGATGTGCATATTCATGCAAACTGAAAGGAAATATGTAAACAGTTTTGAAAATACAAGAAGAAAGTGTGAGAACGGAACATTTGATATGGCATTATCTTGCAAATGCCTCCAGATTCCTCTCTGGTCACTGTGTGGGCAGCACATTCCCAGGGCAGAGAGCGGGGTGGGCGGGAGAAGGGGGACTGTAAAGCTATTCATGAATTGCATTTTGTCTTTTCCCACTGAGGTTCATTGGTGACCTACTGGAGCACTCGGGAGGAGAGAGGGCTTGTTCCTGCAGGAAACACAGGCACAAGGAACCTCCATTGCCCATTGCCCATCACGCTGGAGGGGGCCATGCCAAGGGAGCGTGGCCCTCTTGCCAACTCCCTGCCCACACAGGGCCTTTCAATTGCTCTGCTCGGGCTGCTCGCCCACTTTGCACTCTCTCATTCGGAGGTACCATACGCAATCATTCCAGAAGAAAGTCTATCCACCACAATGAAATTTTTGTAAACCGGGCAGTCCTTTCCGTAGCCCCTGCATAAATAAAAATATATTGTCTCCATCGCCTAGACTTCCCCTGACCCCACCGAAGTTCATAGATGTAAGCAACAGCTCCCTGAGACAGGTGAACTGAAGAGGACAGTGGAGGACCTGTGCTCATCACAGCTATGCTGACCAACAAGGCCTTGGGGTGCCCAGTGCTGGCAAAATAAAGTCTCCACGTGCTGCATCATACACCTAGCTGCTTTAAACACAGGAACCATCCTACATCTCCTTGCTATGGAAATTCCCCATCACACAGCACGTTATTTTTTCCAACTGCAGACACTGGTAGAAGTAGAAATGCAGCTTACTAGGAAAGGACTCTACCCAGGATTTTCCTCTCGACCATCCTCTGCCAGCAGATCCTCCTTCCCCCCATTCACCAGTACCCTCTGTAGTGCAGGGCAGCTCCATAAACCAAGGCAATGCCAGAAAGCAAGGCCTGTCTGGAGCTCTGAAGACAGGGATACATTTTGAAGCCATGGTATATAAAAAAATGTGCAGTTGCTGAAAAGTGATGATAAGCCCCAAGTACATTACTGGTGTAGGCTGGCTATGGACAGAACAGCACTGAATAGTGCCCACAAGGTAGGAGGTAAAGGAAGAGGGTGGAAAAAGCGGGAAACACAGATGGAGACTCTGGGTAACTGGTTTACTGCACAGCCCACCATTACTCCAGGTACCCCTTACAGCAGAGGGATGTGGAGATGACAGTGCTGTGGTCCAGCCCTGGCCCCTTTCAAAATGTTCTCCTTGGGAGAGGCACCAAGATGCACTCATGCACAGTAGCCTGTAAAAGCAGTAAGACGACTGAGGTCTTCTGAGTTCAGGGTTAATTTCTGTCCCATTTTTAGACTGGTAACATCTGGGGCTCAAGAGACTGATGTAGGATGAAGAATGATATAAAAGAGAGAGAAAATTACTCAGCCATGTAAGAAGAGAACGACATAACAAGCAAAACTGAAATGCAATAGAATGACAGAAGTCACTAGGCAGTGACCACAGTGGGCTGTAAACCAGAGTACATCACATTAATAGGTAGGAAAAGATTTGTCATATGCAGAGGATTACATAGAGTCTAATAAAAACATTCTGTATTAAGAGAAAAACATAACCCAATTCATATGGAAACAACTTTCAGGTTATACAAATCATGGTACAAAAAGCAGAACACAAATTCAGGAAAAATGGCATGTAACTGACATAAAGCAAACTGTCAGTAAAATCTGATAGAATCATAACCCTGGCAAAGAGCAAATATATCTATTTGAACTAATAAAATGTAACAGTAGGAAAATATTTTAAAGATTTGAAGTAGCAAACACTGTACTCTATAAAAGCAGGAACGGTGGCACAGTGAGTTTCTGATTAATAAACCTGACTTCGGTAGCTTGCACATGAGTTAAGGGTTTGGTTTTTGTGCAGCATTCATAGAGCATCCAGAACAGCTGGCACCTGATCTGTGATGAGGACTTTATGCACTTTGGCAATACAAACAAATGGTAATCCAAACAGTAATTTCATACATACGTATTCCCCTCAGAAAAATCGAATTAAGAAGAAGAAACATTATGATACATTATATTTAAGATTAATAAAAGCAAAGTACTAAACAGTGAAAATTTTAACCACTTATACTTTTTTTTAAACAGGTTAATAAATAAATTACTGACTCAAAAAAGGGGGAAAACTAGACAGCTTCATGAAGGCACGCTGTGTGCCTAATAAGTAGCGACAGTAAAAAACGCAGTAAAAACGCAAATGGTTATGTTGATGTATAAAGAATTAAAAGGTGAGTAGTACAATAACTAACGTGTTTTCTGCTGTGAAACACTTTATCCTAAAACAACAGAAAAACATAATGTAAGTAACATAACATAAGTAACGGATTGAAATTGCTAATTGAAAAAATAACATGAAGAAAAAAACATCTGAAGTCTGTTGGTTTTGTTTTCTTTTTCTTCTTCCCTTTTTTTTCTTAGTTTTTAAAAAAATCCAATGGGAGGTTTAAGAAGCATAGAAAAAAATCCAAAACAGTCAGGAGGAGAGACTGGACAGATTAAGTACTATTAATTTGGTTTCCTAATAAAATAACAAGGGAATACACAGTCAAATTTAGGGGAAACAACTGGATAATTTGAGATTATATAGTCTCACATCACACACAATTATCCAGTAGTGCTTACTATGGCATTAACACTGTTGTTAAGAAAACTATGAAACATTAATATTTATAATAAGCATATTTGAATTAATAACAATAAACATCAATCACAAAGCATATCCTGTTTCAAGGCACAACATAATAAAAATCTAGGAAAAGTGCAATATAATAATCTTCTACAGAATTTTTTTCTGAAACAATGAGAGCTACTGTTGGTAAGGGAAGAACTTTGAATCTTGATGGACAGATGCTCTGATCCACTATGGGCAATGGAGGAGACATACCAGTAGCAGTGTCTTCGGCAGGAAAAACATGTTGTAAATTGTATCACTGTAGCTACAGTGATAAAAAGTCTTATGAAGCATGCCACACAAACACAGAACAAGAGGAGCTTATAGCTTAAACTTAAGAAGAGATACAACAGAAAGATGTATAGGGCAAAGCTGCAACAGAAGGTAAGACAACAGCAATCAACTGGTCTAACTTTAATAAAGTCAAGGAGTGTTGGGTTTTTTTAGGTGTTTTGAATATTTCTAGAGACCTTCCTAAATATGAGGGGCAGAATGGGAGGATGACACTTTGATGATTTACAGGTACAGGACGGAAGCCATTATCATAGACCTGAGATAAAAGAAACTATATACTGCCACAAAAAGGAAGACACGTTTTTTTGACAAGATCTTACGTTTGCTGCTATATAAGTAGATCCTTTCACTTTAGGATCCCTTTCATCCCAAGAACCCATATTGGCCAGATAGTGACTGCCACCTCCCACTGTTCGTCCCGCAGCAAGTACGGGGAGACAGAAAAGAGACTTTTTGCTATGTGCCATGTGTTGTTTACCAGTACGGTGGGTGGCTGGTGTCAGGCAGCAACAGCTTTAAAAAACAAAAATCCCCCCAAGATACCACCAGCAAGAAAAGAAACACTAACCCTCTGCTCTCATATTTTCACCATTATAATAGTTTCAGCATCAAAAAGACGGTGATCTTGCAGGTAGTTTGTTCCACCTCTTCTGGCTACTTCTTCACCAGAAATGACTCAGCTGGTACAACATCTTCTGGTCTTAAGGTGCATCAAGGGCTAGCTCCAAGAGAGAAAGAGCAGGAGACCCCAGGGCACTTATTGGGTGCCATCCCAGCACATCTGAACATGTCGGGAGAGCTGTGTGCTGGTGACAAGGTCCATTGACAGTTCCAGGCAAGGAGAGTGGTCCAAGGGCCACCTGGGGGTCCAGTTAGAAGCAAAAGGAGATGGACCCAGACACAGGACAAGACAGAAAACATGCTATCTACAGCATAAGTTCATGATCCACGCAGGATACAACCCTAGAGACAGATGAGGAGACAGGCATACCTTCTATGACACTCAAGCCAGGACTGAAGGCCCAGGCCTGAGCTGGAGGGCAGTCCCTGGACCCCTGGGGACAGTGCACAGGTGGGGGTCCCGCATGAAGGTTCTCAGGGCACTGGTGCCCTCAGGGACTGATGCTTAGGCTGGTTTCTGCAACCTCCCAGTGCAAGGAAGTGCTGTGAACATCTGAAGGCACAGACAGATGACATGCCAAAGATATGGTATCGAGGGTGGTTTATATTCATACATTCTACTGTCCCCATGGGAATATACACAAAATCGCATATATTTGAGAGCAGTTTTCCTACTAATTATGTAAACATATTCCTGTTGAACAGTGGGGGGAACAAAAAATACTTTTTTCCCCACTTCAGCTGCACTAGAGTGCTCTCTTGTAATTGCTCTTCCAACCCATACTGGCCTCTTTATACCAGTGCAACCTCCACTCAGCTATATCTTAAACAGTCTGAAGGAGCATTGTGCCTCCAGCAATCACCATCCCAAGCATTCTTGAAAATACAGGCAGTACACCTGCATGCCCTCCTTCAATGCTCTGCTATTGTCTCTCACACCTCTTCAAAGATCAGGGAAGGGGGTCCTCACCTTCCAGAGGCGGCAGTCCTGGAAGGTCGAAGGAAGGAGAATAGTGAGGAGGTGTGACATGAGCAGGGAAAGCAAACCTAAACAGAAGACAAAATCTTCTGGACCAATTCCTTTCACATAAGCAGTGCTGGGCTTGTCTATTCCTATACACTTTAAAATTTCCTCTGTTTCACTGCTGCCAGTGCCCGCAGGGGTTGTGGTGTGAAGTGCTGCACTGTACCAGTTTCCCAGGCACAGCCATTACACCTGTATGCCAGTTTGAATGGGAGATACCCATTTTCCTCTTGCCTGGTATTTCCTTGCTTTAAAACACTTGACTAGCATGGTTCAAAATTTAAAACCAAACACATGCTTCTCTGCATGTTGGAGGAAAAATCCAGGCCCAAGAGTTTCATTACACACATTCAATACGGCCATGAAGAAGAATACTATGGATGCAGAAACATAACAGCCTTCTGTGATTCGCTGGGTTTTGACACATAAAACTGCCATAATTATTAAATTTTTGATTCAAAATCATATTCCTAGATCTTTTTTTTTTTGTCAAATAGCTTAAAAATTTAAAAGGACACAAAGGTGTTATCAATGTTCAGCCAACAGTTACAACACACTGACCTCTACCTTAACTCAACATGGCTTTAACTTCAAAGCCTGCTTAAAACTATTTAAATACCAACATCATTAAGCATAGCAGGCATGCCAAATACTCAAACAGAGCCAGCGTGCTTTACGTGAAACCCAGTCTTTGCACTTCCTCCCCCTTATTTCCCAGGCTAAACTTACCTCTCCTCCAGAGCGGGACTTTCCTGTCACACTTCTTCTGACAGAGGAGTGGTGATTTCCCTGCTCTCATCCTTGGACTACTGCTTTTATTTCCCAATCTCTCCTCCTTTTTACTAACTGCAAGGGAGGCTAAGCAGATAGCTGCACTGTGTCGAGCCACAGGCTTGCACCCTTACCCCAGGTGGCTCTGCAGGCACCTTCGCGATTGCTGGCAGCAGGAACTGAAGGCTGAACTGAAATCCAAGCATGTCTCTCCTGCTGTACACCCGGCGGAGGTGAATGGAGAGCTCTGCTGCCGCTGACTGAGCTGGGGGAGCTCAGGGGGGTTCATGCCTGACTGCACCTGCTTGTGCCCTTTTAAAGGCTGTGATGCTACTGATGTTACTTTGAATAAGCAGCGTGTAAGGAATCTGCAAGTATTACCTACAGAAAGGCCAAAACAATACAGGAACTTCTGCAATTGTTCACAAAATTAACCAGGTACAAAGCTATTATAAAAGGCTCTGTCTCAGAAGGTGACAGGCAAGTGGTGGAAAAGCCTGGACCACTAAAGCCCTTCAACAGAGACTTTCCAGAACTTTCCAGCATCTTTTTCACTATATTTGTTACTGATCGTACATCTTGATCGACACTGAAGCAAAAACACCACATCAAGAAAATGATCTGCAATCAGCAATGGTTATAAGGAAATGCTGTAGCTGAACCAATGTCAAAAAGAGTTTAACTGCTTAACTATCAAATGCTTAGCATACTTTAGAAGTAAGGCAAAACCTTCAACTCAGTTCCTCAGTCATCACTCAAAGGCTGCCGTTAGTAACATCTGGATCTCAGGAACATTCAGGAATAGGTACTGTTGATATCCACCAAAAAAAAAAATGTCACTAGCCTGAAAAATGCCCAAGGGGTAAAATTGCAACAGCTCATTTAAGATGCAGCTACGAGGCTGCACAATCAAGAGCGCAATCCCAGAGGAACAATCTTCACAGTTCTTCACAGGAATAATTTTTTTAACTCTCCTCCTTTCTGTCTCTTAAGCATCCTGGGTGTGGTTATGATACCAGACTAGTACTAATCACTGTGTTTTATGAGTCATTCTCCTCCTGGACCTTAATTCTGTGACCCAAACACTTTTAGTCACTCCTGAACACCAGAGCATGGACAGATACACCATTCACTGAGACCCTTTATTCCAGACTGCTGGACTCCAAGGCACAGTCTTTTAATCAAATTATTCTTAAGGCTTATGTCAAGTGGCAAATGCATCAAATTCTTGGCTCCAACAAAACCAAAACAACTCCCTCCAACATATACCTTCCAGGGTAAAATTTTCAGAATTGTCATTTACCTAAAAGCCACAGACCTTGCACTTCTAAGTAATAACTTGCTTTTAATAATATTACCCTTGAACATGATTTTCTGTAAGTGGGGGAAAAAAAGAAGGAATATGGTATGAAGAGTCTGTGAGCACATGGGGAAATCTGTGTTCTGTGCTCACAAATTAACCAGTACTTGGCACAGGTATTGCATTTTTCCATCACAGGTTGTACTCCCTGCCTCCAAAGTAATATATTTTAGTCCTATTTACAAAGGGTTCATACAGTAAATCGAAATTTAGACGTCCTTAAACTTATGCACCAACCAAGGACTTTATTTACAGCCACTTTCTCCACCCCCTTCCCGAAGTAACTTTTAGCCTCTGAGTGAGGTCATTCTCCACTAGTTTGCAGTGATCTGGTTTACATTCTGGATACTCGCTGTGAAACCTCAGAGGAGCTGGGGGATACACAGGGAGTAAAAGCTGGATATAAGAGACCACTCCAGCGCAAATATCCCAGATCAATTACCAATATAGATCCATTGCATTAAAAGCCTCCTGTTTCTGAACCCTTCCTAAAAGCTCCATTGAGCACACAGTCCTACTGTATGTAATGACGGGATGAATTAAAAAATGGTAAGAGGAAGAAGAAGAAAAGAAGAATCCTAAACATAAGGAGTTTACCTAAGGAAAGGTAAACATGTTCAAAGAAACAATCACAACCACAGTAACACCTACAGACTCAAGCTGGAATTCAGGTACAGAAGGTACCTGATCTACAAATCATTGAGAAGTCTTGGCTGCTACAGTCAGTCTTAACGTGCCAAAGCTTTCCATAACAGCAAAGCTTTCCTTAGCATCATCAGAAAGCTTTGAGTACTAGCTCATCTTGCAGCTGTAGGACGTATCTTCTCTCAAAACCTGGAAGACACATTTTTGATGAGGAAGGATAAGGCCCCCAGGACTTGTATATGTTCAGACGGTCTTTCTATCACTTCACTGTGGAATACTCTCAAGCACTTTCATAGATCACAGTTGAAATCTGGTTTCCCCTCTCTCTGACATGCTCCTATCCCCACAACTCACTGTCAAAACTATTACTTTGGCAAGAAACTTTCAATATATCACTACAGGGATAATCTCCTTTTACCTTCCACTATCACACTTGAGTGCAGAGGGCTCAGCTTGGCTAAAAGCTCAAAGGGCATGAATAATGTAAGAGGACTCCACTTTGAGGACCATTAATGCCTCAGAAAGCCCTTACTGGATCTCTCACCAGCTCTCACTTGCTGTATCTTTAATTTCCTTTAAGCGTTACAGTACCAGCACTAAATCAATCTCAAATCTCTCGCATCTAGCACCTCCCCACCAGCAGTGCAGCCAACAGACTACAGGGACCTAGGAGTCGAAGGGGGCCAGGAGGGGAGTGGCCCCCGCAGCCTCCTGCACCTTCCCAGCCTGTTGTCAATTGCTCCTCAGCTTCTTTAACTTTTGCCTTCAGCACTGAAATATTACATCCTTGGTTTAAGTAAAATCACTTCAACTGCCTTTGAGTTATATAAAGACCTAACAAATGCAAGAAATAGTTTTAATATTTTTAAAAAGTACTTTTTGCTTTCAAGGATGGCTGAAATCCAACTCAACTATTCACCTCGTAACATAACACAGACATCAACCTTACTACCTGGCCCATGTCATATAAAGCTTGGGAAAATCTGGCAATAAAATGAGTTGTGGTCGCAAGAAAACCCAGCCAGGTGCATGCACAGAGGGAAATGGTGAGTATGAACGTTATCTGATGAGCCATAAACTTGATACATCACACATCTATGAAACTACATATAGTTCTTAATTGAATCATTCCAAATCAGGGAAACACAACCAGAATTACAGGAAATACTGGGATCTTGGGCAAACTGCCTTCAGAGTCTGCTCTCAGTTATGCTATCTGTAAAATACAATCGATAAATGTAACCATTAACTAAATGCAAAACATGACTAGTCCAGTTCTTAAAGAGAAAAAAATTAGGCAAGGACTTGTTTGGTGTCACGTGTCGGGTATCTGCTTTGCCCTACACCGCAACTATAGTAGAATATAATATAATAGAATGCTGGAGAGGCTGGGGAATAGGAGCTGGAAAAGCACATTACAGGCAAACAATTTGAACGTAGAAAATCCTTAGATTTGCATATGCACAATTATGATTTGTATTACCTTTCCCTGCGTACATACACTGAAGAAACAAAATACATAAAAACAAATTGTGAGGACTTAAGGAGGTATGTCTTAACCCAAAGCTACGAACCTAACACTGCATACAGAAAAAAAAAGTCCTCTGCACTTCAGTTTTCAGTTAGTTTGGCAAAGCCCACACAACAGGAGTTTTAAGTGATTCTGCAAGTCAGCACCAAAGAATAATTGAAGGGAAAGATGGGAAACCACAAGTATTTTCTGTGGTGATAAAACAATATTAAAAGAAAATGAAAGAGGAGAGGTTTGAAGGACAATAAAGATTCTAAGACTGGCTGGAAAGGATGACTTAAAAGTAGTTTGAAGCTGTGGTTTGAAATATTTAATATCTGTAGAGGCATCTGTTCCAACCTTCAGAGGGTTAACTCAATCCTTCTGCAAGCTAAATAAACTGATTTCTGGGTTAGAAACCACTAGACAACTATTTTGTACTAAACACTAAAAACTGTAATACAAGACATCTGTTGAAGCTATGAAATGTCCTGCAGCTCTCTAAAATGCATAAATTCGCTTTGGTCATTATATTACCTAGTATTTTTTCCCAATATCATATATGATTGTGTGAAGTGCTTTGAAATGAAAGATGCTATGGAACTGCAAAACATTTCTACAACACACTCAACTTAATTTGGACATGCTATAGTAGGATGCCTCCCTTATTAAGACATCTGCTAGCAAACTGATTTAGCCAAATCACAGTGAGTGATAATGAGTGCTGTTTAATCAAGACAGTATTAACATAAATTTTAACTTTTGTCAAGTAGCTTAATGGTAAATTACTGAATGTTAAACAGACATGGAATTTTACACTCTGGTCTTTCAATAAACAAGTTCTTGAGCAATCTAAAATGTACAGTTTCTTCAGTGTGCAGTCAAAAAGAGCTAGCTACAACCAGAAAGAGTTGAAGTCAAGCAATGCAAGACTTGCAATCATGAACTTCATTTTCAATTTAAAAAAGGTTCAGTACTGGAGTGCTCTTCATCTCTGAACCAAATACAAGATCTTTAACATGAAAAGTATATCCAGATTGCTTATAATTAGAAAGCAGTAAAAGGTTTTTTAATTAATTTCTGGCTTTTGTACATATATGACACTTCTTGGATGCTTAATCCTGAACAGCTTTTTACATTTTCTATGGATAAGCATCTGGCCTTAGCACTGTAGAGATGGCTATAAACCACAGCCTTTCCATGATAACCCCAGATTATGTGGCTTCATCCATTAGCCATTGGTTTTGCCAGTCAGCACATCCACTTATTTGTCAGAGAGAAATATAAAGCTTATGGTGTCATGACCCAAAACTACTAACAACTAAAATACTGATGGTGAAGAGCCACCACACTCTGAGATCAAGCAGAAGCCTTTACTGCAAAAGCATAACATAGTGACAGATACCACTTTAAATATTCACTCTTCAAGGGAGACTGCTGAAGCCAATATTAATAATATAATTGACTTGTCTGAATTTTAAATTAAATTAATTTTAAATTATTTCATCATATTCAGTTAGTGAGTTTGTTAAGAGGAAAAAAGCACTTACTACAGCGTTCCCTGAAACATGCAATTCCTATGAAAGAGGAGTAAAGGAGACAAAAAAATCACAGCAAACAGCTCAGTACCACAAATTACACGCTCTGTAGGAAAAGATAACAGTTTAGTTCTTCAGACCAGGATATCATGGAAGAGGCAAAATAAAACAGTTGAAAAAATAAAGCCATTGTATTTAGGCTTGCATTAGGCATCCACATAAGAGACTGCTTTCTTAGCTGCAGATTAAAAATACCAAGCCCAGCAAGATATCAGTATCAAACCATATGCTTCTGTTCTCACCCACCTTTAAATGATAACAAAAAAAGGACTGATTTATAGAAATATTTCAAAAACTGAAAGCTTCTTAGTCCTCCAGGCAGCAGATGTTGAGACTGGCATGTGTACTTCAGTTTGAAAGGAACTGTCTTGCTATCTACAGGAGGTACCATGCCCAAGAGGTGGCTTAACATTGACTTCCTATGTCAGGGGAGTGATTAAACGTAATGCTTCCCTTCCCCACAACGCTAGGATGAATGCTGTGACAGAATAATCGGTTTCTTAATGTGACATGCATGCAAAAAGTCTCTATGAGCAGGTGGACAGAAGAATGTACACCTGGTTTCGTACTGCGCACAAACACCTGCATGAAGTGGACATGGGTCCTACATGATTACAAGAGTTCATCAAAGGGCTAAAATGATCGTTGCCAATGTCCCAGCCCCAAGCCTTTCATTTGCAGAGCTTGGGAAGAGCCACGACTTTCAACACAATCGTTTAATTAACACTAAAACCCAAAATTAAGTAGGACTCATTCCTTCCACTGTCACTTCACAATCACACTGGCTGTGCCGAGAGTCATGCTCTCCCCATCCTACTCCTTCCACTCCTGACCTGTGCAAGCTGGAAGCTCAACAGGGAACAAGAAAGCCAAGATTTTCCACAAGTCTAATTCTCAAAGCAACAGCCACCTTGAGAAGGGGAAAAAAAATAAAGTGTGCTGTTGCTGTGGAAACAGAGCACAAAAATACTCCTATCGGATCAAGTAGCTCTCGGAGGATCAAGCACACTGCCAAACAGCGACTGGAACTTCTCCTCGCACGTGGGAAGATTTAGGACAGGGAAGAGCCCAGATGCCTCCACCATCTCCCAGTTTTCAGGGGATCTGCGACAGCTTTTCAAAAGTGAGTCCCTCACTACACTTGGTGAGGAATGGTATCTTCTTTATGAAAAGAAGTACCACCACATGAAGGTCTTGAACTGGGAAGAGAATAAATTGCACAGCTTGCTTAAATTCTTGATAGATGTATTAAAATAAAGATTGCAGGACACGGTGTTTAACAGAGGACTCTGGAAATGCCTAGGCCTGCCCCAAAAGTTTACAGGCTGAATTCAAAAGTGATGCTGGTGAATGGTAAAGAAGAAAATTAACCTACATCCTAGCAGAGTTCTTCTGTTCCTTGTTCCCTAAGAGATGAAAAAGAATAAATAGAATGTGATAATGTAATTAAAGACTACATGATAATTAACACACAAAAACGTCTGAATTAAGACCCTATAGGCAAACTCAATATCAGACTACTCTAACTTTCGTGTGACTTGACTTTAAAATCATTATTGTGCATATATCTATAGTTTTCCTCCTCTCCCCATTCCCTCTGAGATCCCTTTACTGTGTAAGCTGTTCATACCCTGGACTACATAAGCTGTATGAGACCGCAGGAGTCTAACACAAATCAGGGAGAGAGAACACTGTAGTTAAAAACAGTATTAATGAGAAGAGCACATACAGAAAAGCCAGCTCCAGGTTTTCAGGAAGAAAGGAACTGCCCAGTGTCAGCATTAGATCTCCTCATACTGCCAAGAATCAGGTGAAACCAGCAACCAGCAGCTACCTGACACTCTAAACCACTGGTTTTGCCAGGACATTTTAAACATCAGATAGAGATGGCAGGGGATTCCCTCAGATTATAAATTTGTTTAGTTTATCAATGCTACCAGACATTAATTCCCCCAATTCCGAATCTTCTAACCATCCTTCTCATCCCCACAAAACATCTCATATTAAAAGAAACTAAACATTGGCAAGCTAGAAGGATGATTTATTTTACAGGGGTGTTGTGAAGCTTAATTCATGTTTGTAAAGCCCTTTGTATTGTGCCTTTCATCTACTGTGGGAACCTCACAGTATTATCAATAAGGTCTTTTCTACTGTAGAAAGGCTTTGCTAAAATAGCTATACTAGCAAATCTGCCTAGTTGAGATGTGGTTTACACAGGCAAAAAAGTTATTTTGCCAGAACAGCTAATACCAGTTCCCTGAAAAAACAAGCTATACTGGCAGAAGCACATTTTTGCTGGTATCTAACTGAATCTAGCATAGAACACTGTATATCAGCGAAGGGTGATTTCTGGAGGATCTTAACAAAACACAGTTATGCTGGCAAAACCCCAAAGGGTAGCTCTGACCAACACATTTTGGAGACTGCAAATGAAGGATGTGTATTTACTACTTTCACATTACCGAGCCTCTGCATTCATTTATTCACATGAATGAGCTAGAAGCAACAGAGCCCTCTGGAAAGATATCCCTTTAGCAGCAAATGCATTTGACTTTACTATCTTATACAAAAATAATTGTTGGGTCTTTTTGTGCTGTTAAGAAGCAAGAAGCTAAAGGAATAAAGACAATTAAGAGAAAGCCTTGATCAGATATGTTCTGCCAAATAAAAAAAAATGCAGAATATTAACAGCACTAGAATGAATGCCTAGAAACTACTTATACAACTGCAAAGAACACAGACTGTGGTAAAGAAACTAGTTCACGTGACAGTCATTTTTAACTGTGCTATTATCATTATTTTCTATCCAAGACCCCAGTTTTCTCACTCAGGTTTGAAACGACGTCAAACATCCAATTGCTATTTTTCTCCTAACAAAGGTGGAAAGGCACCATCATGCCAGGTTACCAAATGACTGCTTGCAATTTTTTTTCTAGTCATGTTTAGCCTTACTCTGAACTGCTTGGGGTAGTAGACCTTTCCACATCTTGCTAGAAGTCTGTAGCAAATCTCATCACCTAAGGGCTTGCTTACACAGGGAAAGGAAACTCATCTGTCTCAACTCGGGAAGGCTTTTCTCCAAGAGATACCTGTATTTATTTTAGAAGGGTGTCTCTCCATGTCCACCTGCAGTAGCACACGATTTTCTAACACCACAGCACGAACGCTATGCACCATAACACTTTGGCAGAACCATGTTTCAAATCTGTGGTGAGTTACAAATTGGTGAAACATTTTCCCACAAGCTGATTTGGATCAGACATGCTTGAATCTGGAACGGAGCGCAAAATCCAAAGACAGAAATTGCCATAGTTAAGAGAAGTATCCTAACTGAGCAATATGGAAAATTTGTTTTCCACATGAAAGATGGTTTCATTACCAAAAAGTAAGTGTATTCAGTTGCTTTCCACTGAGAAGTAAAGCTGAATCTGCTTTGAAGCAAAACTGAACATGAAACTCAATCTTATCTGCTATTGAGACAAATTAGAAAAAGACTAGCTACTGTAAATTAATCAGTAACCTATTATTTACCGACCTAGCACTGTAGAATATGCAGCCCACATACCAGGACTACCTGATGCGCTGTTTTGTATACCTAAGAATTATTAATGTGACCTCTGGAACGATAAGCATAATAACAAGCAGTAATTTATAATTTTTACATGTTCTCTCAGTCACTGATGTACCTGTCCATATAGCACGAAGAGAAGCACTGACCTAAAAACCAGGCTTGACAGTTGTGGACTAGGCTGAAAAAGAACAAGGTTCAAATAAGAGATGAAATACATGAAATCTTTTTGCAGATTGGCTAAGCTATAGACCAAAGGTATAGTACCAAAAGGCTGGGCTTTCTTGCTTCCAATTAAGAGGCACTTGCTTGTCACGAGAGCACCAAAAAAAGCTGGATTATGTTTCCTTTTTCCACTAGCATACATTTTGCATGTAAGCAGCTGTTCCTAATCAATGAGATATTAACACTTCCTATAACATGAAAATTTACATCACAGCCTTCTTTCAAAAACTACAAAGGCATTTTCCCTGCTGGCTCTGTGCCATAGCCAGACAGCACTTAATTTGTTGTACGTACAGCGTAGCAACCATGAAACCCTTCCATCCTCCACGGCATTCTGCACTGGACGGATGGTTTTTGAGTAGGTTTCATGCAGACAGAAGGTTTGGATGAAGATCAAGGACAGAATATGGCCCTTAGACAGTTACTACATTTCTATCTGGAAAAGTTCATTCTTGCCTTTGGGATACTCAGCAGAAAATTTAAGGTTAACCACCTTTAAATGCACGGCTATCTTGCCCCTCTATTTCTTCCCATCGCACTCCTCTGCTTTAGCTCCTTCTCATCCCTTCTTAGCTGTCGTCTCTCTTCAGGCTCTGATGACACTGACTGATCCCTTGGTTTCTTCCCAGGAAGAGTTCTCACAGGGAATTTGCAGGGTTCAGCGCATAATCCTTCTGCATGCCCTGGGTCCTGCCTACACAAAACCGCTCTCTTGCTGAGCACTTCATGGCAGTGAAGTTTAGCTAAGGCATTGGAGCAAAAGTCTAGGAGCAAATTTGTGGAGGCTGAGGTCAGGCTTCCCAGTGGAAGGTCACCTACTCTGAAACATCCCTCCATCACTGACAAAGATACCCCACACTTATCATTCTCAAGTTCAAGTACACTTCAAGGCCAACTTTTTTTCTCTCAAGCAAAAATGGAAGAAAAGGCATACACTCAGGCTGAGGCTTTTTTCCTCTTAGTTATCTGGAATTTATAACTGCTCCAAAGTTTCTGCAGGGGTAGAAATGAAATTTAAAGCACAGGAACAACAATTACTCGGCATGATCAGCTGTTCTGCTCTACAGTGAAGCACAAAGCTGCAACCAGAGAAGAAATGCACAGTTAAATGATGAGGAGCTCACTTCTACTCAGAGAGACAGCTGAAGCACCCTGAATGGTATGGGGAGACTGAGGCTACGTGTTCTCAACAAGCTCACACAAATAAACTCAAGCTGTTGTTTTTGACCTTTTATGCCCTTCATGATTTGTGTCCTGAACCACTAAGATCAGGAAAAAGTCTAGGACAGGTTAAATATTTAGCCAGTAAAGAGCATTTACATCCCAATGATGAACTTCCTAGCTCTAACAGAATGGTGGTTCACTGACTTTCACAGCATGCTAGGGCTAATATACTCAAACTTTATGGGGATGATGGGAAGAAGGACAAATAAAGAAGGAACAACAGATTTAATTTTTTGATATGTAGGTTTGTAGTTCTCAAATCGTAACGTACAGATGAAATTTAGAATCAGATCTAACTGCACCTAAAGATATTTATTGCAAAGGAACAACACCATTTGGAAAAAATATGCAGAATTGAAAATATACTAATTTTGCACAAAGAGCTGCAGTAGAATAAAAATGCAGATTTTCTTGCATATTAAGTATGGTTTAAAAAGTCAACCATAAATACATGAAAAATTTCGCAATAAAAAAAGCAAACAGACAAAGCAGAAATCTGGGAAATCGATCAGCCTGTCTAGGAATTCATTTATGCACACTATTTCTTTGAATGTACAACACAGGCTTCAAACGCAGCTGCACCTACTTCATAATTCACATCTTCACCTAACCATGAAAGCAGCATAACAGTCTCTGCTTACGCACAAGGTCTCTATGACAAACAATCAGTCCTAATTGAGGAAAATACATTATGGACACAATGTTTAGAAAATTAATTGCCTTTTGACCTCCGAGAAACAGCACTAAAATTCCAATTTGTCCTTGTTTTAACATATGTCTGTATTTTAAAATAACATACATACTTGGATGTAGTTTTATCACTTTTCAGCTGAAAAATGTTACCTTAAGACTGAACATGCAAGACACTTTAAATGCAGGTGCTTCCTCCACCAAAATGTTGACACTTTTAACACCGCTTTTCCACAAACATTTTATTTATAAACAATTCTTTCATATGAAGTTTTTCTTGAAACAGCTGTAAAACAAGCAGTTGAAGATCAAAATTGTGCAATGTGTCACACTTCTCCCCACTTTCCAGAGCCTCACACTGAAGTTCAGAAGAGTACCTCTAAACCAGCAGACAAACCCACGATATGAAAATCTGTAATGCAATCTTATAATACCTGGTCCTGAATTAATTTTAGAGTCCTAAGATTTGAGAAGGTAAAAAAAAAAACCAAACCAGTGCTGGATAAGTTTCATATAATCATCTGAATGGCTCTATTGTCTCTTTCGTCATGCTAAAGTTTGCTTCGTTGTTGTTTTCAGCTTTCCTTTTAAAACAGCCTCCCGCAGCTCTAAGCTAAAGATCTTCCTGGAGCTTCTATGCGACAGCTGCAGTATCTTAGCCATCTGTTTAATTTATATTTGCTAATGCAGCTCCTGCTGTTTTCAACTGACAGCTTTTTTCTCTCTTATTACCCCCACACGGGAAATCATCACACTTGCCAAAGTTTCTCTGTAGTCTC
This sequence comes from Phalacrocorax carbo, assembly GCF_963921805.1. Taxonomy (NCBI): domain Eukaryota; kingdom Metazoa; phylum Chordata; class Aves; order Suliformes; family Phalacrocoracidae; genus Phalacrocorax; species Phalacrocorax carbo. Next base: position 18,563,957 of record NC_087525.1, on the reverse strand, counting down.
AGATGTCAAATCAAGAGTGGTGACAAAAGGTGATGAATGAGGCTCCTATGCACCTCCCTTTTGTTTAGTTAAAATTATGAAAATATGTAAGGGAGTTTTATGTTATTTCTTTAAAGAACAATTATAAACAAAAAGAAAGGAAGGATTACAGAAACAAAGATGGAGATAGTGAAGGGAAATCATACTCCCTTCCTCCCAACATGGTGATTCTGTGGGAAGGTCGAGGCTGGAGGATGTCCAAGATACTCTCAGAAGCAGAATATCCATTCATTAAAGCCATGGTTCAACCTCTTCAGTCATCTATGCCCACCTACCAAGCTTAGGGTTTGGCTGACTACTGGCTTCCCCTCACTTGCAACCAGCATGCCTCCTATCTCTTCTGGAGTGTTCTGGATCTCAGGAGTATTCACAAGTCAATGGGAAGTGATGGAGCCCCAAGGCCCACATGTTGCAATGCCAGTAGTTAGTGCCTCCTGTGAGGCCTCCTGCAGGAAGGTGCAGGGCCTGTAATCTCTGCGCCATTATGAAGAGACACTGGATAAAGCACAGACTGGCTCCTGAAACAGCAGTCAGCCTTATACAGCAAGCACAGATGTTACTGTCCCTGTAACTCCCCTAGAGCATGATAACAAGAAGATTAGAGTCTATTCCTGCTGAAAAGCGACATCAGGTTTAAGATAAAACTTTGAAATTTAACATAGATACCCTTGCCCTGCTCTAAAACCATATCAGCTGAATCACAGTGATCTCTGCAATACCTGTCCTAGGTGATACAACACTCCTGGGTTTCAAGAACCACATTTCAGTGACTAGCCCCAGCCCAGAAACAGGTACACACATTAAACACAAAAGAGCTGCACTTAAACCAAACCCAGAAGCACGACCACTCTTACTTTCTAAATTCCCCCTTTCAAAACAACTTTATTAACTGGAGAGGCACACAAACATGAAACGGGCACTTTTCAAAGGGCTGGAAGATGCATACTTTCAGGTGCCAGAGAGCACCCAGCATAGCAGCTGATGAGGGGCTAGCAGGGATGCATGCTTGAAGGAATACTTGGGAGACAAGAAGTCATCTCTTATTACCACTGTTCCCAGAGGACGATGCTGAGAAATTAAATCTGTTGTTCTGACACTCTAGAGTTGGCTCCAGCTCCCAACATCAAAGCAACCCATTGGAGAGCTCTTGTGACAGCCCCCTATCTTGTGCACGATCATCTCACTGAGCTCTGGAGGATAGAGTCACTTGAAGCAAAATAAACATTTCTGCTTTTGAATGTACATCAAGCTAGTGAGAAAAAGAACTAGTGGTGCACTCTGGAGAACGTTACTACTTCATCTTCATACCCCCACTCGTTGAATAATTTTGGTACAAAAAGTCAATCTTTGAAGAGCACATTAGACAAAACAGAAATGCTAAAAAGTATAACGTAGAATAACCTCAGACCTAACATACTAATAGCTATGCCATACATGAGGACATTACATCCTTTCCTACCCAGCAGATCTTGTCCAAGAGCCAGACATGTTAACTTTTAATTTTCATTCTGTATCTCAGTCTTTCCATCTGTAAATATATGTAAATGTTGATGTACTTCACTATAATACTCTTATACAGTGCTTTAGACTAGATGCCCAGCACAGATTCTAATGCTTTTCTAGCTCAGTGCCACTACTGGGGTGGGGGGCAGGCGTGGAAATCACCTCAAGGAGTACACACCTTTCAGGCCTGAAAACCTGATGAATCACTACTCAGCTTCAGCTGGTTACTTGTACTTTATGGCATTTTGTAACTAACACAATCAAGAAAGCATAAAGTATTAAATTGTAATAATGTAGATATAAGATTAACTTCCCAAGACATCTAAGACTTGTTTCTTAGGCGTTTCATCAACACACTGAACCAAAGAGCCACAAATTATGAATTTTCTCCCAGTCTCTCTGTCTACCATGCTGCCCAGGCCAAAATTATCCTTTGCATCAATTCTTCCTTACCTCAAGAAGTCTGAGAAAGAGGTATGTTGTACCAGACAGAGACCGAGTGAAAACACCATGAACCTGGGGAGAGAAAAGTAGTTTTCTATAAATATGTGTATCTGACAGTGTAAGACAGCAGTATTTTCCAAAATGAAAATATTCTCCATCCACAGTGTCTGATTCACTTCAGTTCCTGAACTACTGCAGTTTTCAGCTCAGGAAATGAAAGTAGTGCTGATTTTAGTGATTCCTTCAGCCCGGAACAGTAATAACTGAACTGACTAGAAATTAACTGAAGTTGCAAATAAAATAAAAAGATTAAAGAAGAAACTTGTATGCCTTACAAGTTAGGCATACTGGTCTTATCTTTTCCAGCCAGATTTTTTCATTTTCCTCCTTCTTCTTGGGTAAATAAAAATTATCAAGTGTTACTTTGACTAGCCTCTGGTCACAAGCTCCTGAAGGAAAGAGGCAGCTCATCCATGTGCTGTTGCTCGGTCTGTTACACTTTACTGTACCTGTTAAGCATAAAGGCTAAACCAAGGACTAGGAAGACCACAGATTTCCAGCTGAAAGGAGAAAACCAGTGCACAGTGAGGTACTCTCCTAGGTGAGCAAAGATGTCTTGCACGACACCACACTATTGAAGACCCAGCATAACAAACGCTGCAAAACCAGGTGCAGGAAATGAAAACTTCGATATAAGACGGCAACAGATTTTACAACTAACAAATGCAGTTAATTTCTTCTCTGTAGACTACCAAAGCCCAAGGAGAGAACAATACTCTTCTACCCCTTCAGAGCAAATACAAGTAAATATTAGCATTGCTTCCTGCAGGAGGTGACATTACGGTAAGTAGCATATTCATGCACACCGCCTTTTGGACACCTTTTCATAATTTGGCAACATAATGTGTAAGGGCAAAAAACCTGACACTTGCTTTTTTTTTTTTTTCTTCTTCATAAAATACCCCCGCTGTGAAATTTCTTAGCGCATGCAAACCACACAGGTCTACAGGCTTTCCTGGAACTGGAAAAAAAAGAAGCACCTTTGCCATCCTTACTACAGAGATAAAAGATACCCGAAAGTGAGTACATTTGTTTTAGGAAGAAAGTCATTATTCAAGGGTAGATGGGTCTAGAAGCAGAGTCAGGTACAGGATTACCTGCCCTCTCAACCTCTTCCATAGATGTTCTGAACTTTGAGCATCCCAGGAGAAAACATCTGAACTAACCACTTTATTCTTAGCTTGGTCAGACACGACTTGATACAGCGTTCAACCAGGCATTAACAAACTAAGCTTCCCACTGCCCAGGATAGTGGGAGATGTGAATAGCCAGATAACGGGATAAACCTGAGCACACAAACCCTGCTGCACAGAGGCGAATGCCCAGTGTCTTTGCACCATGCTTTGCAGTGCTCCAGGTTCTGGGAAGACCTTAGCTGGGGTACAGAGTCAGCCCCATAAGAAAGCCCATCTGACACATCTCCCAAAGCAGAAGGGATCACAGTACATATGATATGGTACTCTTTCACCAGTTATCCCTCCTGGAACTGCTGCTATCATCAGCTCCATGGCCCTCAGTCTTGTGGAGCCAGCGCTTCAGCCCAAATCTGCAAGTTGTGGACCGCAGCTGGCTCCTGAATGCTCTTCCAGATCCTCCAAAGCCACCTTCCCAGCATCGCATGTTCTGGGAGCACGAACCAGGGACATCAGCAGTGGCTCTGAACAAAGCTGATGAAGGCTCAGCAGGTGAATTACCTCAGGGTCTGAGCCACACAAAATCCTGTGTACTGGTTTCCAGGTCTGAGCCTGGGATTCCTGTATGGACAACGTTTGAAATCCTGTCCCCTAAAGTTTTGCCTGTGTGTATACCTCTTCACTTCCCAACATCCTCAGGCATTATCCAAGAGCCACTTCTGAGGAGTATAAAGTTGTTACTCTCAAGGAAATCCGACTTGACTTTAGGCTGTCTGATATTCTGATATATGCAAGTAATACCGTTCATTAAGCATGATTGTCCATACATACATAGCATTTAAAAACCAAACCATTAGAGACTTTAATACTCACCACCCTGAACCTTAACTCTAAGCTTCAACAAGTAAGTAACCACCTGCCCCAAAAAGGCTAATGCAGGCTTACTTTAAGCACAGAGGCAATAACTTTCAACAAATTCCAAAGAATTTAAAAGTTTTACCTTCCAGAAAACCAAGTTTTGCTCTTCATCTGCACTTTAGATACCTAGATTTGAAATGAAAATGCAAGTACAGCTGCTCACAGCTGATAAGGCCTCATGCTACGGGCATCTATTTATATCCATGATCCAGAGTAACAAACCCACACACTTTAAACAACTGAAGCAATTTTAGATAAAATATGGAAATGGGAAGATGGGACTAGAAGCCACCTCCTCTGCTGTATAAACCCCTTCCCCATCAATCAAGAAAAAGCACATTTGGATGAAGGCAATAAAAGGTCCATACTGTCTCTGAAGATCAACTGCCAAAGCAGAGAACCTCAAAAACAATTTCCAAGTTAGCACTTGACAGCAACTCCTGATGGCATCCTGTTGGTTCTCACCTGAACGGTGGGGCCAGCTCCGCTGCCAAGCCAGCTGATGTCTTTTGACTGAGGTTGCAAATACACTGTTCTGTGTATTGGCAGGAGCGGAGGGACCACAGGATGAGGCATGGGAGCACAGGTTTGGTGTTTGTGATTAACCTTACACAATGCCTGACTTGTGGGGTTGCAAAGCACAGATGGGAACACAAGTTTAAGGCCCCAGGAAACAAGGAAGAGGTAACCGGACCTATGGGGTAAGGCCCAAAAGAGAGCAAACATGAGAGAAGACGACTGGGGAGGATGGAACAGAAGTGTGTTTCCACGTACGCCCACACTAGCTTGGCCCAGAGCTGAGGTTCTCCCTGCAGATGATACTCAGCCCAACGGAGACTGAAAAGCCCTGCGTAAGAGGACATCACAACTCACACATACGCAGCTATTATACTGCAATGAGATACTGCTTATGGAAGAAACTACAGCTTGTCCTGTACTCATCTGCAACATAATATTGCTCAGTCAGTTATCCAAAAGCATATTACAGAGAAGGGTTAACAGCTTCAGGGTACGCTTCCACATGCAGCATAGACCAGCCTTAGTGGCTACCAGCAAAAAAGGTGGACCCACATCCCTGCCTATTCATAGCACACTGATCCAAATACCTAATCACCAGAAAATTATCAGTCGGTCAGATTTATGAGCTGATCGAATGCACCCTACAGCTGCCTGACTGCAGGAACTGAAGCAAGACAGAAATACCACAACTGAGGCAGACCAGAGCAACACTGACCTTTCCAGCAGAAGCATAGTCTGAGATCACCTTTCACAAAACAGGATCTTTATTATAGAAACTAGAGCGGAAGGCAGGGGATACAGAGGCTGGCTAGAGAACGTCCTAGTCCATTAGACCACAGAGAGTGTGTGAGAGTGAGTCTCTGTGTGTCTGTCTGTCTGTCTCTAGTCCTAAATCTCAAGAACCACTATGCAACTGAGATTACCGGATATTTCCATCTAGACTTTTAAACTGTAAAATGGTACCAAACTTTGAATATTTTCTAGGAGTCAAAACCCTGAACAACAGTGAAATACAAGCAGTATTTTCAAAAGCTCTCCCTGCTGTGCCCTCCTTTTTTTTTCTACAGCATCTCTCTGCTGCAAAAAATGTTAACTTTTATTTAAAACAGAAGCAAGTACCACTTTCAGATATTCCTTCCCCTGCTTCTCTCCTACCTTTTTTCTCTACTGAACAGAAATCCAATATCACAGCTGGAGAAGAGCAATAGAGAGCCAATAAAAGATAACCAGACTGGGTGTATTGGGATGTATTGGTATCAAGTGCTACAGATCTGGAACAAGACTGAATTTCACAGGGACAAATCTGAAATTGCCATCAGCTGGCCTTGAGGCATACGCTACACAAATCCATCCAATTGAAAGGGGTATCCCTCATGTTGCACCCAAATTTGACTCCATCCTGCATTAGTCTGCTATTTCCAGTCTTTATGGTAAATTGACGTCAAATGCCTGTTCAGAAATCCAAGGTTAGAGGGAATACTGTTTACATTAAAGAGATTAATACTACTTCTTGTCATGCTTCCTGTGCTATATTTCAACAGTTTTTCATTTTGATTTTGTGTTCCAAATTTGGGTTATGACAAGACAACAGGAACTTCAGTTACTATGCAAAATGTAAAATAAACAAAAAATCCCAGCTCTGAGAGTTCAATGCTCTACATCTGTAGATAATGCATACACCAATACTATGTGCATGATGTTTAGGCACAAAAAAAAAATCAGGCAGAAAATCAGTCTCAGACACCAAGCAAGGTAATTTTAAGTATGAAGTGTGCCAGGTACAACAGAGTGACTTGGACAAGGATTAGAGGCAAAAGCAAATGTAGAGTGCCTGAAATTGCCACATTTTTTCCAGTCAAACCATCACAAGTATTTAGCAATTATCTAAATCTTCCCCTCCCTAATAAACAGTGTTACTGCACATCTGAGTCTTAACTAGCAGCCACACAGTTTGTGGAACAGCAGCTCTGCCAGGTGAGGGGAAATGATCACCTGGTGTGCTGACCTAGCACAGAAACACATTTTGCCTCAGCTGGAAACTTTTTATACAATCAGTGCTGTCAATACACTAGAAAATAGCTTAGATACCTGATACCATAGATTTTAATATTCTGGCTGTGGGTATAGCCATCAAAACCCCCACTGCCTCTCATTCCTCACACACTCAACCAGCTGATATAATTTTATGCCTGTAATTCAGTTTAGATTTTACAAGAGGCAAAAAGTAGAGAGATTCCAGTAAATGACACTTCAGATAGGAGAAAGAGCAACTGGAGAGGACAACGCTTGTCCTTTGCATATAGACCTGCCTAAACAGAAGGGCTTAAAACCTCACTTGACCAGAGCTGGTAGGAAGCCTTGGCAAAAGCTAAACTAAAATTAATTTTTCAGACTTTAAGGTTATTGAGGTAACTTGCAAAGTACAAATCAGTGGAGAGCTGTCTTCATAAATCTTTGGACAGACGGCTTCCGCCTGCTGCTCCTGGGGCTTTTTCCCCAGCTGCAGGGAACAAAGCTTTGCCCATCCTCACCGTGGCACCAGGGCCTCAGGGACACTGGGCAGCAGGGACAGGAGCGGAGCGGAGCTGAAGCGAAGGAGGTCAGCTCCATGCTGCATGGGCTGAGAAAGCTCTGAACAGAAACTCAGGCACTGATCACTGAGGAAAAGGTGAAGTAAAACATCTAGCAAACTGAGGGAGGTTTAGAGCTGGATCTTCCTCCAGCTGCCTGTACGTAAATAGCAGCCAGAAGGCTTTAGGGCGAGATAAAAAAATGACAAGTGGCTACTGTTCAGATGAGAAAGGAGGGGGGAAAAATAACGGTAGCAGAGGAAAAAAGTACAGCAGGAAAAGACTGCAGGGAGCAACCAACACATTTATAGAAGAGGTAAGCAGTAGGAGAAAAGGGACAGACAGATAAAAGACCCAGATAATGCTGGGAAAATATGGAAAATAATTTAGGTACCCTAATTTCCACTAAGGGACAACTTGAGTGAAATGAAAGAACAAAAGACAAAAAATAGAGGTTACAATAATGACCAGATGAAGAACAGCCAAATTATCCAGCAAATTTTCCTAGTCTTAGTGTAACTATTCATTAGACCAACATTTTAAGGCAGCATTAGTAAGTTCTCTACATGATTGAGCACTCTTTGTCAAAGATGATATAATGACAGATAACAAGAAAGTTAGAATAACACATTTAACGAATTTATTTTACTGTCTTCCAACTAGCTGTAGCATTAACTGAGATGTCATTTAAACATATCAAACAAGAAGTTAGCTAGCAATCTGTTGCATGGGCTTAATCAGCAATACAGAATTATTCCATTCCTCTCCACCACAGCAGGCACGTCAGTAAGGTGATCTTCAGCCCCCCTAGTTGCTGGAGATGGTATCACAATCTGCTGATGTTTCTCATACTGCTATTTTTTTGTCCTAAAATACCGTTTATGCATAACATGAACTCCTGGGCTCGAAGACTCCAGGCACACGTGCATGACGGACTGCCTGCATCCAAGGTCTCCTGTGCTACGCGACACGCCTCAGGATCTGCGATGCGTTATTGCAACAGAGGCTATGGAAAGCTGAACAAATTCAGTGATGGGAGGTTACGGAGTCCAAAGGCAGAGGACAACACCGCCACTCTGGAATTCCTTAATTTTGCTGCATTTCCAAATCCAACTTATTTTTGAGGCTTGGGGAAGATATTTCAGAAAGAGCACAGATTCAGAAAGCTTGGCTTTCAATAAATAGTTTACATTAAATCGCAACACATTTGGGTGTTTGCATTTTGCACAATATAAAGGTCTCTGGTGTGCTGGACTATTGCAGAATTCAGAAAGAGTGAATTCAAGAAAGAACGAATATGAGAACTAAACTCCATAATCAAAACCTAAGGCAAAGGGTAAAATCTTTAGGATTTCCATAGCTGGGGAATTCATGGCATTTTGCCTCTCTAGAGAAATCTAGACAGTAGTATACTAATAAACCACACCAGCAGCAGTCAACCTTCAGAACAGCAGAAAAAACACTGTAAGAGAACAGTATGTACCAGGAAGGATCACTGGGTTATAGTGGCCACCACCTAAGCACCAATGCCTGAAACCAAGAGATATTTCTAGGTATTATAAAGAAAAAAAACCTCTCCATTGGTGGTTAATAGTACTGACCACAGTATATTCATTAAAATCTTAACCTGTGAAATGTTAGAGTGACAGTTTACAGAGAAGCAGTTACCAGACCAGTATTTTGCACCTCTGAATCTAAATGAGTGGGACATTAAGAAATTTTCCAAGAATAATTTATCCAAAGACCAGATGGAAAGAAGCAGAGAAGCTAACAAATGTGTCCTAATAATGAAATTTATTGTTGTTGCTGTTATTAAGTCAGTCTAATTCTCATTAGAGAAAACATAAAAATAATAAAGAAAAACCCCAATCAAGTAAAGGTCAAGCTTCATGGGGGGAAGAGAAAGAGGCATGTCAGAGGGCAAAATGAATCTAAATATATCCATGTCAAAAACCAGAAGATCTTTTTTCAGAAGCTAAAACCTGTCAGAAAAAACCATAAAAACTTTTGTCAACCTCTAAAACTATTACTGTAACAATCCTCACAAACCGAGTGGGAGAGAAAGATTGGGGATTTCATCTCATGCACACTAAAAAGCAGGTAGGAGTATGTTTTTTTCATAGAGAAGGTAGTATCTAAATCAAAAACCTCAGCAGGTTAACTGAATAAATGGAAATACATGTGCAAGCCTTGATGCTGATGCTGTTTCAGCTCCCTCAAAATCACTATGTTAAAACAGATGGTCACCCTTTCCCCTACCCCTCACAAACAGTAACACGAAGCTGAGTGCCTGTTAGGAAACTAATCCCAAACTACAGTATCATTCTGTACCCAATGGACCTCCCCCCCTTTTTTCTTTCCTGTATCACTTTCTCTCAACTCCATCTGACATGGGTGATGTATTTACAGTAAAAAGAAGCTGCTTCAGTGGTGGATTTTTGAAAAAATCTGCATTTCTCGCAGTACTCTAGCCAACCAGGTTCAAACTAGGAAATCAGAGTCCTGCACATTACCTCATATGACTAAAAGTCACGGGTGATCAGGTCTACTAGGTGTGCATCCCTCCAGGGAACCCCTAGCTTTGGGGACAAAAATACTCCTAGAACCTTTACAATAAACTAATTAAAGAATGGGATGGTAACTCACACATATTTCATATACATATATCTCTATTTTGTACGTATTGACAAACACACCTGCCTTTCTGATGCAGGAATGAAAAATCCCCTTCTAAGACACCAGCGGCCAAACAGCTAACATATTAGCATTTTGGAAGTGGCTTGCACAACAGGAAAAGTGACCGCACAGTAGGAAAACTCCAGCAGGGAGACAACAATTCAACAACAAACGAGACATAAAGCATCACATGGAAAGTGAACTCTTGAGGAGCTAAAACAGATGAAAAAGCTATTGGTGGTAGTGTAGAAAGAGGTATTTATTTAGCAAGTTTAGGAACATATAGAAGGTGTGGAAATATTTATCAGTGCAATGCTCTGAAAAGACGTACTGAAAGGAAGAGTTCACAATCACTTATCAAGCACAGATTTTCAAAAGCACCCAGGACAAATTTCCACATAGGACCTTAAACAAATTGAAATGCCACCCACTAAAGTATACCACCAGTATTAATTCCTATGCTGGTACAGTCCTCACACAGAGGGTTTTAGCAGAAAGCCCACAAAAATATTTTCCCCCTCCCAACAAGTAAGTGTTCATGGAATGCTTCTAGCTGGAAAAAATGCATGAATTTAAATTCTAAAATAATAAGATTTACTAACCATTACTTCCAGAAGTGAATACCTATCAAACAATGCCAGGTATTCACTTCTCCCAAGCTCTGTTAAGTGGTCATCAGTCAAAACAACTCCTCCAGTAAAAAGGACAAGCTTAAGCCTTTCAGCATAAGCGGAAAATTCTCCTGATCCCTTCTTAAGCCGTAGTTATCTAGCATAAAAAGTAATAAATCACAACAGAGAAATATTTTCTGTGTAATTTTTACAGTGCTATTGCTTTGATTTTTCTGCTTTGTAGCTCCATTTCATGCACTTCAGCAGTATCTTCAACATCACATTTCAACCCTGGGCCTGTCAAGATCTGCAATTCCACACATTTGTTATTAAAAGGTACCTTATTCAGAAGGCTGTTTTGACACTGCGCTAGCAATACCGTGTGGATGCAACCAGTGCATACAGGGACTGTTAGAATCCCACTAACCACAGACTCTCCTGCTAAGTTCAGCATCGCAGCCAGGAAACCATGCAAGTCGGACTGCAGCAAAGAAATTCCACTTCTTGTGTTTTGTGACGCTAACATGAAGGCTAAAAGAAGTACATACAAGAGGTACAGGCTATGCCGGAGCATGCGTTGTATTCATTCATTCCTTCCTTACCTTTCCCCTTACATTGCAGAGGTTACATCACCCCTTGAAACACAGTCATAAGCAGGAACAAGTCTCGTACATGAATCTTTCTTCCCCTGGGTGCTTTGGGGAAGTGGGAGCATGCACTCAAGTGAGCATTCATGCCTCAGCCAGCTTGAGTACAAGGCTCTGCACCGAAGTCCTTAAGACCTTCTCACGGCTGCTGATTTCATCCACGGAACTGAAAGAGCATCTCAGCAGGACACTGCCAGCCTCCTTTTCAGCTCCCTCTCGCTGACTGCCAGTCTCTGGCAAATGAAACGTCAAGAACCAGGCAGGGGCGGTGTTTGGAGAAGGAGGGATAAGAGATTCTCACCATCCATCAACCTCAAAACCTATTCAGCCGACAACTTGAATGGAACTGGCATTTCATTCTCCATGGTAACAAGAGATGGAAGGAGGTTGGAAAAAGAGAAAGAGAGGACAGACCAGGAAAATCTGACATTGAAGAAGCAGGGAAAGTTGTAAACTTTGCAGCTTCTCTTTGCTGTGCAAGTTACACATAGAAAGTGAGAAAAGCCCCTTCCTTGCCTGTACAGTCCCTGAGACAAGATGTCCCACAGCCACGATGAGGTGCCCTTTCTGCAAGCAGCGTACAGATGTGGGGGGAGGAAATCCCTTATTCTGCACCAGTCCTCCCCAGAGGAAAGACAAATGCCTCTTGAGCACTGCGAATTAGGGAAAGCTGCAGATTACTGCCCCACAGAAAAGAGAGCTGCCGGAAAGGGGAAAAGGCACCATCGTTCCCTGTACAGTACTTCATGTCTAGAGATTGAAGCCACTGATGGGCGACTCAGTCTGTGTGCCAGCACTGACCCCAAACTGGAGCAGAGAATTAGTATCACGCCCTTTGCCTGCTTTGCATCTCACGTGGAAGTTAATGTTTGTTGCTTCTATTACACTGAATCACTTAGACGCACAGAGAAACAGGGTATTTCTTCTTTTCCAAGGCACGCCACAATGAAGGACCAAAGCAGCTAGACTTAAAATTTGGGCAGCACCTTTGCTGAGCTCACATAAGCTCTGGGTAAGTCAGCTCTTATTAACATTTCAGGCCTGGCCATCTTCTGAACTTTTTTCCCTGCTATTTTACATTCATAACTTGAGCTGTCACAGCCAGAATGTGCACAACAGGGAAATTACATTTGGATTCATGCACGTTTGTGTTCCAAGCTGGCCCCATGCAGCTACTGAAAGAGTCTCTGGCTAAAGCACTTATGCAAGATAACCAAACAAAGGACTGAAAAGCTCTGCAAATCCTGGCTGCTGCCGCTGCCATCTTATTTCCTTCTCAATTCTTTACACAGATTCTTTCCCGAAGGACACATTTAAATCTCCCTCCCCCACCCAAACCCACCACCTCTCAATTCCTAGTTTGTTCTCACGTTTGTATTGCATATGGGACATGATGCTGTGTGGTACTTTTTTTTTTTTATAGCCTTATCTATACAGTGAGCTTTTTGTTAAAGGTGACCTGGAGAGTTGCTTTGAGGTCTCCCAAGAGTCCTCATGTATCAGCAAATATATTGAAAAATCATAGTTTTTTAAAACTATCAATTTTTCTTCATTGTTCCCATTTGAATTTTGGACATCTGTTTTTCAGGTTCTTACATAAGTCTTCATTTACCATTCATGACTTTGCAACCCATAAGGCATGTTAATACACACCCTGTCCAGTGACCTTCAGCCTTTATCCACCACCTACCACTTCAAAGCGTGTAAATACATTCTTGCTTTTGAAAAATACTTTCCTCCTCTGAAAAAAATGTGTTTTATTTTTCTCTTTTGTCTTTCAAGACTCTGAATCTTGGAAAAACCAAAAAGGGACCTTGGAGGGAACAATCCTACAGTCCCTTCGCTTCTGCAGCCACTTTCTATTGCCTTTCAACTCATTTTCCCAAGTCAGCCTTTTCCTTAGGTAAAGGGGGGCACAGTTACCTTCTGAAACATACTTCAGGTACATGGTTTAGAAGTACTTTCCTTCTTTCCTGAATATTTTAACAAGAAAAAGAGAAATGAGACTGTACCATTCTCTCTCCCCCAGCCAAAGCCAACTACACTGGGAGTGACAAACATCAGCTGGAAGCTGTCAGCCTCCTACAGGTCTAAATAAGCAAATAAATGCTGTTAAATGCATACACACGATCAGACAAGTTCAGTTCTTTTCACTAACTTTCAAAGATATTTCAGAATTCCAAGAAGATATTTCTGTCCCTTTTAAAATATATTCTACCCACATCTATTAAGATGAAGATATTTAACATAAAGAGCTTTTTATGTTCCTTTCCTAGAACAATCTCAGAGTACTTTGTTATTTTGCTTTGTTACGGGAGCACAAAAAGGAAAGAAGGTATTTTTGCCACTTGTCACAAAGCAGGATCATCTTCTCTGCAATTGCTGTTCACTGAGTTTCACCTTGATCCTCCTGAAGGTTTGAAAGCATTGTTGTTTATCTGTAGCTCAGGGAAGGGATTTTCTTTCTCTCTGAAGTTGATTCTAACATACTTCAAAGGCTTGCCGTCTGCTAACATCATCCACTTGTCTTCCTGTGATCCAAAAACTATACCTCTACAAATGCCTCTACGCAAACGCACGTAGCACGGGGAATAAACAACAGGAGGTAGAGATGTGCGCATGCCTGTAGGGCTGTGATCCTATTGGCATCACCAAGTGGTGGTGGGATGGCTCCTATGACTGGAGTGTTGGAATGGAAGGCAAAAGGCTCTTTTGGAAGGACAGGCAGGAGAGACAAGGTTGGGGAGCCGCTCTCTATGTCAGTGACTAGCTGGAGTGCATGGAGATCTGCCTTGGGATGGATGAGGAGCTGACTGAGGGCTTATGGGTCAGGATTAAAGGGAGGGCAGGGACAGGTGACAGTGTAGTGGGGGCCTGCTACAGGCCACCCGACCACAAAGCCAGAGGGGACAAGGCCCTCTACAGATGGATAGGAGCAGCCTCACATTCATAAACCCTGGTCTTCCTGGGGGACTTCAGCTACGCCGATATCTGTTGGAGGGACAACACAGCAGGGCATAAGCAATCCGTGAGGTTCCTGGGAATGCGTTGATGATAACCTCCTTTTCCAAGTGATAGAGGAGCCAATGAGGAGAGGTGCTATGCTGGACCATGTTCTAACCAACAAGGAGGGGCTGCTGGGCAACGTGAAGCTCAAGGGCAGCTGGTGACCACGAAAGGGTAGAGTTCAAGATCCTTAGGACACCAAGGAGGGCACACAGCAAACTGTTACTACCCAGGACTTCAGGAGAGCAGACATCAGCCTCTTCAGAGATCTGCTCGGTAGAGTACCATGGAATAAAGCCCTGGAGATAAAAGGGGGCCAAGAATGATGGTTAATATTCAAGGATCACCCCCTGCAAGCTCAGGAGCAATGCATCCCAACAAAGAGAAAGTCTGGCAAAAATGCCAGGAAGCCTGCATGGATGAACAAGGAGCTCCTGGACAAATTCAAACACAGAAAGGAAGCTTACAGTGGGTGGAAGCAAGGACATGTAGCCTGGGAGGAATACAGAAACCATCTCCTGGGCACCATCAAAAGAAGCGTGACCAACAGGTTGAGGAAGGTGATTCTCCCCCTCTAACTCTACTCTCGTGAGACCTCACCTAGAGAGCTGCATTCAGCTCCAGGGTCCCCAACTTAAAAAGGACATGGACCTGGTGGAGTGAGTCCAGAGGAGGCCACAAAGATGATCAGGGGGCTGGGAGCACCTCTCCTATGAAGAAAGACAGAGAGTTGGGGTGGTTCAACCTGGGGAAGAGAAAGCTCCAGGGAGACCTTATAGCCTTCCAGTACCTGAAGGGGTACAGGAAAGCCAGAGAGGGATTGTTTACAAGGGCATGTAGGGATAGGACAAGGGGTAGTAGCTTTAAGAAAGAGGGTAGATTTAGGTTAGATATAAGGAAGAAATTCTTCACCGTGAGGGTGGTGAGGCACTGGCACAGGTTGCCCAGAGAAGCTGTGGATGCCCCATCCCTGGCAGTGTTCAAGGTCAGGCTGGATGGAGCTCTGAACCACCTGCCCATGGCAGGGAGGGTGGAACTACATGATCTTTAAGGTCCCTTCCAGCCCAAACCATTCTATGATTCTATACCCATGGAAATTGAGAGCTTTCCCAAATCCATTCCAGCAGCACGCTTTAGGCAAGGGGGAAGACACTGATGATGTTACCAATATTGAGAAATGTGCCAAAAAACATTGCAAGAGCAGAGAGCTCTACCAGCCGCACTGTCCTACTGTGCATTTTCCTACAGCCACCCAAAAGGGAATGTGTTTGTGTCTCACCAAGAAGATACGCGTTTTGGAAATTAATTGGCTAAAGCTAGTGTCTCAAAGGCACCCTAATGAGAGGTACGGAAGTGAGGACAGAATCAAGGTCTTATCCAGCTTCCCAAAACAGAAGAATAAACAGTACAGCACAGCCAACATCCAAAGGAATGCCTACCATGTGTGCTTGTCATGCAATAATAAGAGCTGGAATACAGCAATAGCTTCAGGCTGGCTAAGAATGAAGCTGACTGGTTCTGATTGAGTTTGGTGGTCTCCACACAGCTCTTGCGTTACAAAAGCTACCGTCTCAACTGGCAGCAATTTTACAGAGAAGTGAACCAGTGGTGAACCCGAACCAGTGGTGCATCTCACTAGGGCCATGGCATTGGCAACTGCACATCATAGCACCCTCTATTGCACCTGCTCAGGGAACAAACAGGTCTCCTCCTGCCACAGTTGTGAACCCAGAATTAATTAACTTTTTCAAGTAGATGCCTGCTCTGAAAACCTTGTCATGCCTACCAAGGAAATTAACATGTGAAGTGACTGTGCTGTAACAGTGCTATGGCTTAGCAGTAGAACCTCACCCACAGCTATTCCCTGAAGTACCACAATAAAACAGGGAAACGACCAACCCTGTTCTACATTTAAAAAACACAATAAATACATTAACACTTAGCAAATATCCCACATTTTAAGTAACCATCCATTGACCAACAGAGCTGAGACTGAGCCAGAATTTAGAGTGTCCAAGAGAAAATGCCTTGAAAGGTGTTTTTTTAATACAACAGAGAGATCCCCCAGCCCCAGACTGACTCGCCTGACACATGGAAATGGTGGAGACTAAACACTCTCTTGTTCCTGCTCACAACTCTGAGGGAAGCTCAGTCAGACACTCCATATCCACAGGTACTCACAGAGACTGATACTATGCCATAAATTAACACAACAGCAAAAACCCCTTGCTAAAAGCCAGAACACTGGAGGGACTGGCAGGGCAGCCACAAGTCACTGTTCACTACGATGCCTTTCTGGTCCTCAATGCCCCCCTATTTCATACAAACCAGAACCTTTCAGCCCCAGAATAATCACACCAGAGAAAGAAAGAGGGTATTTATCAAGTTGACAGGGCAAAAGACTCAAGTTCAGCAACCTCCACCCAAGCCAACAACTACCCCACTGAATACCATGGACAAAAAAAGGCAACATCTCAGGCTACTATGCCTCTGAAGCGACAATTCAGACTTTTTTTTTTAAAAGAATTTTTACTTCTGGGATTAAACAACACATTAACTTATCATCACCATGTGAGGAATAAACACCCGTTTTGATTTCAGGTCAGAAATCACTCACCATCACAGAAATAATTTATGCAGTTGTTAAGTTAACAGCTTTGCAGATCCTGTCAATGTCAAAAGTTTATCTGCTGTGGGAAAGGAACATTTATTTTTGCGTTTCACGTTCCCAATTTCATCCCAGTTAAACAAAAGACAGTTTCTAATAAACATGGCAAAAGAACTACAAATTTACACTTATGAGCATCATGGAAGAAAACTCATATTTTACCTGGCTAAAATGCAGAAGTGAGAAAGAACAAGCAAAATGACAGATACTCAGTGATAAAGATTCAGAGGAGAAAACAGTGAAAATACAACACATCAATCTTTCAAAGCATACATTAAAATGGTTTCTGGGAATAAAAAAAAGGCTAAAAACCACACGATTAGAAAGCACACAAAAATCTTCCAAGAAGTCCAGACCTCAAAAAAGTCTGAGGACAGCATTCTGGAGTGCCAAAGTATCCTAATTTAAATTGACAACCATGCCTGAAATATCTCTGAGCTATTCTCAATACAAGTCATTTCAAGGTAGGAATGAATATGGACAGAGAGTACACAGAGTTGACCTGATGACATGACGTGTGTGTCATCAATAAAAGAACACACCCTACCGCTGAATTGCCAGTCATTTCCCACTGCAGCCACACCACCCCAAAAGGGGAGGGATGGATTCTACGTATACAACTTTATCAAAATATATTTCTCTAATAAGCAAAATGATACTAACTCCATACCTTCCTAACTTCAAGTGTGCCACAAAATTAATCAAAAAATTTAATAAAAATCTCTTCAAAAGAATCAGCATTATTTTTCAGACCATCCCCATGAGGGTAAAGATCTTAAGAATCCCATGGGATTGAAATTTTAACATACTTTAGGTTAAATCCTTTTTTTTAATTAGTCAGAGTGATTTAAAATCTTTTCATAAAATAGGAACTCTTTTTCAACATTGCCCATTAAGCAATCTTTCCACTACTTTAGAAACAAAAAGAATAAATGAAAAATCCCTTACATCGTAAGAATTTCATGTTTCATAGGAGACAGAGAGCAAATGACAGACTCCTAACAATTTTTTTGGCTAATGCTATCTAAAACACCACACACAAAGTCATGTCAATCTGTTATCCAAGAAGTTGCAACAGCAGTACACATTAATGACACATGGAGAGGCGAAAGCTATCAACCAGTGAGGGAAGAGCTTTTAGAAGAGCATTAGAGGCATATATGTTTTGAACCCTGAAATACTGTATCTGCAGTAAAGGTTTTCAGTATCTCATGTGCAAATAAATACATGTTTCTCTGAACTGAAAAAGTTTACAAGGGCACAATTAGCAGTTTTCATTGAGTGTAAATCAGACAGCTGCCTGCAATTGGAACCAGGAGCAAAAGCCTCAAAAAAAAAAGTTTTCTTCTTTGCAGATATTTTTCCAAGATTTACGGGAAAGTTCTACTTCAAGAAATTAATATAATGCTATCCAAATCTACATGGTTTATGGCTTTAATAGGTAAATTTACATGTGAATAGTTGGTTGTTCTGTTGTTGTTGTTGTTGTTGTTGTTGTTGTTGTTGTGTTCCCCCCCCTCCCCCCCCCCCCCAATTTCCTCTTGGGTTTTACCTATTTCATATTAGAGGAATAAATAACAAGATTAAAACAGCTACAAAGATTCTGCAAGCTAAATTAAGCACACTGTGATACCTCCACAAATAAAGCTATCTTTCAACAAGCAGCAGGGGGGGTCAATGCAAATGAATCAGCACTAACTTTATCACTAACAGTGCAAAAAAGAAAAATACTACCCTTCATTCTAAGGGGAATCAGAAAAGGCTGCAAATGGTAAGAAGTGAGTTTTACAGATGAAGAAATTAGATACAAGATTCATATGACAGAAGCATGCCTAAATGTCTATTTCTGTCTACATTTCATAATGCTACTGAAATACACATGGTGTCCAACATATGCTTGGGACACAGGACACTACTTACGGCACAGCACTAAGCTATGTCTTAAAGGTCCATCAGTGTAAATAATGCAAAAACAACAGGTTTGGGGATTTTTTTGGGGGGGGTGAGAGGGAACCAATCATCTTATTTTCCCACTAAGTCAGCATCTCAACAGCTTAACTGTCTATAAATGAGCCTGTCTCTTAAGAAGAAACTGATTTCATTTAATTCTGTATCCTTCTGCAAATAAGAGGACAGTCTTTAGAACAGATGGCACAACGTACTTCAGCCTTTCTGCTACAACTAACTGCTCCCACGATTTCTAAACCACTTTCCACTTTTCCACACCGTCATTCCAGCTGGTACAATGCAAAGAAACTTCCCCTTCAGTGGGGTGAAGGGAAAACCAGAATCAAAACACCTTTCAACATGCCAGCTGACCAAAACACTGCAGATAAATATAAAGAACCACCACGAATTACATATTTTTAATGTACCTCCACTCCCAAGATACCAAAATAATGGAAGAACCAGCTGAGGTAACAATGCAGATGTGACCTAAGAGGCCTCGGGCACGAATAAGTAACTTCTGCAACTTTCAAGGCAACACAAGTTCCCAGCTGCTGGCTTCTCTTCCCCAGTGTAATAAGATGTAACACGAATTCAGTTTACAGTACGATGCCATATTTTGGCTGGAAGGCATAAGAGATCTGAATTTAACAATGTGTTAAATTGGAGTGTAGCACCGGTGTCTTACTACTTGATTTCCCCAGGGCAGGAGATGTTCCTGCCACCCGGAGATGGGCAGCACAGGCTGACTTTGCCTAGGCAGAACTACCTGGGCTCAAGGTCCGCACCTGACACAGATTCTAGGCACTGTGATGGTGGTGGGGAGCGAAAGCGCACTTTGAATGCTATCAGATGCTTCAGAGAAAAGGATTAGTCTCTGAAAGAAAATATTTAACATAATTTACAAGCATCTCTCATGTCATCTCCTCCCACTTGTCTGAGCTGATATAAGGAAGTTGGGCATACATTATAATTCAGGCAACAGCTTCAAGTGACCGCACCGCAGACAGAAGCATCAACACCCACTACAAAACGACACCTTAGGGAGGCTTGTCTCTCCTACAAAATGCTTTAAAACAACCCTTTCTGCTGCAGCATGGACTCTAATCAAACACCTGCATTCTCTCAAGGTATCTTACTGACAAACATGGGTAATATGATGTGTAACGAAAGGGGATAAAGCCTTGCTTCCCAAAAAATAAAATCAGACAGCTGATTGTACCAGAGGGAAAAAAAAAGGAGGTTGATGCTCTCACTAATGGCTTTGTGTTTGATTTCTAACGCTAAAAGCTTCCTGCACTTAGGTTATGAATTTGGAAGGGAGAAATTATGAAACAAAAGTACGTTACACATTGTCTCATGGGCTCATTAACTCTTACCTCTTCTGTGAAGAGAATCTGTACATTTGTACAGTTTTCTGCGTTTCTAAATTTCACCATCTTTTGGAGCATCAAGAAAGGGATGTGCTGCTGAAAACATCTTATATTTTCTAGGCTGACCTTGTGTTCGCTACTTCCCCACACAAACAAATGCCAAAATACCAAACCAATCTTTCTGCCCTGCTGCCTTTTCTCTCTGACCTCCAAGTACTCCTAAATATTCTGTGACTGCTTGGAAAAATCTACTGTATTCTCACCCCTTAAACCATTTCTTTGTAAAACAGTTAATCTTGAAATTACAATGCTGTCACCTTCCTTTTGCAGGTTTCTGCCATTGCTGTCACTATGGAAACAATCAGAACATCAAATATGTCAGTAAGCATGATTTATAAAATACAAAAGCGCCAAAGGTAAAGGGTCTACATAAAAAACAATCATGACAAAAATTAGCTTGTTAGCATGGAAACATTGGCTTTAAAGGATTTCCAAGTTCATATGAATTCCTAGGGCAATGCTGCAGTGAGCTAAGGCCAAGAGAGAGCTGCCAGTGCAGCACCATGCATGAGATCACACAGCCAAAGACTGCAACTATCCGCCAGGACAGTGTGTTGTAATCATCCCTTTTCCATCCATTTAGAAAGCAAAAATCAGACAGTAAAGTCAGAATATCCCCAAAACATTACACAACATAAGAAATATTTTAAGACATACAGACTTTTTTTTTTTTGAGATTTAGAAATAAATTAAGGAAGGCCCTTGCAGCCTGCATCGCCTGTATCTCAATAGCACATTCAGTCATCTTCCCCTCTGTTCGTAATCTTCATTCACATCTGCTTCAGAAACAGAGCCAAAGCCAATTATTCTTAGCCTCCCAACGAAACAAAGATTTAAAGCAATTCTTAGAGAAACATCAGCTATAGAGCTTGCTTGGACAGCTATTCTGTTGTGTTGTGGCTTCAGCCATGCAAAAGCAGAGTGCTTACTATTGCTGTAAGACGGGGCTCATCCAAGCCCTGTATGTGCAGAAGCAGCAGTTTTCCCCCACTCCCAAAGCTCGCCACATACTTCACTTTGACATGTTGACTCAATTACAGCACACGGGAGCCTCCAGGGAACACACGCAGCTTTTTGAGACAACTCCCTCTCCACCACACACGTTCTCTCCGTGCTCTTTGAGAACCTCGTTTCAGGGAATGTTTTGCCTTTCATCATCCCATTATTCTCTCTTTCTCTCCCCTCACTACTGTGATGTACTGTGAGGAACTGTGATGTACCTACCTGCTTTGTGTTGCTGCTTTTCCTCACCTGTGCTGGGTTAGGAAGTAAGCCACCATTCTACCTCAAATTCAGCTACTGAAGCTACAATACAGGCAGCAAAAGCAAGAGGGACCTCTTCCTATGCCAAGATTGAACATTTCAGCTGGAGAAAAAAGAGCAAGGAAACAGCTCAAACACAAATTAGAGCCACAGAGTACTAGAAGAGAGGAACAGACATGCAGCTGTGAAGCACTTTTAAAGCATTGTGGAGCCAAAGGAATAAATGTACACTTTTCTTAACAATTACATGGCAAACGGTAAGCTGCAGGTGCCATTTCAGGTAGGGGAGACAGTTTGCCAACTAGTCGGTGCTGGACAGGTGACCCTGAAGACTGCTTGCTGCCTTTAGGACTTTGCTGAAGGACTTCTGCACATCCACTGCCTTCAATGCTACACGCACATAGAGCAAATTCCCTTACACTCAGATTCTCCCAGGTAGCTCAGTAAAAGAAACAGTCTACAGTATTCTTGACTTAAAAACAATTTTTTTGACTGGATATCTTCATAACACTTGAAAACTTACTATTCACTTTTTGCCCCAGGACTGGCCACTTTGGCAGCAGTTCAGGTACTCTAAGATGGAGATACTCCCTTCCTCGCTGGAAACATATGCTTTTGATTCCTGATTTCCAAAATATGAGTTTACATGCTTTGTCTGAGATTCCCTGTATTAGACTGCAGGAGTCAGCTGGGATGAATCCAGATGGGAGCTGCAAGGAGAGAATGACTGAAGGATCTGGAATCCTGCACTATCAACAGGGTAAGGAAGAACAAAAGAAGTTATAAATCACAGAACTAAGAGGAAAGGTAGAACAGAGGAAAATGTAAGCTGAATTAAGTCAGTCTTCTGTGGGAGCTCCCCTTCCACAAAAAGCATATTCCAGAAACAGAGAGTGAATTTTGAGGCACTGTTTTCCTGGTAGTTAATGATGACTTTAGTTCACGATATCAGGATATCATGATGTATGATAGTACAGAAGACAATCCAGAGCTGGAATTTATCTTGCTCAAATATTGGACAATTCGAAATAAGCCATTCCATCCCTTTTGAAAAGCTTAAAGAAATCCTGTATTAAAATATTCATGGAAATAATCAGTCTTTAGAAATTGACTCACACACTGTATCATGTGAGCTTATATCCTCTTCTATCTGGTTCTTTTTTTCCCCCCTCTTTTCCGTCAGTCATGCATGCACCAGTCCCACTGACTCCCATTTATACCTCAGAATTAATAACAAGCATGGCCATGAGTTCCACAGACAAATTTGGGCAAAATAAAAAGTATCTCCTGCTAGCAGTTTAGGTTTGCTTTTGCTCAGCTCTTCTGAATAACTCTTATGTTCTTGCATAGATGAGGAAATGTAGAAAAGGAGGTTTTAAATTACCTGTGCTAAAGTACTCGCTACTTCCAAAATATATTACTTCAGATTTGTCATGTCTTTAAAAAAATTCCAGATTTTAAAACGAAGAATTATATTTATATTGTGCTGTGCTACTTCTCATTTGTGTATGTACTTCTCTACCTCTCTCTCTTATATCCTTTCCTGCCCTTTAAAGGGACTATGAAACACTGCACTTTGAAGTTCAGGTAACAATGTGTTATCTACACAGTATTATAATCTATTGTGCGTTTCAAGACGCTATAGTACAATTCTGAGACCATCATTAGGCCACTCTAATCAAGGTGATGCTAATTGCAACGTGACCTCTAGTAAAGGCTGCTCTTAGGACTCTGAACAACAACCAAAGTCAGTACCACAACACTGAGCTGAGAAAATCTAAGTGTTAAACATTAGGAACTTTTGCGTTTATTGTATGACTTCTGCTGGGTCAATTATGCCACTGAGATCAATAGGGCAGATCGTCAGCAAAACTCTTTGACATACACGGAGGGAGCTTTTATTCTTTGGGAATTTGGAAAGGAAGCTAAAGGAACAGCAAACTCAGGTTAACTTATTTTGGAATAAGAAGCCCACACCATGATTTAAGGTACTTGAGTTTACTACATACTGACTTCTTATCTTAAAAAAGTTAATCATAACTTTTCTCGATGCGTTTATTCATGCAAACAAGTCTTCAGCAGCCAACATGGTGGAACTCTCCTACCCTCCACGCTCCTTCATAAAATGAAGTGTAAGGTTGAACTGTTTCAAGTGAAAACATTTTCTTGTGATGGTGGATGTATGAAAAATGAAAACTGATTCTACCAGGCACTGAAATGAGCACACTTTGTATCAGAGGAGAAAAGGACCCCGAAAGGGTCATTATGTCACTATAAATATCATCCCCTATAGCCCCAAGATTACTTTCAACCCCATTACTTGTATATAACTTGCAATTATCCTCTTAGCAGGAAGGATCTTACAAATATGGAATACTAAACTTCTCCAATTTATGGAAGGAAGACCTGGGCAACTGGGGACAAGGTTAATTTTATTAGCTATCTCAGCAAAAATACTCAGTGCAGGAAAGAAGTCCCTGAAGCCTGATGCATCATGTGCATAAGTAGTCAGAAATATTGCTTTCTTAGGGTGACTAGAAGCAGAGCCACAGTTAATCACCTAACACAATATTTACACATATAACCAAACATATTTTAAATCCCTCAAGTTGGCCAGCAGGCATTAAAGGCTGAAGAAACCAAGCACATCTGGATCTTTATAAGGTAAGAGATTGATATCAGAGAACCGAGAAGCTTCATGAGCAGTTATCAACGTGGCAAACCAGTACTAGAGTGTGGAAAAAGAGTAGTTTCATGATCTGTGATTCCTCTGAAGAAGACAGAAAATTTTTTATGGATCTTGCTTATAGAGGGGCATACAAAGGAAGTAAATATAGAACCACAGAGAAGAAGGGAATCCTGTTTAATGGATAAATGTACCTGGAATCTGAAATACATATGCATTTAATCTTCTCAGACTGTTCTTGCTTAGTATATCCAAAAAATAAAATTGTGTCCGTTACCTCTTCCCCCTTTGCTCATCTGATTAGTGAACTAAATATCATTATCTTAACTCTGGGTTCTTGGAGTTTCGTTTTAATAGACTAAGGACAATGGAAAGGCCACAACACTGAGTAGCAAACACTTGCTATTTTCTTTGCCTTTCATATATTTTCAAACAGCACGCTGAGCTAGAAGATACTTTCGATACACATGCCCAAGGTTCTCAAGTACCAACCACAGAGAGAAAGGAGGAGCATTCAGTATAACGGAGCTGCAGATGTCGGCTAGTCAGTACTGACTATACCTGCAGCAGACTGAATTTGCTCCAGATATTCTGATCCTCTAAACCAGAGCACCAACGAGGCAAATAAGCTTCAGATTTATTTATTTTGGAAAATGACAATGATTCTCAGTCATATAACAGTCATCTTCAAAGAAAAATAAAATCCAAAGCATCCTACTGATTCTGCACTGTTCAGGAGCCAGCACTTAACACTGCCTATGTCCAAACGCAGCTCTACTGAAGCCCAGCAGGCTCTCCAGAGGAACCACACACTACCAGAACAACAGTCAGAATCCACATGTAAACCCAGGTCCCCATTCTACACGGTATAGCCCAGCTATTTCAAATATTCCTTCACATTAACATAAGGGTCAAAGATAACCTGTCTGCTAAAAATGAACTAGTAGCAAAAAAAGACAGGATAAAATGTAATTTATTGCTCAGTAAATACATTAATTCTATGATCGAACTGCATTGATGACATTTGCGCCCCTTTTCTTTGGCATAAACAAAATAGTTACCCTGCTGAAAGGGCAGGACGCAAGTGAAGTTTGTCATCCGTGTAGAGAACGAATAAGATGACAATCATGTGAGATTTATTTATCACATTTTTAATGCAATTCTGGAAACTGGAGATGTTCAGCAAGAAGCACACCACAAGAAGTTAGACAGAACAAAATGAAACACCTGAGAACATGGTTGTTGGCAAGGAGCTATCACCAGGAAGGACTGAGGAAGGATGACACTTCTCAGCAATTTTTCAGACCCAAAACACATTCAAAGCTTCTACTTTGTGCAATCTCTACTGCTCTTCCTTGTTCATGGGAAATTTCATCTCTGCCAGACAATTCAAGGGAAACTGAACTGCAAATTCCACTCACTTGAACTCTGGGACAGCAACTTGGCTACTGTGAATCACTGACAGCTGGAAACAATCCTGCCAGCTTGGGAGAGATACCAAATTCAATGCAACATCCACCCCCCTATACTCTAGTCCACAAAAGCCAATGCATCTGAATGGAATCACAAGGATGCTACTGCTTACTGGAGAGGGAGATATCAGTCCGCTTGAAAAATATCCCTCAGCAGGAAGGGCCTGCTTCAGGCAGTTACTGATAATACAGCCCCACATGCCCAGAGCTCCTCAGCAGAACAGCACTTCATGTTCACACCCAGCGATCCTAACACAGAGGTCCAAAACGTTGCCCTGCACCCAAATTTCTGGTTTGAGTGAGGATCTGAAGAGAGCCGAGAAGGTTTTCCTGCAGTAAACTTACGTACTTACAATCACCTCCAAACCATCAGTTCTCTGGGTATGGAAAATGAAGAGTAGCATGCAGTACGTTAATGTAAGGACTCCAAAGATCCCTCTACAGATTCCACATGCATCAAAGAAGGCATTCAAAGCTTCCTCCATCACGAATAGCAGCACAAAGAAACGGATACCACAGAACATCAGGGATAAGCAATCAGCTTCTTTCGATACCTAAAATTACATTGCTAAATCCAACAATATTCCAAATGAATAAATATTTTGTATCTCTGGTCTCATCAGGCTGTCTGACTAACGAATCTGACTTGTGCATTATATACTGCTTTTGTTCGCTGCATTACTGAATGCAGACACCGCATATCTACAGCTCAGCCAATTACACGGATATGAGAGAAGGCATACAGTAACTCATTTAAAAGGATGAGAGAAACGACAAGAAGAAACAAGCAACTTGATTCAGACCCCTACAACTCCATTGCTTATAAAAGTATCACATCTGGAAATAAAGTAAGGGAGTTTGGTTGTTTGAGGGATTTGGGGTTTTTTTTGTTTCTGATTAAGGAATCCGTGCCTTCTAGAGGACCACCACAAAAAGACAAGTATCCTCAGTAACTGCCCTAAGACTTTTCAACATATAAGCTTTGCTTGCTTTTAGGGCCTTGTCTACAACAAGTTTCAGAGAAAAAAAACCAAAATGCTATTTCCAATTCAGTTGTCCCACTGAGTCTCACATGATTTAGTTGCTAATGCTAAAAAGACCAAAGATGCTTAGCGTCAAGACTAATTGCTGAACTAAACCTTATTGAAAACAATTACTCTCTACAACCCCCCAGGTACAGAGAATTATTTTTTGTGATTATTTAATAAAATTACAACCACATAGTTCTAACTTGTTCCAGGCCAGATCTTTGCATCTACCTGCCACCTCTTGCTATTAAGCTTGCTCCTTGCTAATCCTTCTGCATATTGTATTCTTCATGATTACTCCTTGCCACTTCCTGACAGAAGAAACATGCCAAACACAACTGGAAACTCTAATTCAATTCCTACTGTTGTGCCAAATGTCAGCCAGGGACACACTTCTGACACACAGAACTAGTTTTCAAGCTGTATACAGTAGACTACTTATTTTAGTGTTCTTCTGTTAAGAGATTGTAAGAGTCCTTAGTCAGGAAGGTTTTTCTCATAGATGTCATAGAGCTAGAGAATCACAGAACAAGATTTTGCTCTACCAGGCATATTTATCTCTACACAAAACCAGGAAAAGAATCTTGCTTTGGCTTTCATGATTTCAAAGATATACCCTGAAATTTAGTAGACATATTTGAAATTAACAAAGTCCAAAAATAACCCAAAACCCAACCAACCAAAAACCAAAACAAATAAGAACAGGAAATAAAAAAGTGTAACACCTTTTGGATGCTAAACTCCCATGAAATATTCCTATAAGGTTGGAAACACAATTGTGATACAATAGGGGCACGTTAATATGGACTTCTGACATCAGCAGACAAATCTTCTGAGACAAGATGAAGAGGCTCCAGATCAGACCAGCAGCAAAGTGGATCACGAAAACATTCTGATTTCTAAAACAAGTGCACTCAAAAAACCAATCCAAATTGCAATTACAGAACAGCACCTCTTCCAACCTCTTTCCTTTTAACAAATACCCATATCTCTCCTAAGAAGCATTTAGCAGCTTCTTACAAGACACGGCAATACTTAAATAATGATTTTAAATAAAATATTAATTCATTACCTAAATATATAGAAAATAATCAAATTTCTCTTAACATGATACAGTCCTATCTCTAAAAACTTTACTACAGGAAAAACTAAGCAAAAATAACAGTAACTGACAAAATTTAAATCTCAGCATGTTCAAGTTTTATTAAGTATCAAAGTCCAACTTTCTAATGGAAGTCAAGATATTAAATTTACATACTTTCTTGCATATAAAAAGCTTTTTTAGGCTACTAGTTGGAAGTTTCTAGACTGTTTTACCCATGACTCTTCTTGGTTCCTTGTATACTAAGCTAATGGCTCTAATGCAGAGTGGTTTTACAGGTAGAGGTCGATAACGCCAGTATCTTTAAATACACAACACATATATGGAAAATTATCTGCAGAAGACCAATACACACAACATCGTGATAGCGTAAAGTTTTATGGACGCTCCTGAAGAATGATCTTCAAAGCTTACGCATGACATCCCCATTTCTGGTAGTTAATGGAGTCTCATGGAAAACAGACCAATACACGCTTCATAGTATCATGTATTTACTTTTATCTGCCCTTCTTTAAAGTACTAATACCCTCCTATAAACAAAGTTCTGTTGGCATGCAGGTAAAACACAAACATTATTTCTCAACCATAAAGCACTCTCGGTGTTTTCAGAAGTTCCCTTCTGTGCTAATCCTCTGTTGTCTCACTCGGTCGCTGCCAACTGGAAGCACTTGGACAACGACACCCTCCCGCCCACGCTGCACCTTGGCGTGCCTGGCACACGCTGCGTTGCACTGACTGAAGGGAAAGGTTTCCAGAAGTTCCTGCCAAGTACTCACAGCAGAGCAATACCACTAAACTTAGCCCCCATCTCATAAGTAGCCTTCTCAATTTAATAAAAGCCTCTTTTCTTTTTCTCTCAGTTACTGTTCAGGTACCTCAGCTACTTTCAGAAGACAGCTGATGTGCTAGACATTAATTTTGATCAAGAATTCACACAACTATGTAGGAAATGGGTAGCCGAGCACTCCTCTCAGCCATCCCTTCCCATGCTGGTTGCAGGGTAGGAATCATGTTTTTATTACTGTTTATTTTCAAGGTCTCAGAGATTTCTCTAGCTCTAAATTCAGATCTGTTCAAGAGGTGAAATATGCCTACCTTTCAGCTCCTCTGGTCTGCAGTGCTGCAGAATGCCACACAACTTACACTAAACCAAAATTTAACAATGCTTTGAAGGCTGGCACTTGTGATTTTATGAGCTGGTGGATTACATCTTCTCCATTGCAAACCTAGATACAGTTTAACACGACAGGTTTGGTGAGTCTAAATTTATCTGTTCCTCTTAAGGTAAATCTGCATCAAAGAGGATGGAAGTTAAGCACTCCCCTTTTCAGCAGCACCTTTGTTCAGAAGCCAGCACACAAGGCCTGGCTCACAAGCACGCCCTCCAGCTGGGGGAGGCGGGGAAGAAGAGTAAAATGGGTCTGGATTAGAGATACACAAGAAAGAAACATCAAAGAGTACTTCATACACGCAAGAAGATCATTGCATACAGGCTGATCAAACCACCACTTTGTTCTGAACACCAATTATTCAACAAGACAGTGTACACACTATTGTGCCTTCCTAAAAACATGGCAATTGGAAGCGAGGACAATATTTCTTCATCACTGAAACCGATTCCCAATTGTATAAAAGGAAAAGCAGGAAGGGGAAGAACATGCTAAGAAGTTCCTGGCTTGCAGAGCTGACAGGCCACCAGTCAGAGAGTTGCAACTTCCATAACCGTAAACACCATGGCACCAAGACCTTGGCTTTAAATTTCACATTAAGACCTCTCTTCATAATGACAAAGTTAAAACACACCCTCAGATGTAGTTCTTGATACCAGAGCTCAGACAGCAGCTTAAATCCTTGTACAGACTGCATGTAAAGACCACGTACAAAAATGCAATGTAGCATCATAAATTTGCTTTCTCTTAGTGCTGTTCAAAAACTAGGGTTTAGGGATTTTTTTGCTTTACAAAGGAAAAACCCAAAACTGGTACACTTTCCAAATTCTTTAAGTAATCTCCTCAAATTAATCCCAGGGCTGCCTTCCAGCCAATGGGAGTCAGCCAGCAAATGCCAAGCATCGCCACATCCTTCCTCCCACAAGCCAGCGACTCGCGCAGCAGCTCCTTGCAACACCAGAGCCTAGCAGGCACCGGACATCTACCCAGACAAGATGCCACCTAGAGCACTAGCGAACCTGAACTCTTTTTACTATTTACCCTATCACACAAAGCAAACGGAGAAGCTTAGGATGGCTCTCCATCCTCTCGGATGCAAAGTGACTCGCTGCAATTTAAGATGCACTTTATTTTGCGAAGGAAATATTCTCTGCTGCCTTCCTCTACGCTAAAAACGTTTTGCTCCTATTCTCACCACCCCATCAACTGCAGGTTGGCTGCATGTAACACAAATGCCAGACTCACAGTCTGGCAGCTCTCTCGCCATCATTCACCTAGATGCAAACAGGAACAAAACTGTGCAACTAGACCTCTGTATCTGGTATTAGTTTGCTCCCATTTACTTACCCCCTAATATCTTGTTACATGTTTTTGCCCAACTGATCCTTTTTAAAATGTTTTTTCTAAAGAAAGACAGGATCTAAGATTTGTATGCAATAACGTAGATTCGAATCAGCAGGAAGCATTAGGGAGGCAAAATGGAAGAGTTAAGAAAGGCTGCCAACTTGCCTTGATACCTCAAAAGCAAACATAAATTAAATGGGTAAAAGAGACTTACTAAATTAAATTATTCAATCTATTTTCATCAGAAAGGTGACTCTTCGATGTTACATTATTTCCTGGATCTTTCTACCAGTCTTACATGTTTGTTCTTCCAACCTTTCCTTTGGGCAGCCCATTCCATACTTGAATATATTTCATAACCTCATTCCCTTGTTTCTAGTTATGCCCCTTCTCACCTTACTAAATTAATTAGTTTCTATCTTTCAGGTACGTGCCCCAAATATTTGTAGACTCTTAGAGGTCTCTCAGCTATACTTCTAGTTATCACATAGCCAAGGCAGGCACGTTTCCCTGTTGGTCCCTTCGTCTGTACTCATTTGTCATTCATCCCTCAACTCTCCTCAGTTGGCTTACATCTCTCTAGAAACAGGATGCTTGGTCCTGCACACTTGGTGAGTTAACTCTCACAGTTGTTCAAGAAGCAATTTCTTGTCAACTTGTATAGCCCAAAACCATATTATTTTGGTTTTTGCTGCCATGACGCATCTGCAAACTGATTTATCTGCTGTGCAGCCATTCAAGGGCTTCTGGTGCTTGGAAAAACACTAGTGCTTTTCCAGTTTTACTCTTCCCCTGGTGAATACAAAAACACATTTCAGGTTAAACTTTTTTTGACTGCATTCTCTCTAGTGCCTCTCCACAAATGGGAAATACCTAATTTTGATACTCTCTCATTGTTTCTAGTATCTGTAGCTCTTCTCTGTTAGTGTCTTCATCTACATCTGATTCACCTACAACATTCAGCATCTTAGAAGTTAAAAAAAAAAAAAAAAAAAAGGCCTGTAATAAAGGTGTTAAAAACATTCACTTCTCAGTATGATACAATGGGACAAGGTCTCCAAATGGCTAAACATGATGTTGTGCAGCACTACTGTGTTTACGCTTCTGTGACTTTCTGTTGCCAATTTCCTACTCGCATCCTAAATTACCTAATGCAAAAGAAAGACACCAAAACAATCTGACGTACCTTAAGCTAGGTATGATACGCAGTTGAGCCAACAGCACTGTCAGAAGAAGGCAGGTATGTCCCTTCCCTCCCCTCCCTTTCCCACATATTAACCATCCTCGCATTGCCTTTGTCGTGCTGCCACTGCCCTGTGCTGGCACAGGCTATGGCGAGCCCGGTATTTTTCAGTTTTAGATTTAGCGCGCTGTGCATCTGCACAAACACTTGTAATGGCACTATGCACCAGATGACGCCCGGACAAGAGAAGAGTGGGACTGTGTGAGAAGTTACGACACTGAAAAATGTCAACGGGATACTGCTCCTGTATTCCCATTTGTAAGCACCACCGGAAAGTAAACCTGAAATCCTGTGAAGTGGGAAGTCTAGAAAAACCTGAAGACTTCTCAAGAACACAGGGAAGGAGAATCCTTCCGACCATGTGAATACTGAAGATTTCTGCATAGCTGACGGGGCAAGATTAATTGAACAGAAGGTAGACCTGTTAAGGAGCTGAAATCTTTCAAGGATTAGGAAGAAAACCCCTATGGAATAAAGGAATACAAGAACACATTGTTTATTGGAACCTTCTCAAAAGATTTGGCCCAGTCCTGCACAAAGGGCTACTCAAGTCACGGTGCAGGCAAGAAGAACAAAGAACTGTCACAAGCAGGAAACTGGCAAAAACAAACAAAACAAGAAGCACTGATCAGTTTTGAGCATGGAAGAAGGGTATTTGCAGAGCTCTCAAGGATCAGCACCTATTTTCTTTCAGGTTGTTAGGAAATAGTTGCAAAAGGAAGCAAAAATTGAAATAAAATTTCAAGTGAACACAATTTTCAGTGAGGTTGGTTGAATACACAGAATAATGTGGATTACTTTAGGAAATTCTAAGAGAGCGCTGTTGGGCAGTTTGGGGCCACAGCAACAAAGAAAATGAGAAAGAAATAATTTAAAAAAACAACCAACAACCAACCAATTATGAGCTATAAATTACCTATAGTTACTCTGTAAGAATTCATGTTGTGTGTCCGTGAAAACAGTCATTTGATCAGCATGGTAAAAAAGTAATCAAGACGTTTAGAAAAAATAATATTGACATTATATATATTAACATTATTTAACACACACTTTCTTAACACATATCTTAACCTTTAATGTGTTTAGGTCCAGCTTGACTGAAACTGTATTTAGCAGAAAGAAAAATCCTCAAGAAAACGTCATGAAAACGATCAGGGCAAAGAATATGCTTAAAACTGAAACGAAACTATACAGAAAGAATTTCAGTACCCTTGAAATCACAGACAACAGGCTTGGAAGGAAATTCTGTTGGGTGGGACTGGTGATATCTAAAGCACATTTGCCTGTCATTTCTAATGCCGTCCAGGACAGAACGTCCAGAAGGTCCCTAGGCAATCCAATCTACTGCTTAACTGCTTGTGCCATTGGAAAGTTTTTCCTGAAGTCTATTCCAATTATACAGTTCAAGCCCTTTACTTCTGATCTTATCGTGTGTGAACACAGAGGAGAAATTGTTCTTTTTCTCTTCGCAGCACACCTTAAATTTTTAAAATTATTTTAACTTCTCCAGCCTGAATAATCCTGATTGTTTCATTCTTTCCTTGTAGGTCACATTTTCATTGCTATTGCTTTCTCCTGAGCTACTTCCAGTTGGTACTCACCTTTCCTCAAAGTATGGTGTGCGAAAACAGCTGCAGCACTCCATCGTTCCAGCATACTGTAGAGAGAAAGACTACATGTCTCAGACGCTGGGCTCCTTCATATGTATTATTTGCATTGTTGACTCGTGTACAAGGTATGATCCACTACAACACCTTCTTCTTTTCTACAAGCCTACTACTTAGCTAGCCTTTGCTGTTCAATATTTGTGCAGCTGATAAATCTTGCCTAAACAAGATGTTCACCTTAACAACAAAACAAACAGTAAAATTAAAAGTCAAGTTATTTAAAGTGGAAGGAAGGAATTAAAGGAGCAGCCATGCACACCTATGTAATCCATTATCAGAGCAATATTTTACTAAAACCTAGTAATAAATATGAAAATAGAAATATCTTTAGTTTCTACAAACACAAAGGAGGTAGGCATTTATACAGTTTGGGTTTTTTTTTTTAACCTCCTTGCCTTTCAGTGAGATGTGTGTGCTTATTAAACCTCTTAAGTGTTTCTGACACTCACTCATAAATACATAATTGTCCATGATGGAGATTTCATCCCTTCCTCCAAAACAACTGATTATCAGGCACTACTGGAATCAGAACACCGTATTACACATACCATTTCTCTGACTGGATGCAGCATTCTCATCTTCTCCTTTTTTTATTTCTCATAAGTGCATTTTATGATGTGAAGTAAGCCAAAAAGGAGAGTGGGTTTTATAATAAAATGAATCATGTTAACAAAGAAATAAAGTAATGAAATGATGGATAGAAATTTTTCTTTTATGTATTTGTTCATGGATGTACGAGTTCTGAAAGCAATCATACAGTATTTATGGCAAGACCTAAAAGCGTCACCTATAGTTAAAAACAGGAAGCTGTATTTTGTGACCAAGTTGTTGAGAAAGCATTGTATCATTTGTTTCAATTACATTCTCACTGCTGTTTACATTACAGCACACACCAAAAGGCTTCAGCCAAGGTTAGGATTGCTATATATGAGGTATCTATCCAAACACATATGCAAGCACACAGCTGTGTCTGTATATTTCTGTATGCCTAACAAAAGACAGTCCCTGTCCCAGGTACTTTTCAAAGGAAATGGAGATAGCACACAAGTATTATCCTAAGTTGACAAAAACAGAACTGAGACAGCAATGAAGTAAACTACCAAAGTTCACATGAAAAGCAGAGCAAGGGACCCAGGTCAAATTTTCTAATCCCAGTTACAACATATTAACGACGAAACAATCCTCCTGCGTTCCTTCCCCTCACCACCAAATAACACGCGTGCACGATGCCTGCACCTAACACTCAATCACAGTAATACTGGTAGCTGAACAACATGTAACAACTCCCCGCAAGAAACACTTTCCTTCTTTACCATCCAGAATTTAGGAAGCCATTATGACCGTTTCCAATCCTCCTCTTTCCCTGCCAGTTCATACCAAAGGCCTACACAGGCAGGGTTTAAGTGAACAATTTATTTCGCAGCTGAATCTAACTAAGAACTCGGTTGCTGCAGTCCAACTCCAGCAGTCGGTTGTTGTCATGAGAACTAAAGAATTGCTTTAGTTACTTCATCCTTAAAAGTGTCACAGAGTGCTACTAGAACAGCTGGAAGGAGAAAAATCACACCTTAAGAACATCGCTTCTATATGCGAACAGACTTTAAGAAACAGAGGATTAACTAAAGAAACCGCTACCAAACCCATCACAGACATTTCATCTACACTTTAAAAAAGCATGCAAAAAGAGGTACGAGTGTCATCAGAAGTGAGCGTATATTTTCACGAAGAAAATTGGAAACACTGCAGGAAATGATGGAAAAGGGAACAGCTGAACCAGAAACTAGGTTAGAAAGGGACACCTCCCCAGAGCCCTAACAAATCCATTACAAGACCCTAGGGAGATGTTAAAAAACAAGAAGCTTTTGTAGCGATGTTTAACACTCCTTTATGTGACACAGTGCATATATTTACCAAGAAGAGTAACGCAGCACACGGAAACTAAAAATACAACTGAGTACTGAAAGAAGTTAAGACGACAAGACAGCATTTGATCAAAGACACACAAAAGGTAACAGATTACAGAAGGGTACAAATGATGTGAGAAATACTGATATGGGTTTATTTCAAAGAACAGGGAAGAAACCACAGACAGAGAGAGCTGGCAGAAAGCATCACGGAGATTATACTTGCAGTTTAGTGAAAAGCCTAACGCAGCATTACAGCAAAGCACAATCTGCAACAAGCAAGCAGAAGAGCCAAGCACCAACGTCACGGTGGGCACATAGGAAAAACATCTAACTGGGTACTTTCATGACCTATTTTGTTCATTTTATATTAATGATAGCTTTCTAATCACTTTATGTTTGTATCCAGGCAACAGGACCAACCGTGCACGGAAGAGATCAGGATGCTATTAATAAAACTTTAAGCTGGGCAGTTGACAATTTTTTACAGAGGCAGTGAAGAATCCCAGGCCATGTTCTCTCCCCAGTAACTGGAAAAAAAAAAAAACCATCCCGCTCACACTCCAGATTATATGCTCTGCTGCAATAGCAGCAAACCACTGCCACCACACCAATTATCATGTGATAAGCGCCAATTCCACTTTTATCACGTGATACAATTACTTCCAGTCAGAGGACAGAAAAATATCAGTAAAAGCTGGCAGGAAACAGGTAAATGGGACAATTCTTCAACTTGCTTTCTAGCACATCTGCAGAGTCCTGAGAAGAGGGGTTGGACCTTGGGCCAGATTAAGTTTCCTGCTGCTGTGGATCCCGTCTGCTGTCCAACCTTCCCACCTTTGAGTGAGATATCACAGTTCTTGCTCCCACCTTGTACCTCTCACACACAGCTTTCAATCTAGCAACATCAGAATGATTTACAGAAGAAAAGAAGAGTCCCCCCAGCAAAGGTAAGGTCATGTATGCCAACAGCTAAATGGCAATGTGATTTTCGGTCTCATGCCAGAAAAAGCAGCACATTGACCTCAGCTAAATACAGAATCCATCCCCTCTATCCAAAAGAAATGCCTGTACACTATTAATATCACAAGATGAAGCTCAGCTGTATAAATAAAACCTCTAATTTCTGCTAAGTCTTCATCATCTCTCCAGTATCCACCACCTTCTCTTCACAACAGAACTCTCAGAAGGGCCTCCAGTGTAGGCTGTTTTCATAGCAAGCCTGTTGCTCGAGTACACTGGTCAGGAGTGCAAGTCTCGTTTTATTATCTCCTCTTGGCAAGTTAACATTCACAAAAAATTAGGTTGGAATTAAGAAAAAGAAACTACCAAACTTGAGCATTTCCTTCAGAACTTCATTGTAAGTATTTTGCAAGTCAGCATGGTTTAAAATGGAAACATATTGTCTGGGAGTCAAGAGGACCTACACACTCTTTCCAGAGACTTGCTGATGTGCTGGATGACCTCAAGCACATCACCTGATCTTCCCCACATAAAAAAAACCAAACCAAACCAAACCCCTTACATGACTTTCCTGGGTATCTCACTTTGAGAATTAAAAAATAAATACGCTGTAAATCCTCCTATTATTATTACTGCTGTTACTATGGGGGCTGGAACTGTCGTCAGCAAACAGGCAGGACATAATTTAATTTTCTTCAAATATTTATTATGCAACAACATAGCCATCTGTTTAACACTCACTATATTTAGTTTCTGTCTTAAAAAACAGAGGGAAAGAAATACCAGCTTCTGCTTCTGACTTCCACATATCCTTTCCAGCCACATATGCACTAATACATGGCCAATATCCTTTCAACTGTAGCACACAAGAAACTGCAGAAAGCAGACAAAATTTCAACTTGGATGAAAACAATTCCAACCACAAATTCATTCTCCAATATACCAAAACCAGAATCCCTAGTTTTAGCAGTATTAAATTAATTTTAATTACAGTACTGAGGACAAAGGACAGGATATGAAGCAGAATGGTGGGATGAGGAGATAGATGGCAATAAAAGACTGCGCACAACAACCATATGCTAAAAGAGGACAGATATAAGAATACTACGTATCTATACAGAAAAAGTAAATTGTCAATAGCATTAATTTCTCTCCAGTACATTATAAAATAAACCATCATTCTGAAGTAACAGCTCTTACACAAAGGTGCCTTAGGCATCTAAATGTGTTCTGTTTGGACATTTCTATGAAAAGGCTTCTCTTCTCTCCTTTTGCACTGTATATTCTTCCATCGGCCTGTAGGCAAAAATCAATATCTAACATGTCTCACGCCATATGACTGGGACTTTGAGATACTACAAGTCAAAGAGGTAGCAAAAAAATCTAAACTAATTAACACATCCTGAGTGAATTTGCCACCAAGGAAAACAAAAAACCAGAAGGCACTGGCTAAAACGTACTCCTCTGCTTTTATTCTTCCCTATCCCCATCTCTACTATTCCAGTCCTAAGATCATGAACCGCTCCCAACGCACCACAGCTCCCAGCAGCATCATCCCTCACCATGCCAGTCCTGGTCCACCAACGCAATTCCAACATACAGAGCTCAGCCTTAGCTGGGAGTACACCCTAATTTCTAGAGCTATTTATAAACTGTGATGCCACATCTGGTCAGTCTTGCCTCTCTTGGAGGCTGGTATCTGACACTGCAGCAAAAAAGGGCAGGGAGCTCAGGATGAAGAAACTCCAGCTGAAAATGCGTAAGCCAAATGCATAAATGCAAAAAGATGGCCGAAGTAATGACTATGGGATCATCTGAAACTGTTTCCTTTCAGATCTCCTATTGCTGACACGTCTTCCTCTGTTTTCACGCAATCATAGCGATACACTGATATCATTAACTAATTTATTGGCATTTGATGGTTGAATGGACAGTGAACAATAACTCCCTAATATAGTGTCAGTAGTTTGCCCACCAACTACACAGATTTGCTGATGTGTCTTTTTGCTCATGAACTGTACATTCCAAATACGTGGAACAAATAAATTTTTAAAAAACTGGGACTAACGGAACTAAGAAGGATCAAAATATTACCTTTTTGCACAAAAACCAAAGAGAAACCTAATCATTTAAGAGAGGTAACAACTGTTTTGAAAATAATCCTGTTTGTGGCCATGAGCCACGAACTCAATTTTTCTCCTCTAGCTTGTGGCATTGCACGCTTATTCAGAAGCAATCTGGCCAGAAAAGGTGCAGGTAGCCCTGCCGAGAGGCCCAGCTGTGCCCTGGTGCCTCAAGGGAGCATCACTGCTACAAACAAACTGAACCACAGCTGCTCTGTACCAGCATGGCCCACCACTTCAGGTGTGGCAGGGCAGGGCTGGGTAATACGCGGCCTTTTTATGTGTAAAATAGCAAAGCAGCATCACCAGGCTGCCAGAGCACCTCTCAGTCCAGGCATACAGACTGCATCAGCGGCACAGGAACGCAGCTGCCCACTTACGAGTCATGCTCCTGCGGAGGGTTGAGCACTGGCACCAGCCTCTAACCTCTCTTCAGTTTCTCAACAGGGACAAAGGTTTGGACAAACAACAGCAGATACACTGCAGCCCAAAATGAGATAACGCTGGACTTTGTTTAAATCAAACATGATTTGAGAAGAGGTTAAAGATGTGCCACTGTCTGCCTGATCCACCCAAATAACAACTAGGTCTACTCTGTTACAGTTCTTGAAGATACCTCAAAAAAAAAAATCTACATTATTCCTCAATCCTGTCAAAAGCCTGCACTTATTTTAAGTAGCCTCCTTGCATTGCAGAATACGTTTCTACCTAATATTTTACCACCAGTGTAATAATCTGAACACACCACCTTGTTTTTAGTGGGATATTCATAATTGCTTTGTGATCTGGTGAGAATTATAGTTATTTAAAACACTTCAAAATGATACAGGACGCAAAAAGATCATTCTGAATTGGGCCTTAACCTCGTTCACATCAGTATCCTACCATCTGTACTGTCCAGTTCCAGGTATTTCAAAGACTAGCAGAAGAAAGCCTTGAAGACAAATTTGCAAAATAGCCATCAGGAAAAGCAATCCTTCTTATTATCCTTTATGCTTAGGGATACCTAAAGGTCAAGGAAGCTGTCTGTCCCTTCCGAAAGACCTTAGAAGTTTGTTTTAAAAACAAGAACAACAAACAAACAAGAAATTGTCAATATTCTATTACAGAGAAACTGTTTCATAAATAGAAAGTACTCTGCAATGACCATAACTCGTAGAGATGCTGTAATCAGTATGCAAGCTACTGACAACGCACATGCTGCACCTTCTGCATCTGAGACGATGCTTCTTACCAGCAGCGTTACCCTTCTGTGCCCCTGCACCAGGGCCTGAAAAGCAGAGCTCAGAGCACCTCCTCACAGCTCAACACCCAGGCCTAAGAGCAACAGGACCAAAGTCCCATCAGTAAGTTACCAGCAATACCGTCATCGTGAGGAATGATGGTAGATACTGAGTTCTTGCAGAGCTGCTGTGTTTTCCGAGCACGTCAGCACAACTGTAGTATACTAGATAGAGACGTTCCTCCCTTGATGGCAGGAACAGCTGTATGAATTGGCTATTCACTGGAGTATTGTTCGTCTGAACTTGCCAACAGGCATAATTCCTACCTGCAGGATGTGAAATTTGCAGCAGTCGGTGCCTTCATGATGCTGTTTCACAGAACTAAGAAAGTGGCATATATAAAAACCAGCCAAACAATACCTAAAAATTACTGAAAGAGGTTACTTAGCTAACTGACAGAAAGGAAGAAATACACTGAACAACCCACTTAAATATGCCGATACAGTAATTTGCCCTCTTCAACCATCCCAAATTGTTAGCGCGAGCTGAATAAGGAATTTCCTTCTACTTTTCACTGCCATGAAGTGGATCTTCCATCCTGACCTGGCCAGAACTGACAGAAGCTGGAGCCAAACCCCTGTCAGTGTGCTGGCTAGCTTCTCCTCCATCACCTGAAAACCTCAATAGGAAGTGTGTGACCCTCGCCCCAGTTAAGAAGCCTCACGTAGCCAGTAATTCATCCCTTACAATTACAGGTGGCCCTGAAATATATTCAGTATCTTGCTATCCATCTTCAGAGGTGCTCTTATTTGATTTCAGTTTTTCTTGTATTGACAACCAGAAAACATGGATGGATATATGAATACTGTTAAAAAGATCTGGTATTATCTCCCTGCTGTTACCCATGAGGGCTTCACTTGGGTCAAGCAATCTCTCCATTTATTAGGACAATTCCAAACGATTCAACAGTTTATAAAATATTAAATTAAATGATGCCTCTGATAGGCCTAAGGATGAGTTCACCACTAATTCTGAAATGACACAAGCATATGCAATGGTTTTGAGTCATCTGATGCTGGCAATGACCAAGTGTCAATGGCACTGTGTTTTTATGACATATGAAAAAAGGTCTTTTGGCACTTTAGAGAGGGGTTATGACAAAGAGTGCTTAATCTGGACGAGCCAGAGACATTCAAACTGGTCACACACCAAAACATGAGTGAAACCGCATTTTTCATTAGTTTTGTCACATTTATGTAATGCCAAGATGTTAAATATGATGGATATTTGCTGAGTTCCTCCTTGTCAACACAGGCTGTTAAGCGAAGATGGCCCCACTTGCCTGACTCTGTTCCCTCTCTGAAGCATCAGAGGTACAAATGCTGCAGCTACTGCTACCCCTTCCACTGCATGCACACTTCCAGTGAATCTGCAACACAATCCAGTGACACCACTTGGAAACCCATCATTTTAGCAGGTCCAGTAGTACATGATCTACCCACAAACAGTAAAACAGGACTAAGACCTGCCCTGCACATAAGACACTATTTTCCTGTTTCTCTGCTTTCACCACTGAGAATTCAATTTAACACTCTCCGAAGAGTAATCTGTGTTCTACTCAGTTCACCTGTTTTTACCTTTCCCTGAACTTGTACTGACAAATAACTACAATACTTACTTGCTAATTAAGGTATCAAGGAGAGGGCAACAGTAGACACAGCAGGCACCTTCCACCAATGCATGTTATGCAGATGAGATAAAAGGCAAGAGCACTTTCAAAAAGCCTCAAGCAAATGCCATTTTCCATTTGATCCCCTCAAGTAACTCCTACCACAGACAAACTACCTAGAGCTTCAAAACAGCTGAATTCAATGTTGGGCACAAATTGAAAAGGTCAATTACAGATCAACATCTCCTTTAAGCTCCTTTTAAAAACATTTTCCCTCTTCTGCCTAAGTTTCTATTCTAAGCCTCAACACCTTGCAGAGTAGGTTTGTTCTTTAATATAGAAAACACGTATCCAGCACCTTTTTCCTGTGGGTGTTGCCGACAGGTAGAGGAACATGACTCACTTCCTGTTTGTTTTTTTTTTTAAATGCATCAGCAAAGTCTGCGGCTGTCTCCTACCCCAACTTTCTGCTCCGGAAGATCTGATGCCCACTTCTACCACCAGCCCTCTGTCCCCATGTAAAGGACAGGTGGCTCAAAACCAGCCCTGTGCAGCCCTCAGAAACGAAAAGACCCCGCAAGCCCTGGGTCAGCTGGCAGTAACACCGATGTTTGCTGCACCCCGTACTTCTGTTAAATCTGTATGCTGATTATTCCCGGTAGTAAGTTTCTGGATGCAAGGACTGCCTCCTCCCTTCTGTAGTGGAAATTTCCTAGGGCCAAATAAATAAAAATATCATTTAAATACCAACCACAACTCTGAAAACTAATGAATTTCCACAGAGTTACAAAAGAGGTAGACATCAAAAACTACACGCAGGTTGCCAGCAGCAGTCTTACAATTAGGCGGCCTTGTAGCAGAGCAGAGGTGAAGCATTGCTTTGTTTTAACAGTGATCAACTGACTGAAGAGACCAAAGAGCTTACCAATGTGAAGACATGGATTGAACTAGGTAATACGAAAAAAATGGGTCTGCTTTAATTACAGTGCCTAACAAACCACTGATCACACAGAGACTTTTGTTCAGGAATGCTTAAGAATGAAGTACCAGATCACAGGACTGCTCAGCTCCATCACCAAGCACAACACAAACAGGACTAATGGAATAAAAGATACTCAAGTTTACAGAAAACACAGCAACTCCACTAAGAGCCCCCATGTTTAAATCCCTACAGATATAAATCACAAAAGGAGCAATCCTCCTGGAAAAATAACGTGGAATTCTTGATGTAGAAAGCAATAATAAGTGGTATTTTTTTCCCCTCAAAAGGAAACGCAAAGAAGCGTAACTACTGAAACGACTGTGGTAATATGACACTGAGATGAAAAGGGAGCCATACCTCTCTGAACTATCACTTCAGTCTTGAGTCTAAAAGGGTTTCCTCACAATCGCTCACAATACTTGCTTTGTCTAAAGACTTCGCATGTTAGCTATTACGTTAGCATATATTCTGAAGCTGCACGCTTCTCTACAGGCAAGAGAAACTCAAGGTGGTCAGTGATCTGGACGGTTAGGACATACAGTAGACAGATTAGGAGAGGGATCTGCTCAGCATTTATCCTATTATCTGTGGGATCTGCTGCTCCAGCAGTGGATTCCTGCCTGTTTCCTTGCACTAAGTTTCATGGCCTGAAAAACACCTGTGCCGCTGCATGTTACTCTTGCAGTTTTTTCCCTAAAGAAACAGGGAAGAAAGAGAGGCTGGCTTGAGAAGGGAAAAAAAAAAAACCAACCCATCTGGATAAGATGACTGCAAAAGGAAATGAAATTACTGACTCATAAGCTGTATCTTAAGCTGTTTCACAGGACCTCCCACCCTCAACCTCTCCACTTCCTTTCTCCCTAAAAGCATTTAGATTTATGGGGTTTTCTCCCTGTATGCTAGCAAAGCTTCACTGTCATTTAGGCCAAAACACTAATGCTGCTGTCACAGAAAAGACAACCAAATGACAAAATACAGGAAGTAATTCAAGGTATAACTTTTTTTGCAACTCATTATTCCCCAAAGATGGGGGAAAAAAGTCCTGGCAAACACAGCAAGTTCAGCTCTCAAGATCTAGTATTTCAAGGCTGCAAATTGCACACACCGCCATATAACACTGCTAAGAAGAATACATACCTAAACAATGCTTCCTCAGCTCACACTGTTGGGTTTCAAAAATACAATTAATACCAGCAGATACAAAAAACCCCCTTCAATCTGTAGCACGCTTTCTTCCTTAGAGTAGTTACAATAAAACATATATAGACAGTAGATTTAAAAGAACGAGTGGGAAAATTAAATTTCCCCCCTGTATTTTTATGAACCGTGTAAGTCAGAAATTGTTTTAAGGGGAATGCATTAAGGTTGTATAAGCACAAATTAATTCTGATATGGTCTATCTTATGAGTGTTTGTCCTCACAGCCTTCAGAATATCTCGATGTGGTGATGTACATCCATACACATGCCTCTGTGTGCGTGTCTCCTCCTGTCTCCAATTTCCACATTGAAACAAAATCCGAAATGATGAATTTCATTACATAATCATCGCACT
This sequence comes from Phalacrocorax carbo, assembly GCF_963921805.1. Taxonomy (NCBI): domain Eukaryota; kingdom Metazoa; phylum Chordata; class Aves; order Suliformes; family Phalacrocoracidae; genus Phalacrocorax; species Phalacrocorax carbo. The sequence continues at coordinate 18,520,392 of NC_087525.1, read as the reverse complement.
GGTATCACATGGGCAGAGCTATCGCCTGATCTGCCACAGGGGCATCTGGAGCTAACCATAAGGTATAGCAACTTTAGGTGGTGGTTCTCAGCAATTTCACCTTCTCTTCTCCTCCAAAACCTGTCTCTCCCAACGTAACCTGTTATAATCTAACCTTGTCATGTGCCACACTTGCCCGTCCTTGCTGGTATCTGTCAGTTCCCTGTCTAACGTTTCCCCTTCGACAACACAAGCTGACAGATGCAGTACCCTCCTGATGCAATATCTTCCACTTCATTAGCACCCAAAAGCCTACTAGCACCTCAGCATGTCCACCATTTCTACAAACCCCATTCATTTCCGAGAATCAGGCATCTTTTTTCAACAGCCATAGTCTTCATTTCCCAAAACTTACAGCCTCAGCTTCCATCTCCTTTAAGGATCAGTCTGTACACTGGCCTGCTCCAGCTCACAACCCCTGCCTGCCCCAGTACAGGAGCTCCCTCCCATCCCCTGTACACGGACACTGCGGAGCCCAGGCTACGGGACGGGTTCTCAGTTGTGGTGTAACTCCAGTGCTGATGGGCCGGGACCTGCAATTCAGGGGAGAGACCAGGGTCAGCCGCAGGCTCAGCTAATTCTCATGGGAACATAAAAGAGTATTCTAGCTGTAATGCGGTATCAATAACCACATATTATGTATGTTTTGCATATACACTTCTGTTCTTTTTGATAGTCTAAACCATAGTAACAAAGATTCATGTTCTTGATAGTTCATATTCATTTCCCTGTCCGCACTGGTGGAAAAGACACCAGCCCCCATACAGAGATTCTCTAGAGTGCAAACGCAAACCTGCTATGTTGTTTAGTTAAGTTACCAATTCTTGTAATTCTTACTTTAAAAAAAAAAAAGTGAGACTACTTTTCCCCTGGAAGGAGAATTGATGTGTGGTGGTAAAGGCTTAAATCACAGTAGAAAACGCAATCATTGTAAGCGCTAGCCCAAAAAAAGGCTTCCACCATCCCCTGATGAAAATTTACATGGCAAAGCGCTGCAGCTGACTCAGCTCTATTTACAAATGCTTTAAATACTTGTATCTTTTGCTGAAAAGTAAGTTCAAAGTTTTCCAAGGCAAAGGTAATGTGTATTATATACTTCGAAAACATACAGTGTGGTTTAGTAAATGTTTATCATTACTTACTCACTGGAAGAAAGGAAAAAAAAAAAAAGAAGCAAAGTACAAAAGCCTTCCAAAGAGAACTGAGCTTTCTCCTTTTCCAATTTGCGTACCTGTGTTGGGAGGGTCTTTTGATAAAGCCACTGGCCAACTAGCACATGCTGTTCAATTGTGATGAGCAGCATGACGTGGTGTGATAAGAACAGCTCAGAAGGCTGTGAAACAGCACTTGCTGAAAATCAGTAGAATCTTTTAGGGGTGGAAATCTTCACAGGACCTCAGATGTATGGGCATCGCATATCTCTCCACAGAATGAATTTTCCTGTGATAAAGCTGCTCTTTAGAAGAAAGTAAGTCCCATTGTGCAAAGCGCAGCCCATGTAAAGTCATACGACAAACAGCTCTTCTAACCAGAAACAAACTGCTTCAGAAAATGCAGCTTTTTATTGGAACTGACTTTTGGGTCTCCTTCCGACAGCTGATATCTTTCTCCAAAGCAACACAGCAGAACGTCTGATATGCGTAATCTACTTTAGATCTTATAGTAACAGAAGAAAAACATAACATTCTCTGTTTAAACAGCGCAATCAGGAAGCGCTCTTACAGAAACTGCCACGTCAGGTATCACAACTGGGTGGCAACTGGTTTGTAGTCTCTGGTATGGGGCCTTCCAGTCCCAGCACCGTCTTTCAGAAAAATAGCAGCTGGCACACAAAGATCAGAAACGTCAACACTGATTAGTTACATTCCAATTTGAAAATTTAAAAGCCATATGAAATTTTCAGGCTGCTGGGCTTTGGCGGGGGAAAAAAGCAACACCGGCTTTCAAAACAGGTTTCTGATCTCCTGGAAAATCCAGATTGGTAATGTAGCAAAAGCCAAGAATGAAGGTCCCCTATTGTAGGTGCTCTCAACCTCATCACGCACATTGCTCACCTCTCACAATGGTCAAACAGTCAGGGGGAACAGGGCTTAAGAGGTTGACACACTCCACTGGAGTTAGAAGCAGAAGAGTATGGAAGAGGTAATCTCATGACTGCCTGGCTCCTGGAAGGGCCAGGGGGCTCCAATGAATGTATTTATTGCTGTAATCCTGAGCCAAATGCCTAAGGGCGACTGCTATTTCAAATCCTCTAAAGCCTGTGAAAACAGATAATCCATTGTTTAAAGATTTTAACTAAAAAAGACCAAGGTTGCAAAGCCTCAGGCAGAAAGAACAATGAAACACTAGACAGGAGAGCATTTTGCATTAGTTTGCTGCCCAGATATTGCTATGCTCTGCACACATACAAGAAATAGCAGCAATTGGACCGTCATATTAAGAAAGCTTTTACTGAAGAGGGAAGGGGATTCCTCTGCCCAGTCTCGTAGCTACCTGCTCCCAGATGCACTATACAGCAAAGGTTTTAAGCCTTAGCAGTGATTAGTTATACCCAATATGAGCTATATTAAATAGGCACAGAATTTTCAAAGCACTTGGCACTTGCTCTGGTAATGAGGCCCCTTTAATAAAATGCCTCAAGCTGAATACTTAAATATTGCAGCATTCAAAAAAATCTGTAGTCATTTATAACCTCTGCAGCTAGTACATTTAAAGCATGATGATGCTGTGCTACCAGTGTAGTGGCAATACTGACCTTGTGCAGGAAGTTTGCCAAGCCAAAAAAAACACACTGTATGACTTGCTCCCGAGGAGAGAGACACCGTATCTGAGCAACCGTGACAGGGGAAGAACTACTCCACTCGCTGCTCTTGTGTGCTGCTCCCTATAATTTGCCATTTCCAAACCCGATAAAAATTAAGAAACATTTCTAAGAATTTTTGGTGTGAGATTTCCTCATCCCTGCTGAAGATTCTCTTGGGTAACAGTGATAGGACAGAGTCTTTTGCACCAGTACTACCAACTCAAAGCTAGATTCAGATCAGCACTTGTCAAAAATAATTTCTATTTTTTTCCATATTCCCCACTGATCAGTGGTCTCAGTGAGGCCAGCCTTACAGGCAGAAGAAAGGGACGAGGAGTCACCCCCCATTCACAGGATGGATGCCTCTGCAGTAGCCAGTCTGTTCCCATAACTTTACATGAAAGAAACATTTCTTTCTGCTTCTCCATCCTTTTCCTTCAAGACAGGTGGAATCAAGGTAGATGGCAAGATTTTCCTAAAAAATATCACCTAAGGATAATCCATTGTAGAAAATCTAAATTTAAGATTTGAGTGTTAGATGATATCCTAATGTCTGTGCACATTAGGTCATTCCCATTTCATTTGGCTGACAGTTCCCTCATCTTATTCCGGCCATCGTGGGAAGTCCCAGCATGTGTCTCACAAGCCTTGCAACCACTTTCCCAGCTTTGTCGACAGTTTTGTTGCTACACTGGAAGACAGCTATGGCAAAAGGTCATGACTGCAAAGGCAGATGGAACTCCATACAGCCCCAGGAGAAGTTACAGACATCCCAACAGGGAACCAGTAGCAGAGGCTGTATAACACCAGTGCCGAAGGGTTGCAAAGACAGGAGAAAACCAGGAGAGCTCTCAACACTTGTCTTCAAGCTTGGTGCCATCAGTTCCATCCTGCCAGAGCAAGCATGAGGTTTCTAAATCACTAGCCCACAAAGACCAAACCACCTCTGTATCCCTACTAATGCTTTCTCCAGATGAAGCCTAATGACAGGGAGAAAAATGGAACCTTGCACCTGTGGTTTATACCCTACATCTGTATGAAGAGATGCTTGTCTTTATTTATTCAGTTTAAAAAGCTGGCTCATTTTTAAAACTGTTCAGTATAGACTTTCAGACCAAGCAGTTTAAAGGCATATCCTTCAAGAACAGCCTTGCTTCCAGCACAGACACTGCATTAATCTCCACCACTTTGTCTTTCAGCGTTGCCTTTTGCTGATCTTCACCCTTGCACAGGATGCATTTCAGGAAGATATAATTGCAGGAAGGGGAAGGGGCCTGAGCACTCACAACAATTTCAGTCCCCAAAGATCTGTCCAGAATAGTATCACGGGTCAGACTGTCAGTGGCAGGATGCTAGGAAAAGATATTGAGGACAACACAGAAACATCTTCTTTTCTTTTAAACAAGGTATGAAAAAAAACCACCAAACCAAGAACCACTCTATAGAAACTTAACTAGTTTTCTGACGTAACGTGTCATGTCTTTCTGGAAAATTGTACAGGAACATAGAGGTAATGCAGCACTGCTCATCAGAGAAGCTGGCAGGTCCCAGAATAGGACATAAAAAAAAATACAGTGCAGAAGCTGTGACCCCAGGTCTGGTCCGCAGCTGCCTTCCTCTTCCCCTGGACAGATCTCCTTCTATTGCTATGATTTCTACAACTATTGCTATGATTTCTTCAATCTCTTCCCTCAGATAAAATCACTGATATAAAAATTAATCTGGTGTCCAATTAAAAATGTAAAAGAACATGCAGCAATGAAGGGCTGCTGTTACTGGCTCTCAGTCTGCTGGGCATGCAGCTCAGCTCCTGTCATGCTGCCTGTTTCCAATATCCTTTTGGAGTTTGCCATGACCACTATTAGTTGTCTAACCTAGATAAATTTGATACTTAGAAATTTTGCAGGACTAACGCAAAGAGATGTAGCATAAGACTCATCTTCAGCTTACACCATGTGAAATGATACTTTTAAAGTGATCGTCTGGCATGTGTTTAGGTGGTCACACCTCTCCTCTTCTCCAAAGAGAGCAGTCCTGGCACCCCATCAACTCATCCCTATCCCCAAGGCGGTCTGTGGTGTACCAATACAAAAGCATTTAAGCCTGACTGGGTTTCTTACTGATCAGCTGGAAAGTAACTTCTCTCCTAGAGAATAACAACATAGGAAAAAAGGAGGTTTGTTTTGTTCTGTTTATTTTAATTTCCACACCAGTTTCCTGATCCTGCTTGCTGAGTGGTTGTGCCAATACTGAAAAGGGTCAGTATAGGATTGGATTGCTTTCCTCAGTGGCAGCATCAGCTTAAATGCAAACCATGAGGAGTAAGTTCAAAGGGCATGTTCACCCTGTTTTCATTTAGCAATGGAAAAAGCTAGGACTGACATGTAGATAATTATATAACAGCTCTACAACATGCAAAAGAACTAACTATAACAGCCTCAGAGAAACGCTATACTCAACGCCACCTGCAATCATGACAATCCCTGAACACTAGCTTGTTCTTGACCTGCCCCCACACATAACACAACACCAAAAGGGACTTTTGAGCTCCGCCTGCTGCCACGGGCACTTTACCATCACTTGTGGTTAGTAAGGAATTTGTATTTAAAAGTAACGCTGGGAAAGGTAAATATCAATATTTTGTTTGAGGCAAAGCAAGCTTTCCTGCAGAAAGCTCTGTGTTTATATGTTCATGTGGACTCGGGCCACGGAAACATACGCTGTCCCACACACAGTTATATGACACTAAACTATAGGTGCTAACACACACTAACGGCACGTTTTCATGGTGGCCTTGACTCAGGTAAGCAGGCTTATTCACATCATGCTTTGATACAAGTGGCCAGATCTGAAACAGGAATGTAAAGGAAGGATATGGAAGAAAGCCTGCAGACAAAAGTAAATCAGGAGACAGTGACTGATCTCTGCTTATGAGGAAGGTGATTATGACTCAGCTGCAAGTAAAGCACATGCAGTTTGAGCTGTAGTACTGCTGTCTGTATCCAGAACAATTAATTAAAAATGAATAAAGCTAACAAAATTACAAGTAACAAATTAAAATATGTTATTTGTAACTGAAATGGGTGGCAGGGGAAGCTTAATGTTTCAGAGGTGTTCTGGACAACAGATCAAACATGGAAACTAGCCATTTATGCCAGGCTTCAATGCTGAAACGAATCTGCCTCTTTGTGGCTGCGGGATTGGGCCAAGATCCCACTTTATCCCACTGAAAAGACAGATTCGACATTGTGATAGCTCACATCATTCTCCTGAAAGTGGGTTCACACAGCTGATAGAAGTGGGAGCTGCAGCAGTCCTCACGCACCGGCCACTCTGTGTTGATCAATGCAATGTCTACACTAGTTTCTGCCTGCTCCTTTTTATACCTCTGCAGCCCTCAATAACTGGAAGGGCAAGTTCACCAAAAGTGAGGTGCCAACAATTTCAGTTCTGTAGCTCCACAGCCGAGACAGACGATGCCACTTCAAAGACATCTCTACAGTTGAAACAGACCCACACACAGATGATGCCCAGAAAAGAAACACAAACAAGACTCGGGCAATGACAGATGGAAAAGGATGACATTTTACGGAGTCACCCAAGACACCAACCTTCTCGCCACTGAAAATTTGTGCCTTTAATTAGACTGCACAGAGTTCCCAGTCTTACTCCTCGTTCATCTTGGGCCGTCAAATATTAAGAGGTATTCAACTTGCTGTGAAATCACATTATTCACCTCAAGCAGAGATCCAGACGCAACATGCCACTGCGTTGGGCCACTCCAAGCCTGGTCGCACCATTTGTTCAAAGTTAAAACTTCCAGCAGTTCAAAACCCAGACTGTGCGGGAGAGAGAAGCCTGTCTCTCTACAGAAGAAAAATCATAGGCCATTACCTGACATTTTAACATTCAGCTTGCTTCCAAAGCCAACTATAATCTCAGTGGTTAAGGCTGTGAAATGAATAAAGACCTACTCATGACCTGGTCTGACTTCTCTGTGACAGGCATGGCTGGCCAGGACCACAGTGAGGTCCTGGTTACCAGTTACAGGGGGACCCTGGGTCTCGAACAACTTAACCACAGAGGTAAGGGCAAAGACAATCAACAGCTGCAGAGCATGCTGTAACATCCAGCATTTGCAAAAGCTTTCAGAATAAAGTGTGAGTGGCATAGAATCGCTGTATCAGCATTTGCTAAAACAAACAAAAAATCCAAACCAAAAAACCACCAAACCAAACTAGGGAAGAAGTGCTCCAAAGATAGGAAAAGCAGTTAAGATCAAAAGAGACAAATTTATGTAAATAATTTGTCAGTGAAGGTATTAAAAATGCTACTCTGAAGGCAGTCCAGGATTAGGGGCAAGTTAGTGTCACTCTGGGAGGTGTTCAATTTACCTTCTGCTCTGCTGTCTGTCCTGCTGACATTTTCTACGTCTGGACTAACATCCTCAGTTTTCATTATGTTCAGTGGAAAAACAGAAAAGAACTTCTGAATGGGATTCACCTCACCAAATGCGGACATCTGCTCTAGGGTGAAATGAATTGTGCCCTAACACATTCGTCATATAAACGGAACTTATAGCGCCTAGCTCAGATGTGGACACTTCAGTCATAGATCTTCGTGAGTCCAGCTCTTGCCATCCTGGAGATGACAGAACTGACTGTTAAAAGCCCTTTCTGACATGAAACTTCCCATGCACTTTAAAGCACAGGGTAGGGCTAGAGAGCTAACACAAAGCTGTTCCGTAAGAGGCTCTTAAGACAGAAATAGACATTTATAAAGTGTTCTGGGGTTCTTCTAACCTTTCCGAAGTAAATCTCAAGTTTCCCTTCTTCTCTAAATTCATCTCTACTACTTGGAGTCTATGACAGCTAAGGCCTGTCATCCCACTGTTCCCTTTGAGCAGTTTACACCAAAGTGAGTGAAAATGTAAGAGTTAAGATCTGTTGAAGAGCTCTAAAAATCTACATGCAAGCTCTGATTTTTACTTTAGAAGTACTGCCAAGCAAATTAGCATTAATTAGAGACAAGCTGAACGACCAATAAAATATTAGGCTAAAGGAATCATCTGGAACCGTAAGACTGAACATGATCAAAGAAAAACAAGTCGCTCCGTCACATAATCTAATGGTCCTGACATGGGAGCCTCCCAACATGAACCACTCGGAGGAAAGCCATATTCTTGGAGAGCTTCTGATGCAGAAAGGAAGGCTGTAGGACACTGGAGAAACAAACAGAGGAGAAAGGGCAGGGTGCTGGGGTTGTATGATTTCAAAGAGACTGACCAGATGGCAGACCAGAACTGCAAAAAGCGATTAAGAATGGATAAAATTGTCATTTTGCTGTCCCTCTTTCCTCCTTCCTTGCTGCATCAGCCTTGCCAACCCAGCTCCCAAGGGAACTCTGAATACAGAGGAAAAACATACACCAATACATAAAAGCAGCAGTGATCCCTAGCCCCAGAGACGGCTATGACTTGTTGGCATGTCATTTAATACACGCAGTTTCACGTCCTGCTCTCTCCCCCGTTGTGGAAACCCTTCCTCCCTGGGGAGGTACTGGTGAGCCCTTGTCTCCTTGTGTGAGCCACAGTGCTGAGACAGGAACGTAGGAGAGGAGGGGACAGACTTGTGTCTCTTGATTTACAGGGAATGCCCAAGACAATCCTTTCCTAACGCAGACACTTCCAAAGGTTTAAAAAAAAGAAAAAAAGAAAAAATCAGAATAATGCACTGCAGTGCAGGGGGAACAGATCAGACTAGTGCAGTGCAGCTGTATTCAGAGCCCACCAAAACCCTAGATCACACTCCCTCATTCCCATCCCACACTCAAAACACGTGCCAAAGTGCTGAAGACGGTAACTGCAGCGTGACACACACACAGAGCACGGAGACCGGCGTTCGGATGTGCCCAAGCCCCAGCCACTGAGCAGAGGACAACACACATCTCTCCTTTTCACCCCCCTTTGATTCTGGAAAAAAAATATGAACGCTGGTATCTAATCGCTGTTGGTTTAAATGCTTAACTTCATAATTTGTATTTAATGACAAATATTAAATTCATTTCATGGAAAGAAAATGTGCAGTATTTTAGGCTAAGTTGAAATGTTACCATTTCAGCCAGAGAGCAGCTGCAAACACTGTTGATATTCAATGTCCACAACCCCAGCAGAAAGAACAGCTTCAGTTACATACAGCTACAAACACACTTGGAAGAGGCAGGCGTTTCTGAACATCATCTTGGTGGTGTTAGTACATAAGCAAGTGCTGTGTGAAGCTATCCTTACTTATTCTGCACTATTCATTTTACTCAACAAATTCAAATGCAGGCTGAGTCTATATATAGAGATAGACCGTGCCCATCCCTCTCCTGGTTTGGAGAGTTTGGGCAGCTTTAAAAAACAAGCAAACAGCAGTTCCCACTTCTGTGAAAACAGATCTTGTGACGCTGCCCAGCGCAAACCACAAACATTTTGAGAAGGTCCAAACTGCATTTTACAATCTTATCATCCCACTCGCATCCACTGCTAGATCAGTTAGCCTACTAAAAATATTAAGCAAGCAAGAACATGATGGAGGATATTCTCCTGGTGTAGAAGATTAATACATCATTCATGTATAGAGATTTCTACTACATTTTTATAGGGCACATATGGATTGAGCCTAGTAATCTATATAATTTCCTCTCTGGATATGGGTCTATATTGAAAAACAGTCCCCAAACAGCAATTGCCAGAGGCCTGAAACCTTCAAATATCGCTATGCGGAAAGAACAGTTAGGGCTCTGATGTTACGTACTCCAGTAAATCTTTCAGTGGCGATTTAAGACATAACCGTGCTCCACAGCTCTGCTGGAGATTCCTGCCTCCAGAACAGGATCAGGAAAGCAGAAAGTCTGCCTGTACCTTCCCTGCCTGCACCACGCAGCCTGGGATCGCAACTCCAGCAGCTGAGGCAGAGGCACGTATTCCCTTCCGATTCTGCGATAGTGGGAAAACCGCCAGCGTAAGGGCAGGGGGCACAGCTCAGAAAAAACAAAACCAACCCAGCCCCAGCCTTTGAGACTTCCAGAGGTGGTGTCAGAGCACCCGGAGATCAGGCGTAAGCTGCACCAGCGCACCGTGCCTGCAGACCGTGCTGTTACAGGCCAGAGGCGAAGTGCCTTGGCGCAGGCATAATGAAACGCAGAGCTTCACCTCTTTGCGTTACGTTCAATTAACCAAAGCAACCGCGCTCAGGAAAGTCACGGCGAATTTTACAAAGACAGCTCAGCTCTGGGCCTTCTAAAAATATGCTCCCAGCATTAGCCTTCTACCCATTCTGCGCTGCTCAAAGCCTGTCATCAGACAACAACAGCAACTTACGCGTATTTGCCTTCAATCGCAGAGAGTGGAAAGACAGAGAGTGGAAAAATGGAACTCACAGACCCTTGCATCAGCAACGGCCACAGAAAGGCTAGGGAAGCAGAGGCAGCAAACAGGAGCGTTCACCCCAATTACTTCCAGAATCCGGAACAGACCCAGCACTCGTGCCCGGTGCGGCCACCGCAGACTGCTCGTGTGCCGCTGCTGCCGCAGCATCACTGCCTTACACCCACAAACTCCACTGCAGCTGCCTGTTGAGCTAGAAATTTGATACACTGCAAAGGTTGCTGACAGCCAGAGGCCGTTCCCTTGTCTGTAAAATACCCTGTAATAAATTACATTACAGACTAGGGAAAAGGATTCGGAAGAGAGAGAATTAAAACGCAACCTTATGAGAGCTAAATGAGACCAATTAAAAGAGATTTGCTACAAGTGCTGAGGGATTTTGACCTGAGCTGTAATCAGGGATGGATACGGATTCCTTTAAAAGAGGAAAATGAGCAAGAGATCATGTGCAAACAACTCTGCCAATTAAAACGAAACGGATTATCTTATCTATGCAGCTCTGCTCAGAGACTCACCGCATATTCCAGATACACCACAGAGAGATCTGAGATAGGCATTCAAACCTCAGAAACAAGGCTCAGCGATGTGGAGATGTGCTGTGGTTCTGGACACATCAAGGCGTGATCTCCATTTGGGCACACCCCCCCCCCCTTTTTTTTTTTTTAAAGAAATCATGAAATTATAAATGCTAATATAAAATTAGTCTCAGGCTTTTCTTCCAAGTAACCTGTGTGAATTCTGATGCAGATCAGCCTGAAGATTAGGCACCACAACAGTAAAACATACCTTACAGAAAAACCACGCAGCAGATAGCACCATCACCGCACTACTAGATACTGCCAAAAATCACGCAGCTTGCCAGTGCGCGCGCTCAGGTCCTCATTAACGCTCACAGGTACTATTCCATACCTTAAACCAGCGATTCTCAATTTTTCTGCATCGCAATCCCATTTTGCTGCCAGATGCCCCAGAAGTCCTTGCTCCTCACGGCCAGCAATACTGGAGGGCAGGACTGGCACCCGCTCCCCAGCCTGACACCCACGCACAAGAGCAAAAGTCATTTCTGCAACGGGAGCGAAAAATTCAACATGGGCAGATGTACCACTACTTCTGCTCTGTGTCCTTGCTCTGCAGCTCGTTTTTACTGCTTTTTGGAATTGCCAGTACTTCCTAGTTCAAAATCATATACATACATACAAAAAAGCAGTTCTACAAGGGCTGAAAAAACATTGAAACAGAAGGAAAAAAGACACATTATGAAACCATGTTTGAGAAGCAGCAGCGAGGAAAATAGTATGACGAACTTAGAGAAGAGCAAAAACTAAAAGGGAGGAATCAATGAAAAGAGGAATTTGCGATGAGGAAGAAAATTCTAAAAACAAAGCAGCAAGCGTACAAGACAATAACCTGAAGAGATGCGTACTTGTCCACAGCTGCCGACAGTGGAAAAGTTTTAGAACATTTTACGCTGGTTGCCAGATTTGAGCATGGAGTTTTTCCACTGGCTCAGACCTGGTCTAGCGGAGTCAGGCTACTTCTGCAACTGGCCCAGCTCTTAACATGGCCCAATCACTTCTGTGCAACGTGAAGTACAAACCAAAAAGCCTTTCTAGGTCCAATCTGCCAGGAGCTGGAGCAGTAACCTCAGTGCCATGAAGAGAGCTGCTCTTCGAAGCCCCGTGCAGAAACACCCCCCAAACCCATCACAGACGGGAGTACCTCGGGTGTCTCTGCGCAGCAGGGCTCAGCTCGGGGGCCACTTACTGGTGCGGATGCAGAGCCCACACATGCGGGCAACACGAGCACCTGTGGGCACCCAGCCCAATAAACTCCTGGGGCTGATCTGTGCTTGGCATTGCTTCTGGCTCTCGGGGTGTTTCTGTACAGGTGTCCCACCATACCAGCACTACCCAGATCCTTCCATCACCCAGAATTTCCCAGCCCAGTTACCGTAGACAACTGAGCTGGCCGCACGTAACCTGAAAACTTCATCAGAAGTTTTGAGTTCACCTCTTTGCCACAAAGGGCAAGGTTACGTTTCCTAACGAGAAACACACGCACAATTAACAAATCTGAGTATTTCTTTGGCAAGATTGGTCACAAAGAATCCCAGTGTGGACGAGCATAACTTGTGGTGTAATTCAGGTATATGACATTTGCCCACTTCTAATTCGGGCAACGCAGAGTTTATTCACTCTTGCATAAGCAAACAGGGGCGCCTCGTGCTTTATTTACCGCTTTACCACTGCAAATACGTTTTAACTAAAGGATGGGAAACGCTACAGGCACGAATCCTCACGTTCCATCGGCTTTTGCCGCAAAACAGGATTTTCGCCGTGCCCCCGCGCTACCGCGGCCGTGCCCGGCGCCGGCCTCCACCGACGCGCCCGAGCCGAGGCGCGGCCAGCCCGGCCCCGCCACGGGGACGGAGCACCCTCCGCCCGGAGCCTCGTCCCGCGGCAGCGGCGCGTCCCAGGCGCCCGGCCCTTGGCGACGCGGCGCCATGCGGCACACAAAGCCGGGGCGGACCGAGAGCCCGGGCGGCGACCAGGGAAGAGGGGCTGGGGGCGGCCGCGCCGCAGGAGGGGCCGCCGCCGCTCCGGCCCGCGCGTCGGCGGCTGGGCGCCCGCGGGGCAGACAGGGCCGCCGTGGCGGGGCTCCCGGCGGGGCGCGGGGCGCGGGGCACCCCCGGCCGCGCAGGTGGTGGTGATAGTGGTGGTGGGGCGGGGGGCAGCGCCCGCCCCGGCTCGGCCCCCCGCGGCCCGGCCCCTCACAGCGCCCCCCGGCCGGCGCCGCCGCTCCCCGGCCGGCACACAACTTCGCCCGGCCCCCCCCCCCCCAGCCTCCCCCGCCGCCGCCGAGCCGCGCCGCGCCGCCGCGCCCCCCCCCGCCCTCCGCCTCACCTGCCGCAGGGCGGCCCCGCCGGGCGCGCTGGCGCGGGCAGGGCACGGCTCCCGGAGGGCGGGCGGGCGGGCGTCCCCCGGCGCGGCGGGAGCGCTCAGGCCGGCCGCGGCCCGCCGGCTCCCGGCCGCTGGGCGTCCCTCCGGCCGCTGGGGGAGCCGCCGCCGCCGCCGCGCCGCCCGGCCGCCATCTTCCGCGGGAGGGACGGAGGGAGGGGCGCGAGGCCCCGCCCTCGGGCCGCTCGCGCCGGGGCGGGACCCCCGGTGCGGGACCCCGCGGGGGGAGCAGGCGGCGGGAGGGGCCGGCTCGGGGCCGGGCCCGCTCCACGTCGCGGCGCGTTTCGCGCCCGCCCCCGCCCGCAAGCGCGGCCGCCGCTGCGGTTGTGCGGCCGCGGGGCCCGGCGCGGGGCCGGGGGGCCGCGGCGGCACCGCCGCCCGGGATCACAGGGTAGGGGCGCTCCCGGCAGCGCGGAAGGCGCGGGGCGGCCAGAGAAGCAGCAGGGAGGGAGCGAGGCCGCTGTGACAGCCCCCGTGACAGCAGCCGCCCAGGAAAAACAAACACGCACCGTGCAATTTCCTACTGAGGAGGACAAGAGAAAGCCGTAGCAGGAAGCCGGCATGGGATGTGGAGCCGCATCACAGGAACACTTACTCTCAGCAGAGGATGGAGAAGCGGACAGCGGTTAGAAGCGGCGTTACCGCAGCCCTGCTGTGCAGACAGCTCCCACCGTGCTGCGGAGGAGTGAACATCAGCACGAGTAGGAGCCGGAGCAGCCAACAGCAGCAGAACTGGCTGGTGGCAGAAGAGGAGCAAGCACAGGGAAAGCAGGTGCTCAGGGAACGAGGCCTCGTCCTGGCAAAGCACTGCTTCCCCTCGCAGCACCCCGCTGCTCGCTCCCAGGAAACCCTCAGGGAAAAAAAGCAACACGAGGTGTAAGTTTGCTGTACAGGGACTTGTTCCTCTATTGAAAAGTTGAAAAAGCTTGAAAGTCACTGCTTTCCAACACATTTATACAGGGCTTTTCATCTTCAGCTCATCAGTTTGCACCTGAAGCAATGACTGCGCTTCTGCAAGCCTATTAAGCCTGAGTTAGCAGGTGAATCCAATAACCGAAGAGAAGCAGACACCTGTGAGCAATCACCTCCGCACAGTTCAAAAGCCCATTCTGCTCGTGGCCGACAGCACCCGGCCTCAGCAGAGGCTGACACGGCCGCTGCTCCCCCCCGCGCACCGAGGCTGCGGCCCCGTCACGCCGCGACCACGCGCTGCCGAAATACCCAGCCGCGCGAATCTGAACACGCGACGGCACTTCTGTTCGATTAACCCCAACGAGGACCGCGGTGCTCACGTCAGAGTAAATACCCTCCCCCTGCGTGCAGCCGCCCGGAGCTGGTGTGGCAGCAGCAGGCGACACCCGACCTAGCACAGACCTTGCGCTCTCCCAACAGCTGAGCAAATCTGAGCCAACAGAGGGAATCCGTGGCCGTTCGGCACTGCGTCACGTGCTCGTAGCATTCGTGACCCAGTACTGCATTCTGTGAAACTGGATTTACCGTTTCAAACCACAGTTTGGTATTCTGGTATAAAAATAGTTTTTTGGTAGTTCCCCTCTCTCCCCCCCCGTCCAACCAACCTCGGTTGCACTGAGGGAGGGGAGTCCTTGACAGCAGTGTACGTTGCACGCTATCGTACACTATACAAGTGCAACAACGTTGGCTTAAAATTCCATTCAAATCTGCAGTGGAAGAAACCACTCCAAAATATGCCCCGTCTCTCCACACTCCTCCTCAGACCACCAGAGCAGAATTCACCCGCCTCCCCTCTCGTTTCACCACATCACAACTCCCAGTCCCTCTGTCATCTTTGCCTTTCTAGCTACCCTGTATGCAGCTTCCTCTACTCACTTGCAGAACACCTTTAAATCCATCTCACACCTCCGCTCTCTTCCCCCCACCAGCCTCCTCCCACTCCAGACCGCTCGGAGTACTTGGCTTTATTGCTCCCTTCCCGTCTTCCAGGCTACCGCACCGCTCTGTGCCCACCGCACTCAGCACTTGCTGTCCCTGCTAATGCTGCACGTCTCTCAAGCAGCTCCTCCTACCAAAGGTTACACGAGCGCGCACACACACTTCCCTGGAGAGTCAGTGAAAAAGATGAGAGTGAATATTGCGATTTGCCCACTTCTGTTGAAGTTCTAAAAGGTCAGGAAGCCTGTTTCTTGCAAAAGGAAGGGTCAAAGTATAATGCTGTATAAAAGATTAAAGGTGTTACTGTCTATGTGGAAGCTCAATGAAGTATTTCTGGTAGGTATGGAAGATTTTTACTGATATTGTAACAGATTAGGTGGTGTTCAAACCTGCTGACTTACGATATTTAAAGCAATTTCAGCATTAATACTATTTTGGAATGAACAAGGCTGAAATTTGTTCACAATTCCTGAAAATAGTTAGGACAATCTATCTCAAAGTTGGGCCCTTTTTTATACAAGAAAAATACGATAAATCCAAAGCAATGAATTTCAAGCGACGCAAGAGCAGAACATGTCCTTCTTGTGCAAGTACTTTTTCAGTTTATTTTGAACTTCTAAACACGGAGTAACAAACAAATAAATAGCTGCTTTCTGGAACAGGAGTCGCATTGCTCTACCTACTGATATAACCTATAGGATGTGCCGGTGTAAACAAGGCCTCTGAAGCGCAGCCCTGATGCCCTTTTTGCAGGCTGTCCTCTGTCGGTGTGAACACTACGCTGTTCCACAGAGACATGAAGGAGAAATAAATCATGACAAAACAGGATTTCATCCCAACAAGAACTGGCCAAATCCGAACTCGGCCAATACGGAGCCCTAGGATGCTTATCGAAAAGGTTTTCGGTGAATAAATGCCATCCTGCCCATCCACTCATGGATAATTATGGTAAAACTACATACATTGTCACAAATCAGGGACAACCACCTTTCAATGTGGCCAGGTTGTCTTAAAAGGCACAAGCATATGCTTTTTTATTTTCTAATACTTAAGTATAGAAGAAATTGCTTGCTTAAAATTCTTCACAGCACTACACACTGACCAGTAAATTCCGGTTCCTCACTGGCAGGCAGGCAGGGCATTCCTGCAGGTGAGGAGTTCTCAGGATCCCAAGGGAACAATTCATAACCCTGCACTCAAGCCACTTTACGTGCCCCCAGGCACCACCTTTCCCAACTCTAAAATAAATTTATACCAAACCCAAATAAACAAGCATTCCAGATGCATTAGTCTGCAGTCCCAAACCATTCAAATTCTCTGAGAAAAAAAAAAAATGCCGTCTGTGATGTGTAGCAGCAATACCACCCAGCTGCTCTGCATCACTGCTCATCAGTCTCTTCCAGCGGTTTCTACAGAGGTCAGTCTCATTATCTGCAGGGACGATGAGGATGCTAAAGCATCCTGAGCACACAAGTGCCTTGTCTGCAGTCACCCCGCAGAGCCACAGCGAGACCAGAAACAGATCGCAAATCTGCTTGCTAGTCAAACACTCTGTCCGTTTGTCTACGTTATCGGTTACACTAAGTAAATGGTAACAGTTTTTGTAATAAGACGGAAAGGATATCGACACCTGAGGTCTAACTCCGCTCGTGCTTCTCCCCACCTCTCATACATACCACAGCATACAAGCATCCTGCCGGACTTTGTGCCGCTAGCATTAGTCTGACTATTGTGCTTTCAGTAAGCGTTTAAATGACTCTTGTCCTGGTTAAAAGAGCTACTAAGAACATGGGAAATCACGCCTAATTTTATGGGTATCTTCCTAGTACATATTGGATCATACTGCAACATTTCTTCAAAGATCGTTAAGATCCAATTAACTGCTTCAGGAGAGGCCTTACCTGATGAACGATGCTGCTTTGGGTGTCAGAAATGAGAGCAGAACCTCTCTTTGCTCCTGGTAAAGCAGGAGCTCTCCCTCCTGGCCACGAACAGGTTGTCCGCAGTCCCAGTAAAGCGGGCTGTAAAACTCTTTACCTTCTCTCTTTAACCACTAAGGACAATTTTCCTCCTCTTTCCTCAGGCAGCAAAAGCAATAACCTCCTTAAGCGGCAGCAAATGACACCTACGTACTTCGTAACTGCTGCACTGAACGGGCATAAAGCACACTGAACTCCCTCTTTCGGGGATAAGGCCAAGCCCCCCCATCAGCAGGGCTTCCCAGAGGCGCCCGAGGGGAGCTCAGGGGAGGGGGCCCAGCCAAGCTGGGGGCGCAGATGCTGGCCAGCCGCAGGGGCTTCGCTGCGGCCAGCCGCAAGGCGAGAGGCGCATCCCCACTGCAATCCCTGCGACCCGACGCACCGCGAGCACCTCTGTGCCACCCACCCAGCGGCAGCCGCGCTCCCGGGCCCAGCTGGGGAGGGGGCGCAGCACGCCGCCAGCTCACCGCTGAGCACGCGGGCCCTTAAGAGAGCAGCCTCAACAGTACAAGGTGGGAAATAAAAATGCCAAAGCAGCGAGGGCCTGCGTGGAACAAAGCCTGCCCAAGGGAGCACCCGTGAAATGCTAGTAACAAGAGGCGGCACAGAAACAAAACAGGCTAAATACGACCAGCTTGTAACTTCTGTTAGGAAATCCTGCTCACGCTGCTAGATCGGGCAAATCTGTATAGGGGAGTGGTTGCTCCGTGCCCCCCAGGAGCATCCCATCTCGGACACAAAATACGCCAGCTCACCGAGAGCTGCCACCCAGCTCGAATTCAGCGTGTTTACATCAGGCAAAGCTAATGGCCAGACAGCTTCTCCCGCAGTCCGAAATATGGGTGAGGAAAACAAAGACCAGGAAAGGAAGCAACAGCACAGGCTTGCCAGGGCTACGCTACCAGGAACAGAAGCAACATTTCCCTGTTATCCCATGGTCTGTCAGGGAAATGCCGTAAAGTTAATTTTAACGGGTTCTTTTGTCCCTTTGTTTTTATTAACACTAGTACTTTTCACTTTAGGTAAAGTGCCACTTACCTTTTTTCCTTTTTAAACGTGACATTTTTAAAATCATGATTTACCGACAGAAAAAGCTTTGCGGGTTGATTCTTATACCGGAAATGCCAATTCCACATTGTCGCATCGTTTAAGAGAAAAACGTTGACACTCAAAACTTTGCCCTGTTTAAATGTTATTTTATTAAATATTTTCAGTTCAAGGTTTCATTGTAACAAAGCTATGAAGGTTCTACCAACATTCAGACCAAACAAACAAACACTAGCTAACTTTAATTATTTCTATATCATGCAAAAATTCTGCATCAAATGCCTTCCATTTCCTGTTTAAAATGTGATATTTATAATATATATTATATAGATGCTTATATTAGCCCCATAAGAGAACATTAAGAATGCTAAAGGTGTACAGCTGTGTTTGATAATGGCCATACCAAGCTAAGGTTCTCATTAACTTAAAAGGAAACAATACAAACAAACAAAAAAAAAACAACCCCAAAAGAGAGTTTGTCTCCAAGACTGTGCAAAACCAAAAAAACCCAACAGTTCTTTTTAAATTTTCTCTGAAAGATGCAGATACTTAATACAGAGGGTTTTCTTTTTAATTATTAATAATCATCAGGTAGAGAAACAAGGAAGATCAGACCTAAAGAAGGCATGCATAATGTTTT
This sequence comes from Phalacrocorax carbo, assembly GCF_963921805.1. NCBI lineage: Eukaryota > Metazoa > Chordata > Aves > Suliformes > Phalacrocoracidae > Phalacrocorax > Phalacrocorax carbo. Next base: position 18,501,587 of record NC_087525.1, on the reverse strand, counting down.
GTATTTATCTTTTTTAAATGGCATAATTGTAATCTCCTGTTTGCTCTCTCTTGGTGGCTTTAAAAATATCTGAATAAAATATCAAGGCTTTTCACATTTCCGCTTCACTCACTGGCTTAGTGCTGTCTTAAAAATGTTTCAAAATAATAAAATCTAGTGTTTGCCGCCCATGGGTTCGATCCCCACACTCCTCCCTGGGGTGGTGGAGGGAGGAAGAAGGGGGTATTTGCTCAACAAACCTGGGAAGTGTGGATGGTCTTTTCCTTCATCAGGGGTTAGCCGATCTAATCCTGGTGTGGGATAGCACCTCTCTGACAAAGGGAGCAGGGCGCTTTCTGTTGCGAAGCGACAGCTCCACTTTGTGCGACAGCTTTTATTTTCTGCATTCTGTTAAATAAGGATTAAAATTCCAAATTGGCTTTCTTTTCCACAGCCTGTAAAAAGGTTGCCTCACACTTAGTATGCTGTCAGTGCAATCACTTTAACTCCCTCAAGGATCTGAAAAACGATTAGGGATAGACAGAAACGCGGGTAAAAGCCCATCCCAGCTCCTGCAAGTGGTGCCTCCCCCTGGTCGAGACAAACCCTATCTCGTCTGCCAGAAAGGCCATTTTCTTCTGGGGGCTTGGCTCCCTCCTTGGCAAGGTCCACAAAATGCTTCCACATTCCCCACCCAATGAATAAAGGAAATGGACTCCTTTTGCAGCAAAGAAAAGAAAGGAAGATGAATTGGCCCAAAGGACAAACATCAGATCACATGTGCTACTTCCCTTTCCCCTCTGCTTCATGAGGTATCCTCTAACACCCAGAGGCAACACAGGGAGGTGGCCTGGAGTCCTTCAGCTACGGTTTTTGAGGTTCTGATCTGATAGTTTTCTCTGTTAAAACATCACTGTAAAAAATAGAAAAATTACCCAAATAAACACTAGGAAACATGACACTTACAAACATCAGATGGGTCAGTGGTGGGGAGAAGCACCTAGCTGGGGCTGCTGGCTCCCACGGCTATTGTACTCGGAGACCAAACAAATCAAACAGGAGGCCAGGTAACCCCTTTAATTCTATGGGTGCATATATTTCAGTATAAAAAACACACGCTATTTATGCCTCATATAGGAGTGTATGTGCAAGTCTTCATGAAGAACATAACACTAAGTTTTTTGTCTGCTTCCTAAGGAACACGTGTTCTGCAGCACTGTGGATCCCAACTACGCTACTGGAAACAAAAAAAAAAAAAAAAGGAAGAAAATCCCATACATGTACCCTCTTCCTCTAAAATCTCTGCTCTTAATGCGATGCTTTTTTTGTTTTGTTAAATTAAATAATCTGGCTTCAAACTCCATATTTGGCCAGGTAGTGGCTGTTTCTAAAAACAGTATCTCTGAAGAACAAGCTTCTATTTAAGTTATATTCACTTAAAATCTTTTTTTTTTTAATCCCTACTTCCACCTTTAGTTTTAAATCAACATCCCATTTTGTTTTTTTCTTAAAAAAAAAAAAGAAAGAAAAAAAAAGTCTGTTTTGGGATCCAGCAGCTGAGCAAGCAGCTTTCCATAGCGTTCTTGCTGTGCAGAAATCGAAGAAGAAACTCAGGCTGAAGTCAGTCTGCCAGGCAACAGGAAGAGAAGCACCTCCTCTCTCTCGAACCCCAGCCTTGACACTGGCTCTTCTGGGGCCTCCTCGCCACCTCTCACCGACTGACGCCGCAGCACAACCTGAATGCGATGTTAGCTCCCACCGTGGCTTTGCGGAGCACAGTTCAGCCATCCGCTGCTCAAGCCGCCTCCTTTTTGCTCTCCTTCTCTCTTCCTCTCTCCTTCACTTTTGCTTCCCCCCTCACTTCATTTCTGAAAGATGTTCCAGCTGCTGCCATTTTCTTAGCCCTGGGGGAGGGGGCGTGTTGGATAATCTGTCATTTATTTAGCATGACTCCTGTTTTTTATTATTTTATACAAACAACGTGTCTTTTTTTTTTTTTTTTTAGATTTAAAAACACCTTCGTACAGCAGAAACAGACACGATGGATCCATGGAAAACAACAGAAAGGCAGCGCCCGGAGCATCATGTGCATGCAGGGTTTCGTGCATTTGGCTGCTGCCTGTTTGTAATTTGTATTTTTTTTTTTAATGTCAAAACAGACATGACCGTTGCTGTCACTCAGGCACTCCAGAGCTGCTTGCTAAGAAGATATTGCCCTCCAGCTGAGTATCGCCACAAGTTGCTGCAGTCAGGAAGAGGTAGTGTCCACCCAGGAAGGAGAGGGGAGAACAGGATGGAAGATGGAAGGAGATAAAGCCAAACATTAGCTGTGCACAATTAATAAAACACGTTTTCTACAGGCTAATTATTTGGTACAGGCAGAAACCCCTCCTAATGCCCTGGGGCTCGTGAGGGGAGCCCCGAAGACAAGAGGCACACACTTTCCCTTCCAGGTGCTGAGTGTGCCAATGAAAATGAACTACTTGCTAAAATGAATTACTTGCTTCATTGGAGCAGGCCTGGGCCCACTATCTAATAGTGACACGTCCCAGAAACTGAAGGAGTTTCCAAAGGGGTGATCAAAGGCTCTGGACCTAAGGAACAGTTCCTGCCTCACTTCCCAATGGCTTGAGCGGAAGATTCCCCCCCCCCCCCAAGTCTTCAGTGATTTTGTCCTGAATGTTCTTAATATTTAAACAAATGTACGAGCTTTTCTGCAGTTCTGCAAAGTCGTAGCCCTAGTGACTGCTGTTCGCAAAGGCTCCTCTTGGCTAATCATCTTGTGTCAAATCACTGGATTTATTTTCAGCGGTTTTAAGTTTGGGTTTTTTTCATGTTTGTTTAGCGTTGTCCTGCCACAGAAATGAAGCCAAAATAATCTTTCTGTAATTTCTTAGTCTGCAAATCTTTGTCACAAACTCTCATATTAGTTTTGTCCCTTCATGGTTACTACTCTCTCCTTACATGGAAGTCCTCTGATTAACTTCAAACTTCTTTTACAGCTGCAGTTTCCTTTTAAGATGACTTACCCAAAACAGAACTCTGCCCTCCAGGTGAGAGCAAGCCACTGATTTCTATTTAAGCATTCTTGTTCACCTCATTTCACCTTCATCCTTTCCCTTTGCTCCACATGGGCCAACACTGCTCCAAAATCATTCAACGTGTTCAGATGGCGGCTGCCCACCCTGACCCCTCTCATAATTGCACATGATTATACCTCCCTCAGAACCCAGAAATGCATGCAAATATTTCAACTTCAATTTAGTTTATAGGGGTTTTTTTACAGTATTATTTTAACCAACATTTTGTGGTTTGGAAATGGCTTCTGCTCTGCAGTTTTCAGAAACCCTCCGGCACATAACTTGTGGAGGAGGTGCAACATTTCAGCAGCCAAGTCAAGGAAACATACCTCTTCTGTGGCAGATAAGACTCTCTGTTCCTAAGCTTCCTCAGAACTCCTAGGAATAGCCACTGAGCCGATCTTTAATTTAATAATTTCTTCTCCATCTTTTTTTGGCTAAATCTGGGACAGAAGTCTGCCTCAACATCTCTGCGATGAAGGCTGATGCAAGTCAGTTATTTTTTATTTCCCTACAAAGGCTTTATCCTTCTCACTGCTTTACTCCCTGGATATTCAGCTGATTGTCCGGCTCCCTTGAAAGCTTCCCTGCTTCTAGTGCCCCCAGCTGGCTTTTGCTTTTCAAATTCCATCTGTGACCTCTGCAGTTTGGTTGTGATAGTTCACATTCCTTTCCATTGCCTTCAGTAGGGTTCAATCCCTCACAACACCTAAGAGTAAAAACTAGGGCTCAAGTGGGAACTACACTTGAGTCGTTCATCCCCAAAAGACTACATTAAAAAAAACTTGTCTCCCAGGTGTAGATGTTTTTTGTCTTTGCTCTTAAATAGAAAATCTTTAGTAAAAAGGTCCTAAGATTAGGAAACTTATATCTTTAAAATGAATGTGACATACTACAGTATAAAATGAAAGGAGGCAGAAAAAATTTGTACATCTAACTAAAAGAACCCAGTAAGGCAACAAAGATGCCTGAATGCTACAGAAGTAAACGGATCTGCTGTCCTTCAGGGGCAAGCAACAGTCATTTCTGCATGTCAAATTTTATAATCAAAGTTTCCTCAAATGTTGAATTGTGGCAAGTTAATTGGGGGATATTTTAAATCCTCTGATATTATTATTTGTTTAGATTTTTTTCTTCCTCTGTGTTTTCTCAACATCGTACACCAAATACCTTCTGCTAATTACAAAATCAGTAATAAAATTTATATTAATAAATCTTTACCCTTATGGCATAGAAATTGTCCTGTGTAGATTTTACAATATCCTCTCTAGAATGTGACGTTCTCATCAGAACCGTTCTCTGAAATCACCAGCACGTAAAGGTAGATCCCCGACAGCTGGCAAAGAGCAAACCTGTGCACAGCATGAGATACTCTTCCTCTCTGATCTGGATTGGCACTATGTCCGAGCATGGAGCCGAGTACCTGGGAGGAAGCACTGCTGCTACAAGGGTAGCTATGCTCAGGGAGAGCTGTCTGGCACAGGTCTGCAGTTTGGCAGGAGTGGCAAGTAATCCTACTGAGTCCAGAGCACAGGGCTTAAAGAAAGGAACGCCAGCTGATCAGCAGAAGTTTTTAAACCTACAGACAACTAAAAATGGTTCTCTCACAGCCAGCTAAACAGCCTTGAATGCTGAATTCCCACAATCAGCTGCCTACGCTGTGCGTATGATATACTCTTTTCCTGACAATCCATACCCGTATGTGATCTTCACTGGAGAGGTGCTGCAGGAGCTCCGGAGCAGTGGTAGTGGACGTTCAGCCACTTGCCATCTCGGCGGTGCCAGACGCGGGTCTCTTCGGACTGCGTGGTGCGGGGCCGGCCTTGGCCGTCGATGTACTGTGTCAGGCGGATGTACGCGATGCAGGCAGCATCTTCACCAATGACATGGACGTGGGGGTTCAGGATGGTGGTGTGTATTGGCTTGCTGTTCTTCGACAGTACTGGCAGAACATGCAAAACCATCAGCTTCATTTTACTAGTAAGAAGGAACAGCCCCTACCATCCTCTGACCTCTTTTGCATTCTACTCACCTTCCACCGGATTCTGGGACACAATAAACACTGCTCCTGCAATTTTCCAGGCAAAATCCAAGCAATTCCTTCCCCTATCACCTGCTCTTCTCCTCAGGAACTGCACACTTATTGCCTAGAATCCCCATGCCCCTTTGCTCCCGCTTCTTCTGCAAAGCATACTTGCCACTTTTTCAACATCAGTGCTGCTGTTTCTTCAGTTATAGAGAAAGATCTTTTAATTACAGAATATTGTTGCAAAGGAGTGAATAAACTAGGCCTGCATTAAATACAAACAAGCCTCAGAGAAGTGTGAAAATCACTTCAGAACAGGCTTTTGAGAGAGACCAAGTCTCTGCATACTTAGAGCACTAGGAATTGCCTATACTAAGGACCTTGACCTAACCCCAAAATAAAACAAATGGAACAGCTCAGGATTTAAATTTCAATTATCTCATCCTGTGGAGACATGCAGGAAGGGAGGCAAGTCTACTAGTATAAATGATAGTATTTCTCCCGACTCTTTTTCCTGCCCCAGGCTGACAAGGTGACCCTTGTATCCACATAACAGGTTCATTAGGTGTTAGAGAGCTGAAACAGGCCAGGGAAAACTCAAGCAAAGGCATGACTGATTTGTACATGACTATCTTTATGCCTGACCAATCAGTATGTCTACCCAAACATACATGTTGTTTCCATCACAATATGCTCATTTTTTCCATTTCCATATCAGCAGGAAATCTGGTACCTCAAACTTCTAAAGGTTCTGCAGTCCGTGCTTACAACATATTTGCACCAGGCAAATTGTATGCCTGTAGTGAAAGGATCTGGGGGTTAGAATTGAAACTGTTGCTGAAAGGCTTTTGAGAGAAAGCATGCTGGCTCTTACGAATGCATCATAACCCATGCACAATCAAGGTCTAGCTGGTTCTGACAGCCAGTAAAAGCAAGGGCAATTTTCCCCCCAAAACGTGGCATAAAGGAAGATTAGCGAGAAAGCTGTTGGTGTTACCATATCTACCCACTCACAGTTCTCAAAGTAAAACTTATGGAAATCCATTCCTTCAACCAGGTTCCCCAGTGCTTCAGGTTCAAATGAGGTCAAGCCAGGATCACAGATTTTTCTGCAAAGAAAAGCACCGCAGGCTTACAGTCTGCATTTGAGCCCAAGGGCTGCTTACACAATGAAGCGCTGGTATGGCATTTGACGCACCCCGTGTCCACCTATCTCCCTACTCCAAGGAGTAAGTTCCTGGGAGGGCTCAGTGCTACTGCAACAACATGAGTTGGTGCTAGTTGGCATTTCACATAAAACAAGCCTGTAGGTTTCTGGCTTTTCTTTTATTCTCTCTCTGCCCATCTCACTGCCCTTCCCCCTACTTTTCTTACAAAGCCAGGACATTTTCCTTTTGTCGTTCCTGTTGCTGTTTGATACGTGCCTTCTACCTGATGTTCATTTAGAGAGCTCTACTGTATCCCTACTCCTAACTGATGGAGGCTAAAAAGCATAAAACTGTTTACCATCCCTGACTGCATGGCGACTCCTCATACCCAGGAGCCAGAACATCACTTGCACACAAACTGATAAACAACCTGTCAGAAGAGATCAGTACTTACGTATAAGCCTCAAAGTCTCCATTGTTGATGGCTTCTATCAGCTGCTCTGTTATCTTAATAATCTCTTGCTTACGCACTGCGAACAAGAAGAAAGAGCACTTTAACTGCGCGTAAGTCTTCAATAGGAACACAGGGCTAGTGAGTGCTTCCTACAAACAATTTGTGGAGCACTGTTAGTCTAGATCTCATAGGATGCTGCTCTCTGCATTCTGGAGATATGCAGTAATGACAGCCATCCACATGAGAGTAGGGGGCAGTGGTATGAAAGGGGAATGGTGATCCCATAATGCAGGGAGAAAGGAAATAAAAATGTCATATTCAATTTTTTTTCTTCTAGAAAGGTCTAAGGCACCAAAGGTGTCTCCTGAATGACAGCCTGAGGTGCTTCTGGGGAGTCTGACCAATGAACCTGCCAATGTGAAGCACTTGTCTGGCAGCTTAAGATGTGGAAACCCTTCACCACAGTAGTCATACACAAATGGTCACCACACAGATCAAGCCAATTGGAAGAAGCCTCCCAGCAACTTGCCTATCACCATCACCAATACCTCAGCTATTATGAATGCTGCGAACAAGCAACTGGGACATGTAGGGATGACTTCCGCAAGCTAGAAAGACAACCACAGCAGGATGGATGGGTTGGATGAACAGGTCCTAGCTACATACTAGTGCGCACTCCGCTGCTCAGGCGGTTAGCTTCTGCCAATCCCTGTGGCACAACTCTTCAGCGCTCTGACGGCATTGCCATTAACCAGCCCAGCACACTGGACTTCAGGATGAATGAAGACGGGGGCTAGCTGCCTACTGTTATTTGGCCAGCACCTCTGCCCTCTCCTGTCTTGGCTTCCCCCAGCTGTCTGCCCAGGCCCCACCCCCTCTGAGGTGTTCCATCACCCATGCTGATCTCAGGAGTCCTCAACACTTGTAAAGTTTGGGCTGGCTCTGTGAAATAACCCAATTCTAGTTCTACAACTATTTGTGCACCGTATATATGCCTGAGCCGGTTTGCACACCCTCACATCTCTTCAGCCTTCCCCACACTTTCCCTGTAGGCAGAATATCCTGCGCATTATACAAGCATTTTGGAGGTGCTCCAGCATTACCTTCAATATTACCATATAATTTACAATTCCTACCACCAGAAGTGGGATTTATCTGCCCTTAGGCATCTAAAATGTAGGTGTCTGAAATGGAACCAGGCACCTGACTGTTCCTCCTTTAGGCCCTGAAGGAAGTAGGCACTTCTGGAAGTCTCGCCTGAGGCATCTCAGATGCCTACCATTAGGGGGATGGTGTTTAAATCCAACCTACCATCTTTAGGTGTCCAAGTCAGGGAAGCTGAATTCCACTTTAAATGCCAGAAGATGCTAGTCTGAACTGCCCGCCCTCCCCTGTAAACTTGCATCCCCGTGTGCATCTCATCCCACCATTGATAAGTGCAGCTGAAGAGCAACCAGATGATAATCTCACTGGCTATGCAAGAGGTCTGCACCCACTCTGGAAATCATTTAAGAGATTTGCACTACCCAGCCAGCCACAAAAATGCCTCAGATATGGGATAACTGGCTCATAATAGTAAGAGAGCTGGTTTTGCTACTCAGGCTGTATACATTTCCACATGTCAAAAGATGTATACAGGGAATGGATCAAAACGACACAGTGGGCTACATCTACTGTGAAAAATGCCTTTACAAGCAAGTCATCTAGAATTGCTTCTGCATGAAGCAGAGCTACTTGTTGGACCTCCCTCCCATGCCGAGCACAGACAAATGTTTGCAATGCCCAGAAGACGGAGTCCATGGGAAAGGCTCTATTTGGGATAAGTGAGGAAATCTGCAGACCACAGCCACCATTTCGCTCATCCCAAGGAGATCTGCACCCCCTTCCTAAGTGTCACTATGCAGCAGCATCAACCCTATCCTTCAACACAAGTCCATTCCATCAGACTGTGCTCATCTTCTTGCTTTTGCTACATGTCCCTAGCTACAACCAGCACACAGGAGGGGATCCGTTTTTCCCGAAGGACAGAGAGCCTCGGGATGTCACGGGGGAAGGCATTCACGCCTGCCACTGCTGCCACTGCCACGGGGCCTCCTAACTTGCACTGCAGAGGGGCGCAAAAGGGAGTCAAGCATGCACCAGCAGAGGTACGAGAGAGTGACTCACGGCTATCTGTCTTCTGTGAGCGAGCCGCGGCAGCCCCACCACAGCGGCCTGCCAGTGCTGCGGCAGCAGCACCGCGGTGGGCACGTGGCAGGGGCTGTGGCGGCACGCTCAGCGGAGATCAGACGGGGAGCGGGGCAGAGCTTACAAGGCAGGTCCCTTCCCTGGCAGCGGGACTCTGGGGTGCCCCCAGCTCCCCCCCCACGGTACCCACCCCCTGCAGCCAGAGGTGTGGAGCGGGGAGCTGGTGGGGGGCTTTGCTTCTACGGTAACTAGTGTTAGCGGCACTACTCTACTGCTGCTACCCAGCTGCTAACTTACACGGTGTACGGTTAAGTACAAAGGGAACTACTGGAGTTAGCAAAGGCTCCGACCGAGCACGCTCTAACTCCAATGTCTGCCCTGGGCTGTCCCAGGCAAGAAGCTTCTCTTCACAAGACTGTGTAGCTGCAAAACAAATGTAAGCATTAAAATAATAAACAAACAAAAAACAGAAAGCAAAATAAAAACCGACGAAGAAGTACACACACACGCAGCCCCAAGCCCGGTCGGCACACAGAGACATCCACATCCCAGCAACCTCTACCTGCTCTCCTGCCTCTGTCACACATCAGCTGGGCTGGACGCTGCTCAGAGGGGACCACCCTGGCACCTGTCCAGAAGACCCCTCAGAGCACAGTAGGAATTGCACTAATGCTGCTGGAGGTAGTTTGAGGGTGACCTAAAACACTGGTCGGAGTAGTGACAGAGCAGCACGAGGGCAAGTACAAGATGTGAGTGAAAGGGAAAGAAAGCAGGGCATCCAAATCACTGCAAAGCTCAACTCAGAGGGGAGTGGGGTGGGAGAATGCTGCCCCACTTGGCAGAGAAGTGATTTGGCACTCCTCAGCGTACCAAGCATGGCCTTGCTATCATCAAGACAAAGGAGTTAATAAGAAAGCAATGATGGACAGTTCACAGCAAAAATGACTTCAGAAGAGATCACTTCCCTTCCATTCTGGCTGGGCAAAGCACCTTTCCCATTGCACCTCACGAACCAGCAGCCTGACATCCTTAAAGCTACTTCAAAAATAAGTAAGAGAGGCTCCGACTGCTGCGTCATATGAGATACTGGTAGTGTGCAGGAAACCAGGGAAGGAAGTCGGGAGGAGGCAGAGAGGGCATGCCTGTTCCTTTCTTCCCAGACTGACCTGTACAGAATCAAATACTCCAGATGTTCCTAACTGACATTAAGGAGCCTTCCATTATAGCTTTAAGTAGTCAGGCAGCTAGTACAGTATGTCTGTGTAGGGGAAAGGCTGGGAATCCCACCTAGATCTTCTCCAGCCTACTAGCTTTTTTCATATCCATTTTCAGAGGTTTTCAGCCACAGGCTCCTCTACGGAGGCAGACAATTCAGGAGAGACCAGGCAGGCAGTACCATAACTGGCAGGCTAACCACAGTACCAGCTAACTGAGCAAGACAGACACACAAGGCAAAGCTCACAACAGAGAAATGCCCCTCAGAGCCAACATGGCCCAAGGATTTTCACTCAGAGCACCTGACCATGGATTCACAAATGCTGAGGGGTCTTCCAGCAGCCACAGCCTCCCTTCCAAAGCATCCTTGAAGCAGTCTGTAAAAACTGGTTTCGATCCTTTTGTACTTCCCGAGCATCATCCATGTCTGGGGTGCTCAGGGGTTCTTCACAAGTGAGACTGAATTCAGCCTCGCGCATCCCCTCCATAAGCAGACCTGCACCACTGACCCCATTTACCACAAGGAAAACCAAGAGATGCAGTGACTTGCCCAAGGAAACCCTAAAAGGCGGAGTCTCCGCAGAGAACTCCACACCTCACTCAGATGAAAGGGAATGAAATTAGCTAGGATGAGGTTCTGGGTTGTTTTTTTGTTTGTTTGTTTTGTTTTCCGAAAAGGGAAGGAAAGGTTTAGAAAATTTCAGTGTGCAAAGGAGGGTATTTTGCAGGAAGGGAGATGATTTCTTTTTATTCTGGAGTACTGGAAATGAAAAAAATAACGTTCTGGAAGGAAGCTGAGGAAAGGAAAAAATCTTGGGGAAGGAGAAATGGGAAAGGTGGAGGGAGGGGTGGGAAAAAGATGCCATGAAGCACTGCACCCCTGGACTTACTGGCTGAGAAACAGAGAGAAAGCTGGGACTGCATGGACTCAGTCTGTGTTTTGCTCTCACTGTGCCTCCGTCCTTCAAGCACTGAGCTGCCGTCCCCGGTGGAGAGAGGGGGAGCTAGCATGGCAGGGAATTAAAACACAAACACAACAAAACACGCAAGTTCAGTAAATAAAAAAAGAGAAAGGAAATAGGAGAACATTAAAGAAACCACAATGCTGGGCACAAAACATGCAGGAGTATCCTCCAGGGCAAAGCCAAGTAGACAGCTCTACGACATGGACCTGCTGCGCAGTTTAGAATGGCACGGGGCGGGGGGGCGCTGCCTTTAGCCCCACCACAGTGGAAACAACATATCCCTGAGGCAACTGTCACTGATGGATCAAGACGATGTGTCCTACACCACAGCAGAACAGATCTGCGTAACCTGTTGTCTACTGAAAATAAGAAGTTGGCAGAGGAATTGCACAAGCGCTTCCCTTTTCCCAGAGTCATGGCTATGCAGAACGCCAAGAACTCCAACACCCACAAACCTTTTGGTCTATTTAGTTTTGCTTGACTGCTTGCCTAGCTTAAAACATGGAGGAGCAGGAGTTGAAAAGGAACACTGCTACACTTGAAACTGAAGCACTAAAATTACCAGAGCTGGCCATAGCACAAACTGTTACTGTGCAAGCTCCTCCCCTCCCAACCACCATTCAAATGCTCCCTTCAACTAAAATCATAACAAAATTTTCTAACCTCTGCCAAAAAACAAACACAAAAAAACCCTCAATTTTCATCTGCAGCAATGTCACCCTATACAAGTCTTCACAGATTTAGCCCTGGCCAGCTGCCCTCCTTCCCCTCCACCTTCCGTTCTAGTTCTAGCCTTCCTCTGCTCACCGCATTCGTATTCCTGTCTTGCGGGACCCATTGGCTCATCTGGCTCAAGTCTGAGACCTCTCCTGAACAAAAGCTGCCAAAGGAGACAAGGTTCTGGACAAATAATCTGTTCTGGACAGATATCCAGCAGAGATTAGATAAATCAATTTCATTGCCACACTACCAAAACCATCCAGTTCCCTTCCCTCAAAGCTAGGTTCTTAAACCACGCATTACTCTATGGCAAAAGGGTGAGAGCTAGAATACTGTCCTGTAATGAGGTCGGATCTTATCTGAAACAATCTGTATCACAAAGCTCATTCACCGACTGGCACATGTTTCTGCTCCCTGTGACTCCTCAGAAAAGGAGCCAGCAGCTTGTAATAAGCCACAGGAAAAGCATCAGGAACCAGCCCAGCTGACAGAGGTGACACTGCTGCTACACCACAGGGTCAGCACTGACTTCTCCCTGGATATGTAACTCAGATTGACGAGAATCCCTCTGCCTCAAAATGCAAACTATCAACACATTTGCCTCAGAATGCAAAATGTATTCACCCATCCCGAACCTGCTCATTCGGGAACATGTCTGCTCGTCCTTCTTTAGGGAGGTCAGGAAAAGGACAGCTGCTCAAACGACACAAACAGATGTGGGACTCTGAGCTTCTTCATCTAAGGAGTTTTACAAGCACAGAATATTTATGATACGGTCACTGAAAGGTGTGAAATCTCTTCTCAGCCTCTCCCTCTACTGATACCTCAAGTCAAGGACAGGAAAAATCATTTCCATTCAGACAGCAGGCTGAGAACGATCTTCATCTTAGAAAAAAAAAAAATAGACCCAAAGAGAAAAAAAAATAGACAGGGAAGTATGTGCATGTCACTAAAGAGATTCCCAGAAAGGGGTGAGAATGGACACTGAGCAGTAACAGAGAAGTTTCAACTCCCTGTAAGATACAAGGAAGCACAAAAACACAACCCGACTCCAAACCTCAAGGGACTGGTAGGGATTTTCCAAGCCTAGAAATGGACTGGACATGAACAGATTATGATATTTGCAAGAAAAGAATTCCAACTCTGAGACAAAAACAGATCAGCTGAGGTAAATATACTTATATACCACAAAGGCCAAGTCAGCTGGTTCCCCAGCGCATGGTCCCACTGTGACAGGGATGACAGCGTCATGGAGAATTTATGAACTAAGTCAGGCGCAGAGATCTGGGAAGCTAGTTCAAGGCAATGATCGAATCTGCAGGATCCCCTGCCTGCACGTAACTGTATTAGAAATTACAGGCAAAACACCTACCTTTCAGATCCTCATCTTCGGTCGTGGTGTTACAGCTCTCTGTGGAACCCTGCACGGCAGAACAGAGCATTACCAGACATCAGCAGTCGGGAGCATAAGCAAATAGTTTGATTTGTTCGTGAAGGAAGACGGGGAAAATCGCAAAAACGTTGGTGGAGGCAGGGAGAGGATGGTACGAGTAAGATTTGGATGGAAGCAGGCCAAACAGTAAGCAAAACCTAACAATGCCTCTGCTCAGCTTTTGCGTGTTTAAGCCGTTCAAGCCGTCCACCCAGAACTTTTACAAGGACAGAAGTTACAAAACTCTGTCAAAAGAGATCAAATGGGAGTTGGTTCTGTTTGGAAGAAGAATAGCCATAAGAAGCTAAAGGAGGGCTCCTAGGCTTTCTCAGAGGAACAGGTCTCCACTTCCAGAAGGATAAAAACCGAGGTGCCTAAGTGCCTGTATGTAAGTGCCTGTTCTCTACCACCCCACATACCAAAGAGTGGAGATTACACACCGCAGAAGGAAAGAGATGATAATATTTGAACAGTTGTCCCTACTCAGCCTCTTCCAGAGATCCACAGCCATACAACAACCCTCCCAGTCTACTGCCAGCAGTACTCAGGAGGCATGCTACAAACCAGACGTTGAAAAGGTAGAAACAGAAGTAAGACACGCTAAGATGAGAACGACAAGCGAGAAGCGGAGGTTTCTCTGGCAACACTCCCATCCCTTACCTTTATGCCATCTGTAGCATTATGGACAACAGTTGTTTGAGGCTCCTAGGAAAGGATGGAAGAATCATTAAACTCCAGTTCCAAAGCATTCTCTCATTTCTTTTCACTCCCCAGCAAGTGGAGAAAAGGTGACTGACATTTAAAAAAAAAAAAAAAAATCAAACCACAAACTCCAAACAGCACACGTGTGCTTGCGTGCGCACACACACTTCCTGCACAGAAGGTTTCCTGAAGAGAGAGGCTGCACTAAAAAGCTACAGTAGCAAGGAGACAAAGCCCCCAGCTTCCCTGCAATTGCCCCAAATCCCCAGTTTGCCTCCAGTGACCCAGGCTGGCACAAACACTGGGCAGCACCCGGGTAATGACCCCTCAGCAGCACCCTCGCTGGAAAATGCTTCAGGAGAGGGAGAGGGGAGGAAAGGGTGATACAGGGCTGGGGCCTTTGTCTCCCAGTTTTTTGGAAAGTTTGTGGGGTATTTTACCCTAAAAAAAGGGACATTCATAATTTCCATGACAAAAAGGGGATGAGCCAGACTACCTCAATGCCTCTCAGAGAGGAGTCGCTGGACTCCTGTCGCTGGGCTGCGATAAAAGGCACATTTTTCTAAAAGTCTCTAAAATAAGATCCAATTTCAATAACAACAAAAATCAATAATTTAGAAAGGGTCCCTCAGTATCAAAACCGTAATGAACAAAGCCAGCGAAGGGAAAGCAGAAAATTATGAAGTGTCCCAAGAACCCTTTGCCCTACAAAAAACAACAAAAACCTCAAATCCCACCCTCCCGCCCCCAAAAAATGCCAAATCCTACTCTCTGGAGACACACCAAAAAGAGCAGCTACCAGGCCTATGGATGCTAACTAGCTCCTGCACTCGTCCCTTTGTTACCGGGACAAGGCTTCAGGACCCTGCACCACCACCTCCCCCTGCGGTCCCTCCTGCAGGGCGGCTCGGCGAGGGCACCAGGGCCTGGGAGGGTGCAGCGATACACGCTCTCCCCCCCACCTCTGCCACCCAGCGCGCTGCTGCCGGGTCTTCCAGTCATACCGGGGCGGACGACACCAAGGTGCGCCCTCGGACGTGCCAGGCACAGGGCACCCTGCGAGCCCGCGGCACGCCGCCCGAAGGAACCGCTGGCCCGGCAAGCCAGCGAGCTGCAGGGGATCGGCCGCGCAACTGAGCGGGCCAAACGGGCCGTCAAAGGATTCCTCCGAAAACCCTTCGCCCGCCCGCTCTTCTGTGGTGCCCTGAAGTCCATCCTCTGTTTCCCGGGTATTGCAGAGTGGATGGGGCCTGCCGCTCTGTTCTTCCAAACCAGCCTCCCCAGAGTCACAGGAGCAGTTGAAGGGGACACACAGAACTATACAGGGATGGCACAAGGGGAAGTCCAGGCAAGCTGCGATCCCCACATCCAACCACCGCTCTGCTCAGCGCCCCCGCCCCAAAGCCTGTGAGGCTGTGATCGGGCCCCACAGCAGCACAGGACACAGGCAGAACGAAGCCAAAACACAAGCTGAAACAGAGCAGCACAAGCAGCACTCGGGATGGGGGAGAAGGGGAGAGGACAGAATAAAAATTAAACCAAACAGGAAAAAAATAGCGGTTGGGGAAGATACCATGGACGTCTGCACTGGGGGTGTTTCTTTTGCAGTGCTTACTATACTGGTTTTGTTGTTGCTCTGTGGCTGAGACAGAAAAACATGGTTTTAGTTCCCCTGCTGGGCAGCAGAGGCAGCAAAAAAATGACAGTATTGCTTTAACCCCAACCATCTCCTCAGACCCTCCCCTCCCCACAGGCTCGATCACCAAGAAGAGGGAGGAAGAAGGAGTGCTGCCCGGGTCGCTGGACACCATCCTTCCCTCAGAGGCAACAGATGTTGTGAGGGGTGTACCAAAACCCAAGTGTGCACGGACTGCTAGAGCTACCAGGAAGGAAAACGTAAGGGGAAAAGGCAGCAGCCCAAAGGGACGGGGGGAATGCTGCAATGAGCACCAACAGAAGTATTTGGTGAAGAGGATGAGATACGGCAGCAGTCGTGAGAGAGACTATAGAGGTGAGAGACACACAATAGTCATGGTGCAGCCTCAAACGGGACAAATAGGAGTCGTGTCTGAGGCGTCCCAAAGTGTGCAGGAACAGTCCTAGATATGTGATGATGCTGTGGGTCCCAGGGAATCTACTAATGCAAGAGAAAGTGTGGTCAGCCTTAGAACAGGTACAGAAAAGGTGAGGTATAGTGTGTTGTGTCCCTGCTGTGACCTGAACAAAGAGATTTCACGACCAAAATATGGAAAGGGATGGGGGTGGGACGCAAGGAAAAGGCCATGTAGTTCTCTAAGTAGCAAGTCCTCTGGATAGTGCCCAGTAGTTTTTCATCTTTCCCCTCTTCAGTCTCTCTTGTAGCTGTGGTAAAATAAAATCTCCATTTGCTGCATTCACATAGCACAACAGTGAGGCAGTCACCAGCTTGCTGCAAAGAAACATCCCACTGAGTCACATATGTCAATTATGTCAGGAATAAGCAAAGTCTATGTTTGCAGGAAGACAAACCTGTGTGCACTAGTATATAGTTCCTAGCCCTCAAATCCAGCCAGTTGTTGGAGAATGAGGCCCACGGTTGCGCTGCCCTGTAACCCCCACACCACGTATGTAGCTCTCTTGCTGCCAGCCGCCAGCAACAACATCAAAATCAGCACTGCAGGAGCCTCACTCAGACTCCTTGGTTTACAGATCAGAGTACTGGAAGGGAGCTCGCAGCAGTGCGACCACACTGCAGCTGCTCTCCGTCCCACTCTTCTTTGGGAGTGCAAACTCAGACTGCAAAACATCAGGACCTCATCAGCCAGTAACCACCACAAAGAATGCAGAAGTCAAATGCTGAGCTGGAAAACATCTGTCAAAGGTTTAATTATGTCAACCAGAAACAGTCCCTATGAGGTTGAGCCTTCACACACACTTATGAACACTTCAGTTTTTCTTCACAAGCAGCATGCCTTGGCTTAGCTATCCCTTTTGGAGAGGGAGAGGGGAGAAACGAAGAGGTAGATGGGGCAGGTAGAGAGGGGAAGAAGTAGAAGAGAGAGGCAGGAATGAATTATTTAAAAGTCTGTGGGGGGAAAAAAAAGAGTGTATGACACACTTATCCCCGAAACTAAGAAAGGAGAAACACTTAACAAGTTATTGTTTACTGCCTCTTCCTGTACATCCCCACATTGTCCTAAGACTTTGGCCTTCCAAGAGCTTTGCTTCCTTGCATGCATTTCCAGCCTGATGGCAGAAGAGGTGACAAGCCACTGCGGATGTAAGAGAGGAGCAGATCAACCTGAAAGAATGAATCCCAAGCTATTTTGTGGCATAACCACAACCAAACTTCTGGCAATGCCTGGGTCCACCCCTCCACACAGCACTTCGGTTCCCGTACTTCTTCAGAAACAGTGATCCTAATGCAGAGATCTATCTTCCAAACCTCTTCCAGTGAGAAGAGCACAGCCCATTTTTTCTTAGGCCACTGGGATGTTAGCATGAAAGAAACTATACGAAAATACTCCCGATTTTTGGGAAGGCTTTATAACTGAGGCCAAAAGGGGGGGTGGGTGGGGGGGAGGGGGAATAAACAAACAAACAAAAACCACCCAAAAAAACCCCAAACAAAACCATACCCATAAACATCCAGGAAGCCACTGTTCTGAAAAAATGTTGACAGCAGCTTGTTAGGTGTGGAACATCGCCTTACAAAGCACGTACCTGTGCACACCCAAAGCACACAGCCCACCCTCCAGGCTGCACTGAACACCCAGTTCATCCATCGGACTCTTCCCCATCCAGTGGGCTGAAGAAGACCGCCTATCGTGTTTGCTAGTCCAGAATCACACAGCATTTTACTCAAGGACAGAGTCCCAAGGAAATAAGAGGCAGAAGACTTAGCCTAGGCAGTTTTCGCACCTTTTCAGATGGAGGTACCTGACATCCCGAGCGTCCCGCACACACCTGTGTTTTGTGGCCACCTAACCAACTGCCCTTCCCAGAGCCCCAGGTTCCACAGCCAACTCTCACCCTTCCCCTCCTACGGCCAGCCAACGCCACAGTCACTGGACAGGCTACGAGCCTTGGTAATTCACAGCAGTACAGCTCAAGTCAAGAGAGGCCAATTCACCCAGAGGTGCCAGGCCCCTCTTAAGATCTATGTAACACGGTTAGTTTTGGCACAGCAGTTGGCAGCACTTCCTGAGCTAGACAAGAGACAGACAGACAGGCATAAACAACACACAGGGTGCAAGAGAAAGAAAACAGACCAGTGATCATATCGCTAGGGACACGCATTTCTAGCCGACTAAAGGAAAGTACCAGCACATGGGCCGTCTCTGGTTATTTAGCCACCTTCACTGCTTCCACGTTTTCAGAGGCCGACACATGGTGTACATATCCCAGCTGCTTTAAAACAACATGCAGAGGGAATTTAAGTATTGTGGCAGAGGGCAGAAAAGAAGGGCAAGAAAGGCACAACAAACACTTGCCCTAGAGTTTCATGAAGGCAGGGCTGGGGGAAAGTCAGTCCCTCACATCAGATTTTCCAAGCAGTACTTTGGAATTACTTTTTTGTGTTTACATAGTTTTGAGCACCCATTGAAGGAGGAAGCGGAGAAACATCTTCCAGATAATAATGTAGAAACAAATTATTCTGCTTTCTCAGTACTGTAACATTCCTGTTCCTACCTGCAATAGGAGAGAAACATTTTCTATTCTTTTTCCTGTGTAAAGGAGACAATGCAATAACTGATTTTGTACTTTAGTGACCGTTCGTACCTCAGTGTCAGAGACAAAGGCATCATCTAATGGTCTGTGTATGAGTCCTTACAATATGGCACTGGCCAATTTTCTCTTTGCTCCCTTGAGAGTGGATTTGACTACTTTTCTGACGAATTCTATGGATGTCAAACATCTGGATGGATGAAAAAGGAAATGAACAGGACAGGGGAGGCACTTACTGGGTATTTGGTCATGCTGGGATACATAAACGAGATCAGGACAAAAGGAAGTTTTGGATTATAAAGGCTCTGACAAACCTTTTCAGTAAGTATGCTAAAAAAAGAAGTGACCTGCAGCCCTGAGCTGCCTGGCGGTGCTGTGCCCACACATTTCATCTGAACAGTGGAGCCCCATCAGTCTCTGCCACATTTGGAGCGACTCCCAGTTTGTTCTACACTGCAGGGCTCCCACCAAGGATGACGGCACCAACACCAGGCAAAGCACCTGCTCCTCTTTTTGGCACCTCTGCAACAGAATGACAAAGCCCCATGTCCAGGCAAGGCACGCACCTGCTCTGCTGAGCCCAGGAGAACCACTGCCTTTTTTCATTTCACACTCAGAGCAGGCAAGATCAAACCGCACTGCCAGAAGTCGATTTTCTGCCCAAAATGGGAACTGTACGACTGGCCAGGGGCCAGATGGTCACAGGGCCCGTTTAGTGAGGACATGGACCTTTCAGTGCACAATGATCCCCCACCGCCACCGCCCCCCGGCACAGACATGCTATGTAGGGTGATGAGCACAAGCCGAGCGTGCATGGCATGAGAATGGCGGACGCACGAATCGCAGGCAGCTTACGGGAGGTGCTCACCATCAAATGCACACTGGAGCTCGACTTCCTTTTCTGGACACACCATTGAGAGAGGGAAAGAGAAGGGAAGAGAGGAGATGAGAAGAAAAGCACAGAAACTATTCACACATTAGTGTGCCAGCAAGGGCCCCCCTGCCAATAATGCCCCCACAGGGGCAGGTATAAGCAACAGCAGAAATGCACAGACACGCGAGAAGGCGAAAGAGATGTCACCATTAAAGAACATGAATACACACCAGGGGAAAGGGCAAGCTTGAAGACCCCCATCCACTCAAACGCTGAGGTCAGAACACAGGTGCCCCACACACTGATATAAGAAGAGGGAGGTATGTATATATACATGCACAAGATGTGGGATGCAACGGGGTGCCTTTACGTGCTCTCCCACCTCAGAACGCTGTGCAGCTTCCCCAGCCACACTGGGGAGGTAGGCAGGAAACCCCCATGTGTTCACACTGGAGGAGCAGAGGTGTGTTTGAAACTAGAATCAGAGGGTAGGGTAGAGGGTGTAACGGGAGGGGCGTCCCCAAGGGCTAAAAATTAAGAGGGAACTTCTGTGCACAGCATGGGGAGAAGAAAGGCTCCCTCACACAGAAATTGGTGCTGATTCGAGAGGCAAGGTACACCCATGCTCAGACACAGAGTAAAGGCAAGGAAGGCAAAGAGGCACTCGACAGCCAGAACACCTTGAGCTCTCAGGTACTGGGAGAAGAACAAACAGGGAGCGATGCTCAAACACCACCCAACCTTCTTCGACTCAGCTCTTGTTCAAAGGCATCCTCAGTCATCTTCAAAGTCACCTCACACCAAACTGCACTCTCCAGTAAACCAGGCTCAGCATGCATTTCTCTGCTCTTTCACTACACTCTTAGTGTCATCTGTCCAAGCTGAGCCTGGCAGGTCTTTCAGTACTGCAGTGCTACCCCTTTCCCCTGCTGCCTCCACATACGTTTTCCATCTGCCCTTCTCCTTTGGTACTATCTAGGCTATTTCTCTGCTGCTTACTACTCATGGGGAGGTACTAGAGTCTAGCTCATAGGGTACTGTAGGACAGCACATCCCAGCCAAAACCCACGATGGCATGGGCTCAGCTACATAGCTCTGGACTCCTGCACACTACCACAGCCCACCTCCGGAGCAGTTCTTCACCTTGGTACAGGCCATGGAGTTGTACCTCCCCATTTCATACACTTACTGAGCCTTCACACCTTTCACCTTAAATATTGCCTTCAACCCCTGCTATCCTCACATCAGAGCTCAAGCACACACACAGGCTGGCACGCCTCTGAGAGCAGAAGTGCCCATGCTCACCTCATACCCAGAGCCCCGCATTCCTAACCATGCCATACAGCCCAGAATCACACAGCCACTGCACGAACAGACCCAAACCAGCAAAGCTTTTGCCTCATCCAACCTTTAATTCCAGTACAGACAGACTCCGAACACTGCTCAGTGCAGCATTTGGCTCACCAATCTTCCCCTTCGTGGAGGAACAGCTCAGGGCTTGCCACTACCTAGTTTACAAACTTGTGATTCCTCTCATCTTCTTTTAGTACAACTTAGCTTCTCCACAGGCTTTTCCTTAAGCTAGAGCTAAAACAGGATGTACTACCAGTGCATTAATACAATGCTTAGACCACCAACAACCCAGAGGAATCCTTGTACCCAGTCACAACAGGGAATTTTTAACTGGGAAGTAGAAATTCACACCAGCTGAGAAACGGCTCCAAAACTTCAGTTTTTGTTTTTAATGTATCCTCTAAGTTGCAGGAGACAAACAGAGGCTATATGGATACTGCAGGGAAGACAGTCTCATTTGAAGTTCATCTCAATTTCCAATGAGTTACGGAAACAAGAAGAGGGGCAGAAAAACGTTAAGAGACAAGCAAAAGCTTCAATATGAAAGGAGAGTCGGCCAAGCCATAGAGGAACAATCACCCTCCTGTATCAGAGGCACAAGTAACACTGACACAGGAAGAAACAGAACCCTCTGCAGATCAGAATTTAATCAGAATAGAATCTACATTTAAAACAGTGTTGTTCTATTAACACGGCATGATGTATTGTAGAGATCCCAGAAAGCACATTATTAGTGGCTACTATAACAACAGGGGGCAAGAAAAGCGAGCTAGGCAGTATGAAAAGGGTAGGGAGTGAGGTCTGTGTTAAGACCAGAGCATGAAAGCACTATTACAACTCAAGACAGGCTGGATAATGCCAACATGAGGCACCAGCCAAAGCATCAAAACTTATTAATGCAAAACATACACAAGAGAATTACTAAAACTAGATCAGCCTTCCAATCCCCTCTGCAGCAGCTGCATCAGAGCTGCCTACATCACCTTCCCACGGTGACTAGCTGAGTGAGCAAAGCTTTTTGTCTTCCTGTAACATGACTCCAATTTAGTAAATAACAGAAGTTTAGAAACAGACAAAGTTCTCTTTCCCTTCCATAGCACAGCTACTTCTCTAAGTATTTCTAGGCAGTGCAGAGACGTCCCAGGGAATGCAAAAAATTGTTTAAGGCAGAGAGATAGCCTATGGTAAAGTCCCTCACTGATCGCTTTTAAGGATTTCCCTACATCTGAGCTACAAAAAATCTCCCAAAGCAATACGGACAACATTTTCCTCTCAAACCCAGGGATGAACGTTTATTAAAGTTCTACTTCTGTGTTTGTGTGAAATTCAGGTGTTCATCTCAAAAGAGGAGCAGAATCTCTAGAACGAAACTTAAGGATGACTCTTGCTCCAGGTAACAATAAACCGAAGTCAGCAGGTGACAGAAGACAACCTGAAGAATCACTGTCCCTTCAGCATAGCAGCAATACTAGAAATGGCAAGCTTAAATCGTTCCAAGCACCTACAGAAAAATACAAACCAAACTAGAAGGTGCTACATGGTATGGAGTGATTCCAGGCATGGTCCCATTCACAGTTCTGGGCACTTAACATGGCTATCTTTTTTACAACAGCCTTTTGCAATTCTGTCTTCTACGTGCAGTTCTCCCCCAGTTTGATACTGACAGTATCAGTTTATTAAAATATCACATTTGCTGCAACTCATATTCCTACAGAGACTACAGTTATTTCAGAACTTAAGGTAGGAAAAAAAAAATGTTGAACTCAAAGCAGATCAGAGAAAAGCAGCCTGAACTAGCAGATTTGACATCCTATTTCTTCTGCTTTAGTCCTTTCGGGTGACGCTGAGCAAATAATTTCATCTTTCTCAATCCATCTTCTCTCTTGGCCTTTGTCAGCTTTCTATTTAAATTGTAAGCTAAGAGGCAGGGATTTTCTGCTTAGGCATCGCTACAGCACTAAGCACACTGGACCCTTGATCTCAGTTGGGGTTTCTAGGCATTAAAACAATGCAGTGAAAAAAAGTGAATGCATCAAAGGTGGGTAGAATGTGTTACTGGATGTCAGCACTTGAACAGATCTGAAGCGCTCCCCAAGCATCTTGTATAAAACAGTTCAGCATAAAACTGTGCTGTTCAGGTGAACTTGGGTTCTCCTCGTTTAGCTTCACCATAACAATCTCTACACAGTATGGCTTTAAGATCATAAAGAGTCCAGATATAGAAACAGGAGCATTAACTCCTGTTGGCCACTGCATGGATGTTACTTGACCCTTGCAGATTTCCAGACCCTTGCAGATTTTCTAAGAACTCCCTGTTGGTTCACCTTGCTACTCTGCCTTCTCAAGACACACTTTCACCAACTGCTTTCTCAGCAGCCATGCCAGCCTACAGAGCATCCTGCCTTCCCCACATATTCTTTACTGGGCAAAGGGCTGGGAAAGCTGGTACCCTCCAAGCATAAAACATACACTTGCAATATTCCTTACAAAGAGCAGAACAAACGGTATTTGGTGCCGCTTTGCAGTTATGCAAGGTGAAGGGCAGTAATGTTTTATGCCATTAAAATTGTCACACCAAAAACCTGTATTTTCAGTCTTTCAGCTGAGTTCTCTTTTCACTCCTGCATCCTAGAACATTGTCCACAAGTTCGCATTTACATAGAATGTTACACTGGGCCTGAAAACATCATTATTTTGTATCCCCTAATCACAAACTGAAGTGCTCAGAAAAAAAAGAACAAACTGACAAAGAGCTTAGAGAAGAACTAATTTTAAAATACCTACAGTTACATACTTCACTGAAAACAGCACTTTGAGCATTAACAAATTCTGATTAGAAAGATGAATCTGACAGGCCCTGCTAGAACTGGAAACACGTGCACCCTCTCACACAAGTAGGAAGGGGTATTCCCCTTTGGGAAGAAAGGGACACGACTGTTTGAAGTGCTGCCCAGAGGGGAGAGGGAAAAATAAATAAATAAATAAATAGAATCAACAGTTCAACAGTAGGACCGTAACACTGACTACAGGGAGCCCAGACCCTGACACGGTCAGAGCCGACAAGGTCAGAGGAAGGACATGCAGCATAAAGTGTCCTTAATCTTCATCCAGGCGTCTGCCCCAGGCCATTCCTTAACCCCTCCCTCACCTTGCAGAGAATGACATATCCAGGTTACAGACAGAAAGAGGAGCAAGAAAGCAAGTAGGTTTGACATGAAACGATCTAAAGTAAACTTTAAAATGGCAGCTGCACAATGTTGCCCATAAATTCAGAATCTTAAAAAAAATACCTGGGACCTACAGTGGTGGCCACAAGATACGCGGCATGTTACATGGCTCTGCAATTCGTCACCCAGTATCTTCTAGCCTCACTGTCTGGATTTGAAAGCAGAAAAGCATGTTCCTTGGGGATACAACCTGGGCCTTCCTTGTTGCTACTCCATCAGCTTGGATCCAAATTCTGCCTGAAGAAATTGAGTGCAGCACTACCAAAGGTTTGGTGAGCAGGGACAATTTAAGATTCAAGGCAGTTTAAATCATTCATTATTTAAGATAATGGAAAAGTTCTCAAGTGCCAAGCTGATGAAATATCTACCAATTAGCAGAATTAGTACTTGAAATAGAAGCAGCAGCACAAAATGAAAACCAGAAATGCTTCAAATAGATTTTGGGAAAGAATCTGCTAGAGGACAGGGTCACGCACATAGAAATTTATCAAAATAACCCCAGTGTGGACACACACATATTAGAATAAAAAAGTTTCCTTCCAGTCCTCCCCTCCTGATTTAAGCTTCCCCCCACCTTCCAAAATGGTCTGATGCAAGCAAAATGCATACATCCCTGTTGCTTTAGTGTGTGAGGCTTGCTTCAGCAAAGGATTAAAGCCAATTCCTACAGAAAAAAACATGTTGTTTTCTCTTACATATCAGCTTAACACGCCTCACACTAGATGCTCATATGACCACATATGACTAATACATCATTCCTCTCTCATTTATGCTAAATCAGCAACAACATGCTGCACTTGGCATCAGATATTTGTCAACACACATTTTCATGGAGTTCTTGGGAATAAAGCAGGAGAAAGAGGTATATGGCCTCACTCAAACTTGCCTAGTATTATGTAATAGAAATTCCTATTGTATTTGTCAAATAATGCAGGATTCTAGCATAAATATCTCTGAATACCACCCAAAAGGATGGGAAAGGTACCTTGAACAGAAAGTAAATTAAGACAAACTGGTGATGTTTTTTTCCTCAACAGGCTTAAAGCCATTAATTTTTACACTAGTGTAATCATCAGTTTGTGGAAGAAATGCTCTTTCCACTCTCATATATCTGTGGCGATACTCTCATGGAGCACAGTTACCCTGGACCAGATAAATCCAGAGAAGAAACTGAAACATGTTTTCTCTCAAATCTCCGTAAGAACTTAATTTCCAAGACGTTTTAAGAAACAAACAAAAAACAACCCAAACAAGCAAACCAGGAGTCTCCGTATCTGGAGAGAACACAAGAAACAGCCTAACCACACGGCACGCGGTCAGCAGACTACAGTTTAAAACACAGCATGCCATGCTTGTTCTAAACGTACATGTGATGTAAAATTATTTGTAAAGAAAGTAGGAGTGAAAAGGATACCACAAAGCTGAATATCTGTTTAGTAGTCAAGTTGTGGTATCTGCAATCTGTACAACTGCAATGGGCAGAAAATCATAGTTTGCTACAAGTAATTCAAGACCAGATGCTCTTCACTCAACCAGTCACTGGCACAAGTTGTTTGGCAGAACTATCTGGGATGAGATCAGTGGGGCTGAAGTTACAAGTTTCCTGCATAAGGAGCAACGCATGAAAAGCAGGTTGGTCACAACAGTGAGGGCACCAACCAGACAGTGACCAGCACAGAGTGCGCTGCACGGCAGCCAAGTGTGCCAGTAATGCTCCAGCAAGCACATGGAAGTGGTAAAAGGCTACACTTCCATGGGATGACTAATGGGAAGCAGCACCATAAATGTAGACAGCAGGAAGGAGATAAGGATGGAGCCACAGAAATCCTACAACAGAAGTGTTAAGGATGTACTACAAACACACACAGGCCACCACCGGCTCTCTGTCTTGGCCTAACCTAGCACTGGGGGGAAGCAACCTGTGTTATTGAGCAAGAGGGTTACTCAAAACACCAGCTCTAAGAAGAAATCTATTATTTCTTTCTGAGTTTTAAAGCTTATAGAAATGAGGACTGAAAAGCCATACCTGAAGATAGATGCTGTCTGGGGAAAATGGGAAGCTTAAACAACTCTTCTGAGGGACCTCAGCCAGGCTGAAAGTGTGTGATGCCCCTCGTGGACACCGCTCAAGTTCACGCTGCAGAGCAAGACCGCTCTAAGACTTAAGAGCAAGGAAGCTGCTTGCAGACTCTTGTCTGCAGGTCTCCAGTGTCACACAGAAGTAGAGAAGAGGCTCCCAGAGAGCAACCCCCTTCTCCATGTACAGAGACGCCACGCTTTCTAATCTACCTTCCACTTCATTGAAAGTATTCATTTATATATATATATATATATATGAGGAACAACATATACTGTGAAGAGTTGAAGAATATTTCAAATCAGCCAAAAAAGCAAATCCAGCTTTAACTCTTTCCACAGAGGAAGACGCAGCATTCCCAATAAACCAACCACCACAAGGTTTCTATGGAGCTGGAAGTCTCTAACATACAGGTCTCCTTGTAGCTACATGACCAGCAAGCTGTTCCTCAAAACCTGTGTGCACATCATCTGTATATTTCTGGAAGATTTTGACTCAAGTTGTTGCACTTCCTGAGAGCCTGTTGGAAATCAAGAATCCTGAGAAGAAAGCCATTTTTCTGTAGGCAGGTGACAAAAAACCAGGTAGACGTGTTATCTGCTGCTTTTCCAGTTGCTTCTCCCCTGCCACGCTGGGATTTTGAAGCACGTATCTGCTGGTTCTCAGTTCACAACATCTAGGATCATCCATTCTTATTCCACTGGGATTTTACTTTAATGTCTTCCATATTAACTGATGCAACAACTCAAACACACTTGCTGTATTAGTGTGCACGTGTCCAATGCATGTCTGTACAAGAGGCAGGCATATGCAAAGGCACAAAAGCTCAATCCTGCAGGCACATTTCAAAGGTAAGTATCCTAGGGCAAGAATAGCTGTTTCATGTAGCATTTTGGTCAAAAAAGCCCCAGAGACTTGGGTGTCGTTAGGGCAGAACACAGCTGAACTGCAAGAATGCAGGCTTTACTAGAGCAGCCCCCAAAATAAATGCAACTCCTCTGAAAACACCTCTTTTTCCAGCAGCCTGCTTGTACTGTAAGCCCTCTGGAAGCAAAGCCTCATTAAAATGGAAAAGGGCTGAGAGAGCAGGAGAGAACAAGTGTGCTGGTCCTGCAGTATCATATCAGCCCTCCAGCGTGGGGAGAACGAAGACTGTCCACAGTGCAAAACCAGGAGATGAACTACTCTGTCTCACAGCTGTGGAGAAAGGTTTGGACTTCAAACACAAATGCAAGCAAATAAACCAAGCCCTCTTTCCCATGGGGAGGACAGTTATCCTTTCGAACAGTTAGGTGAAGACAGTGCTTTAGCCCATAACTGTCTCTGCTCCAGTACTAGATGGTAACGGGCTACTGCCTGCAACAACATCCAACCTTGGCAATGGCCTATTTGACCTCCAGAACTAAAGGATGACCATGCACACAGAGAGTGAAACTGAAGTGGGGAAAAAATAACTCCCCTCAGAATGGAACAGGAGAGTGCCTGGCCCTCCAGGATGTGGACCAAACTCTTAACACAGGACTGAGTTTCCATTCTGTCTAAACATGAACATCTGGAGGCTCCTCCTTCCCCACCCCACTTCCCAGCTCAACCTTCAGCCTCTGTCCAAGCAGGGAGACAAAGAGATTTCCACGGGGTCTGCCGGGCATCATCAGTCACTGACAATTGCTCTGTACTATTTCGATACCCAGAAGCATTCTGTGCTTAACAGAACAGACTAGTCAGAGCCATGTGTCACACCTGAGCAAGTCGTTGGGCTGTCTAATCCACAGCACTGACCAGTTCTCCATACTTGAGAGAAAGGGGGAAATCTTGCTGGTACAGTAGTGCACTTAACTAGTTGTATTGTGTATAATGTGCGTGTAAGGAACATTAAGATCCCACCGGGGGCATCATAACAATACACTGAACATAACAATCCCAGCCACAAGACAGGGCTGTGGTTTTACCCTGGAAGGGGATGGGCACCAGAGAAAGCATCTGCCTTCTGTTCAGGTGGTGGGAGAGACAGTGAAATGGGAAAGTAAGAACTTACCTTCACTCCATCTGACTTCTTGTTCAGCAGGCTTTTGGCAGCTGTGGAGAGAAGCAGGAGAAGTAGGTCAGATTTTGGTTTCAAGACTATTCTCTCTCCCCCCGCCGCCTCCCCCCCCACCCCTTCCCTCAAAATGCACAAGACTTCAGAAGGACAGCCATCCCGCTAATTCCTTTCTAACAGCAGAAGACCTGGAAAACAAGGTTGTCACTTATCAAATCCATCCTGACAGCAGAGACTTGCCCATCCTATCTATTGCTCACCTATTTAGGCAAAATTAGGCACGCTTTCACCATCTCAGGAAGGCCAAGTCTGAAATGAGGCTTCAGAGCTCCTCTATTTCAATCCTCCACTCACCCAGTGACCCCATCCAGAAGTGCCAGCAGTTACAGGTGGAAAAGCTAAAGAAATCTGCCAGATTTTTGCAACAGGATAAAGGCTTTACCTTCAAGGGAAGCCATTCACATAAAGACTTTGCTTATAAAGGGGGCACTGATAACAGAGGCCTCCTAATTACTGCTATTCACAGTTAGTCTGGGGGAACACCTGGACAGCTGAAAGGAAGAGACTGGAGAAGCACAAAAAGGCAGCATCTGATAAATGTTTATACAAAAAGAATAAGAGACAGGAACTAGGCTGAATTTCTTCACTGAAAGATAAAGATGTTGTTCTGTGCTCAACCTGAACAACTGGCACTAGCAATGAAAGAGAGAGCATGATGAGCACAGACAGACAGGGAGCCCTCAACAAATGCCTGGCAGAAAGTGCACTTGGGACTGTGGAAGGAGCTGCTCCATCTCTTACAGGAAGGTGGTGGTATGCTGACAACAACTGTCAACAGTAAGACCCCATCTACAACCTCAACAGATACAAAACATAGCTTGCCTACTCATGAAGAAAGTATTCAGTTGTTTCAACTTCTGTAAATAGCATGCTAGAGACCTGCTGGACCAACACACTGATACGCCTCTCCCAGGCAGCTGCTGGGAAGCACACACATCTGGGTGCTTGACCTGGATTTTAGCTCCAGCAAAGATTAGGCCCAGAGGAAAAGCAAGCCCTAGGACAATGCTCACACGACTGTTGAAACACTTCACTCCCAAAGACACGCCAACCAATTCATGCACAGAGCGCTCAGTCTCTCTAGAAGCACCAACATCAGGCAAAAAGTTTTCACAGTATCCAAGCAACTGGTCAACTTTTATGTCAAAAGCATTTTCCTACCACGCGACCGTACAGATACAGCTTAACTAGACAGTATCAGCTGAGCTGGTGCAAATGACTACAGTGTCCCCTCACAATAAACAGGGCACCCTATATACATTTATTATATACAATTTCTGAATTGGTCTTCCTAATTCTACTCCCTAATGCAAATATAAAGCGAGAGCACGGATTTGTCTTCATTCCTGCTCTCAGGAACCATGCCGAGAACACTGGAAGAACCTCGTGCAGAGGTTTTCTGAATGTGATGTGTCAAAACACATTGCTCCAATGCGCACACATAAAGGTGGGCAGACAGGTAGTCCCACGCAACTCATCTGCCCTGCAACTTTTCTTTGCTGAGTGTACACAGGCTAAAGCATCGCAAGACCAAACCTAACAGGTAAGTTCTTGCCACTTTCAAGGCACTGATGAAGGAGACCAGCCTGATTCCACGTGCAAGTGAGAAGGAAAACAAAGG
This sequence comes from Phalacrocorax carbo, assembly GCF_963921805.1. Lineage (NCBI taxonomy): Eukaryota > Metazoa > Chordata > Aves > Suliformes > Phalacrocoracidae > Phalacrocorax > Phalacrocorax carbo. Next base: position 18,471,722 of record NC_087525.1, on the reverse strand, counting down.
TGACCATGGGGCCAAAAAGGGGTCCAGTGTTTATACCACACATACATCAAAGCATCTCAAAACTGTTGAAAACAAGATACTGTTATGGCCTTACAACAGTCCAGAAGGAGTAAAGGATTCTGCAACTTAACAAATACCAAAACTGGGACATTCCTGAAGTGGGGGGGGGTGGGGGCCAAAACCAAAAAACACCCTATCAGAGAAGGGAAACAGCACCACCATGTGCCCTGGGAATGACCCAGACACAAACTGGGAAGCAATGTTTTTGACACTTTCTGCAGTTTCCCCAGCAACTCACATCTGTGTCTGTGGACAAGAGACAGCTAAAAATCATGTTCTACAGCATTAAAGCAAATTCAGCTGAGAGCCCCTCCATGTGGCCCAGTGCCATGTAATGCTGATCCAGCGCTCCCCAGCGCAGCCTGCCCGTCTAGCCCCCTCCCCTGCTCGTCCCTCCGCGCAGCACATGCTGCTCTGCCACAGCCCTGTCAGCATCCCAGTGCCACAGAAGGGAACTCAGTCTGTGGTGTGTTTGTTCATGCATCATACCCTGGTTTGAAAGGACAACTGGATGCATGAAATGCATCCACATGCCAAGATGACTGCAGATACCTCAAACAAAAGGGAGGCATGCAGGTTTACCCACAGGTCAACCTGCACGTGTTACGAGACATTAAAGGGGATGCGAGTCGAATTTCTGTAGCAAGTGACAGACAAGACTTCCTGTAATAAGAATCATTTCAGAAGGCGGGCAGCACCACCCAACATGCAGCTTAGCAAAGAGACAACAGGAGAGGGAAAATCCAAGGACACATGAAGGTAGATTCTCTACTGTTCAGGAAACGGTCTTGCACCCATGCTCTGCAATTTTCCAGGCATGAGATACTAATATTTATTTTCACCATCCTTCCTACCTCCTCTAAACGTTAAAGGGATTAAATTCCCTCTTCTCAGTGGAGTCAACAGTTCCAATATAATGAAGCAATACAAAGGCACGCACTGCTAACCCAGCAGCTTAAAAGCACAGTTCTGATTCTGGTTTAACAGGACACCCTCCAGTTAATCTCTGAAAAGAAACACAAAAGGCCTCCCCCTGCATACACCCCATATACCCCTCCCTCCTCCCACGTCTCTCAGTTTTGGCCTCCATAGGAAACAGCCTGGGCTCTGGACCACATTCCTGGCAGAAACACAAATCCCTAATGCTGAACTCATCAGCAATAAACACTAGACACTCTGGACGTACCAGAGCCAAGGGGGGCAGTGGAGGAAGGAGTTTCTAAGAGAGACTGAAATACCCACTCCAAACACAGCCATGGATAGTGCCTCCCCGCTGCCAGCCCCACTCCTCCTCTTCCAGAGGAAGGAGCCCTTCGCCCAGCTGGCCCTGGGTTTGCCCTGTCCCCAGCTGCCAAATCTCAGTTACATTTCTCATCTTGGTTCAGCTTCCAGAGAGTATTTTTTGGCATGCACGGATGACACTGAGGTTGCTTTTGTTAAGCCTAACTCATGATGCTAGTCTATCGGACAACCCCAATCCTAAATACAAGCACTTACACCATGAAGAATTTTGGACTTTGCTGAGACTTGTTTATTAAAGTAAAACTTTTATCATACCTACACAGAATTCCTAACGTCACAGAGTTGCAGCTTGTCATTTTCATATTCACAGGTCAAAGAAAGTCAGATTAACTAATTCTCAACTTGATGCCACTCCTGGGGCTCACCACAAACCAACCGAGGGTCAGTATATAGCCATGAAGAGGCACCTCTCACTACCACTACACACAATGCCCACAAATGCAGTGTAACTTCTATTTATTATCAACATCTATTTATTACGGACAAGACAGAGCAAAGACTGATGCTGAACTCTGCCATGATGGCTCTTTAGGCACAAGTCACTCAAGCAGCAGCCATTTAAACACAGCAGAGTGATTTCACAGAAGAGGGGAGTTGCCTTGTGTTCTCTGCCCTCGCTCTGGTTTCTGTCTCAGCAGCTCCCTTTCTGCTAGATTCTCCCGTGACTTGCTATGGGAACTTGTTGCAATAGCAATTGCACAGGAACGCTACGCACTGAGACCAATACCAAGACAAACTATTGGCAAGGGATGACTGCCTTGCAGAATTTGCAATATGGACTCTCTCTTGCTGAAAATTTGATATTTTTTTTTATTGTAATCCTGCTTTGCTGTTAATTCCTCCTGCCCCCTAAACAACACCACTCTTCCAAAAATTTACCTGAGCAATAGACAAGCAACAACATTTAACATATCCGCCCTCAGTAAAAAGCCTTCCATGAGGACTTCTATTCTTCAACAAGACTAGAGTGATTCTGTTCAAAGAATTGCTACAGGATAAAAAGGGTCATGAAAAGCAAATACTTCAAACTACTCTTTTTAAATCAAGCAAAGAGAGAAGGGCAGAACCAGGTGGAAAGGCAGGTGAAAATCCCAAATCACAGAATCCCAGACTCCCAGGTTGGAAGGGACCTCAGTGATCATCTAGTCCAACCTTTCTAGGCAGAGCCCAGCCTAGACAAGATGGCCCAGAACCCTGACCAAACGACTCTTGAAGGTGTCCAATGTGGCCAAGTCAACCCCTTCCCTGGGGAGATTATTCCAGTGGTGACTGTCCTCGCTGTGAAAAATTTCCCTCTCATGTCCCATCAGAATATCCCCAAGAGCAACTTGTGTCCATTCCCCCTTGTCCTCTCCATAGGACTCCATGTAAAAAGGCAGTCCCCATCTTCTTTGTAGCCACCCCTTAAGTACTGGTACATGGTCCACCAGGACCCCCAGGTCCCTTTCCACAGAGCTGCTCTCCAGCCAGGTGGATCCCAGCCTGTGCTGCACTCCCAGATTATGTTTTCTCAGGTGCAAGACCTTACACTTGTCCTTGCTGAACTTCATAAGATTCTTGTTAGCCCACTCTTCCAGCCTATCCAGATCTCCCTGCAGAGCAGCTCTCCCTTCTGGAGTGTCTACTTCCCCACTCAACTTGGTGTCATCTGCAAACTTCATCAGGCTACACTTGATGCCGTTATCCAGATCACTTATGAAGATGTTGAATAACAGTGGGCCCAATATCGATCCCTGGGGAACCCTACTTCTGACAGGTCGCCACTTGGAAAAGGAGCTTTTTTATCACCACCCTTTGGGTGCGGCCTGTCAGCCAGCTCCCCACCTACTGCACAGACCACCTGTCTAGGCCATAATGCATTAATTTCTCCAGGAGGAGACTGTGGGGGACCGTATCAAAGGCCTTGGAGAAGTCCAGGTAGACAACGTCCACCGCCTGCCCCATGTCAACCAGGCAAGTCACTTTGTCATAGAAGGCCACCAGGTTTGTCAAGAACGATCTGCCCCTAGTGAAGCCATGTTGGCTTTTCCCAATCATGTGCTTCATTTGACTTGTGATGGCCCCCAGGAGGATTCGTTCCATAAATTTCCCAGGGACTGAAGTAAGGCTGATGGGCCTATAGTTACCCGGAGTCCCCCTTGAGCCCTTCTTGTAGTCTCCAGCCCTCTGGGACATCCCCCGTTCTCCACGACTTCTCAAAGATTATGGAGAGTGGCCTCGCAATGACATCAGCCAGCTCTCTCAACACCCTCACGTGGATGGCGTCAGGGCCCATCGATTTGTAGGGGTCAGGCTCCTGTAATAATTCACGTACTAACTCTTCCTTCACTGATGGTGGGTCTATGTTTGGATCAACCAGGAATTTAATTCCCAAAGCCTGAGGCCCAACAGTGCTGGTAAAGACAGAGGTGAAGAAAGCGCTGAGGACCTCTGCCTTCTCAGCATTGTTGGTGATTGACTCTCCTTTTCTGTTTAACAGTGGGCCTATGCTTTTCTTTGTTTTCTGCTTGTGGTTGACATACCTGAAGGAACCTTTCTTGTTATTTCTGATGTCTACGGCCAGTTTCAATTCAAGCTGGGCTTTTGCTTTTCTAACTGCATCTCTGCACGCCCTGGCAATGCCCTTGTAGCTCTCAGTGGATAATCCTCCACTTCTCCATCTCTGGTATGCTTCCCTTTTGAATTTGAGTAGACCCAGGAGCTCGTGGTTGATGCAAGGGGGCCTCTTGCTCCGCTTACTTCCCTTTCCTTTATAGGGGATAAACTGGTTTTGTGCTTCCAAGAGAGAGTTCTTGAAGAACTCCCAGCACTCACTAGCTCCTTTATCTTCCATAGAAGCATCCCACAGGATCCCTCCCAACTGAGCTCTGAGTGTGCTGAAGTTTGCTCTTCTAAAAATCTAGAACCCTTGTCTTAGTACTGACTTTCAGCATGCTCAGCAGGATCCCGAACTCCACAATATTATGATCACTGCAGCCAAATCATTGGGCAATGCAAGCCTTTATGTGATCTGGACCCACAGGGTCTCCAGACATAGCTGACACCTTCCTTCCTATCCAATTCATCTCATCAGGCATAACCAATGCCTAACACTGTGCACATACTTCCAGTGCTTTGGGAAAATCTCAAGGGTAGATAGCGGTCGAAGATGCACACCCATCTCCCAGACATGCCACAATGGTTTTCAAAGAAAGATTAAAAGTGGGAGCAATCATTAAAACTAAAGCTTGAAATACACGACCCAGTAGTGTCCTCTTGGCATGAGCCACAGAGCTGCAGTTGTTCCACTAGTGAATAATGGAGAAATTGTGTGGGAGCCAGGTGATCTCCTCCTGCTTTTTTCACCTCTGCCAGCCTCCGAAAACCAAAACATTCTCCAGCAAGACTATGTACAAAAGCCAAAAATCAGGAGCCAGCCTGATACGTTTGTGACATTTCAATTAATGTTTGCAAACACTTTCCTGCCAATGAAGAAACTTCACATCCTGAAAGACACACTCTTTGCAGGTATGCTTATATACACACAAACAGGAGCAGAACCTTAAGGGGTCAAAAAAGTGTGAACACTCAACCTAGACTTCTGAGCCTGAATGCCTCCCAGCCTGTCCCAAATTCAAGAGCTGATGAAAATGAGAACACCTCTCTTGCACTATTACAAAAACTCGATTTCCTGACAAACCAAGAAATGAATGAGTGAAGGGCAAACACCACAAGAAAAGGCATTCACAGAGTTCTCCTGAACTTCAGGGAGAGGAATATAGAAGTAAAGGGAACTATTATAATAATTTATACGCACTTTTGATGATAAAATAGACTCTCAGGCCATAGTGATAAACATTCAAATGCAGCAATGAAATCCATGTCATTCTGGGAAGCTGCAAAATGGAAGTTTACTCACTGAAGTACACTACTTCAGCAGGTCCACGCTGTAGCTGTTGAGCACCATTCTCTGAATCCCCTGAGTGTTTCTTATGCAACTTAGTAGATGCAGAGAAATCACTTAAAAACAAATTTTCATTAAATGTTATGTTTCATGTTATATTTAATGTTTCATTAAATTTTTCATTCATCTTCTGCTTGTGATTCATTCATCTTCCCAGTGATCTCATACTCATTTATTTGAAGCTCTTTGGAAACATCTTGGTAAGTTTTCCCCTCCATATTTTCATCCTTCGAATTCACACCAGTGTTCACGAGTCAGGTGATAGAAATTTCTGGTTCTAAATGGATATCTACATAACTAACACAACACAGCAGAAACTTCAAATGTATTTAACTTTCTTTCATTAAAGAACCCAAATTCCAACCTGAGTATAAATATACATGTATACACACAAAATAGCAAAAATTCAGTTTCACAAGCACTTCTGGAAGGCAGGTATAGCAGGACACTGAAATATTTCAGTACCACTTCAGTATTTGTATTATTTTGCTCCTGCTCTTCAGTCAGCTCAAAAGTCTCTCTACAGGTTACACCAAACATGCACAGGCATATTCAGCCCTTCTTTACTTAGTTAGAAAGCACTCTGCTCCCTGGGTCTGTCTCCAGCCTCTCTCCACCTCACCTATCTAGTTAAACCCCAAACTTCACATTGGAGAGTTAATAAGGATCTGTAACGACATGTAATGAATTCCAGCTATTGTCACGAGCTGCCGTAAGAGCTCCCTCACAAAACTGACTTGAGCAAGCAGTGACAATTCCCAAGAAAAAAGCTCAGCATCAGTTAAGAGAGGGAGGTTTCAGGCACAAGGCTTAATTACCTGCAACGTCTGCTCTAGCATCTATTTTGAACACAGGGCAGCACACAGGATTTGCGCTGAACCACTTGAGACGTGAATTTTGTAGACTGTGATAGCTTCTTGAACAACTACCAATTAACAGTTGCAATCCAGTTAGGAAAACAGTGCTAAGAATTTCATGTGGTCCACTTGTCTCGCATAAAATTAACTTAAGGAGAAAAGACACTTCTCAGCACTTTGTGAAGACGGCTCTTTCTAAGATAAAAATCAATTTTGTCCATCCTTTCACTCAGCTTATAGCAGGCTTACTTACAGAGTTTTATCTACATAAATGAGTCCAGGCAATCTTAAATACTGCGGCTATTAGGAATCTCTGAAAACCCTGCCAACTTTCTCCTAGTAATAAATTTACCTTTACTTCTCAGAAGGCAATTTAGGAGTTCCTTCCATATGATCTCATCAATTGATTTACCTGACTTTATTTCTGTATACTGTAAATGAACGCAGATCAGATCAGTGTTTGCTTGGATCATGCGAACATCAAAGGCCACACACGAGCACCCAAATCGTCCTGCATATACCCTGGTGTGACTCTAAAGACCCCACAGCGAAGTTTAGATTGCAATGTTCTCTCTCAGAGCTGAGTGAATACCTACCAGAGTGTGGAGAGAAGCTGCAAACCCCTTATTTTAACCAGGTCTCAATTTCCTGACTTACACTGAAAGGAGTGCAACGGTATCTGCTTTTAACAAACGGCCTGCAGCTCGCCCGAGATACAATACAAGAACCACAAACAGCCAGTATTAAGTTATCAAGAATATACCGTAACAGGGGAAAGGAGCCAGAACGCATTCCTTTATCTTTAGGAACTGACCCGGGGCAAAAGGCACCTAGCAAACAACACACTGCTTGCAAACAAACAGAAGCTTTTTTTTTTTTCTTTGTAAAAGGTGAGATCTTTTTTGATGGGGGGAAAAAAAAAAAAAAGAGAAAGAGCGCTGCTCATTAAGCATACAATTTGTCACAAGCTAAAGCCACACTGTCAAATGAAGGAACTCCACATTACAAAATGCACGACAGAGGAGATAGTAATAACAACAGGATTAAGGAAGTCTTCTCGTATTTCCTGCCGATAGTACTATCACACCTAATTAACTGATACCATGGTCACATGAGCCTTCGCTTTCCTCTTGGTCAAAACATCTGTGAAGAAGCTTTTAGATCCCATCCCCAGGCAGGAAGAAGCTTCTCTCTCTCCATAAATCTAGTTCCATCTGCTGGGAATGGGGCTTTTAGAGGCTCACAAAACAGTGTCACCCAATTAGAGGAAACAAAAAGCCCTTAAGGTCTTCAGGGAAAGAAACAAGTATTATTTCAGAACTTCGCAAGTGCAGTTAAATGACCTGTCACAACAGCATAAGTCTGAGCTCTAACCAAAGTTCCCACATGGAATTTTTACTTCCAGTTAGCATGCACTCATTCTTCGATTCCAGCAGATTTATGTATTTCAACTGCAGCAATTAAAAAACCTAAGCAAATTAAAAGTAATAATAAAAAAGTGAAGCTCATATTACATACACACCTGCAAAGAAAACAATAGCTGATCTCTCCACTTCCAAAACACATCAAAATATTATGGATAGCTACTATCCGCAGAGGCTATAAATGCTTTGCATCTAAATTCACATCTCTTTCTGGACAGTTTTTCAGAGCATCTCATTACCTGGGATCATAGCTTATATTCAAAGCAGAACTCAGTGGTACTGAGAACCCTGCGCTCACTGTGGGCCACCTAGGATTTCCTTTTCTGCAGCTGTTAACTGAAGTGGATCCAGCAGCTTCAGCCCTTGAGACAGAGAAGAATGAGCAGAGCAAGCCTTTTCCTCCTCGATCCTAGCTCAGGGAATAAGTGGATGAATAGGTCACACACCATTAAGGAGAACCCTTCTCTCAGGCATTTCATGTACTCAAAATCTGGGCCACAGGAGATTTTCTTACCCAAGCACTTCTGCAGCTTCATTAGAAGTGACAACATTTGCAGACTAAATATGAATCCAAAACTGCTGTTTAAAAAAAAATATAAAAACCCGGACTATTTCAGAATCGTCAATTAGGTGAAATAAAAACTAGCTACGTGAACAGATCAAAAACCATTCACACCAGCAGAAAGATGAAGAAAACATTAAGTTTCATGCAGTCCTGCAGAAGCCCTGTCATTGTGCCACAGCTCCTCACAGTTATTTCAGAATTATTCTCAGAAAACAATATATAATTTTTAAGTCCTGTAGTAGCACAATCCTGGAACAGGTGAACAGAAAAAATTATTCTGTCCCACTATCAGAAATGCAGTGAAGAGAAATTGCTGTAGCCACACATAGTCCTGACATATGGGGACAGGTTCACCTGAAAGCAAGAACCAAGGGGGAATAAAGCCCAACCAACCAAACAAAAACCCCACACTCTGAAGTTGCTGAGGATTGTCCCTTAATGGTAGCTTGATTTTACATCTTTTAATATTTTTTTTTCTTAAGATCACCATACAGGAGGTCAAAAACACTGCCTTGATTTCACAAAAGAATGTATGCACGAATGAGCACTTTGAATGCTGGGATGATCATTTTATAGAGATTTTCATTCTGATTAGAAGTTTATTGTAACATCACTCAGGATACAAATATTGGTATCCACCATTAGTAAATGGCCAGATAAAATTAATACACTTCCATTTCGTTCATCATCACTTATAATCCATACAGCAGATTTTCACATGAAAGTAGCTGTAGTCAGGTGCAATAAAAATCTGACTCATGCATTCAGTAATTGCCCTTTTTAAAAGAGGAGAAAAAAATAGCAGAGGGCAAAGAAAGCAAACAAACCCATAAACCAAAAGCACTTGCAAATAGAGGTCCTCCACCCAAATGGAAATGAACACAGATCAGACTGCATCACCTAGATGTGCTGAGCCAAGACAATCATCTTCCAAAAAGCACTGATTTGCATGTTGAGATTTGCATTTTCAGTAAGTGCACTACGTAATGCAGTTGGGTGGGAGCCAGACCACCAGTTATTAAGCTTAAAAGGATGAAAACCACTTCTGAGACTCCAAGAAGGAAAACTAATAGCTATATGCTTCAGACCCATTTTTGATGAGTCAAAGTAATACAGTACCCAAATAGCTGCTGTCCCTATTCCCATCAATACCACTACTCGCTCTGTCTCCCTGCCCCAGGTCTGAAGGAATCACTGCTACCTAATAAGAGTTCTTGACTCCTGGTTTCAGACGGGAAAGCTAACAAATGCCAGCCAGAATTTCCCCAAAATAATCTGATAACAAAACATTATGAGAAGAGTGTGGCAGCTGGCTTCATTTCTGGTTTGTACCAGACTACAGTGCCACGTGCTCCTCCCCTAAGAAATCACTTCTGGTCTATTTCACACTGGTCATCAGCCAAGACAAAGTGACCACCGTTATACCATGATGAATTGTGAGCACATTTCCTTCCCTCCTACTCAACCTCAAAACGGTTAAAATATCCCCAGACTCACTCACACAAAACAAAACCAAGGAAGGGGTGGGAACAGTCAGAACGTACCTGAAAAATTCCGAGACACAAGCATCGTCGTGAGGATTGCACCCTGTGGGGAAGAGAAAGCAGGGATAATAAACAGCGTCACCCACTTCAGGAAGGGGCTGGGCTGACGCATGGAGAACCCAGTGCGTCAGGTGCCAAAGCAGAGGTATCCCAGTGCTATCCTGAAGTCCCAGTGTATCCAGGATGCCCACACGTAGCTGTCGGACCTGACATAGGACTGCTTGGGGTCCCACCTTCCTGAAGCAGCAGCTAGAGGCCAGGCAGGATAGCCTAGGACATCTACAAAGGCATTAAGAGTAATGTTTAGACACACAGTTGCTTCCTAGCTTTGAAACAGCAGATCACTGCTCCATGAGCAGGCCAGAGGCTTTGCCCCAGCTGCAGGCAACTGATACACTATTACTGGGAGGCAGAGAGTGAACGGAACTAAAGGCTCCAGAATTTAAGAACTAGTTGCTCTATTTCAACTCTCCTGCAGGAAGTGGAAGGGGCGATTATGTAGCAGAAGCAGCATGAGAAACTTAGAGCTTTGGAGAAAAAAACTACCCAGGTCCTCAATCTCAGTACTTCTTTAGTACCCTGTGCTGGAAGACCACATAAGGTACTTCTCTAACATTTGTGGGCTAATCACAAAAAACCCCATTGCTGCTAGGAAGGCATTAACCTCAAATTCAGAGGATTACAAACAAGCTTAAGGCAACCTAACATATACTTACTTTTAGCTTCCTTCTAGCATTGAACTTTCTCAAGCATTCCACAGTCTCCTGCCTGTGCATCATCGAAGCGACAGTGGATCGTTGCTGAAAAACAAGATCAAGAAACAAATATCAAGAACACACCTTAACCAAATCAGCCAGGGGCACTCTCGCCACTGGCACACAACCATGACATGCAAGCTGACATTGCCAAGCCTCTCACTACTGCATGGCTGCAAAGCACTGCAACCTGTTCACGGCTTAAAAACCTCCCACTACAGCCAGACATGTTAAGCCAAGGTTAGCTATTAGAGGACTGTACCCAAGAAATTCTGTGGCTGAGGTACAGGTGAGAATCAATGCTCCCTCTCTCTCAGGCACACAAATGAATCAAAACAGTAAGGAGACAAAGTCAATGAACAAGCACACCCATGGGGGACTGCGTTAGAAGCACTACAGAAAAGATGTGGGTTGCATTAGTTACAGCTCTAAGGGCAAAGCAGTAAGTGAATACTAGTGAGCAGTCGCCTTCCCAGATGGGGCAGCTCCCGGAATGTAAGTACCTGACTAGCAGAGGCCTTGGCATCTTTGCATCAGTTTTGCAGAAATAGATTTTTCAGTGTGTAAGAGGAAAGGTCATATATCTCTATTGTACCAATGCAAAACCTGAGCATAACCTCTAGCCAGTGATGCACACCTGTCACCCACAGTAGACTGGGACCCCATCAGCTGCAAAAAGAGAACTTCCCAGAAGTGTTGCCAGTCATTGAGAGCACATGAGGAAACCAGAGACTGATGCCTTTAAAGCACATGAGGAAACCAGAGACTAATGCCAAAGTAGCTGCTGTTCTTGCACAGAGCCACAAGCCTGAATTCTCTTTACAAGGACAGTGGGTGAATGACTAACTTGGCAGATCAATGTGTACAAACCCTCCATTACCCTTCTCCTGTTTGGAAAAAATTCTGCGATACCCAAAAGAACTGTAAACCATTCAGCTAGTTCCATGGGACGTCTCTGCTTTGATGCTGTCAGCAAAGCTAGTCACCTGCTGCAGTACACACAGCAGCGTGGAGGGAGGATGTCGCAAAACTGTCCTCCTCAATAACTTTGCCAGTCACTGTTCATTCAGCCTCCTTAGGAGTGACAGTGACCTCTGGTTGTCCAATGTGGGCTTAAAAGGGTCAGGACCACCGGCACATCAGAAGTTCAGTGATGCTAAGAAACGCAGTGTCTCAGATAAACTGGTAAGATTTCCTACCACGTTTACTTCGGAGCAGCAATACACCTCCAGAAAGAGGACGTATGTTGCACACACAGAGACTGCAGAGCAAATGGAAACAACAGACTCAGCAGGAGGCAGTTTGGGCGAGAGGCTGAAACGGCTGTGAAGTGAAATAGAACTCCCCGTAACTCAGAAGGCAAGCCATTCTCGAACCCTTCTATATTGTGCTGCCACGGGAAGAGAGCTATCGTAATACATTCAGCTTTGGTTACAGGCATCGGGACAAGAGTTAAATACACAGAAACTGCCATTGATTACAAGCATTCAAGGAGAGGGGGAAAAAAAAACCCAAACCAAAAAAACCCAACACCCAGAGATGCAAAGTCTCGGCTAGTGTGAGGTTTTGACTTCCAAGGAACCTGCACCACTTCACAGTGGACACTACACTCCTGTTTACACAGATGTTCACACAATGAAGTTTAAATTGTTAATTTCTTGTTTTGTGGCAGAAGGAAAAAACCACCACAGTTTCTCAAGAAAAAAAAACAAAAACACACAAAGGCACACACTAGACACATCCTAGAAAGCAGAAGTATGCTATGGTATTACAAGAGCATCTGGTTAGACTTAGGTGGAACTATTTCATCCTGCAGAGATAAAAGTGCACCATTGCTGTCCTCCCCCACACCCACTCCCAGCTGCATTCTGGGATTTCCTTGCCAATTTTGCAAAAGACAAAAAAAAAAAAAATAATCTGTGTGGGGTCTGGCAAGGCAGAAACTACATACACTGAACAGCAAAAGATTTTTCACTGATTTCTGGTTTACAGCCAGTTAAGCTGCAGCAGAGCAGAAATATTCCAACGTTGTAAAGATGCAAAGCAATAAACTGTAGTAAAGATTAAGAACAAAATAATCCTAAAATATTTTGTCAGATGTCTCCGTCTGACATTTTAGGATGATACGGATTGCAAGAGGAGATGTGGGGAAAACCAGAAACTAGGGACATTCACAAAACCTCTAGAATAATAAAGGGATTTTTTTTTTTCCCTACAGTGGCAATAAAAGCACCACAGCATGACAAAGTTGGCTTGTTGAAGGTCAGCCTCCAAAAAAAAAATAATCACATTTTGAAATATTGAAAATATTCTGGGCTTCTCTGCAGCGAAGTCTTCTTGACATGTCAGTTCAGGGTAAACCACAAATCAATCCGTAACAGAGGAGAACACTTACACAGACCCATGGGTGTTTGAGAGCCTGGTCAGCTGTGATGCGCTTCGCTGGGTTTATCGTCAGCATCTGGTTGATCAAATTCTTTGCTTCGGGAGTCACAGTGTCCCACTCGGGGGATGGGAACTGAAAGAGGAAGAAGGAACAGATGAAGAACTGAAAATATCTTTTAGTAGCAGAAAAGATTCTCCCTCCCACACAGCCGAATTCCAGCTTTTGCCCTTTTGATGCCAGAGCTAACATATTCGCAAATAACATCAATTTCTGTGAAAAACCACGCTGAATGAAAATCATACAGAATCTAGCAAATGAACGGTACCAGACAGCAGAACACACCTGTACCATTCACCAGACACAGGCAGGAAGATTAACCATTTACAAGCCTTTTAGGAATCACTCAGACCTTTGAATTTCTTCCACACTCAAGAGTCAAAAAAGTAACCTTTTTAACTGAGTTCTGACATGAAAAACACAAGCTCTATCTTTTTTTACTCCACCTTGCTCTTTGTCCAGCATGCTAAAAAGCTATAGCAGCATATGCAAAATCAGAAACATTGAACTACAGCAAAACCTCATGAAAGGGAAAACCACTAACAGAACATCCCATCAGGTATACCTGCCCCACCGTAAGGCACGGTACCCTGGAGCAACACCAGTCACTTCGGTGCAGCAACCCACCAAACGGCTAGCACGCGTCCGCCATACCAGAAATCATTACTTGGGGAGCAAGAGAGATGTAATGGTGGATGGGAATACAGAAGCATGAAAACAAAGAAAAGAATCTCAAATATTTCAGTTGCTGATCATCCATGAAGGGTAACTGCTCTCTCCTGTAATTCCAATAACGATAAGGATGAGGTATTCCTGCCATCCTCCAGATGCTTGCATGGGGTGTAGACGACAGCATGCTGAGATTAAATGCAGCACGTCTCACTCCTATGGAGCTACTGTACAAGATACAGGTGAACTTGAGAACACAAGGATTAACGTGCTGGTGGAACAAGTGTCCCCTGTCCTTAAGTGGGGAGAAAATGGATCTACCCTGAGAACACTTCCTTACAGTACTACAACATTCTGAAAAAGTTTCTCCCATCTCTTTTCTCCTGCATTTTGTGCTTTGCTCAGTTGGGTCATAAAAATGCACCCCACCCACCGTATTTGATTTGGATATAATCTTACTTCTGTGTTCCCAGGCAGCAGCAAGGCATTACACCATTTGGTCTGTAAACACTGCGAGGGACTACTCAGAAACTATGATACTGAGCCTTCAGGCAGGACACTTTGCCCACACCTGAACTCTGAAGTATTCATGGTCATGCCTTGCAAACCCCCTACCTAACAGCACAAAGCCCATTTCACAGTTGTTATGTCCTCGAGAGATAACAACAGACCAGTCCAGTGCTCGGTGCTGGGGTAAGGATGCCAGGGGCAGGTACACCAGTAAAACTTGTGCTGTTTCCTACCAGGCAAAACAGGGGAGGAATCTACTAAAACTTGTCACCAGAGGTAAGAATTCAAAAACGGCAAGTGGATAGGAGGCATCAGGCACTTCACTCCTCACGACTTACAGGAGTTAGACATTTAACCCCTGAAGTGCTTTGAAAATCCCTATCAATATGATTAGTGCAAGAACACTTCAGATGAGAACAAGCAACTCAGAACTAAGAGGGGCAGGAAGGCAAGAGAAGAACACAAGTCCATTTAAGGCTATCATGGACAAAGACATCACTCTCCTTTCGCTCAGGAAGCCACTGAGCCAGGACATGGGGTTAAGCAGACCTTTGTTCTAACCAGTACAGCTGCTCTCACTGTGTCAGGCACAGAAGCTGGGAGGTAATTGGGGCCCAGCAGAACCTTCGATTTTGGGGGTTTTTTTCTTTTTAAATGCAAACCACGAGATAGCCTACAAAATTAACTCCCCAACTTCCTCTTGATATTCATGCTCACAGGCTTTGAGCTGGGATTTCCAGGAGCAACTTCTTTCCTCCCAAGCCTCTCCTTACATGGAAGAATTTATGTCAAACATTCAAGCTGTGGTACCCAAACCACATTTCACACCACCTTTGCTCCGCAGTACTAACTTGCTTGCTGTTCCCCTCCTTCAGGCACTTTTTTACACCTCAGTTTTGCCGTACTCTGAGAACCGTTCCATGAACTGCTTGGCTTTTTACCAGAGCCTCCAACCCACCACGCTGATCCCCACCACAAAGCCACCCCTCCAAAGGCCCCTGTCATTCAGTCCTCTCACTGGGCTCCACACTTTCCACAGCTGGAAGAAAATTCCACTATGGCACTGAGGAGACCAGAAGCCATAATATAAGTTATTAATCTACAGAATACTTCCCCATACCTTTGATAAAGGCCTTGATAAAGACAGGCTCCTTCATTCTACCTTCCCTCTGCTCGCCTGGAAGAGTTAGCATTGGCTACGTCTGCAGCACTTTGTGGTAAACGCACTAGAGGACACCATTTCCCACCGTCTGCATTTCCAGCTCTGCATTTCCCTAATGACCAGCAACGTCTTGGTGCCCACTGTGATGCTTTCCACATATCCTTTCAGTAGCCCCAAACAGGGCTGCATCCCAGGCAGTGAAGACAACGAGGTGTACGAACACGCCAAACATCACTCTGCACAGTAGCTTGGGGCCTGCTGCTGGACAACCAGTAAGATAGTGCCATGGTTTGGATGGCTTCTACACCCATGCAGGTACTCAGCAAGAAAGTGCCCTTACGTCATAGGCTCCGGCTTTGATCTGCTGATAGAGTTTGTGCTGATCTTCATCCCAAAAGGGAGGGTACCCCACTAGTAATATGTACAGAATCACTCCTGGGAGGGAGAGACACAGATACACTATGGTTAGGCTAATACGCCAATCACTCCTTCAGCCCCTCTTCCTTCCCTCTTGACAGACCCCAAGGCAATGAGCGCTCTGCATCTTCATTTGCCATCATATTTAGCCTTCCGAGGTAGAAAAGGACAGTACAAACCTCTCCTCTGCTGAACCTCACCCTGGCACTTCATGTTCAGCTCTGAACGCCAGCTGCCAAGAGCTAGAACAAGGTGCATGACATCCTTCTACCCTCTGGCTATCATGGCTGGAGAGCCACAACCCCCAGCTGCTCTCAGAATGAAGTGAAGCCACATCCCCTGGGGCTGCTGGGCAGCAAGGGACCTTTTAGGAAGGACTGGGTTTTTAGATGCTTACTGTGCATGGTCTTGGGACAAAAATGCCACTGACAGAGCTAACACTCCTGGCCTGCAGAGAACCGTTTAGTCCATGTCAGGCAACACTGACATCACTTAGCTTTAAACTTATTGGTCCCAGATATATTTACACTTCATTTTTCCCTTTTAAAAAAAAAATCAGGTCTCTTCAGTATTTCATCTTCTACGTAGTTAGTATACTAGAAAATTGCAGGAAGTTACAGTTATCTAAACAACTGACTCTGCAAAGCATAGACAAGTCCTATCTCTTGAGTCTCAAACATCTGATAGATGGCCTGGGGAAAGGGTTAGGAGCCAGAATCAAATGAGCTCAGGCTCCAGTGTTAACTCCATCTATACAAGGTGCTTATCCTCAAGCGTGCCTTCCATTTCTCTACCCGATTAGAAGGAGCACTACGCACCCTCCCAGCAATAACTTATAAGAAATTGCTCTCCTACATGAAAAGGTGCTGTTTAAGTGTAAAGTGTTTTGACAGAATCTTACCACATGCCCATATATCCACTGGTTTTCCATAAGGATCTTTTCTTAAGACTTCGGGGGAGAGGTAGCCTGGAGTGCCAGCAAACCCTGCCAGGAAATGGATGACATGAAGTACTTACAGTACCCAAGCAGAAGAGATCTTGCTATATCACAAAATCCGCTAGTGGTAACCAATAAATTCCAAAACCCCTTTCCCTGTGGATCTGTGCTAGAGCTACCTTTTGGTAAAACAACAGAAAGAGAGGAAAAAAAATAGAAAAGAAAAAAAAAATCGAACAGGATCGAGCACCTACATATTGCAGGAAAAGCAGAAAAGAAAGAGGGACCTTGTCAACCAGCTGGGTGCAAACTCATGCCAGGCCTTATATCATGGTTACATATAATGGCTTGGAGTTTGAAAACACAAGATGTAGATGGGACACATCCATTGCCAAATGGTGTGGGCAGACCAGGAAAGTAGCCATCTCTCCAGGATCTCCACAGCGCTGCATAATCTCAGAGCTGATGTTTAGCCTGAGGTGGTCTCATTTCTATTCACGTTTTAGCTAAACAAAGATACAGCCAGATCCAAATGTGCCTGAGGAAGGCCAGGTCAAACACATTTCTGTAAAATGACCAAACAAAATTCCAGATGTCTACACTCCTGAGCAGTAGGAAAGTTCAGATCAGGGTCTAAACTTAGCAGCTGCATTCATCTCTGACACTAGCATCTACTGTAAACAGAGAAGAAAAATACAGAAACACACAGCCATTTTTTCTGTCTTTATTTATCATATTCTTTCCTCTATTGCACCTAGGCTCGTGCCCAAGGACCCAGAGGCTGAGATGCTTGGAAAGGAAGCAGCAATGCCAAATACACACAAGCGTGTTGGAAGAGCTAAGAGAAAGTACTCAGGAAGGGTGCAACTCAACCAGTCACCAGCAAAGCGGGGAGCAGAAGTGGGAAAGCTCAAACACTCTTACCAAACCAGGCCTGCTGCTCTCCCTGGACTTCTATGGCCAGTCCGAAGTCAGCCAGTTTGACAGCAGCACCCTTACATTTACTTGCCAGTAGTAAATTCTC
Organism: Phalacrocorax carbo; assembly: GCF_963921805.1. Taxonomy (NCBI): domain Eukaryota; kingdom Metazoa; phylum Chordata; class Aves; order Suliformes; family Phalacrocoracidae; genus Phalacrocorax; species Phalacrocorax carbo. The sequence goes on along the minus strand of NC_087525.1, from coordinate 18,454,110 downwards.
AGGCTGGGGAGAAGAAAGAAAAAAGGGGGTAAGAATGAAAGGCTGACATCCTTGTTAAAGCCTCCTGCCTCGGTATTCACATTATTAAATTGAATCTGCTGACTGAATTTAGCAGGCATGTACTAAAGCTGTTCGGGTGAAGGCAGAGCAACAGCAACGAATGGCCTTGACCTAGAGCGGCAGAAAATCCCCAAGTCCAACACAGATCCTCTGCGGGAGCCGGAGCCTCTCCAGCCCAGCCCATCCGTTACATGCTGACACCAGAGGGCACTGGCAGTACAGCTCCTGCAGCACTGAACCCAAAATTCGTTTCTGTCACGCCTGCAGAGTAACTGGGGAGGGGAGGGAAGGGTGGGAAGCTGCAGTAGATAGAATCTGCAGCGATGTTTCTCCCCATGAACATTACACAGTCCCCAAGGCACTGGAAAGTAAATATGATGCTACTAAGGGCTGCCAAATACAGCGCCGTAATGTGGGAAAGCATCATCTGGTTAGGCAGCAGGCTTTCATCCCTTACAGAAAGAGCCTCAGCCTCAAATTGGCATAAGCACCACAGCAATGAGTGGTCTTGTAAGCTGCTTTCACGCTACATATTTACAGCGGCATAAAATACGCTGTCTTGCTACTGCTGCTGTCACCTATATGACAAGCAGCCATGTCACTTCCCCTGTGCGCGCGGAAAATGAGACAGACTTTTGCCCCTCACGTTTCTGCCTCACATGAATCTCACTCTAATGATAATTCTGTTGTGTTCCAGTAGACAACTTCAGCAGACGGCTTAAGACAACTCCAAAAATTGTACTGAGAGGCTGCAGCTTCCTCTGAAGCACCAGAGCAGCTGGTTACATGGGACCCTTTGAAACCCCAAAGCTTTGAGGTGGTGGCTATTACAGCTCTGCAGGAAACCCAGATCGTAGACAGGCAGGACAAACGTGATTTCGCATCCTACACCCTTCTGATCATTTGTGCAATTCATGTCAACTTGAGTTTTGAACCGAGCAAGATGGAAGCCTGGAAATCTGGAAACAGGAGCTTGTCTCAGTTTCACAGATCTGATGAAGGCATTTTTGCAGCCTTCTCACCACTTTCATCCCACAGCAACCGTCTATCCCTGTTCTGCCCGACAGGAACAAGATGCCTTGCTCACTCCCCTGCCTTAAAGTACTGGGCATGTGCCTTGCTTCTGTTCTGAACAAGGGGAGAACAGCCCTGCCCATCACAGTCCCAGCCATAAGCAGCAGGGAAGGAAGGGGAACTGGGTCTCAATACATCTGAATGCCACTGGCTTTTCACTATATGGGAAGTGGAAAAGATTGCATTAATCAAGCTACACCGATGTAAATTCACCAGTGTAAACAAGTGCCTAAAGCAGAAAACCAATTAAACCCCTCCCAACTTCTGATCCCACCTGGGCTTGGCTTGACTAAGAAACAGTGAAATTTAGGCCAGGCTTGTGCTAGCTAAGCACTATTTGCTTCTAAAATACAGCTACAAACACCTTAAGGCTAATGGTGCCTTATTCATGCGCATGTCTGCGAACATATGGGCTGTCTCAGGTTTCACATACCTTTTGGTAAGGAGGTGAATGCATTCCTTAATTTCTTACTGTCCCTATGGGAAGCTCAACATTGGAGGTTCTTTAAGAACATGTCAGCCAAAAGACAGGCTTACGAGAGGGATGTGCAAAAGACAAAACTTCAATTGAAGCAAGCTCTGCAGTTATTGCACACTGATCCTGGTGGCCAAGCTTTTGGCAAAGACCTAAATATTAAATAAAGAGCACAGGATCTTTTACTGCTAAAAGGAACAGCTACTCCTCAGGCCTGGATAGTTTCAGTGAATCAGAGCGAGCAATAGAAGAAACGCATTAACTACAGTGGGTAGTGTCTACCAGCTGTCTGCAGCTCTAAATAGGTTCACAACTTTTACACAAACAACCCTTGGGAAGCAAAACAGATTGATCCTGAACACAGGATGTGAAGGAAAACTTAAACCATCCTGTACAGGAAAACACTGCTGATTTTCATAGAGGCCCTGATTTTGGGCAGTAGTGCCTCTTGGAGGCTGCTTTCTCAAGAGCAGGTGTCAGCTCTAATCCAGAGCAGTCATTCTGCAGCAAATCACTTGCATCTTTTCACAGTGCTCTGAATCAGAGCACCAGAAGTGCTGCATAGGAGTTTGGCAGAAACACTAAGGGTTAACAGCTATCCACCAGATCAAAATACCGGGGGAACACTAGCACCAAGCTTGGAACAGGCTTTTACCTTGCTCTCTGCAAAACATTTTTTTATACTTTCCCCTTACGCATTGTATAACAAACCAAAACCAACACTAGTAGCAGGTGTCATCCTGCATTAATTTAACCGGACCACTGGTGGCTATACCATTTCCACTTCAGACAAAGAGGGCTGCAGGGCAGGCAGACCTTCCCACACAAACCTCTTCATTCTGGAGCCTGCCCAGCTCCCAGTACAGCTGGCACTGTGCAGGAAAGGAGTTTAAGTAACTATGCTGTGGGGCTTCTGGGTCTATAAATGTGTTACAATGTGGCAAATGGTTGATTCCCCCAGTGTTTAACTGGCCAGCAGTTTTGGTTTTAGATTAAAAGTGCTTCTACTGATGAGAGAAGAAAGAAATGACATGAAAAATTCTTGCTGTGCACCTCTGCCCTAGCCCAATGGCATGTGTTTGGCAACAGTGCAGAATAAAAATATACATGCTCTGCACAGACAAACTCATCCTGGCAGATTGAACAGCGATTGCCCCAGGTCTCTAGAGCTCTCTTCAATGGCAGACTAGGAAGCGTCCTTCATTATAGTGAATCCTACCCAAGTTTCTCTGAAAGCCTGCTGCACTCCAATGTTCACAACTACTCCATACTGGAGCCGCCTCAGAGGGGCTGAGAGCTGGCAAGGTTCACAAAGACTGAAAACTTCCTCAGGAGTTCAGCACACCCTTTAGAAAGCTCTGAAGGAGCAAATCTGTGCTTCAGGAACCGCTGAGCCCAGCTCAAGTGAAAAAAAGCCCTGCCAGCTGGCAACACAGTATTCCTGTCTTGCCTCTTCCAGTGATCCCCTGGCTGCTCTCCTCAGCCTCTGTGGCATGGAGGAAATATTACCTTCAAGTCCCTGTGCACGATATCATGCTGGTGAATGTGATTCACACTCTCCAGTATCTGATGAATACAGTGGCTGCAAGGTAAAGGAAGAGACACACACAGTTATGCATACGCACACATAGGCTTGGCACCTCATCCCACCCCAGAACTATTTCCCTAACTTTTATATTTGTACCAGGGAGAGTTCAAGACCCCAGGCTGAATCCCTTCGTCATGTCCACTGGATGCTACAGCTCAGTGCTGTCACAGCTGGACACCCCTGGCCCCCTCAGCAACAGGATGCTAAACGTCCGATCTATAGGACCACCACAAAGCCTCTCTCCTACCTCCCATCACCTCCTTCCTCTCCTCCCCATCACACTAAGCATTCCACTTGTTCTTTCAGCCAACAGTGCCCACCCCACACAGGAGAACAGAGACACCAGAGTATCTGCAAACAGCAGCCGAGACTGGGCAAGCAAGACCCAGTCGCTCCAGGAAACATTCAGCTGGGCTAGTCCCGACCAAAGCATAAACTTTCAGAGAGCAGCAGCCTCCCCGGCAAACTCAGGATGACGACTCCTGGGTGCTTGCCAGTTTGCAAGGCTTTCAGAGCAGCATCTCAAGCACTTTCCATACACAATGTGCGCACACACCCGCTTGCTGGGTGCCTTTTAAGTACAGATCCCACTTAAGGGGTTAGTGATCTGAAAAGCAGACTCATTCCTTGTTAAGTGCAGTGTGCTGCACTCCCCCAGCTCGCAGAAGACCGTGTCTCTGACACTCTCACTGCTGTAACCACAGGGGCAAAAGCAAGACGTTATTTACACCTGTCGCACAAGGACAGCACAACACACCCGTGGGTGAGATTTCTGGTTGAAAACATCTCTTCTGCTCAATATTTACTCAGCTCCCAAGGGTGAATGTGGAATGAGTAGGGATTTTGACAACTGTAACTGGGCAGTAAGCACACCCAGATGCGGGCAACTCAGATGGGTCTGTGTCTTCACTGCAGGATCAGTCAGTCCCCTCACTGAATTCTACAGATCTCAGGGGAATAAATTTGAAATGAGTGAAATGTTTGAGGGAAGGGAAATTGGCTACTGGAAAAGATGGGAAGAGGGTGAGGGGAGGAAGAGGAAAGGAGGTGAAGCACTGTGTATTTGTTACCCCCCACCCCTCCAGAGCTGGCAGTACAATCCTCAGGGTCGGAGTCCATGAATATCTCCCCGCTCCCAAAACAAAAATGTATAATTAGAACAGAGCTGAGTCTGAGCGAGAGAGATTTTCTGGCCAAAAATGGCAAAAGTGTGAGGTGTCCCAGGCGAGCCAAGCGCGGCGGATTGGCACAGACCTCGCTTCCTCGCTCCCCCAGCCTGCTCTGGAATTCAGCTCGGCATGGGGAGAGAAAGGGAGGAGTTTCACTCTGTCATCTTGTGGGCACTGTGAGACCTGGCTGGCTGACAGTCAGAGGGCTGAGCACCCTGAGGAAGGCTCACAGAGCAACAGGCAGCTCTCCTTTTCCCCTAACCCTGCCATAATTTTCCTGAGCAGTGTCAGTCACTGCCAGCTCTTGACTGTTTTAGAGAACAGGCACTGGCAAGAGGTACAGTGGGAAGGGTGATGATTGATAACCTCAAAACGTCTCAACTTCAAGGCAGAACGGGTGCTGTGCTTACAACACCTGTACAACCCACTGAAAACATCTACAGGGCTCTCAGACCTCTCTGCCAGGAGCTCCATCAGAGATGATGAGCCCCACCAGCCTTCCCCATCAGCAGCCGGCTCGCCGCGGAGCATGCGGTGGTGCAGTGCCCAGACAGAGGCTGTAAGCGTACCACAGGGAAAGCAAATAAGTGCCCACAGACTCCACAGCAGTACCTGCACTAACACACCAGTCATACTCTTCCCTTCCTAGCGCTCAGTATCGTCTCCCTCACAGTACTGCCTACCAAGCCCACCCTGCAGCAGCACCCAATACTTGCTTCTTACCCCTCTCCTCTCACAGCTCCCTTAATTCCTGCTCCAACGAGGGTTAGGATAAGGCATAAGAACATGGGTGCAGAATAAGCAGGCGTGAAATGTCACCATAGGGCCACTCCCAGCCCCTGCTAAAGCGGGACAGGAGCTGCCTAATCCCAGCTTTGATTCCAAATGCTGCACCCACACTGCATAAACCGCACGGGGACAAGCACAGGCCATTTCAGCAAGCTCATGCACGGGAGACAGGGGACACACTCAGAAAAAGGAAGGCATAACTCCAGGTCTTTTTAATGTTAAAATATAAAGGTTGTTCTCACATATTACGCCTTTTCTCACTGTGCCAACTAGCCCACAGTCAGAGAGGGGTGCCACAGAAACATAGCCTTCCAAGCCCGCTCTCCCCCCTGCCCTGTAAGCCATTACCTAGATGCAGGCAAACTGAACGGGTCTGCTCAGCAGCAACGGCACATCTCTGGATCCCTGTCTGCGAGAAGGCAGAGGCCAAGCAGGCAGTGCTCCCCTGCCTTTGCTCGCTAAGGACACCGTCATCACCCACCAGAAAGGTCGGGCAGACAAAGCCGCTAGCAACAGGTCTCCCAGCACAGAGCACAGCGTCTGCAAGCGGCAAGGGCTAGAGCCGTGGTGAGTCAGGCTGACCGGTGACAACAGTTTATGCTAGTAGCAGAAAGAGGAATTGTTTTTCCCAGACGGGGAGCAAGAGTGTCAGACCAAAGCTGGGCACAGAGCAGCAGTCAGGAAACTCATTGCACTTGCCAGCACACGTGGCACATGCACAGAAGGGTCTGGAAAGAGTCTTACCTGGCATCTGCTTCACTGTAATATTCTCTGGCAACAATATCCTCGAAGAGCTCCCCACCAGTAACCCTGGAGCGCAGAAGAACAAGGGAGGTTACGCAGTCCGAGCACATCCAGCTCAAGGCTGCACAGGACATACGCGGCCGCCCACCTGGGCCCTTTCCTGCAGCCCGCGTGGGGACCCGCGGCACAGGGGAGCCAGGGCAGAGCTCTGCAACCACGGCACCAGCACCGGTACATCCATGCGACTGACGGCTTGGACTGGCATTTCGCCAGCAGCGTACAGGACACTGTTGACGCACTGGGCACAAATTGCCCATGCCGCTCTGCAGAGCTCAGTAGATGCTAAGCATGGGCAAAACATCCCTCCTCTGATCCCCTCCAGGCTGCCTCGGAGACAAAAGCCAAACAGCCTGCCTATACAGGATAGCTGTCCTTTGCCATCCCACACTTACACCTGCTGCCAGGAGCCTTCCTGGTCCATCCCCTAACAGTCAATGGACTTTTGTCAAATAGGCCAGAGGTATCTACAGGTCTCAGAAGAGAAAGGGAGAATTAAATTAATGCAGGTGCTTTTTATTCCACTCTTTGTCAACCACCCAGGTGCCCGTATCACTGGTGAAGCATCAAAGCCAAAGAAAGACACTTACAGATCAAAGACGAGGTAATGGAAACCTTCTTCTGAAATACTGTCATGGAGCCGCACTGCAAAAACATAATCAAGAAATGGAGATTTACAGAGCACATAGCAAATATGACACTTCACAAATCAAACGCATGCACACAGCCAACTTCTCCCTCAACCCAATCAGTCTATGAATTCCCCATGCCCTTCGCTTTGTGTGCTCGCTTTGTGACCTATTTCCTTCCGTTATCTCAAAGGAACAGATGGGTGTCCTTCACATACACCCACCGCTCCCCGGCATCAAAACAAACTCTAACTATCTTAGACCTCCTGTTTGTTCTTCTCCTCTAAGGCTTCAGTATCCTCCTTTCACATCTGCCTACTCTTTCCTCCATACTCACATTTTGCCATATATCCCCACTCATTCTTATTTTCCAAAACAAATCATTTTCAGACTCTCCAAACAAGCCCCCAACCCAAAAACTGACTTCCAACCCCACCTGCATGTCAGGGCCATTGATCCCCCTTCTGCCGTTCATCTGTAAAGCTGCGTGAAGTTCCCTCCCTTTACTTCCTTTTCCTCACTTCATTCTGACTAACACCCCAAATCCTTACCCAAAATTTAGGGCCAGTTTATTTCATTTTTCCTGACATGTTTGTTACCACTGATGTATCTGATCACATTCCCCTTCTGAAAATATCATCCTCCTTCAGCTTCCTTCCTAGTTCTTCTCCTATTTCTGCTCCTATTGCCTAAATTTACTGTCACCTTTTCCCTTTCCTTGTCCCCTTTAACCTGCAGGACTGGGGCTGCCCCCACGTTGGGCCACTATCCCCAGTATTCTGGAGTCTCTGGGGCTCTGGTCTCCTTTCCCCATGTTGCACTTGGGCAACAACTATTGTATTGATGCAGCCAGCACAGGGCCATTTCTTCCTGTCTGAATCAAAATCTGTTTCCTTGATGTTTCTTGGATTCCTAGGCGCTAATTCTAATGCAAGAGGAGAAACTAAGCCCTAAAGTTCATATTGCTACCTACTCCCTACTTGTCGCTTTTCTCCCCTGCCGGAAAACGTCACTATTTTCCCTGCCAGTCAGAGTCACAAGCTAGCAATCCTATTTGACTCAATTCCTAAACCTTCACACCCTGACTAGGATGAGTTGTCTTCTTCACATGACTGTGTACAGCCCTTCTCTATTGATTCACCCAACTAAAGCAACTAGCTGAGACTAGAGCGGGTCTCAGTCACTGCAACACCTTGCAGTCAAGTACTGACCAAACATCACCGTTCTCAGCCCTACAAGAAAAAGCTTTTTATCCTGCTCTGTCGCTTTAATGGTACCTTTGCCTCTCCTCCCTGCCTTCCATTCTCTTCCACATAAAATACAGGTGACCTGTCTTGACTTTTCCCAACATCATGATTTTCTCTCTGCCAGTATCAAGAGGTCAGTTTGCACCTCTTATTGGCGCATGACATCAGCTACCATCGCCGTCTTGGGAATGTTTCAAACTAGCACTTGGCACGTGCTCCTGCCTCATACGGAACAGCTTTTGCAAATGTTCTCAATGCCCTCCTCTAATCCTCGTTGCAGCTCTCCTTTGCTAAGGCACCCTTCCACACGCACATAAACTCACACAAACTCAAACTTGAGAGTAGCACAGATGTGCAGAGACCACTGCCAGTACCTTTCCTAAAAGGATTTCATTCTTTACTTATTCTCTCTGCCTGTACTTTCCTATATTTTTCCTGCCTTTATTTACAAGCCCTCTGGGCTTGTCCCTTGACCAATTTCCTTTCCTTAGCATTTCTACTGCATCTAACCGCAGGGGTTTGGGAGGAGGCCTTAACACAGCACAATGCTGAAAAAAAGCAAGTAGAGTTACACTACCAGTACAGCAGGTGTTTCAGGTACAACATGCTGTTCCTACATCATGAAAACAGAGACACATCACCTTCAAGAACTATGTTCCTCACATCATTTGCTGCAAAAAAAATCTTCTTCCAAGCAAGCAGTTTTAGTTGGCTTTGTAATAACTTCAATGCAACACCACTTCGTTTACAAGACAACTTGCCTCCTGAGCACTTGGCAGAAACCATCAGAGGCGGCATTACAAAAATGCAAGCAAGAAGAAGTGTATTTCCTAGGAGAAAAGATTTCCATTCAAGACTGGAAACAAGATGGGAAGTGGCTTAAACAGACACTTGGATTCCCAGTGCAAGGCAGTTTTCACTGCACTGTACCAGACTTTGAGGTGAATGCAGGGGACAGGCACATGAACAAGACCTGAGACCCAGGACACGGGCAAAAGTCTGCAGGGACCGTATGAAGAAGGAACAGGTGGAGAAACTTCAAGAAAAGCCAAATGTGTGAATATGGTCACATCTGGTGATGGCTGGTGTGCATGAAAAAGCACCCTCCTTCCTCTGGCACCTGAAAGGTCAAAGTGCTGCAAGAAACACCAAGCAGAGGGGAGAGCGGCACGAATGAAATCCTGGCAGGGAGGAGCAGAGCCACCAGCAGGCTGAGAGCAGCGCCTGTGCAAGGCAGCAGCAAGCACATCTGCAGGTAGAAGTGACAAGTAGTGAACGATAAACTCTGACACAAAGATGTGGGCAGCAAACCACATCAGAAAATAAAACATAAATGAGCTGATTGGTGCTATTTCTTTGTTGTGAGGTAAGCAATTTTGTCAGACACATTATGAAAAGGGAAGGAAGTAGCAATTCAGCTGGCAGAGACTGGCAGAGGCAGCAGAAAGAGCCTTTAAGGACAGTAAAACACTATTTGCGTGCTTAGGTGAGGAACCATGACAGGAGGACAGAGATAGTTCATAAACAGCGATGCTGTACATCACCCTGGGGCTGCACAGCAAAAGCAGGCCTTGGAGGCAGGACGCAGGTCATTAACTTAACAAGGGAGCTGTTCCTTGTGATGGTCCGGAGCGATGCTGGGACAATATCTGCCTGGGATTTAATCTGCCGAGGTAACAAAGCTCAGGGAGTAATGACAGAACAGCAAATCCCAGACAAGCTACAGGAAAGATGACAGTGGGCCCTACCACCCTGCAAAGTAATATTTAGCAACAGCTCAAAACATTAGGCTTAAAGTATGGAGGGGGGCAGCAACGACGGGAGTCAAAAAGAATTAAGAAAAGTCCGCGCCTACCAAAACTCTCGTGACTTTCAGTTCCAGCCCACACTTACTTCATACCGATGCTGATGGGAAGAATCAAAAGCAATGCCTAGTAGCAGCACAGCAAGGGTGCTCAGTGCTCATTCACCCTAATGTTTTGCTCACCTACCCTCCCACAGAGCCACAAAAGCCTTCCTGACCAGCAAGGATACTGCAGTCGGCAGCTCTGATGCTGTGGTTCACTCTGCTGACACACAAGTTCAAATGCTCTGCTTTCTATTACAGTGCTAACTACCAGGGACTGTCAGCTTAAAAACATGATCTGCCTTTTCCAAAACCATTCAGCCAGGCCATGAAGTGGCATATATTCAGAAGTAACTCCACCACCTTTAGCTCATGTCAAGGATAAAAGCATTTACAAAGTTTCTCGGCCTCCTCTCCACTTTGGTTCATAAATACGATCCACATTGTGTCAACATTCATCATAAAGACACAAAAACGTCAGATACCATCTGATACCTCCACCTCCCAGACAGCACAGAGCCCTCTTTGCTTTAAAGATGTCCTATGAGAGCGCCCTGCACCTGACGGCAGGACACAGGCTCCCAACAGCCAGTTCCAGGAGTGGGTGACAGGAACACGAGTACTGGGCTCTCCGTTTCAGACATTTTCCCATGAAAAGGAGATCCCATTTGTTCCACAGGCTGATGCTCCTGACACACTGTCTAACAGCTCCATTACTACCACAAGTTCAGCTTCAACCAAGCAGTTGAGCACAGCCCACAGAGGCTGCTTGTACCTGTTGACATGAGAGGATGAAAAATATGATTATATGTAGATGCTGGAGAGGTAAAGGATTCCCCAAAACTAACTATCCATGATAAGAAAAATTAGAATTAGAAATAAATGCATTCATCCAGTTAACCTTTTCTTCAAACATCTTACAAAACCCTTTTTTATCCCCTCATCAGGGGAGCCGTGCCGTCCGTGTCTAGTGCAGCAGTCGCACATCGCAAAGGGTCTTCAAGTCACAGCAACAGGGAAGTTGCACAACAGCAACACAGGGTCTTCCAAAAGACAGCCAAACTACCGAAGAGTCCAGTACTTGCCAAGGGACCTGATCTCACCCTGTTCACCAGAAGATGAGGCAGATTATGTCTATTAAGCGATTCTGTTGCCCAGAAGCAGCAATTCAAACCTTATTTGCTTCCTAACCAAACACTTTTAACACAGGGATTCTTACAGTTGTAGAAAATCAGTCCCTGCCAACACCACGCACAGCCAGGGTCAACTGATGACTGTTCCCATGTCAAAGGTCTCTGAGGGATGGAAGAGCACTTACTACGATGGTTAGCAAGAACCGACAAGGAGAGGGGAGTGAGAAAGAAAACAGAAGCAAGTGAGATGACGAGGCACTAAATCAGTTACAGGATATGGCGAAAGACTTTAACCAAGGTTTTAGTCAGAGCAGAGAAAAAAAGTCCCATCCCCACAACGAACAGAGGGCTCGCAGAGTTCACAAGCACATCCAATTTTGTAGCCTGTGAAGTCTTACAGATAACTGCAGAAATAATAAATAAAAAACCCACAGCACTAGTAAGCAATGCCAGAACAAATGCTACCCAAAGGAGCAGGATCAGTCACAGCCTGTTACAGAAACATCTTCTGCAACAATGCCAGCTAGTTGGTCAGCAGAAAGTGTGCATCACCACTTGGACGGTATCTCCAAGAGCACACAGAGTCTGGGAGAGAGAAGCAGTGGCTTCAGTACAGCATCTTGATGAAACAATATTTTCAGCAGGACACGAAAGCAGCCTAACTTTCTTCATATACAGTCCTGAATCTGGTACGGTATCGGTACTCCTCTGAGGATGATGAGTGACTGCTGCATAAAATTGCGCCTCCAGTTTCAAACGCACACCTGTAACTCTGCACAGTTGAAGAGCTGTGATGCATCACTACACGCAAGGCACAACCTAGCTAACTGGTTTGAGTATCCTTTTCTTCCCTCAGTCTCCTCTCCAGCCTCATCCTACGTAAACTGGTCTTACCTGTACAGGAAGCATCTCCCATAAAACTGGCCTTTTGGAAAAATACGAACAACAGAAAAAAACAGTGAGACCAAACCACTGCCTTTCCCCAAAGACTCAGATCTTCAACGCTGCCTGATGCCAATTACACACATTATCTTCTGCCTGTGTGGGTACGTGCGTGCGCGTGTCAGGTCCGAGGCCCTAATGCAACCCAGAGCATTTGCAGAGCGCCTGATACCACAGCGAGTGGCTCAAGGGGACGTGCTGCGGTTACTGAACCCAACAGCAGCTGGGTACCAGGAGTTCAAGCACTTTCTAAGAACATCTGCTGCAAGTATTACTTTTCTCTGCCTGCTGTCTTCAGAGTCTCGCTGACATCTTGCCTCAGGAACAAAACTTCAAGCCAGTACTTCAAAGTGTTTCAAAATCCTCACGCAGGTAGTTCTTGTTTTAGAAATAATATAATATGCTATGATACTGACTACAGAAAATTAAGCCTTTTAGTGAGAAACAGCAATGTAACAGTAACAGTCATGCCACGTGGTTTGCATTCTCTGCCTGAATAAAGTGACCCTGTACAGGCAGCCGCAGCTTTCCGATGCCTGAGTGCGATACGAAGCAACTGAGCATAAGAGGAAAATCTCCCTCATAACAAACTCTACCAGCCTAACACCAGAGCAAACCGCTGCTGAGTCATGCAAAGCAAGACTCCATGAATGCAAAAGTTGAAGTGAATCATGAAGAAGTCAGAAACGAGCTTTCAGTTTTTATAAAAGTCCACCTGAACTACAGAAACTTAAGACGACACTGAAAAGCAACAGGCATCTCATTTTTAAAGGGCCACGTTTAAAAGGCCAATCGATACTGGGGTCACAACACAGATTATGCGTAGCCTAGATTTGACCCACATCTTCCCTTTACTCTCCCCAGTGTGCTGAATATTATCTTTTTACTCTCACGTCAAGAAACAGACCAGGAACACTTACGCCTGCGACATCAGATGCAGGATGAACATTGCCGTGTATCCCACACCCACAGCAAGCCGTGGAGCAGGGCTGGCCGCGGGCTCAGCCCACGGCTGGGGCGGGCAGGCTCCTGTAACACAGGGCCGTTTCTGGCAACCTGCTGCAAGTAGACCTCTGCAAGCAAAGTAGTTACCGAAGTCACCGCAAAAGGCAAGCACACAAGGAGAAGAATAATTTCACGGGACAATTCCTGGTATATTCAACTTTGCAGTTACTCATCTCTGCTTAGGAAAAGGTAACATGCGCTGAAATAAGCTTGCTCCTACATACCAGTGGTCTTTGCCTGTCCTTAGAAACAGCGTTCAAGCTACGGAGCAGGGTAATCTTGTCTGCTAAGCCTAGGTTCACTGGAGATCCTAAGCGCAAAGCACCTGGATACTACGGGAACAGGAAGGACGCTATCCGCCAGCTCCCGCTGCACCAACACACATCGCCTGCTGCGGTTACAGAATACTCGGGGCTCTCAAGTTAAGTTGCCTGTGTTGCAGTACCTGCAGCAGAGCCAACACGAGGCAACAGAGATTTCTGGTTGTCTCCTGGGTCATGGTAATTGCAAGGCAGTAACTCTCTCACGCCGCCTTAGCAGCGCAAACTCAAAAGTGCTCTGGGATCTTCTGGACTGAGCAATGCTGTTCAGAGGTCAGCCGCTCGCTAGAAACCGCCGCAGCTTCACTTCTCAGCAGTTTCCAACCAGGCAACAGACACTTGCCTGTATCATGGAGAAAGGGAGGAGGTAAGAGATCCCACAAGGGGCGTATTTCAAGAGACTGTACGCCAGAAGAAGCAGAATAAAACTGGAGGCTAAAACCTGCCTGCTGCTCTCTTCCAGAGAGATTCTCCAACGTGCCGGGAGATGCTGAAACTACAGATAGAGATACACGTGGCCCGGCAGACTGCAAACTGAGCACTACCGTCCGTGGCAGCACAAGTGAACCAACGCAGATGGCTACCACCCACTCTCCACTTCCCCAGCTGCTCACCAGCCTGGGCGGCCAAGGTGGGAATTGTCCCACCACCTCCGAGCCTGGCTGTGCGCCACGACACTTCCCGCGCGGTTCTCGTCACTCGGGGCGCCTGTCCCGCGAGGAGCCACCGCCAACCTGTGACCGCCTGTGAGCTGGGTGCTCAGCTCCCGCCCCAGCTGCTTCTCTAATTACATTAAACACACAGGATTCAGCTGCAGCTGCTCAGGCTGCTTCCAAAAGGACTCTCCTTTTAATTAAAAATTTGCTATTAAAAAGCATTAAATTGTGTAATGCAAATAATCCTCTAGAAATCATCTGTTCCAGCAGCTAATGACCGGCTTTGTTAGAGCAGTAACTAACAGCAGCAGGACAGTTAGCTAACAGGACACAGCATGCTGCTGTTCACCAGCCCCTTGGGAACACGGGCTCTCCCTCCTCTTCCCTCCAAACGCGACACAGCTGACACTGGCTACAGCACGCTGCACATACACCAGCTTGCCGTGAACTCCCCAAGCCCACAGCATTTCACCCCCATTGCTTTGGAAAATGGAAGAGAAGAAGGGCTTGTCACCACTGCCCTGGTTCAGGCAGGACCAAGCCGCTGCAGGCCCTGCGAAGACAGACAAGGAACAATCCTAAGGGAGCATGAAAAGGGACACACACACTCACTGTAACCTTTTTAACACTCTGGCCCTAAAAAATAAGGTTAAAGCAGTGCCCTTTCTGCTGTACATGGTGTGAAGTCAGGGGAAATTCCCTTGTGCACAGAAATTCACAGCCTAGAAAGAAGTTGTAGGGAGAACAGTGTCTTTCCTGTTAAGAACCTGCTCCTTCTGCAGAGGTAAAAAGCAAAAGTAAAAAAGAAAACACAATATATTTTTTAAAAAAACATTTCAGTGCCACCTAAATGTTATTGTTCCTTTGATTTTGCAGTGTCTGTATTGAAAGGCTGAAGTTCAGCACATGATATGTAACATTTAGTATGCCCTACTTAAACATTGCATGAGCCAAAAGAGTGCATTAGCAGGAATATGTCCTGATAACAGTGCGGTCATGACCATCCAGAATTGTTATTAATAATTTCCGATTATCCACATACCAGATAAGCAAAGTACTTTTGGTAACAACTGGTATTATACAAGAGCTTTTTCTAAAAACTCCCAAAATAATAACAAGCCAACTTTACTGGTATCTCAGAGAAAATACACAGAGAGCACCCGCTTTATTAGAACTTCTAAAATAAAGATAGAGGCCACGACAAATTTTAAGGTCTCTCACACAGGCTCCGCAACTTCGCCGCACACACCCCCGCGGCCAGGGGCGAACCAGCCGCCGGTGCTGCAAGGCAGTGCTCCCGCCCGTGCGGGCGGGCGATCCGCCCCAGCCCCGGACTTCCACCGCTCCTTCCTCGCATTGCCCAGGACAGCCTTGCCTTGCCACCGAGGCAAGCTCTGTTCTCCTCGGCGCTCAGGAACCCCGAAGGACGCTCCTTCCGCTCCCTCAATGCTACTCTAAGTAAAGGCGGGGGCGGTGGGGCGTAGGGGAATCCTCCTCCTCTAACTTTTGCAGTACCTTTGAGCTTGAGTGCACTGAGCCTGGCCATCATCCCACTTTTTTTTTTTTAAGGGATTTCTTGCATACAGATAAATCTTGCTGCTAAATAGATGAATAATGGAATCCAAATACCTGCCTAGTACAGACCACAAAGACATACAGAATAAACATATCTCCTGGCAAGGAAGAAAATGCAATTTTTACTCCATTCCCATATTATGTGGGACTACAGTGGAACATTTTTCTTAAAACTACAGGAAAAGCTAGAGGAAGAAGAGGCAGAAAAAGAAGAAAACAAGAAGAGGTAAATAAACAATAGTTAGTGAATGAAGTAGCTGGGAGAATCAGAATGAGAAATAAGAGCTGGACTGCCTGGGGTTTTGGGGAGCCTCCTCTCAGCCAGACACGCACAGGCGCTCACCTAAATCCCAAACAGCGCAGGGACTGGAGCTAATAAATGGTAACTTGCACATCAAAGGCTCAAACTTTCCATCAGGACAGCACTCTGGCTGGTAATCTGTTTGGCAGGGGGTTTTGAGTGTTTGGTGGTTTTTTTCTGGTTTTGTTTGTTTGTTTGTTTTTTGTTTGGGTTTTTTGTTGGGTTGGTTTTTTTTTTGAGTGGTTTTGTTGTTGGTGTTGTTGTGGGTAGGGGAGAAAGAGGAGAGCAGGTTAAAGGCATACGGCCAAGAACATAATTGTCTGACCTCTTTGGAAGCACAGCAACTTGCTGTCCCTCTCAGACAGCCCCATGACACTTCCAAGGAAAAGCTGCTCAGTAACTGAGAAAGCTGTAAAGCATAACTCTTGCTACAAGGTCTCTTCTCCCCCCATCCCCACACCATGCCCTCTCTGCACCAGTTTCACCCAAGAAAAGGAGCAGTCTGCCAGCAACAGAAAAAGCAGGGCAGCAGCTTTAAACAGCGGGCCAGGCGTGGGAGCATCCCACTTGGAAATCACTGAGCTTCCACAGGACAGCAAGCGTGGCCAAACCACTGGAGAATCCCCAGCATTTTAACTATTCTTTGCACATAACATCCTTTCTGTCCCAATTGCAAAGGCAGCCTGGATGTCTGCAGCCAAATGAAAACAAGGAAATCTGCTGTTTACAGCAAAACACAGCCTACGGCTTTTTCTTGCTTGCTAAGGAACCAATTCAAATCTCCTGTTAAGGAAAAGGTGATAGGAAAACATTCCAAGTGGCAGCAGGGGGTGGAAAAGTGAGAGCCTGCTTTTCAAGAGGAGTATCTCATAATGAGGAATGTGTGAACCTTAAGTTTTGGCCGATGCTGCTAAGGCAGCAAATCCAGCATTAGGTCTGCAGGCAGGATCAATGCACCCCATTTCCCACCCAGGTTAGTTATAAGCATTGGGGGATTCTCCAGCCGGGCTGCCCACAGAAACACAGCATCCTTCTTGGTCCTTGCAGCAATCTGCACTTTGATGGTGACCATCATTTAAGGGCACACAAACCGGAGACCTTTTTTTATACACATCCATCAAAATCACTCCCATGAGACAGAGGTAGTAGGAGGACAGACCACTTGTCAAAGGAGATAAAACTGAACTGGGTCAAAATTAATTCTTCTAATTCACAGGAGATTTCGATACCATTTTCTTTCCATTTTAAGTAAGGACATGCCCAAAATTGTGGTTTATGCTGAGAGAAGCCAACAGATAGAACTTAAAATAAAAAGAATTTAAGCGCAAGTATATTTTGGAGAAAAAGTCAGAAGTAGAAAAACCTGAAAAAGCAATAATTCTGATAGATGCTGAGGACAGCATTTCACTACTGCTATAAATTCCCTCAAATAAATTAACTCTGAAGCAATTCAGCAAAGGATATGAAGGCAGAAATCAGAAATACAATTTGGCTCTGGCTCTTGGGCTACTACCAGCCTCTCTTAAAATAAGAATTTTTATTATTCCTGACCTAAGTGCATGCAGTTCTTCATAGCAAAGGCTGCCATGAGCTGGGGCGCGATAGCTGACCAGAAGTGCTTAGTTTGAACTATGAACAAAAGATATTAAAGAACTACTTTTTTACAGCTAGGTTAAAAATATCTAAGGAAGAATACAGCTCATCCAGTGACAGATCCAAAGAGGAGGCGTATATTTAGACTCGTGTAACAAAGAAAATTCAGGAGAAGGAGAAGGGTAACACCTAACAACACGGTGGACAAAATCCATTGCACAGAGCAGACTTCATGGTGCACTGAACAAGCCACAGCCCTACTCTTGGAGAATGCAGGAATGCTAGAGAAGAGTTTTCAAAACTATGAATGAGGATTTTTATCAGATTTTGCATCGTTATCACTTTGGGAGTCCTTGGACAGGAGAGGTCATGTCCAGTGCTGGGCTGAACTTCACGCCTGCACTGAACAAGCCTGCAGGAAGATACCGGGGTTGCCAACCCTGTCTCTGCTCTAGTACTTGATGGGTGGCAGGAAGCACGGGAAAAAACTGAATGCTCCACAAGAGAATCCCTGTGCAGTGAATTAATTACAGGACTTAAAAATCACTGACTGAAATTAAGTTTACAGCTAAGCAGATGACCAATGAGTTGTTCCAGCAAGCAAGAGTTGATTTTCAACGCATTGTAAGTTTAGCTCTACAACGAACAGAAGGCAATAGCCAAGTCTCTTATCTTAGCCATTGCACAAGCTTCAATGGCACGATCAGGAAAGTATCTGCAAATGAAGGATCAGGGCTATAAGCGTGCTTATAGAAACCTGCTTCTTTCCTGCAAAGCAAAGACCAAGGGAGAAGAGAGACACATCACTCTTCTATGTGTTCCCAAATACATCCATGTCAAACACCCACAAGATTTATGGATAAGTGAATCACTGGAACTGTAAGTTGTTCCGTGACTCTTGCCAACTTCCCCAGGCATTTTATCTGCTTACAGACAGTGGGGTTATAATGATGTTGCCTTCTGCCTCCCTTTAGTACTCCCATATCCTCAGTAATGGGTGCATCTTTTTTGCTTTTAGAACAGGATGGAGTGAACAGATCACTGATTGACCTCCATCCAGTTCTGCTGAATTTGGTGGGCATGACTGGCAAATGGTTCCTCTGGACCAGAATGCAAAACACTCTAGAAAGTTGTCAGGAGGGAAAAACAAACAACCACAAATTTGAAAGTTTGGGAAAGAAGTCCTTCCTCTGCTGAACTGAAGTCTGAGGTGACCAGCTATAATAGCACATTCACATGGATGGTTTGCAACGAGAACACGGTACCTACCATGAGTCGGAAATCAGAAAGTTGCCTCAGGTCAACTTTCTTCTGTCCAGACAAAAAACCTTACTACAATGCTAAGCCCTCAGAAGGATCACTCCACTGTGATTACCTTTGCCATAATGTGCATTTGAAGACAAGCAAAACACCCAATTACAGAGCAATAGCCTATAATTAGGGCTGCGATTTGATGAAGGCGTGTTAGGGTAACTCAGAAGGTGGTCATTTCACAAAGAGCAACAGCAAACGGAAATATCACCATTATTTTGTACCCAGAGTAACTGGTAGTTATCGGAGTGGCACTGTTACGGTCCGTGTGCTGCAGCCCAGAATCTCCATAGCAGAATCAACTGTCTTGCAGCAAATGAATAAGAACCACAAATTCAGCAATAGGTTTGCCTTATCCTGGGTACAGGCAGAAGGGAAGACCAGCCCAGCTCACAGTCCTGACTTTCACTCCTCTGGCCCGGACTCACCAGAATACCAAGAATTCATCCAGAACAATTTACAACACAGAATGGCAGTAACCAGGTGATAACTAACTGCTAATACACATTTCAAGGAAAAAAACCCTATTGCTACGTCAGAGCAACATGTTTCTCTTCTATGACAACACAGCAAGTCCAAGGAATACAGAAGCAGCAATGCCTGTAGCATCTGGACTTCAACAAGGCTTCTGACAGCATCTTATGTGCTATTTCCATAAGCAACTTGGAAGAAAACGCGTATTCAGGACTAGCTTACAATGGTGTATACACTCACTGAAAAACATACTCAAAATTGATCACTGTCAAACTGAAACAATGCATAATGTGAGATCTTCCAGAGAGTTTGTCCAGAGTCCAACAGTTTTCAGTAGCGTTATTAGTTGTCTACATGATGCAATATATGGCATTGTTATTAAAGGTCATGTTACTGGGGGGGGAGTTGAACCCTATTATACTATCAGAAGATAGATCAAAATAGTCTTGACAAATCTGGGGGGGGAACCCACAAAGCAGATCTCTTCCTACTTGTTTTAATAAAGACCAATGTACTGTACACTTCGGTACGAATCCTCATCTATACAAGATGGAGAAGTTATTTGCTTGCCAGAGGTTCTGCAGAAAGCAGTCTGGAGCAATAATGCATCGGAAAACAAACGTGCATCAACAATATATTTAAATGGCAAGTTTCACAGGCTGATGTACAAAACGAGAGTATCTTTGGTAGGACAGGTGAAGCAATTTCCCCCACTTGTCAGCACCGACACGGCCTTAGTTTGAATCTTATGTCCAGTTTTGGGCATCACATTTCTAGAAAGACATGAAGCAACTGGAGAGAGTCCAGGGAAGGAAAGGGGGAGGGGGGGAAAGACCAGAGGTCTAGAAAACATGACATATGAGAAAAGATTGAAAGAACTGGGTTTGTTTAGTCTGAAGAAAAAGACGACTAAAAAAAAGACATGATAACAGTCTTCAAATATGTAAAAGATTGTTACAAGAAAGAAAAACTACTTTCCACACACAATCTGGACAGAACAAGAAACAATAAGCTAAGACAGCAGCAAAGTGTATTTTTTCTAATGTCTAACTGACAGAAAAAATGAAACATTTGAGAGATTGCCACTAGGGGCTGTGGAAACATTGAAGGTTTTAAGAACAAACATTCCTGGAACGAGCCAGGTATGTAAGGTTTTAACAGGACTGCTGAATGGACCGTATAACTTCACGAGGTCTTATTCCACACACTTTGATTCTGTGTTGTAGGCATAAAACTTAATTCCTTTACTGCTATTTGTGACCACCCGTTGAGTTTAGAATGACTAGTCTCTTTATCTTAGAAGAAAAACTCTTCTTTCTAGGAATACAAAAAAATGTTCTGCAGAAAATGCAAAAACCACCGACATTCCCCCAAACTGTCTTTTCTAAACCACAATACAATAGGAGACAAGCATTGCCATTCATTACAGATGAGGAACAAGCTGTAGAATTGAACTAGGAATGTGATATGTTTCTGGTTTTGGTGTGGTTTACTTATAAAAAGTGGTTTTCCTCTTGTGTATAAGATTCACTCTGTGAGAGGCCTGGCAAGAAAAGATGTAAGAAATTATAATAAGGAGAAATGATGAAAGTGAAGGCCAAAATAAGAAGTTACATCACCTACTAAACTAAGTGCAACAAGTCTTATGGGGCAAATCAAGCTCCATAACCAGCTAATATGATTTTTAGTCATTCTGAACATTGCGAGCAATAAGTTTACCAGCCAACACCCTCATCAGCGCAAAGTACTGTAGGAGGTGGTCACTGCTCCTCTCCTCGTGCCATACCTCCACAACTACACTCAGATGCAACAAAGCTGTCTGCTGAAAAGCTGCTACTAAGGCGCTTTGCATTTTGTGAGGTCCCAAGCTTGGGGAAATCACTGCTTCATCACATACGGAATAGGCTAGAGATGCTAGTCCACAGGGTAGGCTGTAAGGCACCTTTCTCCTCCCAGGTCCTCAGAGGACAGGAGCAAGTGATTACAAAGCTGAAAGTCAGGAGACCAGACAGATGCCCTTAAAACATGATCTACGCTGACAGATAGGCCTATGCAAAAGAAAGATAATGTAATACATCACAGGTTTCCCAGACAGGGATATTAAACAGTGGTTTGTTTGAAGGTGGTGTTCGGTATTTCTTAATGTTTTCTTAACTAAATTAACCCAAATTAGACCTTAGCTAGGATCCTAGAGGCTTTATTTATTTAAAGATCCTAAAAAGGGGATTATTAAAGGTCCAAATTTTTTACTCAAAGCAACTTCCAGCTATGTGAAATTTCTCTAAAAGAAAACTTAGGACAAACTTCCATGGTGCTTTGGAACTAGATAAAATCCACGCCCTCTCTCTACAGTTCAGTAAATAATGTAGCTTTGGCTGAAATTGTGCCTTATTTTGCCTCTTTCTGTATTTCTAGACAAAACTATTCTCTTTACTCCATTTTTTTTCTGACCACTGCCAAAATGGGTAATTTTGTTTTAGTCTCTTGTTTTTAGAGCAAGCGGCCACTGTCACAAGAAGAGCTGACATACTAGCCCACCCTCCTTTAACTTTGGGCATGTCACTGAATACAGCATTTAAATCGATACATCAAAATGTGCCGAGAAGAGGAAAGAGAAGACAGGCGTGGGGAAAACAAACACAAACAGCTCGCTTCAGTTGCAGAATGTCAGACGAGCAGACAAGAGTCGTGCATCACCCAAGGAGCAGGGACAGCTGTGCATGGGTGAGCGTACAGGAACACGGCACACTTCGGTGAACATCTGGGCCAGGATGCTAAGGAATGGGACAGGGTCATAGCAGAATTCGTCAGAGGGGAACTGAGGTGATTTCAACGGGCAAGTCTGATGAGTTGCTGTGAACATTCAGAATACACCTGCTCTCTTACAGCGCACTAGATGAGACACGTTACTCCTCTCTCACCCCCATCCCTCCGAGCCCAAGGAGGTTTACCAATATTTGGATGCTTTAGAAGTCGGCAGATTCGAGCTTCACGTTCCAGTTTCTGGTGATCTGAAAGAGAATAAGAAACAAGGCGTTAAGTACCGCAACTCTGAACTAAGCTCTTGTTCATATTCAATGGATAAAGGAACACTGTGACCCAGCAGACATCGGGCTGGGAACTGCTGGAACGCGACTGTCTCCCAGCCGTTTCGGGCGAGGACTATGCGGCCAGGCTGCAGGAGGACCTCCGCTCCCGCCACAGAGCTAGCACTAAACTGATATTCCCTCCTTGGATTCAAAGTCAGTAGCAGCCGAGTCAAAGACACCGCTCTTCTGTCAGCCTCACAAATATGCAAAGCCACTTCCAGTGACATCCCTTCAGAGACTTACCCTCTTCTCCAAGGCTGGAGAGAAGGAGGAAAAGTCTCTGAAGAAATAGCCCATACAATGGGAAAAGAACTGCTTCCACTCCAGAGAAACATGGGGAAAGAAGGGCAGTAGGAGGGAGAAATACAGAGCTCCTGCTAGTGCACAGCCATCACATGAAGTAGGGAACTCTGCCAGCTCCAGTGAACTGTAAAGGTAACCATACTTCAGTACCCACGGACGGACTCACTGGTGAAGTGCTGACCGAGCACTTCGAGATCTCCAGGCGAGAAGTTCTGCCCAAATGCTAAGTATGCGTATTTCGGCCCAAAGGCAACATCAGTTCAAGCACGACTGTCATCTGGATTAAATAATAAATTATCAAGGAGAGTAAAAAATGGTTTCTCCTCCTTAGAAACGCAATGTGAGTGAGTGCAAGGAAAGGAGAGGGAGCTCGAGCAACTCTGCCCATCTCAGGCAAGAAGCAGGGGGCCTTTTAGCCACTGAGGCTCAGACAGGAGATGTTTCACTACAGCAGTGGCTGAGTCCTGAACTTGCACTATAAAGCCTCCATCCTCTCAAGCGAGATGCTCGCATTGGACAAGCACAGATTCACTGAAAGAATCCAAGGGAGGCAAATCTCTTAGGCAGCCCTGGCAGCTGCTCAACTCTGGACTTTTGGGGATGCAGATGCCTATAAAGAGGTACGAAGCAAGGACTGCCCTTCCTCCCCAGTCCAGCCAAAGGAACATAGCAAGGGGAAGCAGCAGTCCTTGCCTGCTCTTAACATTTCTTCTGTAGCAGATCTTCAGCAAGCAGACTTGAAAACACACCTTCTCTGCATCCCCTGACACACAAGTCTTCTCCACAGGAGTCAGCAGGACTCTTGGCTGGTTCGGCTACTCAGCAGATCACTAGCAGGAATGCAGCATCCTCTGATTTACAGGAAACCCACTGGAGACCCACTTCAACAAAGCCACACTGCCCGAGCAGTCTGTGCAACTCCACGGTCTCTGCACGGTCTTCCTTCCCCTTTGTAAAGGAAGGCTTTGGGCAACTCTTCTCTGCCCCATGAGCAGAAGACAGAGACCCCGCTAGATCTCGGCTCAGAATACTTTTCTCTCCCAGGCCGGGAATAGCAGCTTACAGCACTGCAGGATTTCTGTCGTCTTTCCCACTGCTGAGCTGTAGAAAATGCCCCGATTAATATTTTATAGGGCTGGGATGTGCTTACATCCTCATCTGCTACTGTTCAGGGATGAGGGAAGGTAAATTACCCCTTTCATCTCTCCTTCCTTCTCAATCCTGGAAATTGTTGTTGTTGTTGCATATATTTTACAGTTTTGTGCCAGAACCACTCTCCAATAAAGTAGCAAGCAGCAAGAAAGCCTGGAGAGCTTCCATGCTCCCAAGGCCTTGGTGCAGTGCAAGCGCTTTCTCACCTGCATTGCTGGGGAGGGGCAGGGGTGCTTTGGCTTCCCTTTTGGCAGCAGCTCTCACAAACGAAGTTTTGCAAAACACAGTGGCAAGGAAACGGACTGTGCTGCATACTCTGCACATGGGCCAGATTCTCACAGCAGGACAACAGTTTAGGATAAACTATCCACAGCCCACTTGCACGCCTGGGTCTTGCAAATTCCCCACTTATCCTCCCAGCTCTACTTGGAACTCCTACAGAAGGGGATCCTTCATCCACCCGGATCATGTTGCCCTCGTGCACAGTTACACTTGCTGAGAATCTGTTCCCAAGTACAAGGACACGGGGAAGCAGACAGCAAAAACAGCTGAGCAAAGGGGGAAGAAGAGGTAAGAGCTCACCACGTGCTACTCGGCCACCGAGTCCCGAGAGCCAAGACAGACAGCTGATAGGAGCACGGCTCAAACAAAATGACATAACCATCAAAATGCCACGGGAGATGTAAATCAAGAGCAATTGCTCCCCTGAAATCCTACACCACCGTGCAGAGGGAGGGGAGCGGGCAGGGCAGCCAGTGATCATGGGCAGCAGCCACACCAGAACTTGTGACAAGAGGTCATCACCCCACGCCCCGTCCCTGCAGCACCACACAGCCTGGCCAGGGACCAGAGGAGGAGTACGGCGCTCCAGTCACAAGGTACAGGAAACTATTTCTGGTCAGGGGGAAAGCATACCACACTCTCCTGTCGCCAAGGCAACAAAACAGGCAAACTCAAGCACAACTTGCAGAGAGCAAGCACACTCCAGCCCCGGGAGCACCAGCCAGCCGCCGCAACTGAGAGCAGCGAAAGGTCAGGCTGGGAGGGTGTCCTGCATTGGGTCCTGGAGGATCACCTGTCCCATTATAGGCAGCACCAGAACAGAGCCCAGCCTGTGACTTGAAAAGAGTCCCCCGCCCCATCCCCAAAGACAGCCCCTTTTTAAATCTTTCTCCATCACCCGGTGGCCTTCGCACAGCGCAGGGACTTGACTCCCGATCCAGGGATCAGTGGCAGAGTCGATTTGGTACTTGCGGGGAACAACCCAGTACCTAAATGCATAAGGAATAAACATGGAGCTGCAATTTTTCTACCTTTCCCTGGTCTAACAATGGTTATTCACAGAAGGAGATAGAAAAAACAAAATCCTGTGAGTCCAGGAGAGCAGTCAAAGGCTGGGCTTTAACACATCTCTTATATGGGGTCCCAGAGAACCTTAAAAATGCAAAGTATCCTTAACTGTATTAGAATAATGATGAAAAGATGACATGAGTTCAGACCCCTGCCCTACCAAGAGCTTGCAGAGCAAATCATTTCTCCTCCCTCTGCCCAAAAGATCAAACTTACTTCTGCAAACCATTTGTGGAGTGAAGGTGTTTATTCTTAACACACCGTGGAAGTACACCTCATAGCTAACAGAAACACAGCAACACATCCGACCTACCTTGCAGGATCCCAGGCCTGGGACATTATGTCTATTTCCCACCTTTCACAAACCATGAATTTCAACCAGCATATCCTTTAGAAAACACAAGGGTTCACATTCAAGACTTCAAGTGATAAATAAAGCATACACCCACAGAAGTTACTCCAAATGTTAGTTATCCTTCCTGTTAAAATTTAGCACTGCTGTTCCAAGTCTGAATTCATCTACCTCCTGCTTCCAAATATTGGATTTCATTAAGCTCTTTTCCTGCTATGTTACAGAGCTGTCTAGCCCTGAACAATAGCTGATGCTTAAAACTTAAGTACAGGATATTACAAACACTCATCTAATATTCATTTACTGTTTTCCAGCCAAAAAAAAGAGAGAACCTTGCTATTTGGACAATCCTTCTATCTACAGTCTGAAGCAATGAGTATCTACACAGACAGAAAAGTGCAGTCTACATAGCTCTTTTGTAACAAAATTTAAGATGTAGATGCTTAAGGAGACGGTGCTTAAAAACAGCAGGAGAAAACTCTCATTTTTGAGACACAAACTGAGGCATGAATATCAATTTCTCTTTAGTAGTGCTTTACATGATATGATTTCTGCATCTTGGTTCATCATGTGAGACTACATTTAACCCATTAACATTATTGCCCTGCAAATGCTGCACTAAGTGTCATTCTAGTAACGTTAATACTGTTTATTCCGAGTATACCTGATAAGAAACTGCCTATTCAGAGAACTGGGATTTCTTTGGGTCAGGTTTTGATTTGTCTAGGGATTTACTTTAATAGAAAAGAAGAACGATTGCGCTAGCGTCATTTGTGAGAGGTAAGGACCTGCAAAAACAAAACGGCTTCATTTCGTACAAACATGCAGCCCATTCACTGGGACGGGGCTGCTCGAGCACAACGGATGGACAGACGTGGCCGAGCAATCAGTAATGTCACAGCTGTAAGGATCTCTAACTGAGCAGGTTAAAGCAAAACCAACCCTGCCCGAGTACAGAAGACACCAAACCAAGACCAAATGCAAACCAAACCTAAATGCATCAAACTTCAGCAGATAAACAGGATAACGTGATGTAAAAGAAAGGTGTACCCAACAGAAATACAAAACAAAATGCAGAGCGCTTTACTTCATGAAAACCTGGCCATCTCCAGCAAGGTGGGGAATACGACTGGTTTTATACTGATGCACATTTCTTACTCTCTCATACGAAAATCCTTTCATTGCCTGACCACTTCAGTCTGTTACCCCAAAGCTGCAGTGACAGAGATGGATGAATAACTCAAGACCCAACTTCTCGGCTCCATTCTTCTCCAGGGAATCACCTCCATGCATGTAGTGGCTAGAGTAGAAAACTGGGCTGCTTTGCAGGAGATTTTCCCTCAACAGGTCTTTCTCCTCCGAGGATACCCAAGGCCCGGAGAAGGACCTTTTCAGACACGCACAGGGCACAGGACATCTACAAATCCCAGCAGTCTAGAGCTGTCAAGTGAGAACATTTACATAACAAGAAAAAAAAAAGATGAAGAAAAAGGTCACTGCGCCTAAGTCAGCCTGTTTGGAAGCTGTGCTGAGAAGGGGCTGCCAGAGGAGCACAGGGAGACCTGTCTGTGTGGAGCTGAGGTACACTTGCAAGGGGCAGGGCCTGCAGAAAGACACCTGCAACAAACCCGAAAAGGAGCTCAGTCCCAAGCAAGTGGGGTGAGGGCTGAACTTGAGCCGGGAAGCAAGAGAAGATGGTTAGGTGTCAGGTGCCGACACTGCT
Organism: Phalacrocorax carbo; assembly: GCF_963921805.1. Taxonomy (NCBI): domain Eukaryota; kingdom Metazoa; phylum Chordata; class Aves; order Suliformes; family Phalacrocoracidae; genus Phalacrocorax; species Phalacrocorax carbo. Next base: position 18,427,153 of record NC_087525.1, on the reverse strand, counting down.
ACCCTGCCCAGGCAGCACAGCACGAAACCCTCCCGGCTTCAGACATAGCGACGATGCCCTGACTGACTCCCGCTCCCAAGAGATGCGGCGAGGGGTTTTGTTTCAGCTGCAGGCAGCTGCCGTGCAAACACGCCTCCAGCCAGAGTCTTGCCGCAAGCTCCTCAAAGGACCAGTGGCCAGGGAGGTTGAAATAGAGGTGCCCTTTTGCTCCCCATCCCCCCACCTGCCCAAGGAACGCTGACATTTATTGCTCTAGGAACAAACGCCAGCAAAATCACACCTCTTTCAGGTAGCGCCTTCTGGCAAGCAGAAGTAGAAGACAGCATTGAAAACTAATTGAAAGAGTGGGCAAAACGGTTATTAAAATAAATCAAACCAAGACTTATCAGTGAAAGTGATTAATTTCACACCTACCAGAAAACAAGGTGGAAAAAGGTAGTTCTACCATACTTTCTTCAACAAGCACTAGAAACAGCACCATTTCGGAACAGTTCTACGTGCAAAGGCACACACCCACTGCAGCATTTGCTGGCTCGCTTTACCGAACTGCAGCTATACCCAGGTCCTGTGGCTAAACCTCACTCTTTATTTAGTACACCTGCCTTAACTAAAAAACAAAACGGGGGGGGGGGGACACGACCTTTTAGCAGCCTGAACATTTAGCTGCCCCAATGGGAAGGCAGATTCTTTCCTAAATACAGTAAAAAGAAGCAGCAACAAAACTAATGCTTAGTTGTGAATCATCTGTTTGATGAACTGTGTCATGAAGACAAGAAACCCCTGCTCCTCCCTTTATCGATACACAGTCTTCCTGCTCTCTGCCAGAATATACAACCCTGCCGCTCAATACTACAGCCCACCTGTCTTCATCCTGCACTAGGGCCACGCTCTATCGTTGCTGTTAAAGGAGGCTTGAAGCTATCATTCCTGTGGGAACACATTCTAGATTACATTTCTGAGAATGGGAAGAGTCCGGAAGAGGAATCAAACCCAAAGCAATAAATTCAGTTTGATTGCTGTCATCGTGCCAATTCCGGGAGACAGTCAATTGGTGCCAGCTGCTAAGATATCATTTGAGCTCCTTCAAGACAGAAATCGAATTTGCATCAAATACATTTTGTAGCATGAGACCAGTCTGAGCCTTCAGGTTCCTTCATGCTTTTCTTTGCTTGTTTAAATTTAAACTTCCTCTCTGAGACATTCCCAGCAAAAGAGAGCTACCTCCCTCATACCACATTTCAAGCCACAGACTTCCCCCCACATTCTCTTATTTGTCCAACAAGACTGTGCTACAGAACAGCCGAGACCTCTCAGCATTTGCAATAGGGTGGCACAGGACGGTATGCCATGCCACACCACCACTTCAAGCATGAATACCAGCAAGTCCTAGATTGCCACCATTTCACCTGCTGCAGAAGTTAGCAGAAACAAAGAGAAAATCATCCTAGGACTTAAGAATGACCAGAGGCCCCCACAGATTCAGTATATCCTTTCTGACAAGAGCTAACAGCAGATGCCTTAAGAAAAATATAAAGAAAACAAGCCTATAACAACACTTCCCAAACACTCTCCCTCCCTCCAGCTATTTCCAGCTCAGGACTTTGACGTTTCCATTTCAGTGTTTCTACATTGCCATTTCAAAGACCAGCCAAAATTAATAAACCCGTAACAGTACACTACCTCCACTGCAGGCGACATTTCTGAAAGCCAAAGTCTGTTTTCCAGCCTCCCAGTGCAGAATGACCCCAGTGGCATTACGTCCTAAGCGCGAGGGCAGAGAGGTACCCACCCATCCCCTACCAGCACCACCAGCATCCCTGCTGCAGCGACGGCACAGGAGTCACAAAGTCACCAACGGGAAGACATGGCTGGAGTGAGCAAGTGAAGATGAAACAGCAGAGCCTCGCTTTTCTCACCCCGTGAAAGCTAGAGAAGCAAGGCAGTGGTGAAATCCTCATTACCTGCCTTCAGCTACTGACAAAGGAGGCGGTTCAAGTGCCAATAAGACACAACAAACAAATACAAGACTTCTTTCAAGAAACGCTGGCAGACGTACTTTCTGACAAAGCCTTTCCTCTAGCAAAACCACTAATATTATTACCTTGTAACAGCCTTTCCCACACTCTCACAACCTCCCAGAAACAAACAACTCCACATGTAAAAGTGTAAAACTACCCCTAAAGGTACATACATACATGGATCTGAAAGACAGCCAGAAAGCCCACGCAGTCGGTAACAAGCTGCGTTTCCACACACTAGTATCTGTGAACCCCTTGGTATTACTGTACTGGAAAAACAAACCAAACAAAACAAAAGGAACAAACTACACAAACTTAGAAGAGAGTTTCCACCTTTTTGTTCAAGTGATGCAGAAATCAGACTATCAACACCACAGATTAGAAGTCAAGATTGTTTAAGTAAATGTATTTGTATCTCTGACACGCACCCTGAAGAGTGGGCAGTTCTCTTTTCCCGTATTTCACTACCTTGTACTTACTTAGCAGAGATAATCTAACTGAAGGCAGATATGAACACGTGTACCACAGCAGCAAATGGAAAGAAGGTACCAGAAGTACCCAGAAGAGATGGATCTTTTTAAAAGAGTCATAGGTGCACCTTTGCCATTGCAGTTTCTATACTCCGTGTCATTCAAAGCTGCCCCCTTTTTTTTTCTTCCAGATGCATTTTTTTTTCAGTTTATCAGCAAACAACTTGTCTTTGGGTTATCCAGCAGGTGGACCTGGAAAGGGAAGGAGAATTCCTGTCCTCTTGCTTTCAGCAGGAATGCGTACCCTGAGTATTACCTATTGTACACATTATAGAGCAAAAGAAAAGCAGCCTGATGTGCACATGAAGAGGAGAGCTTGGGCTCTCACAGAAACCAGCAACTTTCCAGGAACTTCAAGAGTCAAAGGAGGTCAAATTACTGAATCAGCACAGGCTCACAGCCACAGGTGAGAGTCATCTCGGTCAAAATTAACAATGTGAACACTTGGGGGTTAAGCGTGCTCAAGCCTGACATGCCATTCCTTGCCTACGGAGGCACAGATAAAACCAGACCGGGTGTGTTCTCTCTCTCAGAGAGAACTCCCACCATCTAGCTTCAGTTCTTGCCTACAGCAGATCCCAGGGTTTGACCGAAGCCAGCACCGCAAAGCAACACAAAATCAGAGTGCATGTGCATGCACCAGTATATAAAGGGAAGGAGCATGCAACCCCAGCCATCCACTGTAGGCATAGTCCTTGGCTTCACATTTGAGATCAACTCAGCATCTGGGCAAGGGACCTCCTTCCCAGTTTGCTACTGCATTCAGAGCAGGATTTTGTAAACCCCTTGGTGAGTCATCCCTCCACAGCATCCTCTGCCCCATCCCCACCTAACCCATCCTTCCCCACAAGCCCCTGCTCTTCAGGCTGTTTCAAAAGCTGTTCTGAGTCTTATTCAGCCAAAAGCATTGGGCCAAGCAGAGCCCAGTGGATTCAGCCTGAAGCCTCAGTGTCAGTGCAGCTACTGAAAAATGAGCCAGCAGCATGACTGCATTAGGAGGGTGGAGGTGGAGGATATCTGCCTACAGAACAACTAATACAGGCCAAAGTACCCTTCAGGCCCCGGTCAGAGCCTTCAGTAAGTTCTGACATGATGCACACGCCAACCCTCACGTACAAGCCCTGCTTCTGGTCCACATCTCCTCTCAAGGCACACCAGTTCCTCTTGCTGTCAAGTGTCTCCTCGTCTCCCTGGTCATCGTTCCCATGTTGCCAGTGGGATATACAAGGCCTGTGCCAACTCTGCTTCATTCTGTGTTTGCTTTTCCCATCAACTAGTTACTTTAGTTACTAAAAACCAATGAAGAATTTCCAAGAGCCTCTGATCTGAATTTCATTCTCCTCTTTTTTCCTGCTAGCCATCAGCTTATTTCATGCCACCACAATGGACGCAAGTCACAGAGGGAACATCCCTTCCAGGTTTGGTGGTGAACAGGTCGGAGGGTAATGCTTCACCACTGCGGTTACCTGACAAACTGTGTGCTGGCTTAACACCTACGGCCACAGAAGTCAATACCTACAGTCTGCTGCACTAATCAAGAATTCTACCAAGTGACCATTAAAACTACCCACCAATTCACCAACTCCACCTGCTCCGTTGGCCACTGCAAAGAGTGCCATTTCTTGCTTCTACAAGACTTCTTCCTTGCTCAGGGTGGGATGAAACATAAGGAAAGCCGGCACTGCAGTGGGAGGTACTGGGAACCATTCCTGCAGCAGCGCACCGTAGCTCCCCTCTGAAGCAATACATCCTCCAGCTGACAACAAGAACGCAGCCACCTTCCTCCTGACCCGAAGCAAAGGAGATCACCAACCACAAACACCGTCAGACAGACAGAAGCACAGCAAAGGGTGGGAATTCTCTCATCTCATTTTATCTGCTGTGGCCAGGAGGCCTTAACTGCACCCGCCACAGTCCTGACACAGGAAGAGTGGTGTAACTGTGCTGCCCCTAAGAATGGTGCAACTGCTGAGATGTCCAGCCTGGCAGGGCATTTGCCTGAAGGCCCCCACCAGGTCTGCGGTGGGTGAAACGGCGTGTTTTAGCTCTCCTTGGACATATTGGGTTAGTGTAATTTCAAAGCTTCAGAGAGCCTACATCCCAGAGGAAGGAAGAACTGTGGGATACAAACACAACTAGCAAAAAGAATGGTTTTCAAACCAGAAGATGCTGAGCTCCACAGCTTTGAGTGGCCAAACAACTTCCCCTTTCTTGCACCAAAACAGAGCAAAAATTAGTACAACCCTCTGTTGTGGTCGCTTCAGACCTCGTATCCTGTAAGACGACCTTCAGTTGGGAGTACTTGTCTAGCCTAACTCTCAAAACAGCTCCCCATACCACCTGCACCCCACCCCTGCACCAGAGCCCTCTGCTTCCTTCCCCCTGCCCCACATGCAGCTCCCCCCACCTCCTTCCCCTGCTAGGGCTGCGGTTCAGCACGCTCCCCTCCAGTTTGCCTCCTGCAGTTCGCGCTTTCCTCTGCAGCCCCACATCCTGCAGCACGTGTTCCCCCAAGCCCATGTTCCGCAGCACCACGTCCCCCCGCTTCCTGAGACTCAGCAGGGGGACATTCCCCTTCCCTTCCCCGGCAGGGCACAAGGCAGCCCCACTCCAGGCCTCCCATCCCTGCTTTCCCATCTGCAATGGCACCATTTTTTTTTTAAACTGCATTTTACAAGTAAATCACGTGCTGAGCTGCTAGTTTGGGTGCAGAGCCAAGAAACACTCCGGTGCGTGGGGGAAGGGAGCTGATGTATTTGTTGTTTCGTGTGACCAGCTTACCAGCAACTTCACTGAGACCAAGAGCAGACTCTCCCCCCACTCCCCTTCGTCACCACCAAGCCCTTCCCCCAGATGCTCTCGCAGCAGAGACGCAGAGCAAACGCACAACAGGAGAGCCTGGCATCTCATGTGACTACAGCCAACCTTGAAGTCGAAGAAGAGGTGAGACACCAGCCTCGCACCCCCGCTGGTATTCTGAAGGCTTACGTGCAAGGAGCTGATCTTTCCTACAAACAGCGATGGGTTGTGGAAAACTGGTGGTGGGAAAAATTAAAAAATACAGCATTAAAGATAGGACAGAGAGGAGGAGGGTGCTCTGCCGCTCCGCAGGTGTTGGGGTGGTTCCTCCTACCCCGCTGGAAGCATGAGAGCCCCAAGAAATGGTGCAGTGCAAACAAGGTCTGACGTCCTGACATGGCAACTCGAGAGCCCACCCGCACCTCTGAGCACGAGGTCTGGGGCAGCGCTGCAGACCGCATGCTGTGCTCTCCCCGGCACGGAAAGGTGGAAGTTGTGGGTTAAGGGATTGAGAGGCAGGAGGCTGCAGTTACGGTACTAACTTCCACTCACACGTAACTGCATTTTTTTTGGTTAGAAAGCTGGGGAGGGGGAAGTGTTTCATGTCTCAGAGGCTGGCTATAGAAGGTCTGTTTAAATAAACAGCATCCCAACATGCTTCCACAGAGATTAAGGAGGAACAAGTGATTTTTTGAAATAAACATACAGTCTACATTCTAGAGGGCTTCCACACACTGCTTGCAACGAGATGGGCAGGACAATATGCGCAGCAGTGTCCCTCAGCTCACACAGAGCTATGCAATAATGTATTTCTTAGGTGCCCGTTGCACAGCTCCCTTTAATTGTCCCCAAACCTGCAGACCACAAGCAGAGATTCTGGGAAAATAGAAATTCTGGCAAATTTCTAGAAAACAGACACTGAAATGGGGAAAAGAAAAATTATGTCAGAAAACAAACAAAAGATTCCCATAGAAAAACAACTACTTCCATAGCATCTTTAATCAGAGAATCTCTGTGTCTAAAACTTAATATGCAGCCTGAAAACCCCTGAAGCATGAGGATTTCCCCCCCCATCTTTAAAGAGATGGAGGAGAAAAGCAGAGGTACTGAAACCAGAGACCATGTCAGTGACAAATCTTTGAAGAAACTCAGATCTTTGTAATTTAAGCCTCTCACTAGCACGTTTTTCATCCTTCTGCAGAAAGATAAATGAAGATAGGAACAATGCAGTTCAAACCTAATGGATTTTGAGTGTCTGAAAGCAAAAACTGACAGGGGCAGCATTAGCATTGCTGTGATACATCATATCTCACTCTGGGAAGCATGAAATCCTACCTCAATGCCATACTAGGATGTAATGGATTTTTATTATAAGGTCCAATGCTCATAAGTGGAAAAAAAAAAATTAAAACTTTTTAAAAAACACTTTCAGCCTGTTAGGGTGGAACTGCCACCCGACAAAGCCTGCACTGCGCTTGACAAGAGTGCAGCCTGAAAACAGCTTCTTTCATGTGGAAGCTCCAGATCTGGCCTGTCTGGTGAGCACAGCAGCTTGAAAGTAGTCACCCTGCCCCATCACAATGCCTGCTTTCAGACTTCCCGCGAAAGGGGCACTTGACTTGCATCTTTTCCAAAAAAGCAGCTGTTATGCCACAGTTCTGATTTATTCTCTGGCTAAGTTTGTTTCTTGTTTTGATGAATGTTTAATACTCCTGGCGAGATCAGTTTAGATCTTGTTTGCCTGGGGGCATTTAATGCTACTACATTACCATATTACTGATTCCAAGGCCATCTACAGCTTTTTCCCCCCACATACAAGTCTTTTACTATTGTTTCAATCTAAATTATCCGGTGCATTTTGGCATTGAATTCCACAGCACCATATCAAGATGACAGAGTTACTGAATCTCAAGAGATGGCCGGATTCACTGATTAGCAGAAAATGTACCCAGAACAGCCATCCTCAGTGATTAAGTCCACCCCATATACTGACTGACAAAGAAAGACTGGGGACAAGGGATAGGAACTGCAGCTCTCAGGTATCTCAATGCACGCAGATCTGCAAATTGCTGCCTATCCCAAGCAAAAAATTATAGGGGAAAGGGAGGCGTGTCAGAAGGAGAAAGAAGATGCATTGAAACAGTTATTAAAGCACTAACACCGGTATCTACAAAGCAATCTCCGTCAAGATTGGGATTTAATGGGGTGGCAGTTAAGTCAAGCCAGCATGTCTTAAGACTAAACCCTCCTTTTTCTACAGAACACACAAATGAGGAACAGTGGCAGAGAAAGCTTCTGCCACACTACCCACCAGACAACTCTGACCTAGAAGGAGCACTTCCACCCTGCAAACATTTCTTTGACCCACACAAGCTGAATTAAAAAAAAAAAAAGCCACCATTCCCAGCAGACAGCATGGTAAAAAAATAAGTCTCCTTATGCTTCCTTTTTTGCCATCTCTACCTGGACAGCTGGTCCAGCCAGATGAGACTCGGGACCCAGCTCATCCTGTCACCAGAACTGCTCTCCATTTCAAGGTGAATGGTAGCAAAAGTGATCCCTGCCTCTTCCTCAGCCTCTCTCCTCCTCTTCAGTTCTTCTGTCGAGCAGCGTAGTCCTTCAGCACAGCAGGCAGAGGACAACCACAGACGTCTGAATACAGTATACTGTGAAGAAAGCACTGCAGCCCCAGCACAGAAATACACAGCTCACACAGCTCACCTGAAAGGTGAGGAACATGGGAAAACAGAAGTACAGCCCTTTACCTACCAAAACCAAACCAAAACTAAACTAATCTATGCCGTAGTACCAGTCTCTGCAGCAAAAAGAGGTTCCCAGGTCCCACGACCCAGCAGGGGAGGGGGGCCACAGCAGGGCAGGCAGCACTGTTCAGGGCTTAGGGACAGCGAGTCACCCAAGCTGCTTATATCCGACACAGCCAGGATCTGAAGTGACAGCAGCCAGCGGGCAGCAGGGCCTAGAAAGCGTGTGCTCCAGGCCCTAGTAAATGCAAGCATAAAATGTGCTTCTAAAAGAAAAACATTAACAGCACTTGTAGCCAGGAACACAGACGGGAGACAAAGATGACTAAAGAAGTGTCCAGAGGGAAGCCAAAGCCACAAGAAAAAGTAGGGAGCATGGGAAGGACAGAGTACCCACCAAAAAGAGAAGCACAAGGAAAAATGGGATCACATGAAAAGAGAAAGCCCAGCTCAGAGATGAGACTTGTTAGCCTTGGTGAAAGGGAGCGAAGGACAGCACGGTGGCTGCCCAGGGCAGGCTGTTCTCCCTCATGGGCCATAACCCTCTGCAGCAGCCTGGAGCATGACTGATCATGTCACCCACAGTTCAACAGAAAGTAAGCCTGGTAACCCAATGAGCTTATCAACTGTTGTGATCATGAAGTAATCAGTTTTCTGTTTTACAATTACTTAAAGAATTTTCTGTACTTCATTGTCCCCACATTCCTTCTTCCACCATGCCATGAAATGTGTTTCTCTGTTCAGCTGGAGCAAAGCCACCACAGCTGAGGTGGCACCCAGGGAGGGCATTCAGCCTAGCAACATCAGCCACCATCCAGAACAGCGACCACGCTGCTGGCTGATCAGCTTAGGAAGTTTCTGCCTCCGGCCCATCTGCTTGTTCTCACCTCCTCAGCCGAGTCAAGTGCCAGATTAGCTGTTTGGGTGGCAGCCCTACGAGCAGGGAAGGAGAAGACAGGCAGAAAAGGCAATTTTCTCTGAAGCCACATTGAGCTTCCAAGGCAGTTGATAAAATTAACAACCTTAACAGAAACTGCCCACTGCGAACAGCAACCAAATAAAGCTGCGAGTTCCCAAATGGCTGATGACCAAGCCACAGCTGTGACGGGGGGGAGGAGAGGGGGAGAGCATGCATGAATCCTTGAGTGAGTCACTCGCTCCCTGCATCCCTGCTGGCCTAGATAAATGCTGCTGCCAGTCGATGATGGGTGCCGCAAACCGACTCTTAAGCCCACAGCATCCCTGCTGCTCATCTCCTGGCGGGCACAGAGCCTGCGCTGAGCAATGCAATCTCTGGGCATGTGTGCAAGCAAGAGAGGTAGTCACAATGGCCATCAGGTCTCCAAGGTTCCTGTACGGCTCTGATAGACTTTTGTATCTCTTCTTGTCCTTGCTTCTGTCTTCAGCAGTCCCCCCTCAAGGGCTGGGATCTCAGGCAGGTGAGGATGCAATATAAAGCTCCCCCTTTTAGATGAGAAAAAGATTGAAAAAAAGAAAGTGAAAACAAATAGGTAATAAAATAAAAGTAGCGATGAAGACACTGTGGAGGAAGTTGCTCCTTGTCCCTGCACTGGCATTGGTTTGTTTACAGTGCTGGCTGCTCACTTGTACCGTCTGAGCAACAGGTTCTGATGGATCACATCAGGACTGCCTTACCTCAACGCTGAGGTTCAGGAAGATGGCAGCAGTAAGCCTAAGTACCCAAAGCACAAAATGCATTGGAATTAAGAGCGAATCATATCAAGTCTAAATTGCATGTGTAACGCCTCCCCTGTAATGCGCCACGGACAGGGAACTGGTTTAAAACCAACACTGCAGCTAGTTAGATGTCTACAACACAAAAGAAAGCCTCAAGTGCTGTAATACTGAGGCACCACAGCTGCAAATCCTGCAGTAAAGTCATTCAGTGTTTTAAGAATGGAGGGCTTTAAGTCAGTCCTGTAATGCCTAATGCAATCCCTACGGGAGAGCTATCCTCACCCATTGAGTATGTGACAGATTTCTTTCCCCCACTTTGATAAGTGTACAAACACACCAGAAGGAATGGGGAGCGAAAACGAAAAGAACCTTGAAGGACAGAGAGTGCCTCCATTTTCTGCTTCTGCAATACTGGCATACACGCTGGATGCTGAGGCTTTCAGCAACAGAAGCTGGCTAGCTGATAGCCGCAGCAAGAAGAAAGGGTCACGCCACAAACTCGAAGTTTCAGGCTAATGATGTGAAATTTTGCAATTTGTAAATTTCATCTTCCATGTCACACAGCTCTGGTAACTTCCCCCACGACTCTTGGTTGTGAAATGACAAAACACACAGAACCCTGCGTGAAACATGGTTATTCTCACAGCTGTAATTGCCTAGGATAGCACTGGCTTCTACTCCAAACCGTTTATCATAAGTAATTCAGGGAACGCAAAGAAAAGAACAGCTTCTCCTTTGTCTAATCCATTTATTCCTCTGGCCTGAACACATATCTTACAGTGGTTTTCCCACTCCCTATGACAAAAAAACCTGCAAAGCTTCCTCGTCTGTAACTTTTAAGACATGAGATAGAAGGATTACAATGTTGTCACACATGGTTAAAAGCAGGGAACATGCACAGAAGAGGGAGCAGCACAAGCCACAAAATAAGATGCTGCACAGGGCATCTGCCTCAGCCAAGGGCACGGTAACAGTAAATCCTACCAAGTATACATACATGCAATAGCTTCATAAAGCGTCACCGATATAACTAAATATCGAGGAAAAGTCAACAGATTTAACTGCTTGTGCAGCCTTTCTACAGCCCCCTAGACAGGCAGGATTGTCTGAATGTTTCCCGAAGGAAACAGCAGCCAAAACATGCATATCTGAACTCATTTACCGCAATACTAACAAGTGCAGAGGAAAGAGATGATCATTTCTGCAGCCTTCAGACCAATACAGCTCACACTGAGGAACGGAGCAATAGAATGAAGACGACAGAATGGTCAAGACACGAAGCGCTGCCTACCCCACCCTGAGACAGGCAAAGCAAATTGACTGTGCTAGTCACAAGAGCACTCTGATCAGTCTCCAGCTGGGTACTCCAGTCCCCTGGTTCTCCTGAAGCACCCGATGCCGCTACCCCTTCCAAGCATCCGCGCGGCTAGCAATGCCCACGTGCCAAACACCAGGCCAGCCCAAGACTCGATGTGCTCATGAGGCCTCCAAAGCCTCCTGAAAATGCAAAGATGCCCTGCCTTAAAAAGGCCTGTCTCCCACCCAGCTCTGGCAAAGGTATCCTAAAACACAGCAAATCCCTTCTGTAAAAGAAAGTGGTCCAGAGACTAAACGAACTACGGAGGGGCAGGGGAAAGCAGCTTCCCATTCTACTGCACTCCAAAATATCACATAGAAACACAGCAATGGACAAATCAACCAGTGGACTTGGGAGACCTGGGAAGACTTTATTTCCTTCTATCGGTCGACTGGTCCCTCCAATACCGCCCCAGCGTAATCTCTGCTTAACTCCCCTGAGCATCTGGCTCCTGAGCACAGAACATACGTCACGTGCCCCAGTGTTTATACATCTGTGCTAGAGGCAAATTTGTATCAACTGGCTCGGGTCCTGCTTGTGCAATCGATCACTCCTTGTCATATTTGAAAGTGGCATTTCTTTAGCCAAATTCTGGCACCTGGGGCAGGAGATTACTCACCAAGTGTCAGGGAGCCCAAGAACTCAGAGATAAAAGGTCTCTGGGAGGAGGTGGTCACTAGGGTTGTTGAGCCTGTGTGGCGACAGAGCAAGGGTCAATGTTCTCCAGAGAAAGAAACACTTTTAGGAGGAACAGCTTGATGCTATTCTGCTCCCAGCAATTATGCTAGGTTTTAAACAGCAAATGTTTCCTTTTAGTGACTAGAGTTTGATTTAATGTCCAGTTCCAGCACAGATTTCTTGCTCTTGAAGTCCAAGTTTCCCTCTTACACTCCTCCCATCTCACCATACTTGTGGACTTCTTCCTTACTTCACATCATGACTAATGGATTTGTGCTCTTAAATAAAACATTTTTTCATTTTGAAACAACAAACTGAAAGGGCCTACAGAAGAAAATGCCTAGTTTGGCTCTTTATAGTAAAGTCAGCAAGTAACTTGATCTAAATCTTAATTCAGAAGGTACCCGAAAGACAGCTGAGGGTCACGGCTGATGACCTGTGCAAGTCAGGCAGACACATGGCACTTGGCTATCTGCACTTCTGCAAGCACCCAGGAGACCTGCAAGTGCAAGTGTAGGCAAAAGCAAGCAGCCACCCTGCCCCAGGAGCAGCAGCTAAGGCCAGCTATAAGCTGGATATAAAGGGGGGGAGGGGAAAGGCTGCAATGAAGACCTGGTGTCACACCAGGACAGGCAGGGAGAACAACTGAAGGGAACAGGTCATGCTCTGGCTGGGGGGAAGGGAAGGATGGGAGCTGCAGGGAAACAGAAAGAACACGAGGTACCTTCCTGCCAGACAAAGGACAAATGAAAAAAATTTTAAAAGTAAAAAAGAATTTCTTGAAAATTCTGTTTTGTAACAGTGCAGCAACACACAAACTACTGCTCTATCAGCTACAGAAATGCCAGGTGAATGCGACAGAGGCTGGTTTGCACAGAGAGGGAAGGAGGGAGATACACTTGATGGCATCCTCCAAAGAGGACACATGGTCTCACCAAGTACTGCTCTCCTTTGCTCCCTCCAGGAGGTTCACAAGGCAGAGCTGGAATGACAGGATTTGATGGCAGCAAGACACCCTTGCCAGTCCTTGTTGCCTTTAAAATAGCAACATATCTGAGGTGCAAAGCAAACTGACCGAACTTACAAGCAGTTTTCTAGATTTCTTTTCAGAAAAGGTCAATGTGACAAGCTCAGACAGGCTCTTATGGAATCTGATTACCAAATCCAAGACAGCACTCAAGAGCATTCTTGTTCAAGTCCCTTACGGATCCGTCTCCGATGATGAATAACCTTTGGGACCGTGGAAGCAATTCACAGAGCAAGGTTCAGAGAACTTCTATGTTCCAATTTTTCTATTTGATATAAAATTTCCATCTAAAACTAAGCTTTCAATTGAATTACAAGTCTTACTATTTAATAATGCACTTACCAAACCTATGAGTACTATCTCCATGCACATCTTGGTGAATATTGTTTCTTGTTCTTTTGGGTAGCTTTTTAGTGTACTGTGCATATCTGCAAGGGCCAGACAGCATGGTGCTAGAACAATAAGCTTTCTTCACGAGCTTTTAGCAAGCCCACAAGCGTCCTAGCCTGCAGGCTGGAAGCTGCCTGTTGGTAGAATGCCAGGGGAAGAACGGGATGCCCCTTCGCAAGGGCCAAACGCACTATCAGGAGCAAGCGTCTGAGCACAGTCCCAACATACAGGACTAGCGGCACGCTGTCAAAGCTGCTACCAAAAAGGTTAAAGCAAGGTTTGGTTCTCCTGCATTGTGGACATGACACAGGTTCCAGTATGAGAAACAAAGATCAGCTTATGGAACACAAGATCACTTCAGGAGCGTGCCGTGACCCGAACAAAAATGAATACACAAATTACCATCTGGGATTAAGCTTCGCATAAGGAAAAGGGGCAATAAGCTGCCTTTTGTTAAAGCCCCGCACCCCCTGCTACACCACTGATAAGAGTGAAATAAAAGAAGGGGAAAGAGATCCCACCAGCAGCCTTGCTCTGAGCAACTGCTTTTATTTTAGCGAGACAGGAGGAGGGGGAAAAACCCAACCAACAAAACCCGCCTTCATTAGTCACTGATAGGATAAGTTGTATTTACAAAGAGCGCATTAGTCATCCACTGGTTTTGTTCCAGAGGGAGCAAAGGAGGGCTCGTCCTCCCAGCTTCCATGGGAGACAAGGCCTCCGTGCCCAAAAGCGCAGCCGCTTCATTCCTGAAAGCGCTGACGACGGCGCGAGGTCCCCGCGCCCCTCCACCCAGGTGGCCGTCTGCCTGACAGACCCCGACCGGGAAACGCAGGTGGAACACAGGCCCTTCCGATGCGCGCTGGCCCGCACTGCCTCTCAGGGCTCGGTCTATTAAGCACACACCAGAACCGCACTCCCAGCGCTGGCAGGAGGAAGACGCAGGAAAATACTGAGGCTGCAGCTTCTCCAGTAGCTGTCACTGCTCACATGAAAGCTCATCCACAAAGGAAGGTAAGAGTGCAAGGCAAGCAATCCAGAGGCACTGCAAAGACAGCCGCTCCTCTTTTCCTCCCTGAAGTCGCAGCATGCTGCCGAAAGCCTAAAATACACAGAGGCTCTGCCCTCGCCAGGGCAGTCTGAAGAGTCTGGACTACAACGTGCTTCTGCACAGCTTCTTTGCGCGCCCCAGCTCTCCGAGCGCAGCTCACCCCCAGCAGTCGGCAGGCACCGTCTCGTCCCGCAGACCCCCTCCCCGCACGCCGGCTACGGCCATCGGGAAAGCCGCGGCAGGCGGGACCTGCCCGTCGGTACGGAGGGAGCTCCGAGGAAGCGCGGTGGCTGTGCTTCTGCCGGCACCTGCAGAGAGCTAAGGAGCTGGCGGGTCAGACAGGCTGGGGAGTGCAAGACTTGTCACAGAACAAATATGCTGTCCCTTCAAAAGCTGAGCTGCTTTCAACTCTTCAAGGGCTTCTGAACTGCAGGGAATCTGCCTCCAGTTCACCTGAAAGATTCTGGGAAGTTCTCAAACACCCGAGAAGGCGGCTGCCAGCTTAGTGCATGCTTTACCTCTATAGTCCTACAAATCTACTTGTTCCTGTTAAAAAATAAAACAAAACCAAGCCTGTAGCCACACTCACGTTTGCCCTGCTAGCAGTGATTTTGCTGCCTCCTCCCCCCCCCCCCCGCCCAGCCACTCATTCATCTTCACACAAAACAGCGAAGGGATTACACAGATGTTGCTTTGCTACCCTGACCTTCTTAACCGATGCCCACATGCCATCAGCGATGCTGTGCGTTCACCGTTCATCCATACGTCAGAGGCTAACTCCCTTCTGGCTGCAGCCTCATTCAGAAGCTGGGTGGTAATTCTCATCTCCTGCTACACAGCTTCACAGGAGCAGAGACAGGAACCACCACCCTCCCTGCACGAGCGGGAAGAGCACAACACTCGCATTGTAAACCACAACTGAAAAGAAGGACAACACAGGCAGCATACCCAGAGTTGTGTCCAGCTGAGGCGCACCAGGAACACTGGAAACTGAGTGCTCAGAGAGGAGATCCACAGCAGGGACAGCGTCCACGGATGCGTGCCTCGGGAAGAGTATGGGGGAGAGGGAACCGCACCATGAGGGATGTGATTTCACTCTAGCGTCCAGCAGAAGCAGCAGCTCAAATGGAGATGAGGCTACTGCAAAGGAACCACAGAAGGTGGCTGAGCCATCTGTTTGCTGTTTTCTGCTCCTGGGTGAAAGTCTGACTAATCCAGAAAGAGGCTGTACAAGTCCTGCAGAACAGGGCAGCAAGGATTTTTAGTCATCACATGACCACATTACGGACACAGAAAGTTGCATCCCATCCAGCGAAGATAAACTACCTTTGCTGACCAACACCCAGCTTCAGAGACCCTGAGAAGAGATGCTAAGGGCAGCATAGAATAAATCCATGGTGATGTCCAGAGCAAGGGAACAAACACCCTTATGATTCAGAACAAGAGCTCGATAGATCTACAGCTGGGGAATTCCCAGGTAAATAGGAGGAAAGACTCTTAAACTTGCTCAGCAAACTGGAGGAAGCATATAGCAGACACAAGACCAGGTTGCAGGGGAAGGTCTCTGGCAAGGGCGAGAGGATAAATTCTGCATGGCCATCACTGCAATGAGGGCAGCAAGCACCGCTGGTGAGCCTTGTGTCAAGACCAAGGCACCAGCAAAATGCAGCTGTCAACACCTGTCCACTATCACCCAAAACACACAGGGAAGCAGCAGGTATCTGTTATTTTGATTCCAAGAATCAGACCAGAGACAGTCTTGGGCTCAGCCCTGCTGTCCCCGCAGTTGTCCTCTATCTTCTGCAACACTCCAGGCATCTGCCCTGGGGACCTGCAGCGCTGCTACACCCACAGGGCAGGCCAGAGTCACCTTCCCAAGAACAATTTGCTCTGAAGCTGGGCGGGGGTGTGGGGAGGAAATCAAGGCCTTTTTAAACCACAATCCCCCAGATAAACCACAACTTAGCCTCTTGGACTTCCAAACCAACATAGCTAACAGCTCCCAGAGTTTTCCAGGGTGTGGAACTGGTTAGGAATACATCTGCCACAGCTGCATTTCCATTCCTTTGGCAGGAAAGGTGTGTGGAGGAGCAAAGCAAAGCATGCTGCAGCACACATGCTTTTCGGTCACTTTCCTAGCTTTAGATCCCTTTTCACATTTCAGAAGCCCTGAAAGTCACGGTAATTCCCCATGCGCACAGTACTAACTTTCTCGACCTCTGGGGCATTAAAAACACCAGCATCCCTAACACACCACAGTTCACACAGATGTAGGCTACCCAAACCCCAGGCTTTCCACTGCTCTCTCCTCGCTCCTCTGCCCTGAACAGACAGATGGATGGCTCTCGCCAGCACCTTCCATCCACTGCCTCCTCACCTCAACTAAGAGAGGGGACAGAAATCATCCTTCCCTAGGATCCAGTGATGACGCATCCAGCATGGTAGACAAGCTGTTGCCTATAAGGACTCAAGTGGTCACACAGGTTTTTCTCCTCCATAGGGTTAGGGGCTGGAGAAGTTCCAGGAGGCTGGGCTTTAATGAACAAGACCCTGTGCAAGGGGATACCATAAGCAGCTGTTCTCTGGGAAGCCAAAGACCTTCACTTTAGAAGTGCAGCAGCAGAGTGAGAGCTGGAGTAAAACTGAAGTGATAAGCAAACTGCATAACAATTTCCTCTGGAGCTGGCACTCACAAGCAGGAGACAGACACCCAGCTTCTGATACTCTTCCTGCTGGGCACCTTCTGTCCTTGCAAAAGAGCCTCAGAGCTTTATGGAAGTGTCTAGTCTGCAATCAAAGGTTTAATCACAGCATGAATAGACATATCCATGTTAGCACTATATTCACTAGCAGGAGAAGTAATAGTGGGATTCATGGACTTTAATGCAAATTGTACAGGCCTGCTGGGGACCTACATATGTGCCTAAGTTTCTAGCCCACACTGAAACCCGTATCACTGTGACTTCAATGCTATTATCTCTGCACTGCTGAGAATAAAGTTAGCGAAGTATGTCCTTCATGAGGCAATCACACCTTTTGCTACGCTGCCAGCAGAGAGACCAAGTGTTCAATTCATCAGCTTCAGATACTCAGTACCTGTATATAGTGGGCTAAGAGGAACAGAGAGAAAGAGGTAAAAAATACTGACACATGGTGCGAGATCTCTAATTGCACTTTGTTCGTCCGGTCCCGTGCATTTTCCCCACTCAAGCACTGAAGAGATCCAGAGGCAGGATCTACAGTAGTAATAACAACAACAAAAACAACAATAATAATAAAAAGACATATCAAAAGGCAGAGACACATGAAGAACAGCTCCGGGAACTCACAGCACATGTGGGTGAAGTGATTACACTTCATATCTCACAACTCCACTGCCCACAGCCAATTCCATTTTCAGCGCAATAAGCAAGCAGCATCAAGTACCAATCTCCGGCTCGATGGGTGCAGAGATTTACAAATATGCACACAGTACTTCCCATGCTCTAGGTGTACCTGCTCGAGCAGGGGGGTGGACAAGGTGATCTCCAGAGGCCCCCTCCAACCCCTGCCATTCTGTGATTCTGTGATTATGGTGGTCTCTGAGCACAGCTACTGGCACCCACAGGTGCCCCGCTCTCCCACACTAGCTCTGCATTTCAAAACTAGCGCTACAGACAATGAAACAAAAAGGAGCCAGCTTTGCAGAAGTTTTAGGGCCTCCAGAGAAGATCCACCTAAGTTCCATCACACACAGGACTAACTTGCTCCCACAGGGCTGGTCCCCTACCTCAGCACGCTGACAATACTACCTCCACAGTCAAAACTGTGGTCACCACCTTCAGCTGCCTTTTTGTATCACATCACCCAGCAGATGGGACAATACTGGTACTTACTTTTTTCAGCTTATGCCTCAACTCCCCACATAAGCATGCTAGCCCAAGGTTGAGTTCATGTTCTCCCAGATCTGACAGTCTGAAATGTTTTCAAATTATACCAGAGAAGGGATTGCCAAGAAAAACAGGAGGCCTCAAACACCCAGGACTTCATCCTTTCCCCTCCAAATGGAAAAGAGGTTTTCAAAAATACTTTTCTGAATTTTGTAAAGATTGGGCCACCCTGAAAGGCACATGTGTGGGTACAAAAAACGAGGGCACAGAACTGAAAAAGGCTTTGGACCAGGAAGGTAAGAAGAACAACACTAACTACACCATAATCACCAGGACTGAACTCCATCTGAGTTAAGCATGTGCTTGTCGTATCACCAGCACACTGCCAGGAGCTCGGGAGTCCGAGCCTTACTCGGATGATGAGCTACGGCTGGCTACCTGAGGCCACTGAGCTAAGGAAACTGAGCTACCAGCTTTGGATGTTTGTTTTGGGACTTCTGGAGCAACAAGGTCCACAAGGGCTCAGGCGAAAGAAGAGCAAGTCCCCACCAGTTGATTGTCTTTCCTTCATTCCTCTTCCACAAGCAAAACCATCAAAATACATAATTTCAAAAATAATCTACCCTGTTAACAGAAGGAAAGAGCAGCTGAATACACTCCTTTCTTCCCTTAAAATTCACATAGTGTAAATCTGTGAAAAAGACTCCCTGAAGTCAGAGACACATATACTAACAGAAAAAGCACAGAAAACAAGGAGCTGGAACCCTGGGATCTGCAAACTAGTTCATTTTGCAGGATCAGAGGTAGCTGGGAAAGAGGGCAT
Organism: Phalacrocorax carbo; assembly: GCF_963921805.1. Taxonomy (NCBI): domain Eukaryota; kingdom Metazoa; phylum Chordata; class Aves; order Suliformes; family Phalacrocoracidae; genus Phalacrocorax; species Phalacrocorax carbo. Next base: position 18,408,151 of record NC_087525.1, on the reverse strand, counting down.
GAGAAGGAAGGGGCAGAAGAAAATACCCTATTCAGACTGCACCACCACCAGCCCACTGCTGGGCAAAGAAGCACTCGCCGGTACTCCCATATCCACTACCTTGCCATGTCATGAAAGGAAGCCTAAGAATGAATGCACAAACTGTTAGAGTCCTACAATATAACTGAGAGACCAGTAACCTCACCCAAGAATTCAACAGAATACTTGAACAGCTCACCAAAGGGGACAGACTTTCTCAGCTGCTCCAGAAAGCTTATATAAAATAATCCTGTTAGTTTGTTTCAGGACTCTTCCCAAGGGAACAGAGGGAAAGGCAGTGTGGTGATAGGACCCGAGAAAAGAACGGATGTTCCCTAAAAAGCCCTGATGGCAAAGGTGCCGGGATGGAGCGCAGCAGCCTGCCCAGCTTGCCTTCATCACAGACAACACACGCTGCCCCGCCGTACCCATGCGCATGGGGGACATTCCTCCCAGCTCCAGCACTTAGCGTGAAAAGGTCTGAAGGACATCCCACCAGGGTACGGAGGGGACACGTTCCGCCTGGTCGTCCAGGAAAAGCTGCATCTTGAGATGCACAAAGGCACGGAGGCAGCAGCTGAGAGGGAAGGCCTAGGGAGATTAACGTGCTTATCTCCTCGCTTAAGTCTCTTACCAGCCAATGGTTTCAGCCTGATGGCAGCAACAGGACTAAAAATAAGAACTCGGGCATTACCAGTGACTCACCGTGTGGGCAATGACACTGCGAGGGATCACAGAGAAGCCCGCTCCCACTCCTGGAGCCTAGCTCTCAAATAATCTGAAGTGACTTCCCAAAGAGACGCGGGAGACCAACGTAGAGATCTCTCCGTTCAAACAATGTTAGGACTGTGTGACATTCTCTTCCGTCGTGCAGTGGCTTTAAACAGATGATCAGAGCAGTCTCAGACCCCAATTTTGGGTTCAGTACCTGCACCTCAGAGACTGCAACTGAGGCTTGAATGAGAGGGAGCAAGCAATGCCATCGAGATCAAGTCCACACTTTCAGAACATTAAAATTCCCTGCTAGAGGCAATGCTAGCCAGTGCTGGTCTTCATTTCTGTCCGGATCACATCTACCAGTGAACGCGTTTCACAGGCATAGCGACGCCCACATGTTGCATTAGAAGAGTTCCTACAACAAGGGCAAGTGCACGCCAGCTAGCACCACAGCAAGACACCGTTTAGACTGAAGAACCTCTGCTCCCTCCAAAAAGCCTGTCTACCCTTCAGATGGCATATTAGTAATTCAGCTGTATAGAGATACAGTGGCATCTCTGATTCCTTAGCTAAGCTACTGGAATTGAGGATTCCAGTAGTACAGCTGTGTGAGCTAAAGATCCCACCATAGCACCAATTCCCCTCACCTTCTTCCCCAAAAGGCCACAGGTAAGATAAAGCCAGATTTTTTGGAGTGTCTCTAGGAAGAAAGATAGCGCTCTCCTGGCACTGCCTGTGGTGCAGATTTGTCCAACAGCAGGCCCAGGAGGTCCCTTTGTTGTAACACTGGCAGTCATGGTAGTCCAGTCCTTCCCCTGCCTGTTTCCTAATGGCCCTGCATCCTCTTAGCGTCTGACGCTGGTGCAAGCATTTGTGCAGCAGCTCACTGAACTGGATCGCTGAACTGATCCATCATTAACCTGGTTCACCATGTAACTACCTAAAGGATTTGCGCTGGTGCAAGGAGGGAACGAACGGTCGAAGAAAGGCCACCTCTTTCAGCAGCAGCACACAGTTCACACGGGCTGCGACTGCTCGCGAAGCTATGGGGTTCAATTCCACGACCCTTTGCTACGATACTGCAAGAATTAGTGCCTACAAGTGGTTTATGTCAGACTGTATGATATTCTAGACTTCTGACTGAATTATTCTACCCCTAATTTCTGATCAATCATGAGACACGACCCTTCATCAGAGCTCCCCCAACATTCTCCCTTTGTAACTCCTGGCACTCATGTAAGAGGTCAATATTTTTACATGTACAGAATGCAGATGAATCTTTACGATCCCTGCATCACATATTGAAGAAAAATATCCAGTTTCTCAGATAAATAAAGGTGGAATGAGAATAAAGCAATTTATTTGAAAATCACAAGGATTCAGCAGTACAGCCAGGACTTGCAGAGCCCTAGATCCTGTGCCTAAAAGAAAGAAGAAAAACCCCCAGTCACGTAGTACCAGGATATCGCATGAGATCTGGATTATAGCAAGGCAAGTATGACTCTGCTGTTGAGACAGCACTGCTTTAGAGATGGGCTGTTCAGCAGCTAGTGGAACACACTGATTTCCCAAGAAACAATTATGTAGTTGGCTGCTTATAGTCAGAATCAAGGACCTCGCCAATGAGAACAACAGACAGTGGCTGATACTCGTCAGGTTGTCTACTGCTCTTGGACAGGGACAGTCCAAACCAGGGTGTATTGACCCCCAAATCCACACGTAGCTCCCACCCATTAAATATACCAGAGAACTTGCAAGGAGCAGCACCTTCTCCTGTGACTATGTGCATCCAGAGCAATTCTCTCTCTAGCTCTAGCTGGCCAGGAAACCGCCATGCCAGAGCACTGAAGAACTTATGTGACCTAAAGTTAAAACTAGAGACTGTTAAAGCTCCCAGTTTGCCCTACAAGGACAGAATGGAGACCACACATCAAGATTTATTCAAGTATTAGAACGACAGAACACTCAACTCAGTGACTAAAAGAAATGGGAGTTTTAAGGGCAAAATAACTCAGCCACATACCTAGAAAAGCACATCACTGATTGCTTATGGGAGAAACTTTTATTTATTAGACCCTATATGTAACTCTGCACTTTGAGAGAAAAATCACAAAGATGGCACTGGAGAAACAAAGAAAGTGAGGACAGGTCTGAGGAAAGCAGTTATCAAATTGCCATGGCAGGTATGGGAGGAAGGAGGTTCAGAAGGAAGAGCCAGGTGACACACCAAGAGCCGGGGCTGGCACCAAGCGCTGTGCCAGCCCCATGCTGGTGGCTGCCTGACTACTGCGGGCTCAGATAAACCCGTCTCGGCCTCTCTGATCAGCAGCACAGGGAAGGCATGATAAGCATTCAGTCCAGAGAGGGAAAACACCCAGATTACTGGGAAAATAGGGGACTTTGAGGAGTTCGTTTCATTTTTCCTACAAGCAGGTTCCCCAGACAGGAGGAGGACAGGAGACAGCTTGTTCTCAAAAGTCAGAGAAGGAAGAGGGCAGCATATCTCAGAAACCAAATGCCTACAGCTCTAAGGTGCTTTTCCAGTCTTCTCCGCCTCCTGCCAAGTTTAAACATATTTTGCCCTGTCCAGGGCAGTTATACTGAGAAGAGGCTGTCCTTAGGGACTTCTGGTTGCCTTCATGATACCAAGATGCATCGTTTAGTCTTAATCACTGGGCAAAATCAGTTTGTAGCTCTGTGGTGATCAGAGGCTCCCAGGAATATAATTCGGACAAGAAAAACAATGAGTCATATTTGAGCAGAAATACTATATGGACCACAGATATTTATTTTGCATCTTCCTGAGTTCATTAGTACAAGTTAAACATGGCAGCTTCCCTTTGCTCCTCTCACTTTTAGAAGAACAATAACCCACCACCCGCAAAAGACAGCTTCACTATTTCTTCTGATTTTATACTGAAGCATCATATTCCCAGCATATTAACTGTCTTCATCACGTCCGAGTTACTCAACAGTATCATTCAGGTTCAGCTCCAACTGGAGATACAGCCTTGTTCTGTGATTCACCGGCCCATGACTGCAATTCAGTGGTCCCATTGCACAGTCAGTTTGGGATGTACCTTGAGATCCTTCAGCATATGAAATCTTAGTAATAAAATAAAATACATGCTCCTGGTGTAGTTCCTAAGATTCTGCTTAGTAAAGCTCTGAGGGCATCATTAGACCATCTCTAATCATCTACCTCAGTAGAGACTGGAGTGACCCAAAACATGACAGCTTATTAGCAAATATTTCATATATATGTTATAGGAAAGATCCTTCCGCTCAGCACATAAATTGTTGAAGCCCCCATTCACCACATTGAAAATACACATTAACATATAAACAGGTCATGACTAAGCATCAAGATCAACAATTTGAAATGCCCTTCAAATAAAATAGAGATCCAGATTGTTAGTACTGGCTGTAAAAAGAACACCCAGCATTTCCTAGGACACCTTATAGCACTGGACTTCCAGGTGCTTAAAACAGCAATTAATTTAGCCTAATAGCAGCAGGAATAAAAGGAGTATACACCATTCTAGAGAAACACAATCTGAGAGTCAAAATAGTCTGCATTTTTTAAAAGGTTGAGGCCCAATGTGACTCTGTTTTTCCATAGATGCTGCCTGCCCAACAATTGGATTGGCTTTGATTAGACTTCAGCTACTCCTGAAAGAATGGAGAAAGACAAGGGGGGGGAGGGAAGAGGGTGTTGGGTTTTCTGTCTGAATTTAACACCAAAACTGAACAAACACCTGAACGCAATGACTTGCTTACCATCACACAAGCTATGAGTAAGGCAAGATCAGACAGACAGCTCACCATCTTTTACCCTCTTTTTAAGGAAAAGGGCAATATTGCCTCAGAGATTCCCGTTTGCTGTAGGCACTTCTAATAAAGGGCACTTTGTCCTATAAATGGCATCTCCTCTTCAACACCAGCTATTTACAATCTAAGCTCTGATATCCAAAATTGAAATGCATCTTTAAGTGGCACCCAGCCATTTATACTGACCCACTCTAGTCAAAAGGCGTTCCAGACATCTTGAAAGAGATGGCAGGCTATGACAAACTGTGTCCCGTCTTCCCCGTGCTCTTCTCTACACTTTTCAAAAGCCATAGGAAGAGAGGAGGATGTGGTGAAGTGGCAACTACTGCAAAAGGCGTCTCTTAATGAAGGATTCATCGATGTAAAAGACTTCCTTCTCTACCAGCCAACAGTTAACCCCCAGTAGCATGAGTAATAAAACTCTGGGCTGCAGCACCGAATGACCAAGCCAATGAAGAGGTAGAGGAAAAACATGTAGCAGAATTAATATTGTCTGTGCAAATTGGTAGTGGCACCACATCATAGATGTGATTATAGAATACATGATTAAACGTCTGGTTCCAAGGAATACCTAAAAAGTTGATTTCCAGCAATACTGGGTATGCCAAGATAAATTATGCCCAGCAGAAGCATGGGTGCTCAGTGCTTTCCTCTCTGAAACCAACAAGCTAAGGAGAGCAAGTGGCAATTATAAGGTCCAAATTTCAGCACAAGCTCACATCATGGCGTTTAACTTTGCAATTGCTTTCCCCCCTCCCTTTGTTAACACCATATGAGAACATACTGAAGCCTAGGGGAATCTTCTCAGTTTTGATTTTTCAGTAAAGAAATCCCAATCTTTTGAAACACAACAGTCTAAGGAAACAGAGCACAGGCATATCCTTGCAATTCTGGGTCAAACTCACAAATCTTGGCCTTGTGGCAACGTACAGCAGAAGAGGAAGATCTGGAAAAGAAAATCTGGCCAAACTGTGTGCACGCAAACCTGGCACTGTTGAGTGCTTTTGGCCATCAGGCTACAAAACATTTTGCAAGAAGAGCTAATTTCTGCTCTCACCTACACAGCGGTGCTCTGGACAGCCCCATTAGTGGTCTGCTCCCCACCGCACTGATGGCCACTTCCCCCCGCTCGCACTGGCCTGCTTCCTGTTGAACAAGCTCGTGGCTCCGCGGGGGACGCGGCAGCTCACCGTGCAGCAGCTTTCTCAGCTCCGCTTTAACTGAAGCTGCTAGCCAACACTCCTGCACACCCTAGGCATCCATCAGTTTCCATTCCCACAATTAACAGCTTCAGAAGTTTGCTTTTCTTTTCAAGCAGTTGAGTGTCTCCCACGGATGGCTCAACAGCCCCTACAGTAGGTTTTGAGAGTCAGCGGCCAACACCCCAACCCCCCGCTTCCGCAAAGGGCAGATGCGCGAGTACGTAACACATCCTGAAAAAATCACATGGAACGCCCCAAAGCCCCTCTTCTTCCACACAGAAGATGCAACTGCTAGACACAAGGGCAAGGTGGTTTGAAATACTTTCATTATAGCTCAGAAATGGCGCCTTAGACAGCAGACACTGACACCCTTCTGCTTAGCACCAGAAGAGGAGGAGACAGGAATCGCCACTGAGCTAGCCACTAGCTATCCATCTAGCACCACTGAGCTTCAAGCGCATGATCCTGCCACAGATGGCAGTTAATAGGAAGGTGCCTTATTAGAAGATCAAGTCCAATTAAAACCCTAAAGGGTCTGGTACCATTAGCTCGAGTTGGCAGCCAGGGTATAAAACCAAGAAATCAAGTCTCGCTGTCTCCTCCAGCAATCAATGCTGCCCCCAAAACGGGAGAAGAAACATCCCCTTTGTATGTATATCTCCTGTCTGTCCTAAACCTGACCACTTTGTCCCACAGCATGGAAGGTCACCCAGAATACAGAACACCTATAACCACAGAAAATCTTATTTCTTAAGAACTTAGCACAAACAGAGGAGTAAGAGAACAACCACAGAAATCCTTTTCAATGAGGTTGGACAAGCTGGTCCCATATTAGGGGAAGCCATTCCTCACCTGCGGAGTGGCACGACAGGCTGTCCTATCTCAAAAGGAAATTATTAGAATGGACGTGTGGGTACGGTACCAAGTGGGAGGACACTAAGGCAGACATAAATGGAGCTTCCACTTCTCTAGACTCTCCCTGTAATGCCTTACTATTTATTCACATGAACAGACATCATCCATGCAGTCTTCTTGTGTCAGCTCCTAAGCAGGAATGTGGGATTCCTTTTTGTATTTCAAATCCAATATAGGCATTGCCAATCCTCCCCCTTCCTTAAGCAGAATTATTCATATATTGAAAAGCAATGCATATCCTTCCCAACTAAAACAGCCCATGATGTGGAGGTGGCAACACACCGAAACACAAACATAGCCAGAGGAATAATTATGTGAAAACATCGCTTTCCTGCTCCATGCAACTGCTCTGTGTTGCTGACTCAGATGTGTTCATTCCAGCAGACAAAAAGCTGGGTTTTACTACTGTTATTCCCGCTAAGGCTTGGGAAAGCAAAGTCAAGCCTATGCCAGTCTCAGCTAGGCTCAGTCTGGGAAGATCTTCAGCACTAGAAGCCCCATCCCCACAAATCCCCAGTGGGAACTGTGGATCATGGGCACATTTGCAGGAGAATAATTAGTTTCAGACACAAGATTGTGCTCCTCCCCCACCCCCTAAATTAAATAAGCCAAGAAAGAGTACGCAGCCATCCAGTCATTCTTGGAGAATCATTTTTCTGACTAGGTCTGCACTTTAAGGATGCCATTTTTCATTATTGTTAATAGGTCTCATTAACTAGAAGCTCTTAAGCACAAGACCATTACTAAATGCAGTTTACATTGCACAAAAGCAATGCCCTTATTGTGGCAAGGGCAGGAGGGAAGGAAACAGTTTGCCTTTCCATAAACACCAATAATTCAAAACCAAGTATTATTTGCCCTTCATTTGGGTTCACAGTTATTGCAAGTGAATTGACAGTTACAAGAACGATGGCTTTAACGATCTCCAGTTTGCAATTAAAGCATACCTCATGACTTAAAACAGGGAACAACATTTCTTTTTAAAACACAGCAATTAGAAAAAAAAAAAACAAACACACACACCACCTCCCCTTTTTTACTTAAGAAAAAACTTTCAGAGCTTTTTGGGGTTAGTGATCACATCATGGATTTATAAAGGTATGCAACCACATCCTTAAATTTCAAGCACATAAGCAACTTAAAGGAAAAATATTTTTTTTTCCCCCTCAAACAGCCAGACTCCTGATAGTGAACTCACTTCAGCTGAAAGTCTGAAACAGTGTGTGTTCTTGGAAGCCTAAAAGAAAAGGCTGTACAAGAATTTTGCTTTTATGAAGCTACAGAGCTGCTGAGCACCGAGGAAGCTGGCATGCTTCTTGCTAGAAGAGTGAGCCCAGGCACTCTCAAGGGTCAGAGAAATACCTACCCGATTTGTTGCAGTGTTTCAGTGCTCCACAAAATCTGCAGAATCACCAGGTCTTTCAGTAATACAGCTGACATTCCTACGAGTTGTGCATTGAATTCGCTACTAACTTAATACGTCATTTTCCACAGAGAAGGCTTGACATCGTAGTTTTCATGCTTTTGATTCAAATATTGTTTAAATCAACCTGAATTTCTAGTCATGAACCGACACCCTGTTTGTTTGGAGGTGACCGGCATATGCTCCACAGAGAGAAGCACAACGATGTTTATAGCTCCAGTGTAAAAAGTTATTTCCAACCACGTGCCACATCCAGGCAGTTCACAGGACTGAGCCTGGGAGGACTGTGCTTCCCACCTGCCTTCACAGTATTAACATTCCTTTTCACAGGAGGTAAAGGAAGGGGGCGGAGGGGAAGCTTCCCAACTGTCTTTTATGTAGCCCTGCACGACGCAGAACTTGTAAGAACAGCATCACAGGATCCTACATTACTGGTTCTTGAGGCTTTCCCTTTGCCGTGTTCTCCCCTGCCCTCCACCAAAAAAATACCCCAACAAACCAGCAGGAAAATTCTTTGCAACCTGAAGGCCAACATTACGTGCAGTAGTGCTAGCACAGGTCCATGCACCAGCATTACAAGCTATTCTATCATGCTAAAGATTAAGAAAAAAAAAGCTTAAGTGCAAAGACAAACGCAATTTCCAAAACCAGAGAGTCAAGCCATGATGGGCAGTACTGTCAGCTCCTAAATTTAATAGACAATCGTTCCCAGATGATTAATTCATTTTGTCTGGCATTCTGTAACCAATGGTGGCTGAAACCTACTAATTCAACTTACAGCATGCTGGAACATTAGGACAGCCAGATGGCAGAAAAGACAGACTGAAAAAGGAGAGTGGCTGGATGTCCTTTGGTGGTAGTTTGCGTTTTTTTTTTTGTTTTGGGGTGGGGTTTTTTGTGTGTGTGGTTTTTATTTTTGTTTGTTTTTTCAAACCAAGCTATAGGATGGCTCACTCCCAACGCTGGAGTCAAGCCTCCACCCCTTCCCCCATCTTCCACTCTCCTACTGTGGCGCTAGGAAAGTGGGTTTCTCCAAAGGGAAGCCTGTATTATTCTCTGAAGTTGTGGAGAAAACAATTGTCAATAAAAGACATGGATCTATGTTTCAGGAGTGTCCACTGATCCCGTACAAAGGGGAGAAGGGATTAATCTCCCAGTGCCAAACACAAATAACCTGAAGAAATAAGTCTGTAAGCCCTTTTTAAAAATAATTCCTCTCCAAATACGCCGACTTTAAGTACACACAAGTTTCTCATCCTTTTCTCCAATCTGTGATATTTGTCTCAAGGCAGCAAGTTTGAAATGAATTATTGAAAAGGTACATTTTCAATTCGTTGCATAACCACATTTGTGTCTTATTACAGAAAGGGAACATGAGAACATCTAACTAGTTTTCACAGTACACTTTAATTAACCTTAATCACATTCCACCTCTCCCTAGTATTTCCTTTTCCCTCCGCTCCCCCCCCCCATACGGATACTCCTTCCAACACCTCCGCAGCATGGTTTCTAACTGCCTCCTAAACAAAACCTGAATCGCGCTGTTTGAAACGAGAGCAGTATCCCCAGCATACACGCTATTAACTCTAACATAGCTTTCTGGTCCGTTCCCCCCCATTTTTTTATTCCCTCCCCTGAACCAGCTTTCAGTTAACGACAGGTCTTCGGCTCTGTCCCATAACTTCTCATTATTCCTTCTGATGAGCTAACAGTAATAATCTTAAACACATCCAAGATTTTATTCCTCCCTGGATGCAAAGGATGTTCTGCTCTTGAAGACTTCATATTAGTTTGACATTATCACGTGATAGAGAGGGCTTGCAGCAGTACACCTTGTGCATCTACAGCTGTTTCCTTTGGAAAGGCTTCAAATGCCTTAACCATACATTAACACGAATGTTTACAAATTCTCCGGGAGGTAGGAAGCCTCTGCACAAACAGGCTGATTAGTTCGCCAGAGACACAGCGAGTGGGGAGCAGGAACAGTTTCCTGACAGCATCCCATAATCTAAATTTTTCACAACTGACTAAATTACTTACTCAGATCCTGAAATGCAGCCAATTTTAGAATTTACCTGAATTCTTGTCATAAGATTGCTCTTATTTTCACCGTTAGGTACAGTTGCTGATCCTAGAGATCTCAGTTTTCATTTTTGCCACTTTACTTTTACCCACTTCAGAAAGCAACTCACTGCAGACATTACTGTCCCCATTCCCATAGTTATGATGGATACAAGGAAGCAATTTTATATCTAAGTGATCTCCGTTACTTCTTCTGATTAGTCTTCACCAACACACACAAAAAACCCCATGTGCTGTTTATCGTCATCTGTATAAAAGCCTTCTGTATCAACAGCAATTACCTCTAGGTTTCAAACTATCTCTTATCACCCAAAGAAACCCAGAAAGGTAGAGAGTCCAAAGGCATGCCCAACGTAACGCACCTCAGAGCTGTATTCCATTAACAATAAGCAAGTCAGAGAGGAAAGCAGTACAAGGAACACACAAAAATCTTACTCCTATAACCAGCAAACTAGACTACAACTCCACTTATTACATGCTTTAGCCCACGTTATTTTCCTGCCAAATGCCCACAGTCTTTTTTTCTACCTACACTCTTCTTATCACTGTTACAGCAAAGAAAATGACTTGGACTCTTTTCCTAACTCGTCATGGCTTATTGCCAAGTGTTCTGGAAAGCACTTTAATATCTGCATCTCTCTCAGTACTTCCAAGTGTAAAACAGGGCTAATGCTTCCCTGCCCAACAGTGGTACTGGCAGGATCAAGGGTGCTTAATGAAAGCTAGTGAGGCATTATGTAGTTTATGGGGGAACAACAAGGCGAGACTGAGGGCACATGGCTAAAAAAAAAAAAGCTGCAGGAGCACTTTCCTGGTGGCACAGAGGAGCCCAGTGCAGTGGAAGGACCTTCTTTCAGGTAGGGAAAAACAAATTTTGGGAGGACAAGGAGTGAGGGGAATCAAAGTCCTGGAGAACAAGACTAAAGACCCATCCCTTTCCATAGAAGAGAGCAAATCCCTACTAACAAAACCTTGGGGAAAACCGTACTTGGAAGTTCCTGGCATTGACTCCACCTTTACCAACATAGGAAGAGGAGCCATAAGGCCGTCCTGTGCAGGACAGGCTCCTTCTTGCACAACCCTGACACGCCTCAATTTAGCCGTCGCTGTCAGGGCTGTCCAGGCAGACCTACTGCATCCAGTCCCCAGTTTTCCAACCACACATCTGTACGACGTGGCCCTTGAATCAAATGCTATATGATAATGCAGCCACTGGTCATTAAACAGTTGGATTACTTTTGAACAAGCCAAGGAAATCCATGTTTGAACCCAAAAGATGGGAGCTTGGGAGGGAAACAAAACCACAGAATTTCTGCATGCTGCTAATGCTGGTATTCAGCAGAATGCCATTCTTCACTGCACGAGACACGTTCTGGGGCCCGTGTCATGCAGCAGCAAGCCTATATTCATCACTTATTTTTTTAGCTGTTCCAACCAGGTGAGAGAGGGAAGGATGCTGGAAATGCTGCCTTGATTTGGTATTTGAGGGACATGAACAAGAGGAGTAAACTAAAAGGAAAATGAATGGTTCTGCACCCATGTGCTGAATGACTCCCCTCTAAAAGGGATAATACCTCTGTGGAAATACACTCTTCTGACAAGAAGAAACACCAAGTCTCAGAGGATTAGAATAATTAAAAAAAAAAGCCAAACCACCTATTTTAAGACTAAGTTCCCCTAGCGATACTAAGCTAAAGTTAAATTAAGCAGGGCAAGCTGTAAATACAGAGCAGGCTACCAAGAAATTTCAGTGAGAGAAGACTTAAAATGCGCATATGCGCCACACCAGGTATCACCTATAGCAGAGCCACCAAAACACGTCTATACAAAAGGGCAAAAGCCACCACGCATCAGTAAGTCCACGCAGCAGCTGGGAGCACACAAGAGCCATCTCCACACCAGCGGTCTGATGCACTAACACACCACTCCACATGCACCCTGCTCAGTCCCAACTGCAGGAAATCCTGGTTCCCAGAGCTACACCCAAGCAACCACTTCCATGGGTGCGCCGAGAAACCAATCTGAAAGCCAAATGCCTTCCCATCCCCATCACTTCGATAATTCCTTACTGAAGGGTTCTTCTGAGCTTGGTTTTCTGATTGAATGGATGAGACAGAACAGGAGAGAGACCTGCTGTGATACAGAGGACAGAACAGACATCTCCAGAGAAAGAGGCAGGTGCTACTTAAGCCAACACTACCACCAAAGACTCTATGTTGTCACCCCACGGCCTTGCTCAGCTGGGCTGTGTAATTTGCCCGCATTACATTCATGCTTTGCTAGCTATAGCTGCCATAAAGATCTACTTTTTCAGGTGTTGCAAGCCACAGATCTGGGGTGGGAGAGGCATTTAAAAAGAATAAGCACACACCTCCTCTAGTCTAGACCAGGCATTTGGCAGCAGCCCAGTGCAACCCAATACATCCAGCACAGGGAACAAACTCCCTGTTAGGGACAGCCCTGTACACTGACACACAGCTCTGCACCACTGACATCCCTTTGCAGAAGAAAGAAAAACGGCAAAAACAAACTCCAGTGCAACAAAGGCAGGCTTTTTTCTTCCCCTTCCCTTTCTCTTATTTTTTTTTTCCCCTGGGCCAATTCAGTTGCAACATGATCTATCACCTTAGAAGCTCAGTGTGCTTTTCACAGGGAGTCATGCTGCACAGTCATTGTGGCCGTCTCCCTAATCACAGGTGATGTAGTGGTAAGGGACTCATGTCCCCCATGAACACCCTTACAACAGAAATATCAAGCATGCTAGCAATGAGTTGGGAGTCCTTCCTGCATCTCAGTGACATTTTCATCACCATAACTGGCCACGGGTAGAATATCCCAGGAAGCAAACCCTAAAAATAACTTCTTACAAGTCAGCCAGTCCCCCAGCAAAAGGGGAGGGAGCATTGCTTATACATGGTTAGTACAACTCAGTTATGAGAGGGACAATGAATGTCCGTGCAAACAGGAGAGAGGAAACAGAGGAGGAAAAGCAGGTGGTGAATCATACACCGATTTCTCTTGCATCACCAAAGACTGTCAACAGAGAATGCTCTCCCAGTTGGAAATAAAGAAACAAAAGAAGAAACCCAAAACCAAGTCTGCCCCGAATCCTTCTAAATGCAGTGAAGGAGGGAGCCTTGCCTGCTAAGCACCAGCGTGAAAAGGAGCACGCACTCTCCCCAGCTGCAGTCACTTTTGAGGAAGGTCCCGTGGAGCCCTCTCCAGCTCTGGCCCCTGGCACTTCAGGTATCCCTGTGGGGAGGCATCACGCTTCCCAGCTACTTAACCACAGAGGACTTTTTTCACCAGAATACCCTCAGAATCTCGCAGCTGGGGAACCAGCAAGCAATCCTACAAGTGTTCCCAAGCATGGCTGATACCCAGGCAGTCTTTTACAGGGCTTCTGCACACTGGAGAAGCAAAGGGGCAGGGGAAAAGCAGAACATCAAGGCACCCACTCCTCACCATGTGCTCAAAGCCACACACTCCCCGGCCAGCTTCCCCGACATGCGCTTGAGGGGCTGCAACCTCTGCAGAGCTCCCCCTCGGAGAGCCCCGCTTGCAGCAGGGCTACCACAGCACGCGGCCCCTCTCCTCCTCCTCGTACCAAGTCACTCAGCAGCAGTGCCCAGCCTGCCAGGCACACCACCCACGCAGCCCCGGCGCTTCACCGGTGGGCTTCCTCCCTGGCATCACCCCCTCGCACCAGCCAGCGGCTGCCTGTGCAACGGGGGAGGGCACAGGAACAAACTCGCGGCTCACGAGGGCTCTGTGCGCTTCGAGTTGCATGCAGAAGCTCACAGGCTCCGAGTTGTTACAGGACATCCTGTGTTAGAAGGGAGTGTGCAATAGAGACATCCTGGCAGGGACAGCCCTACGCAGACACCTGGTTAGACTCTGTGGCGGAGTGAGGAGAGGAGAAGCATGACAGGATTTCCCAGTTCCAGGGCTGCTGCCCGTTGCGCCTTCCACATGTCTTCCAGCTCCTGAGCAGCCGGTGCAGGCACAGGCACAGGAAGGAGGGGCTCCTCGCATCAGCGCTGTTCTGCCATCCCTTTCTCCTCCTCCTCCTGCAAAAAGCCTTTCTGACCAAGTTTCCCTGTGCTATGGGGAGGACCCAGAGGGCTCGCTTGGGCTCGCTCCCTCTTGATTTACCGAGCTTCCCCACTAACAGCTGCATTGCAGATGAACCCTCTTAAAGCAGACATGCAGTAAGCGAGAGGGTAGGGCACAGAGCTGCTCCGAAGGCGACGCAGCCGTGCCATACCGGTGACGCCTCCGCCGCACACACGGAGACTACGGCCTGCGCAAGAACTCCAGCAACTCCATCTCAATCCCACTACGCACACAGGGTCCTGAAGCGCACAGCTTAAGAAAGATAAATCCCACCAAGGGAGCTCATTTCTGGGCACGACCTCCTTTCTTCTCCCCATCAGCTGATCGCATCAGGTGTCGGTGGGTTTGGATGAACCAGTTAAATAAATATCAGGCTACAGCCAGTTAGCAGGCAAGGTAACAGTGTGGCAGGGAGGCAGGTCTCAGCAGTGCCAAGTCACTGCAATGCAGGATCCAGGAATTCAGAGATGCAGAAGGAAGAATATAAACTGCTCTGGCTCAGCTGAGCTGCTTGTTTCCTTGTCCCCAAGCTGGCCCCCACCACCCCTTCAGATAAGCTAACTGCATCAGAGAGACCTGAGTTTTGTTTCCAAGATGGGGAAGGAATTTTAGCTGTGTTTTTCAAATAAGAAAAAAAACTTCAGCAGTTAATGTTTCATATTTCATCAGGGAGATGGGCAGGCTGAAAAGCCTAGGAAAGCCAAGAAACTTCTTGACCATTTGTGAGGCGGTGGGAGGGAAAGCTTTTTAAACTCATCTTTGGGACCACTGAAGAAACTAAGTGTACACAGCCAGAAAGGGTAACCGAGGCATAATGCTCTTCCTTAAAGCTGGGTAACCAGCTCTGCAGCAACATAGGCTGCTAGCAGCAGCCAGAGTCACCTAGGCTTGTCAGCAATATTTGATAATGGCAATCTAAAGAGCTAACTACCTCGTTCCTCTTTTTTCACATCTCTGATGCTGAATGTGGCTGTCTGGGAGACAAGCGCGTTATGAGAGCTCGACTCCCAGTCTGCTGCTGTAGAAGTACTTCCACACAAAGGACGAGCTGACCAACACTTCACTCTACATGATCCTTATTAAGTGCAAGAGCAATTCAGACAGACAGAGAAGGCTGTGGATGATTGCTCTGCACTGATCAGGCAACACTGAAAATCCTAATCCGGGCAACTTCATAGCAAGCAGTAGACGCAACACAATCTCCTAATCTGCAGAGCTGGCAGATTCTAGGCCAGATGACATGCAAAACAAACAAAAATGGGCAGAGCTGGAAGTCACTTTTCAATCCCACACTCCAGAAATCAGGAATATTTAAAGTAACACAAGAGCTATGAATCACTACTTTAACTTGCACTGAAGAAGCACATCTGTCATGATTGAGCTTTGTCTCTGCACTGGCACCAGTTATAAAACAAAGCTGCAGAACGTAAACTCTCCCAATCTCTGCGACACAATCTCAACAGAGGACATATGATACCCAAAGCTTACATGGAGAGGCCCCGAGGCAGGCAAAATTAAATGTAACAGTGTACCACTCTTTGGGCGACCAACAAAGAACTCCTGCTTGGCATCACAAGGCTAGACTCTCTATTAGCCTCCACGAACAGCCTTCCGGCAAGTCCCTGTGGATTACAGGAGGCACTAAAGATGACTTCCTTCTTCCACATCTACCTTTTCCTCCAGCCACCCTGGGTGATTTCTTGGCCCATCACCCATGAAATGTTATATGCTTGGACACAAGGAGGTAAGAGGAAAAAAACAAAACAAAACAACATAAGAAATCAACCAGAAAAACCCCAAGATACATATGGACATTTTCAGAATGGCAGATGCTCCACTACAGCAGAAATGCTAAGTATATTTGGCAGGCACTGGAGACGAGCACAAGAGAAGGTTTAACAAGCTGTTTTCCCTGCAAAAGCTTCCAGGGTACCCATGCTCTTTGAGAGGTGCATCTAGTAAGTGTGTCCCAGAGAAAGCACTGAAGTCACATTTCAAGTTAGGCATATGACATCAGGTCTGTAGCAGCAAGCACAGCAGCAGGATCAACGCACACATCTCGCACACCTCCAGAGCTGTGGGGAACTTAACGCGCTGACTGTATGCTGCTGCACAGACAAGGAGACCCCTGGCTCAGAAGCAAGACCACCAACTGCAGACCCTGCGGAAGGTATGGCAGATTTGGAACAAAGCAACAGGATCAGGAAATAATCTCCTTCAATAGAGAAGTCAGGGTAAAACTCACCTTCTTCAGCTACCTTATGCTTATTCCCACCTGTAAAAGAAGAGGGCTCAGAGGAAGAAAAGAAAAAAACAGTGCACCTAAATTGAAAACTTTCTAGCTCTTCTCCCTCCTTTTTTCACCTCAGACTTCAGGCTGTGTCCAACTGCTTCTTTTCTCGCCACTCCCCTGGGATTGAGAAAACCACCTCCTTCAAAGGAGAGTTGTCTTCAACATCAAGAAATTACACGTCTCTCTTCACGGCTATCACTTACCACACTCTACACCAACTGATTTACAGAGATGACACAGTAACAGCAGAAGATAAAGCACATCCGAATACTGCATTACTGCACTAGACAAGCTACAGCCTACATCAGCTATCTCATGTGCCTAGAAGAAGAGTGGAAGTGAGGGAAGGGAAAGAGTCCTTTCCACAAGCTTTCAGGAACTGGCTTTGGAGCCTTAACATCCTTGTTCTCACTCACAGCCTGTATTCACAGGGGTGTAAAAAGCCCATGGGATTTGCGCTAGTAGGAAAGACCGATGCCATTTATTTCCACATATATTAATCAGTCATTTCATAAATAAATGTTTTAAGTTGAAGAAGCTCTTACAGAAAGACACCAGCTTTAATTACCACAATTCTATCTTACTAAATCTGCAGAGAAACATTTTATGTCAGTATGTGCATTGCTGCTCAGAGGTTTGCCGGGCATGACCAGATAAGCCTTTCCTGAAACAGCCTGCAAAAGCAGTGCTACTTGTAGTACTGCAAACAACCAAGCGGTACCACCTTCTGAGCTACGGGGCACTGAGATTTGGGGCACTGAGTGCAGAGACCCCCTCACCAGCTCCTTGCTCCCCAGCCAACTGAAAATCACTGGTTCTTCTAGGACCAGTCCCTGTAACGGTCAGCCCCCAGAGGAAGGTCTAGCACAGGTTAGTGATAGGACTTCCCTCAGACTCCAGCGGAGGGCCAACTGCCCAAGCCTAGCCTCCCTGACGCACTACCGACCCGCCACCCGGGCCTTCCCCACCGCGCTATCAGCTCCAACACGCAGGGACACCACTCCAGCTCTGGGAAGGGGAACCAGCGGGGACAAAAGCAGTGCGCAGGGTCAAGACCTGTACTAGCCTTAACAGCACTGACACGGTTTCACATTAGACATTTTCAATGACAACAGCCTTGCATTATCAGTAACACTAGTGCAGGCTGGTTAGCTTCGTGTTCGATAGTCTGAGACCTGCAGGCAACACTGAAACTTGATTATTTGCACCAACTCTGATGGGGAAAAGCTCTAAGCATAGGGTAGAGAGCTAGAGTTATTTGTAGGTATAAGGAATAGAAAAAGGCCAAAAAAAGAAAGAGAGATCCCCTTTCCCACATCTTACGCTTCACCTGCCACAACAACGTGAACCCTGCCAATCTACCCAGTGCAAGTGGGGTGCATCCACCCCCTCTTCCAAGAGGGAATCAGTCAGAGCAGCGCTGCCCAGCGTTTACACTGGAGGAGGAATGCCAGTCCACATTCCCCCCTGCCATCCCAGCGGCTACAGGACAGCGAGCCTGGTATTTCTCACTAGGATGCTGTCCTTAGATAATACATCATCACCCGCCCTCCTCCTCCTCCCCCTCCCTTCCCTCCTATGAGAAAGTTTAATCCTCTGGCTCACATGCATCTGGTAAATTTTTCAGTCCCTGTTTGCCACTGTCATCATGGCAACAGCCCCCAGAGATAACCCAGCAGCTCTTCCACAGCAGGCAGGCTGCCGCTCCCTGCCTTCCCTGCCATTTAGTGGTTGGCTTGGTAGGCCTGCAGAGCGCTATACCCACTCCCAGGCTCATCTTTGCAGGCACCTTCCTTCCCCAGAGACGTGTTTGCATGGATTTTGTTTTTCTTTTAAATTAACTATGTCCTCATTCCCACAATGCCTACTCCTTTCTCCGAGACAGCTCTCAGCTGAACTTTTGGGACTCGCAGAATTACTCTAACAGCAGCACTACAAAGAGAGACGCTACCTTTGCTGCCCTGGAGAAAACGGGTCTTGCGTTTAACAGCCAAACCACCTGTGCCTTCTAGCAAAGGGAAGAGGTTCGCTAGCACCCTTCTCAGAAGCAGGACACTAACCTGGACTTGTCCCAGTGTCACTGCCAAGCAGACTCCAGCCACAGGAAAGACGAGACAGCCCAGAGCTGCGGGTGCTTGGATGACAGACAACTCAAGATGGGAACTTTGGACTGAAACAGCAGGGCAGCGGGTCACTGCTTTGGAGAAATCTGTACCTCATGCTCTCAGGAACAGAACGCAAAAGTGCTGAGAGCACACTATCACATCTATACACACACACGCATTCTCTGAAAGGTCATCACATTTACTCACATCTCAAAGACAGGGAATTCTCCTTCTGACTCTGCCAGGAGCAGAGCGAGACGGATCCTGACACCAGGACGAAAGCTACACTTATCTCCTCCTTTCCTGACCCGTCATAAAAAGGCAAGATACAATATCAATCAGTTCTCCTTACATCCCTGAATTATTCTCAGAGTTGTTGGGAATTACCCGCTTGCACCAACCCCCATCCTCCCCAGCCTGCTCATCTAACAAGTGGGAGCAACAGGAATTCTGCAGTATTCTCTGGGAGGAACGGAAGAGTGTAAAGCATCATTACTAAAGGGACATTTCAATCAAAGCATTATAGATTAATAGTTACCAGTTGAAGTAACTGATCCACAAGAGACAACATTCAAAACAAATTCAAATTAAAACAAGGGAAGAAAGCTGGAACTACAGTTGTTACATTGACATTTCCCCTACACACTAAAAAAAAAACTATCCAGAGAGCACCTGAAAATTTTAGGTACTCATTTGCCCATCAGAAACCAACGCACCTCTGCTTCCCCCAGTGTAACTGCTCTGAGCACTGACATCACTCTGTTGCAGGCAAACACACAACAAGGTGAGGTACTCCACATTGCTTTTTACAGTGTTCAAGGCTTCTTTCCTGTGCTGGCGATCCTGGTGCCAGCTGATATTGCCCTCTCCCCCCCAGTCAAGCCAACAGCAGTAGCTCACTCTATAGTCAAACACTGGCAGATTAACTTTTTTTTGAAGTCAATTATGTTGGTGAAAACCAGCAGGTTTCAACAACAGAGGAAAGAAAAAAAAAAAAAACACCTGAAACACCAAAACAGGTAAGAAGCCAGAACTAATGAAAAAAAGGGTGATGCCCTGGTTGTCAGGGTTGTGAAGCAGACAGATGGTGTTCATAGGTGGCACAGCAGAGAGATTTGTATATTAGTGTGCTTCCCCTTTATAAACTGTCTTCACCCAATTTGCAGGGCCAGAAAAACTAAAACACTTTCAGGACATGGAAGGGAACAAAAAGATACTCAGTCGTCTCAAACCAGTGATGTTAACCCACCTTATTTTTTTTTGGGGGGGTGGGGGGGGTGGGAAGATGTGTGCAGGGATAATGAAGCACTCTTCAGAAATTTTTTTACGATCCACAGACAAGTCCTCTCTGGCAGTTATGGTTTTGGCACTGTCCAGAGGATTAAATTTGGAGGCAGTGAAATTTCCACGCTACACCCCAAAACCAACAAATAAACCCCACAGCTTTGGCACTGGGCCCTTACAAGAAATTCAAGTAGCTCTCCCTGCCCCAAACATCTGAAGTGGACATCCCGCTCTTCGCTGGAGGGACACCTGGGAATATTTCAATCATGGCTTGCTGATCAGGGTAAATGCTCTAGAGCCCAGGGCTTCGGGACACACATGGGAGTCAGCTGAATCACATCTCCGCTGTACACAAATCCAGTTTATATTGGGGAAATAAGAAACCCAACTCTCTCGCCAAGCCCCTTTCTCCAACCTCGCACAGAGGCTGTAGGAGCTCCTGCCCAATCTGTGTGCGCACTTCCCCCCCTCCTCATTGTTAATGCTGGAAATTTAATACTCAATGTGACCACTCAGAAGACAGACATGAGCTGAAATCCTGCCTGCTCTGTTCCAACTCCTTTATAAAATATACAGTGTAAACTGAGAGGCAACCTGGGGTAACCCCAACCATCACCGACATCCACAGCAGGAGGAAGCCAGCTTCTGGCCACAGCAAGCCACAGCAAATGCAAGGCTTCCACTGCTCGCCACCCTGCCAATCTCTGCCGGCTCTCACGCCAGGGCGCTCTCCTGCCTGCATCGGTGCGTAGGGCAGGCGAAAAGCCAGGCTGATCCCCTCCCCGGCATCTTCCCGCCAAGCTCCCAGCCCCAGCCTCTCCTCCAAGGTCAGGGTCTCTCCTTTTACACACACCCCTCCTGTCCCCCAAACACCTCTTCCAGTGAAATTTCCCCTAGTGACGTACACTGCTTGAGCCCCTTTTCCCCTAAGCAGGGCTGCAGGCAGAGGCGGCGAGGAGGAGGAGGGGGAGGCAGGCTGCTGGCAGAAGTACAGGGCTGCAGTTTCTGACATCAGCAGAGCAGCCCCCCCCGCCACCCCTCGCCGCACGCATGTGTGCTGCGGTGCGAAGCGGAGAGTTCAGCCACTCGCCATCCATGCAGCCACCTCACCGATCGCTTCCTCCCCTGCAGCCCCCAGCCCGTACGGTCGCCCCGCCAGGCAGCCCCCAGCCGCACACAGCACTCTGGGGGGGGGGGGGGGGCGCAGTGCACTCTGCTCTGCTCTCCGCATCCCTCCTCGTGCGCAAGGACCCCAAAAAATCCCCAACCGTCGCTGCAGCTGATCACAGAATCACAGAGTCGTTGGAGAAGACCTTTAGATCATCGAGTCCAGCCGTTAATCACAGCATCTTAGACTCCTGAAAGGCAGCAGAGGAGAGGAGGAGGAGGAGCTGGGATGCAGCAAAGCGCTTCCCGCTCAGCCTAAGGCCCATCCCGCAGGAGAGGCAGCCCCTCTCCCACCCAAATGACCAAACCTGATTTGGCTGCTCCGCAAGTACACTCAGCAGACACAGTTTGACTCGCCATCCTCTGCGGGAAAGGACATTTGTCCCCAACCTACAAACACAGGCACATGCAGAGGACACCTATTACAGGAAATTTCTACACCAGTTTGGATTTGTGCTTCGGCCATCTGTGACCGGTATGCTGGGCTTCCCTCGCTTCCACACAGAGCCGATCTGCCAGGCTGCAGTGCACCACCGCTGCGTGCAGCTAATTCAAGCAGGTTTGCTGTAGCTCACAGCAGACTTTAAACCTGGCAGCCACAAGAGCAGTCCCAGAGGGTCCTAACGCAAATACTGGCTGAGAACAGATCAAGACAGAGGTTCGGGACTGATGCTGCTGAACTTCCTCTGCAGCATTCAAGCTCAACGTTTCAGCGTCCAGGGAAACTACTATTGATGCCTCCAACAAAACATACTGTAAAGCCCAAATCAGCAATCACTTACGGCACTGAAAGCGAGGACAAGAGAGGTGTATGGAAAAAAAGCTGAGTCGGAAGTGCAGAGAGAGCTTTTTTCCTGATGGGGTTTGATACACAGAAGTAATTCCCTGCTCCTCCCACAGACCGCATACTCTCCTATAGGAACAACAACAAAATAACTGGGTAGACTGCAAATTTTGATCTGGTTTACAAATCTGGAAAGCTGGAGAGCAGGGAGAGAATCTACCTCTTTATTCCGCCGGCCAGAGCAAAGCCACAGTAAGGAGAAAGCAGTGAAGCGGTCTAACTTCCAAGACAACTGCTTTGCTTTCTTCTTTCCCCCCCATCAAGAGATGTCACTTGCAAGAGTTGAAAGATACAGATTTTCAGCAGCAAATGAAATTTGCTGTAAAGCACAGAGATTGCCACACCCCCCACCCTAAAAAACAAGGGCCAAAAATCCAACACATGGTGGTAGGATCACTATATACTATTTGGAATAAACAACACCCTAAAAATTATCACAGGATAGAGCTCTGACCACCTCTTTCCAACGCAGGACTGCCTTTAAGTATATGCAGGAGAGTCAAACCCTGGATATTTCCCTACTGCTACTAAAGCTACTGCTTCTCTCTTGATCCTTTTGATCACTGCAAGCGATTCTACTTTATTTGAACTTCACTGCTGCCCGGGAACTGAAGCACTATTTGCCATGAATTTTCATGTTCAAAAGTATGCTGGTGACACCCACAAGACAGCTTCCAAAAAATTAGTTATTAGTTCCCTCTGTTCAAAGCTCTGGTAAAAGCCCATGTGTTCCATCCCTTTCGAGTTTCAGATGGCTGAAGCACTGCATTTCCCCCCATGTGTAACAACAACTGCTCTTCTATCTCAGCTGGATGCTGACTAAGGTAAAGTCTGTTTCCCCTCCCTTTCCACGATCATTTGGCCCCCATTTGAAATTTAAGTTCTTGGCACACTCTTCACTGGGCAGTCTTAAGTATCAACACAACATGAATAATAGCAAATATTTCATTAAAGCCAAAATATGCATTTTAATCTATACCAGCTCTCACTGACATGATTTATTAAAAAAGACAGAACAGCCATCCAAAAATCAGACAACAGAGAATGAGAAACTCTCCTCTCAACATCTGACTTCATATTTTACAAAGGGTGAAGCTTACGAGACTGAAGTTGTTAGGACCGCCCTTCAAAGGCCAGCACCACATTCATCCTCCTTGCTTTCCCAGGGAAGCCCTGTAACAGCACCATGCCTCTTCAACTCTACGGCGTTAAGAAAACAGTTTGATAAACACGTCAAGTAATACAGAACCCTTTAAACGCGCACAATTCACCCTGAAGCGTTCCTCTTCCTCCTTTTCAGCTACATACAGCAAGCTATTCAGCTCTTCCCTGCCAGCTATCTAGTACTTCTTCATCAAGAGTCTTGAAAAATAAAGGCAACAGGAAGTACTGCAGAAGGGGAGCAAGGCTTTGTTATCATTTCCCTGGACATAATCAAGGGAAGCCCTACAGCAGACAAAACTCTGTGAAGCAGCAACGGGCTAGTCATACTTAGCAGCAGCAAGATGCTGGCTCTTGAAGTAGCAGTTACTACATCAGGTAACCCTACACGTTCAAATTCTGCTAGAGAAGGTACAAAACGTTCAACGTAGCTGTGCTTAAGCTGGAGAGGGGCAGGGTGTCCCCACATGAGGGGACATTCTGGTGCTGCGACCAGGCCTAAAAGAAAACCAGCAGGGTGGGAGGCAGGTCAGGAGGGTGGGCTCACCTGCGCGACAGCTGGGCGCACGGGAGAGCCCCATGCCCGTCGTATTGCCGGGCAGAGACGTGGCCTCCCCAGGGAGAGGTGCCAGCTCGGGGGAAGGAAGCATCAGGCAACATATAGCCAGATACAGCAGAATTAACGCCGTAATTCTCCTGTGTCAGGCAGCTTTCTAAAATGCCTTTCCCCGAGACTTACATTTTCAGGTTGCTGAATCGAATCTCCCTAATCACTGATTTACAGCTGCATAGTTTAAATAGCACACATTTTTCCTTCAGTGCTTTAAAGACCGATTCCAACGTGAGTTCACTAAGTTCCTATCAAAATACTCGGTCTGTTTTTGTACTAGCCACTTGAGCTACCAGCGAACACAGCTGGAATAACTGAGGAACCTATATATTCAGCTGAAGTCACTGTCCACTTTCCACTGTAAATGCAGTCCTCAGATAAGGCTTCAAGGTAACCTGATCAGTCCATGGTTTCTGATATTCTTCTGTACTAGCAGAAACACCCATTTCCTTTCTCGGCTCTCCCCACACCTGCCCTCTATCTAACCAAAAAGTAAGTCATTGCCAGCTGCCTCGAGTTATATAGCTGAGGACCAGGCCAGCCTCCCCAGTGTATTTTATTTAAAGGAAGGAATGAAATCTAGAAAGTAAGCAGTAGACCAAAACATGGCCTGTATCCATGCATACTTACTTTTCCTACTTGCTGGATCATAAAACTGTCATCACCTTAACATGAAAAACAATTAGCAACTATATGTTGCTCCCTCTGTAACTCATTAGGTGCCCAAAGACTTAAAAACTGACTCAATCAGTTCTTTTGCTACTTTTAGACTTCTGCTAATATGTTTCTGAACTTTGTTTCAACTCTATTCATCCTGCAGTTTTCTCCATTTTTCTTATCTCCAGAGTTAACTCCAATACCACCTCCTTTGAAAGGAAACGGTTTCTCATTTGCGACTAATTGATCAAGCTACCCTCTCCCTTCTCTAAGGAGGCTTGTGTCCACTAGCGTGTGAGAAGATGGCTCTCCTAAGCTTTAGTCCTCCCTACAGGATGGACAGGGGGAGAGCTCTGCGGAGCAAACACAGCATTAATGGCCATCAGCAAAGCAAAGCGACCCTTCAAACCTCTCCCATACTAACTTGGACTAATTTTTAACTCAAGAGATTGGATATCCCACCTACATCAGCGGGCACTGTCACCTGTCTGTGGAGGGAACACCAGTTCTCACAGGATCTGCAGCCACCTCCTAACCAATCTAGGCTCCACTGCCTGGTGCCTTACACGGCCTCACTCAGGCTGGATACCGAAACAACACATCATCACATAGGCTTGCTTCCACAAATTAAAAAAAAAAAAATCCCCACAAAAAAACCACCCCAGCCTTCGCTGTCAGCACACTCCACTGCTGACACTACTTCATGCAAACTACAGTAAGTGGAAATTTTTCACCATTCTTCAAGCCGCCTTCTGCTCTTATCATCACATTTTGTATTCCAGCAAAAAGAACACATTCTGTTTTTCTCTTTTATAGGGATTAGGCTAAACATTCTTCACTTCTACATCATTTGTCAAGATCATTTGCCTCCTCCTCCTGCTGCTTTGTTTTCCACTTCTCAGTCAACCCCCCTAACTAAGCCATCTATTCAACTAGCAAGGCAGTCAAGGGCATAACACATTAATTTTGTCAAATCCGAAAGGCCCCTAAGGACTTGGATCTTGTCTTGTTCACCTCTTCTAGAAACAGATGCCTCCAGCATGTTGACTTGTTGCACTCTCTGCTTTCAGCACCTTTTACTGCAGTTCAGTTTCTCTCATTCTTCCCCTCGCCCACCCCACCCCTGAAGAAACTCTGACCCCTCTAAGAGATTCCCTGCACACTAGAAGGCACACATTCCCTGCATACTACAAGGTACGCTGCCCTCTGTGCATATGTACGTCCCTGGAAAACGGAAGACAAACAGCGTGGAGGAAGAGTTAAGATTTTTTTTCCTCTTTTCACAAGACTTCCGTCAGGTTTCAGGTTTTGGAAGTCTCCAGAACAAATGAAAGCAAAAAATACTTGTTCTAATTTGTTGAGAAGTTAAATTCACAAGATCTCTCCATCCAACCTACTCCGGCCTTTGAAGGTACGCTTGTTACTTTCCAAACACAACACGTTTAACTACAGCATGAAAGGAGCAAGGCACATAGCATCTATCCTTCAAAAAAAAAAAAAATAATCACATCTGCTCTGGGAAGACACATCTCCTAGGTAGAAAAGACATTCAGCAAAATCAGCCTGCGACACCTCTCTTTATTATGAGTGATCGGTACACGCACACACGTAGATAAATCTTCTATAAGCATACCTCCAGCTCAGCTTGCAGAAGAAAGATCTCAAAAAGAAAAAAGACAACATCACTTCACAGTGTGTCCATTTCCAAACCCAGGAATTTGTCTATCACCCTACGCTACCTCCTTTCAGTCTCCTCCTTGCCACACAACTCAGTTATTCTGTTACGCTGGAATAACAACTGAGACAAGCAACTTCAAACCCCTTAAAATTCTTACAGCTTCAACTGCAGCAAAGTATTTCCTATGAATAAAAGGAAGAAGGGTGGATCGAGACACTAACCTCTGGCTGACAGTTTTTTGGTGTTGATGATTTTTGCAGCATATTCCTGTGATGAACTCTTCTTTACACATCTGCGGACCACAGAGAAGGCTCCCCTAGAAGAAAAATAAAGAGGGTAGGAGCTATGAAACTGAAAATGAGAATACAATAGAGGCAATTTCTATCCCCAGAGCACGCCAGGTTAAAGACAGGGCAGATGATGCACCGAGGACATAAGCAACACATGAATAGTGCATGCTGTCCGATCAGCAAATAAAACCTAGTGTATATGGTACTGAAGGCTTCTGACGCCCCCTCAAGCCCCCTCACAGAGAGCGCAGTAAGAACAGCACACTGGGCACGGAGGGGGAGACCGCACAGGCACAGAAACAGGACGTGGCGGGACTGAAGAACGGGAGACAAGCAGCCCAGAAGCACGCTGCAAACACGAGCCGGCAAGCGCATCTCCCGAAGACAGTATCCCCAGCAGCTACGTCAGAGAACCAGGACTCGCTCCCCCACAGTCAAGCGCCAGCTCAGTCACAAAATCGCTGCAACACTTTGCAGAAGTTACTAGTTCTCTTATATCTCTCTGCCCACCTGCAAAATGGGGATAAGCATGTACCTATTAATGAAGTGAGTAGGAAGCTATGAGGCTTTGGTCATTTTCTCAGGCTGGAGCTACTGATATTACTACAACTATTCCAAAGAGCCACTTGGAGAAGAGGTCTGAGAAAGAGGGAAGGATTTCTGTGAGGAAAAAAAAAAGAGATAACACAAGCGAGAGCAAGGCAAAAAGGCAGGGACTCAAAATCTACAGGACTACACAGATCAGCACTTGAAAGTGGTCCCTTCTTTTAAAAAAGAAAAATAAATAAAAAACAAAACACAAAAAAAAACAGTGTGGGAAAAGAATAATAACTGCCTTTAGATGAAAGATCTGCAAAGGGGAAAAAGGACAAATCAGAGCAAACTGGCAGAAAATTCTAAGTCCTTCAGACCAGGAACGTGAAACCGCGTCTACGGACAAATGCACGTATGTGAAGTGTAAGAAAGAAGAACGGAAGCCACACAAGGACCCCACAAGACAAGTTAGCCCTACAGAGAGCCTAAAATAGCTTGAATCCTCCCGATGCTGCAGAGTCCTGCCTTTTCCTCCCCTTCCTCACCCTCCACACACAGACCAATAAGCAGCAAGGTGAGCACCAGCACGGGGGCCCGGGCTGGGCGACACACAGCCGCAGCGGCGTGGGGAGGGCCGGGGACACGGGGCTGGCGGGGAGCGATGCAGCAGCCGAGCCCAGCACTTGGCGCAGGGAGGGAGGGGGAGCAGCAGCACCCCGGAAAGCGCCGTTCCCCGCAGTCCCACCCTGCCCGTCGCTACGCTGCCTTCCCGTCCCACCGGGTCCCCCCGCAAAAGCCCTGTCCTGGGCACGGCAGCAGCTCTGCCCATGCGGGGGCAAGTGCGGGGCGCGGGAGGGAGGGAAAGGAGGGAGCAGCGCGGTGCAGTAGCGCCCGGTCCTTCCACAGGGACAAGGAAACGGGGAGCGAAGCATCGCAGCGCAGGAACAGCGCCGTGTCCCAGCGCAGACACGGCTGAAGGAAGCGGCAGCGTGCGGCGGGGAGACGGTGCCGGGGAGGAGCAGGCGGCGGCCCGGTGCCGGCAGGGCGCGGGGGGCAGGGAGGAAGTCCCGGGGTGCAACAGGAGCCCGCGGGGACAGCCCGCCCGGCGGCGGGGCGCCCCGCAGCACCTCTCCCCGCGGGGCGGGCGGGGGGTCGGGGAGCGGGATTACAGGGCGGCCGCTAATCGCCCTCCGGCCGCGGGGCAGCCGGCGCAGGGCGCCCGGCAGCGCCGGCGGGGGGCCGCGCCGGGCCGGGGCGGGCGGCGGGGCGCGGCGCGGCGGGCTCCGTACTTGCCGAGCTCCTCGTAGAGCTGGTACTCGTCGGTGAAGCGGGTGCACGTTGCCGTGGTGGCCATGTTCGGGCTGCGGGAGGCTCAGCGCCGCTGGGGCATGGGGCAGGGCGGCCGGGCCGGGCCGGGCCGGGCGGGCGCGCTGCTGACGGCCTCCCCTGCGGGCTCGGCGGGGCGGCGCGGGCTCCCCCGCGCCCGGCTCGGCGCTCCCCGCTCCGCCGTGCACAGTCACCGCTCGCCGGGGAGGGGAAGGAGGCTGAGCCTGGCCAGCACCGCGAGAACTGGCTCGGAGACACCCCGCGCCGGCCCCCTCCCTCCGCCCCTCCGCCGGCCCGGCCCGGCCCGGCCCGCCGCGGGGTGGGGCCGACGGGGGCGCTCCCGGGCCGCGCGGAGCGCCGCCGCCCGCCCGGGGGGTGCGGCCGGGGAGGGAGGGGGGGGCTGCAGGCGGGGGGAGGGCCCTGCAGCCCGACGCGGGGGGGGGGGGGGGCCCTGCAGCCCGGGGCGCGGCCGCCTCCCCCCGCCCGCGGCCGCCCGGGCGGGCACTGCAGCCCCCGCGCACTGAGGGAGGGAGGGCGGGCGGGAGGACTGCGGCGGGCTCCCCCCCACACGCGGCCCCGCCCCGCAGGCGGCTGGGGGCTGCAGCCCCGCGTCTCTCCCCGCCGCCCGGCACACGGGGGCCGCTTCCCTCGCTTCCCCCCGCGGGGGGCGCCGGGCCGGGCCGAGCCGCGGCCGGAAAAACTTCCTGCGCGCAGGGGGCGGGGGGGGCCGCGGGCGCCCGTCACGGGGCTAACGGCGGCGCGGCCCGCGGGCTGCCGCCCCGCGCGCTCCGCACGGTGGCGGAGCAGGAGGGGGAGGCAGGGGCAGCCGCCGTGCCCGCGCCCTGCCGTGCCCCCCGGCCCGGGGGGGGGGCGGAGGTGGCCGGCGGGAGCGAGCCCCCCGTGCAGGCGCAGCGGGATGCCTTCAGGCCGCTCACCCGGGGGCTGCGGCGGTGGGAGCGGGGGGCAGAAGGCGAACAGAAAGCACCAGTCTCCGACTGCAAAAAGAATCCCAAACCAGCCTCCGCACTGCCTCTAACGGCGTGCCCCCCGAGTGCTGCCTGCAGAGCCGTTATAAGCAAGTTTATTTCCACCTCTGACTTAAGTCTGTCTCTGAACAATTGCCAGATCTGCTTAATATGCAGATTTATATAGGGCAGTCACTGATCCAGCCAGAGAGGGGAGGGCTGCTCTGGCCTCTGCTGCACGACTGCGAACGTAGAGAGACGGATGAGTGTACCGTATGCCAGGAGCAGTATTAAACTGATCTGAAAAATGAAAAGTACTCTATAAGTACCATGCATTACTGCTCTGTGGCTGGACTGGGAAATTATCCTGTTATTCAATCACATGAGAAGCAGTGACAGCGGCCAGCGGCATATCCCCCCGACACCCCGTCTCCAGGCTAAGCGCAGCCAGCCCGGTGCTGCAAAGCCTACGCCTAAGTAATACAGCGGGCAAAATTCACCCAGCCTATGCAGAAAGTAGATAGGTAGCAAAAGTAGGACAATCTAACAGTAGCGATACAACAGAGCAACACTTTTAGAAGGTGATTATGAAACAACAGCATTCTGCATCTTCCACCGTGCCAGCATTTGAACCTGGAAACCTGCTGACCCAGCAGAATAATTCAGAGAACTATCCAACAGGTGCCACTCAGTGAATCTGCCTCCTGCAGAGCAAAAACTGCTCCAACAGCCTCATTCAGCGGCCCACCAGTTTCTGTAACAGCTCCAAGAGCCGCGGGCGAGGACAGCAGTCTGACAACGCACGGCCCTTGCCGGGGGAACCGGCTGGTCGCAGGGAACTCTGGTGGGAGATTTTAGATGTGGCAGTGGGCAACGTGGCTGCTGCACAACCTGCGGTGCGCTTCCACCGTCCAAAGTGAAACTACATGTTCTCTGTGCAGGAAAGCTGAGCTGTTAAGGTCGTGCTGTGGTTGCACTAGGCCATGTGGTCAAGATACATGCAAGCCGGTCCCCTATGTTAAAATGCACGGAGCAACTGGAACAGGACCCTGTTCTGCAGTTTGTTCCTCAACACAAGAACTGCGGGTGGATGTTTAAGACCAGATTTTAGCAGGCCGTGCTGAATGAGCAGCCCGAGGGAGAGAATCTGAGCTTTTGTGCGTTTGTCCTGTGTTCCTACAAACCAAGTAAAAGATGATGAAGATGGAAAGGGGTACAAGCCACAACAAAGAAATACGGCAACAGCAGAGGTTTACCTAAAGCCAAGTATGAAACAGAGTGAGATTCTGCAGTTGAAAGCTGTTTTAACTGGACTCGAGGACTGTTCCGTGCCCTATACAAAGCCCCCCATAGTATTTAAGAAGCCTCAATTGCCGTGGTCTCATAAAAATACATGAGAAGCATAAAAAGTGGGAGACGGAAGAGGAAGTTTCTCAGTTTCAAGTGTTGCAAGGAAAACAAGAAAGGGAACAGAGAAGCAAGTATGGAAATAAAAGCTAACCATGTGTTATGCATAGCAAGTGCTACAGAAACAGATTGCTAACCGAGAAACTGTGTTAACCGGGAAGTGGGATACAAATTGAGTGACAGACTTGATTAAACCAAGTACTGAGTGGGAGACTAAATTATGGGAGTAGAGTTTTCAAAAGGAATGTAGGCAAAATGAAGCAGGAGGAGGGGTGGCAATATGGATAAGAGAGTATTGTGTCAACAGAAAGAAATATTGATGTTCAGGCTGACATAGCAGTCTACTTATACCGAGAGTAAAACTGCAAACGGAGGTGAATCAGGAACGGTGCCTGGGCAGAATAATGTCGTGGGGACCAGAAAAATATCAAAACAGTAAGAAATGGTTTTGAGAGACCCAGTGCACTAGTAATGGGAGATTCAGCTAATGAACAGTGAGATTCTGACTTCAGTTATGCGGGAATGAAATCTGGAAGTAATGCCTCGCTTTTAGTATTAGCCAGCTGCAGATTTCACATTAGCAGAGTAGCAGTTTTGGTCTCTGCCTTTTGAAGTAGCACAGGTTGACTTATAGAGTACGCTGAACTGTCAGGGATCTGTCAGGGATTAATCTGATTTTAATGACTGGAGCTGAGTAAGAGGCACTAAAGAAAGTAAGTGAAATGCAAAGGATTTAATGCAAAGCCCATGGGCATAAATGGACATTTCCTCTGATGGTAGTGGACTTTGGATCAGGCCCCGTCTGTCCATGGAGCCTAAGGTCAGCTTTGGCATGTTGAAGAATGTCTGTGGGAAGTCAACAACACAAAAGCGTTGGTCTTTAGGGAAGCAGAGCGAAGGACTACAAAATGAGTTCACAGAAACTAACTGGAATTCAACCCACTGTGGCAAATGGGAAGGACGCTGGAGAAGCTGCATGGTAGCATCTTTCCAGCAAGGCTGAATAAGCCAAAGGGCAGCGCTGCCCAATGCCAGATATGAGGAGAGGGCGTTAGCAAAAATAAAGGACCTGGGAAGGGTAAGAGTGGGTGGAGCTAGAGTCAGTCTGGGAGACAGAAGGCAAGAAACAAAAGAAATAAGCAACGAACGGAATGAGTAGGCATTTTTCTAAATAGACATTCTGTGGTTCTCTGCCATTAACTTGGGGTCCCATAAAGAACTGAGGAATTTTTCTTCTCTATGCCTCTGCTGTCCAGTCTGTCTGCTCACAGTGAGTAGCTCCAGGTGGGAGTTATTCGGAAGGCATGTAAAAGACACAAAATTTATCCTGCCCTGCTGTGATGTGGGGCTTCCTGGCACTACTTCAGTATAGTTACAAATGAAAAGCCAAAACGCCCAAACCCCTATAATTGTGTGAAATATTGCATCATCTGAAAATGAGGAGTTTTCTGGCAGGTGAAAGTGAGGAAAGTGTTAAAATTCTTTAACAATTATTTTGCTTCAGACTCTACAAAGAAAAATGCAAAGAGTTACCTAAATTGAGCATCATTTTATCATGACTGTCCACAGACTCACTGTCATGTACACACAACAAAACCCCCTTATTTTCAATAATCATTATTCATGTTGGCTATACAATACAAGATCATTCAAAAAATGTTCGTCTTGAGCAATTGTTGAGTATCTACCAGAAAAATCAGGTTCCTTTAATGTGCCTGGTTGTTCCCTTCCTTCTTTCACACTAAGGTTCATTTATTACCTCTGAAAAATC
This sequence comes from Phalacrocorax carbo, assembly GCF_963921805.1. Classification (NCBI taxonomy): domain Eukaryota; kingdom Metazoa; phylum Chordata; class Aves; order Suliformes; family Phalacrocoracidae; genus Phalacrocorax; species Phalacrocorax carbo. The sequence continues at coordinate 18,375,755 of NC_087525.1, read as the reverse complement.
GTGATCCAAATGGGTCGAAATGGATTTGTAGGTGTAGCTGATAAAAATAAAACGCAGCATGCATAGAAGGGAGGTTGGAAAGAGAGGAACTTCTAAGCGAGTGAATATAAAATTTATATTTGAAATAAAGATCAGAGTTCTGGAGAGAAGCAAACATTAAATTACCCTATTAGTACGGACTGTTCAGCCATCCATCTAGTTTAGTGTCTTGTCTTCAGTAGTGACCTATTCCAGACAGTAAATGTGAGGGAGGGGGAACAGGAGGGGATGAAAGGAAGACAGAGAAGGGGAAGGGAAAGGAATCGAACCAGGCTGATGAAGAGACCCGTATAACTATAGCCCACGTGCATACTGCGCACTACTCGATTAGAGCGTGGCTTTCCTCCTGACCCCAAGCTGATGATCAAAATACGCCCTGAAGCACAAGGATTGGTAGCCCTTGTAATTTTGATCCTAGCTTGTGTCAGTGCATATGCTATTCTGTTTCATGTCAATGCCTAATCCTTTTTGATACTTACTAAGCTATTTAAGTCAATAATATCCCATGGCACTGAGTGTCGCATGTTAATTATATGGCTCATAAAACATATAACCTGATATCATTGCAAATTTGTTCTATTTTAATGTCACTGAGCGCTCTCTCCTGTTATGAGGCAGGGTCAGTAGGTATGTCCAGATGGCCGGCCCTGTCCTACAGACCTCTGCCCGTCAGGGCCGCGGGTCGCTGCCCCCGGGGAGCTCAGACAAAGGAGGGGCGGCTGTGGCCGTGCTCTGGCAGGGTCTCGGTGCCTGGGCGCCCCAGGCAGGCACTGTGTACCTGCCGGTGGCCTGCCTGGTTCCCCAGCTCCCCCAGTGACTCGGGGAACGGCGCCTTTCACTGGGACTTTTGCAAGCCACCTAGACATGAGGTATTTTTCTCTCAGCTTGAAGTGCTCGAGACCTTGGGTTTCAGAAGCACAGGTTCGGGCCCCAGCTGGGAAAGGGAAGCATTTGGTACACGTTCAGCTCATTTAGCTGCCATAAGCTCACTCAACACAGTCTTTTCTCTGGAGACTTATCCTACCTTTACCGGGGGATCAATACCAGGTTTAGTGACCAATTTCACAGTCTGTTCAGGATTCCCGCACAAGGACACATGATATAGGCAAAGCCTGGTGGAAGAGAACACGTGGACAGTCTTGAGGAGCTGAGTACTTCACCCACAGACTGACACAGAAGGTGCTGCAGCAGCCTGATTTTATGTTTCTCATCTCATGAAAATCCAAGTCCATCCAATACTAGTGTGAGCTCCAGGTTAGAAACTAAGTGAGCTCCAGAGGAGTAGTCTTTCCAGCCTCCTCTCTTTGCTATAGAGACACCACTAAACAATCTCTGAATGCTGAGCTGCAGTGTCTGCTGGCTGCCCTCTTAACTGATCAGTTCCACAAAACACACCTTTATCATGTCTAAACTATTGTTTGAAATGTGTCAACAGGACTCTATGGAAAACACAAGCGAGGACTGTGGAAATCAGACAACTGTTCTGAGCAGTAAGAATGCTTTCCTCTAGTTCTGTATCTCCAGCAATGTTAATAATATTGCATTCAAAGAATTTCAAATTTTCATTCCTATCTTCTTGAATCTGGCCAATGTCAATTGTTAATCAAATGAGAGCAGGGTTTCCCACCATTTATATGGCAACAAGGTCATGATCCAGGAATTCCTCTTAATAATTATCCTGTAACAATAACTGGCGCGTTAAAATCACCCTCAGATGAGCTTAGCCTGAAAATGCTCCATGTCTGTTGCCTCCCTTGGTGGGTGGATGACAGAGAAGGAGATTTTCCTGCTTCACAGAGCAAGTGAACAGATCTGTGTGTCCAGCGCCGAGTGTAGCTTACTGCTGTCTCTAGACAGCTCTGCTGTCACTGAAGGGTTACTGTGTGGGTATACGACAGTGGGGAAACATCTTGAACATTCATTTGAATATGGCAATCTCGGTGGAATGTCCAGGGGCTATTTTAAGATTCACACTGTTTGTTTAAACAAGATTGCGTGACTCAATGACTGTTACGTAAAGGATGAACACAGATTTCTCCTTATATCCCAGATATCTCCACCACCTTAAAATATTGTATGCAGTTATACATTACTGATTATTGAATGAATACTGAAAACTAATGTCACATCCTGGGCTGGGGTGTCCCTTGTTTTTTATATGACGTCTCTGTCCACGGGAAGGCAAATCCTCCAAAAAAGATGATGGATGGACAGTCCTTGTGAGTTGAATGCTGCCTTTCACAGTGTTGACAAGAATGTACACAAGCAACTCCCTCATTGCTGTGGGTCACCCATAACCAAAAGGAATGAGAAATGAGCGGTTTGGTTTCTGTGGATCAGTCATTGCCATCTATTGCTACTGCTAAAAAAAAGACTTCCATTTAGTGCCATCTACAACACATTTTGTTTCTTTGCTTTTAAAAATGGAGCACAGACCACTGGGAAAACCTCCAATTTAACTCCACCACCTAAGTCATCATAACATTTGGCCATTAGTAGCTCTGTTTGAATTAAACTCAAATTAAAGATAAACTTCATGTGTCTCACAGTACCCACCTTCCAATTCCTTCCTCTTGTCATCTCAGTTGAATTTATGGCACCAGTCCTCGGGAGATGCTAAACTTTTTCCATTAAGTTCTCAGTTAGGTCTTGATTTAAATGGCTGTGGATTATGTCCTAGAATAAGAGCGCTAGACACCAAAGCTACACTGCAGTGTATGCAGACACTTGAGATTGCAAAGAGACCAAATCATTCCCTTGGGGATCTGCCGTCATACAGTATCTTGAAAGACCAGTCTCAACTGCAGTCTCTTCAGAACAAGGCATCTGTCTGGTGAAACGCTGTGCACGTCTGGTAGCATGTTACAGACCGATCGCTTTGAACCGCATCAGCTCTCAAATCATAACACCCTACCAATCAAACATAAAGCCAAGAACAGAGGTATTTAATGTCATCAAAAAAAGAGAAAGTTATTTTAAAAAATACAGGGGTTTGCTTTCTTCCAGCTTAAATATAACTTAGTAGCACTCCATAAAGCTTGGTTACTTTTGTCATGCTTGCAGTCTGAAAGTTTGGGGATTTGAGAAGAAGCACCCTGTGCTCCTTAGCCAGGTGGGAGTGCAGCATTATAGTACGCAAAATGAGGGAATCCTGCAGCGCTGGGATTCTCCATCCTGTTTCTCCCAAGAGATGACTCTGAACCTGGGAGACCTCACAAGCAGCATTTAATCATCACAGCCTCCTGGGCCGTTACAAACCACACAGTAGTATACCTCCACATCACAGAAGTCACTGCCGTAATCAGCATGAACTGGCCCCTCCTGGCAGTCTCAGGAAGTCAACGTTTACAGAGCCCGCGCTTTCCTGTCATCACCAGCCAGAAGGCCTTTCAACTTAGGACCAAGGCAGGAAGGGTGTATTTTCACTAACAATGTCCACGGTACAAGTACAAAGGAGTAGACGCAGAAGCAATCAGTCTCCAAAGTATTTCACCAGCACTTTCACCAGCACTAAACTCTCAAATAACACCTGTTAGCAGAAAATAGTGGGTTTCATTTTCTTCATCTCTGAATCCTCTTGGTCCAGTGCTTCATATCCTCAGTTTAAACAGTAACTGTTTAAACACAACCTTGACATTTTTAAAGGAGCCTGTAAAACCTCTCCTCTGTAAAACAGACAGATTAACATTCATGCATAGTTAAAAAAAATAAACACTTTACCAAAAATTGCCTGAATGTTTATGTGAGGGGAGGGATGGCTCACAGGACTCTTCAAAGAACATTGGCAGCAATTTCCTACCCTGAGTAAAATAAATTAATTAACACATGCATCCTGTTTAACATCAAAAGAAAATCTGGCTCCAAAGAACAATCCAAAGGAGAGGGCCTGTGAGTGTTTACAAACACAGCCTGAGCCAACAAGTGCAGCAAGAGGGTATTTGGGAACCACAGCGAAGCCTCCACCCAGTAGCTGGACTCTCCAGTTTCTCCAGGGTTCAGTCCTCCCTGCGTGTGATGAACAGAGAACACGCAGTGAGAAAGATGGGCCTGATTTCCCAGCCAGAGCAATAGTGAAACAGTGATTTACGCTCCCCATTAACAGCCACAAAACCCGTGGGAATAAGTGAAGTAAATTATGTTTTACAGCGAGAGAAATGAGGCGGAGAGCGGGGACGGTGACTCTCTCACAACCTCGCAGGAGTGCAGCTGCCTCGGAAAGGCAGAATTCAGGTCGCTCCTCCAACATGAACAGAGGCAGACGCTTCCCTATTGATCCTGATTTTGGGTGAAGGTAATGCAGTGGTGCCACTGTGAATTCAATGTGCAGAATTGTCACCAGATTTGTCCCCAAAACTGTGCCTTCAGCACAGACTGCCATTCACAATTAAAAACTCACTAAACCTTTGTTATGCTCCTGCAACTTCTCTTTGGAGTGGCTGTGAATGTAACTGCTTTCTATGCCTCCTTCTGAGTGTACTTTGTTCCTTGTATCTTGTTAATAAAAATAAAATGCAAAAGAAGAAAAGATGGTTCTTGACAGGTTAAAAAAATTACACCCAAGGTCTGTCAGTTTGGGTTTGGATCCCCATTAAGAATCCACCACTCTGAGTCTGCAGTGACACAGGCTTCCTGCCTTTGAAGGGCAGGAGGCAAATACACCTGCCTGTGCAGAAACACAAATATCTGCACATTCAGAAGCCCTCAAAATACCTGAAGGGATTTCTATACTGTGGAGGAAGGTATTATTTCCATGTTTAATGTCCTTATGTTTCATTTGAAAAGTACTAGTAAAAAATACATCACAGCAGCAGAGTAAGATGCTGGCTTGTGGCTGTTTGCTTCTTGAATACTTGCAAATCAGAGAAGCGTGTGTGAATGCATGAGGCAGAGCTGTGTTTCTAGTCACGAAGATGTGGATAAGGTGACTCATGCTGAGGTGTGCATGTGTACACGCCACGGGGTGGTGCGTAGCCTATGTGCATGTATGTGCTACAGTCCCATAAATGGGAGCAAAAGCAGAGATACCATAACCTGTGCAAGGACAGAGGGGAGACATTTTTACATATATATTCCAAGACCAAAAAAAGTCAGAACATGTAAAGGCCAAGCATCCAGAGACAACTTACTTAAAGTGAGCTCCCTACAGCAAAGAAGGATAGGCTAGTGGAAAAAGAGTGACAAAGCATTTTATGTTTACATGAGAAAAGAAATGTTGTTATAGTTATGGGCCAAACTTCATTTAGGATTTGGCTCTGAGTGCGTTTGGAAGAGACGTGCGCTCTGTGACCCCACGCAGCTGTAGCACTGGGCTGTCATTCCCAAGGGAAGAGCAAGCTCCCTGTGGGAATCACACCTGCTGGCTGTAAATAAAATCCACAGAACTAACATCTGTCTCAGCTGTAGCATCCATCTCTGCTCCTAGGCAGGCATGGAGGTAAGTGACAGCTCAGTCGGACTGTCCCTGACTTCACTGCATGACCCCAAGCCGGGGCTGGGATGGTGTTGGCCCAGGAGCTGGGGTAATTAGATTGGTGGATAATGCCAGCTGAGGACTTGAAAATCCTGTTCCCTAGCTCACACATCCCTTCAGTGGGGGGAACAGAGGAGATAAAAACTTGTTTGTACTGCATGTCACTAGAAATACCATTACAGAGCGAAAATCAGAAGTTTTACAGGTACACACAAAACTTTTGGAGCTCCCATATGATACCATTCCTCTTGCTACAACAGGCTGCTTTGAAGATAGCTTCACATCATGCCCATATTTTTTTTTGTCAACAACTTAGATGCTCTCTAAACCTAAATATTTATTTCAATCTCTATATTTGTTCTTTTTTCTAGAGGCTATAATCCTCTTGTTCTCTTGGCTCTGCACTTCTTGGTAACTGAAACCATTTCTTCAGCATTTTCTAAAGTGTATTTACCAAGACTAAGATCTCAGAGGTGGCTGCCTGGATCGCCAGTTTTGGGACACATTTGACTGTCCAATACCACTGACAACAGACCTGTTTTACTATGAGTAATGTTTGTTCTTTTCTGGGTATAAAACGTTGTGACGGACACAGTTTTGAGCTATGATTCTCACACAGCTGATTTAGAGATGCAGCCTTCTTACAGACACCATGCACACCTTGTGCATTAAATTTATATGTATTTGTCTCTGCCCGCCTGCTATCAGGCCAAACCTCGCAGAAATTTATCGCATTGCCAGAGACTAGAATCTGGCCTCTTGTGTTTGCAGTGCCTTTCTCCCAGCTAAAACTGTGTACAAAGTGTTTAGCCAGTACAATAGCAAGGCTTGTATTAAGTGAAAAGGATACTTATTCTCAGTGGTTTCTGGTTGCCAGAGGTCTACCATCCCACCACTTCAGCATAATGTCTTACTCAAACACACAACACATGGTTCCTCTAGCCTTAGGCCAGTACAAATGCAAGGCCCAGCAACAATGACATTCAGAATTCAAGTTTTCAGCATAACTTCTCCAAATGCCAGCTCAGGGCAACAGTCAACAATATCCTGCAGACACTGGACTTGTGTGCAACCCTCTCCACGTGAGCTGCTTCTGGAACTGTTTTAGGAACAGGAGCCGAGGACAAGCGACATGTGGGACTTGCCTGCAGCTTTCAGCACTGCCTTGGAAGTGCACGTGCCCTTTGGGAATGATACTTGTGGGGACCCAGCCCCATGTGAGCCAATCCAACACACGTGAGAGGGAGGAGAAGCACTGCTGAGTACTTGGTCCGTGAAGGCCAGCCCATAGTGTATACGGGAAGTTTCACAGCAGCAAGAAAAAATATGCAAGCTACATACAGTTAAAAGAGACATGGGACGTCTTGAGTGGAAGGTGAGGAACAGAAAAAGTTCCAGTGACTACAGGAACAGTCCTGCTGCTACTGACTCAGGAAAAAGGGGGTCATTATGGGAGAGATAGCAATCCATTGCCAATGCAGTTTATCATTTATAAAATAAGCACCAGCAAGGCAAGATCTCAAGTCCTATACAGGGCAGAGAAAAGGGAACATCATCAGGAGATCACAGTACACAAAACTACGAAAGACAGTCCAAACCAAATGCCTTCGATTTTCTTCCTTAAGAGTCAGAAAATGTTAGTAGAAAGGAGGAGAGCCTCAGCTGAGCTGCGTGCTGCACTGGAAGAGTTTTGATCACCAGTCAGATACTTGAGATGCTCAGACATCCTCAAGAAAGCGTCTCCGAGAGGCACCTAGTGGCAGCCGCCGAGCCCCTGCCGAGCCTGACCGCGCAGGCGGTGGCCAACGCTCGCTGCGAAGGCAACTCACCTGCAACCCTGGCTAAGGCCAGGCCACTGCACGCTTAAATCTCTCCCACCTGTAAAGACCCCAGCTGCCAGGATCTCTAGACTGCCCGAGGATTGAAACCACATCCACAACAATCATTTTAGGCTGTTTAATCCTGTGGCTTAATTAGCTAGGGAAAAACTTCCAGTCTGAGGGGTTATGAATTGCCTGCATTGCAGAACAATATTCCTTTCAGTCAGCTTCAGCTGTGTGTCTGTGTGCTACTCTTGACATCACAACTTCTGCTTTTGTTGTCCTCCGTGCCTCTAAAGCCCTCTTTGTGCTCATTTGTCAGTTTTCCCTTGTTAAAGTCTAACCTTTCAACAGGATCTTGAAGCAGGTGACCCTGCCTGCTCATCATGAACCACTTCCTCTACTGAAGGGCTCTTGTGCCTTCTTGGAGGTAGACAGAGCTCTTTGGAGATGGGCTACTTATTTGCACAGGTCACCAAGTATTTACATAGTGATGTGCAACAATAAAATGAGATAATAAGAGATCTGCAGTAATAAGACATGCCTTGACATCATTACATAGACAGAACTCCTAATCAAGGCAAAAAACTATTTAGAGAAAGGACTCAGAAACTATTTTTCTCTTCCCTCTATGTCATTTATCTCAATGGAGAAATCAGAAACCATCATTTAGATTCAGTTTACTAGGTTTAAAGAGATTTTTGGCACTTGTGAAGTGATCTCTATCAGTATTTTTTAACTATTTAAAGGAGAGTTGACAGATACCCATGAATATATTTGAGGAAAAATACTGTTTTATGTAAGATAGCTAAGTACATGTTTTCAATTTTAATTTCTAAGAATCTATTTAAAGCAGTATTTTAATACTACATATAAAAAGGAGGGGGAGAAACACAAGACAAAATGTGGAAGCTTACCCCACCATACCATCATAATTCACTTCAGTAAATTTTCCTGAAAATAAGTGCAGTTTAACATCAGGCTGGGCTGGCTAGGAGGTACTCATTGCTTTTGTGTCTGTCCCAGAAAGCTCCTGTTGCAAAACATTTCTAAGCATGAGGATGTACTACAACAAACCAACCAACCTATCTCATTTATTCATTTCTTGTGTTTTTCAGAAAATAATGATGCAATACTGTGTTTGTATATACACTGTAACAGAGGGGAAACCCAAGACCCAAAAGCATATCTTTAGCACCAGAAGTCTACTGTGAATCGAGGTTTTCCAGGCTGAAGGTGCCACTTGCTTCCGCCACGTGCCACCCTACAGGCAGGAGAACCTCTAGCCGCTGGCTTTAGCAGTTTGCCTAGGCAACCTTTGCTGAAAGCCCAGCCTCCATGGAGGGTGTCTCTGTAAGGGTCCCTCCGAATAGCTCTCTATTAGGAGGGGCTAAAAGGGAAAAATCAACATGCATATGTATTGAGAAAAAAAAGAAGAAAGGACTCCAAAGAAATCTGAAGTAAAAAGAGACAAAACTCTGGGAACTGGATGTGTGTGGAGGAAAGCATTTACTTAATTACCTCGAGTAACGGCCCCACCATTAATGAGGACAGGAGGTGCAAAGAACCAGACCGGATCCGATGGGGAGGTATTCCAGCATAAAATTCCTGAAACAACAAACACACAGTCAGTGCCCGAGAAACAGCTGATGATGGTTACTGTACTTACACAAGCGCACACTGCCCCCAGAAGGCAGCATCCCACACTTTTCCACTCGCTTTTTTCCGCTGCTTCTCGTTTGCCTGCACTTTTACTGTGGCCAAATGTCAAGTGATGCTTGTGGGTAAAAAAATCCCGGCTTCATGTATGAAGTGATAGACTGAGAGCTGACTGTTACTATTCACAAGTAAGAAGGGCAACAAAGATAGCCAAATATATGGAATGCCACAAGATTAAGGGAGCTGGGAGTCTTCCCATTAGAAAGGAAACAAACGAAAAGCGGTGTGAAACTTGCATATAAAATAACAAGGGGATTCAGAGGAAGAAAGAAGAGAAAGCTACTGTGATAAATGCCATAAACATATACTTGCCATTAAGAAGCTAGTCCTGGTATTTTCCCCTGAAATTCATCAAGCCAGGTAGCTTTAGACTTGCCAGGTCTAAAGCATCGGGCTATTAGGCTTGGAACAACAGGGTGGCAGAGCTCCTCCCAGCCCTGCAGCCACCTGGGCTCCCAAGGAGTGCCTCGGGGCCAGCCTCACCTGCAGAAACGCGCTCGTCCCCAGGTGCTCTGCCCCGGCCTCCACCAACGCGTAAGCAGCACCCACCACCATTCCTGCCCCGGAGCCTGAGCCCTGGGTATGACGGCGCCACGGCCCGGGCAGAACTGAGCTGGCACTTGTGGAGGAGTTGGGTAAGATCTCACGATCCCGAGCAGGGCTCTGAACGCGCCCTCCAGCCGTCAGCTGGGCCTGCACAGATGGATCACAACCCTCAGCAGAGGTACGCAGCCCTTGGGAGAACCAAGGGAACCATCCTAAGATATCGAACTGGCTCCCACCTTCAGAGCAATTTTTTGCACCATCATCTCACTTGGTTTATATTTATTGATACATTATTTTCCTCTGAAGCCTGAAAGAGTGAGCTTTAAAGTCTTTACCAACCGTCCCCTGTGCAGAACACGCACATATTTACAGTAATGCAATTCCCTTTGCTGTTTCCTAACAGGCTTAAAATGTTGAATTCTGGTTCCAGAAGACACTTTGCTGTAAACAGGCCTCGGTGCTTTCATAAATCCACTGTTCAGTAACAGCACAAGCAGCGCTGCTGGAACTGTAAAGGGGAGTGATGCAGAGGGATGCCGTGAGCTGGAGGTGATAAAGATGAGCCTGAGAAGCAAACAGCAAGTACATCCGTGGAAGAGCAATGGAAACACTCGGATGCGAGTGTGAGACCCACCTGATGCCAGAGAGCGGGACAACGGGGGTAGCGGGGAGCTTGGGGCCGGGGCGGCCTGGCACCCGGCGTGGCTGGCAGGCCGTGTTCTGTCCGCTGCTCAGGCGTGCCCAAAGCCACAAAGGGAGCTGGCTGTATGGGTAAGGCGTGCAAAATCTCACAGGGCAGAGACTTTTTGTGAGCTGTACTTTGTGTCCTTATCGGTCTATGAAATTTTACTCAAAAGTGTCAAGGGCAGAACCTGTTCAAAACTTTACACAGACAGAAACATTTAAACTAAAATCAGTGGGTTTACGCAGGCAAACAAATTACATTGGTTTGGATTTTCTGCTATCCTAACAGCAGCTCAAGATGCCTGTACACCTAAAATCCAAGCTCTGCCCCAATGCAGCCCAAGCACGGCCGGCAGTGCGGATGACGAGAATTCAGCACGTACCCACACCGTAAGGCTTGGTATGGCTGCAAGGCGTGTAAGGGAATGTCCGGGTGTGGTGCTTGCCTTCCTCGAACAAATCACCATTCTTCACAGTCCAATTCCTGCAATGCCCTGGCAAGTAATCAACAAATCCAACCAAAACTGGGAATCTCCTGCAAGACACTTAACTGCAAACTCAACGAGAAGGAGGAATTGATCAAAGAGCAAAGGGATAATACAACATGAGACACAGCATATCTCTGCCAACATCCAGTTTAAGCATTACACAGGCTGTGAGAGCTCACCATTCTTGAAAAGTTATTTTAAAATAAAGGATCGGTTTGTGAACTAAGGCACCTTGCAAGAGTTGTGACCAGTAAGAAAAGACCGACACCATCAGACAATTTACATTCGTAAATATGGGCCTGGAGCTGTCAAATCTTCAGCTGCTGGCACCACAGTGGCCTCAGATGAGCCCTGCACTTCCTGCTTCTACCTCTTTATCTGCAAGATGGTGATAGCACTTATCTCTCCTATAAATCACGTACAGGGCTTTGACTGACAACTGGTATATAAAGAATGAAGGCTTGCTAACAGTCACTGAAGTTATGCCAAGTAAAAACCCCACAAGTTCAGTCTGTTCTTGCCGTGAGTGTATTCATTTAACTAACGAATATCAGTGTGTGGGATTAACCAGACAAACCTGTAGCCAGTGAGGAATTAATACTATGCAGGGTGTGCACCCCTCTCAGCAATCCATGATTAATACCTGTTTCTACTACAGTTTATGCTTTTCATAACCTCCAGAATAATAAGCCCCAGTGTGCTCAGGGGACTTAATTCTTCTAAATTCAGTACTCTGGAGGTTGTGGCTCCCCAAGTGGTTTACAAAGGACAAACAAAAAATTGGGAGAAAATCACTTTTGCTGTGTTGAACCTAAATGCACATCCCCGTTGCAAACAGGAGGAGGGGCTGTTGCTTGCAGTTTGGAGCTCCCAGGGCCGTTTGCCATGGCCAAGGGAAATGTTTACTACAGCTGTGATATGTTACGTGCTGTTGATCTTAATTGCTTTTCAAAATGTGAAGACAACTGTGATATTTGGAAGAGGCGGGCAAGCTGCCCTAATAAACTCTGTTCTGCAGCAGATCTAGTTCGCACTGTGCCATGCAGGCTTCTCTGCAAAATTTTGCCATTACCCTGGGGAGTGGGGAATGAAAGGAAGGATCTTAGGCATGTGCTACCTAGCCAAAGAAGTGAGCTTGATTAGCTGTTTTACCTTGGAGCTGTATCAGCAGAGCCCTATGTCCTTTCCTGTAAGATCCTACAGTAAAGGCAGCCAGCTATAGCTACCGAGCTATGGAGCTACTACATTAACCCTTACTCTGAGTAAAAGCAACACTGAACATCAGATGTGGCAAAAGTCATTTGGTCCAGCTGAGAACTGCCTTGGGAATTAATGGCTTAGTACTTGTGTTAGAAATGGGTAGCCAGCAGTACACCTCGGTGGAGGGCTCAGAGGGGTTCTTCAGGTCTTTGGGAATACTCCAGTTCCAGGCTAATGTCCATCTGGAGGCTGTTCCCAAAAGCTTTCAGACCCCGGTCCCAGCTGGTGATGCATGAAGGAAGTTCCTTGCTTCCTTCCACTGGGCAATTGATATTCTGGGATTTTGACTCACCAAGAGGCGGGCTGGAGGTGCAGTGGGGCTGCTGATTACAGCTGGGTGCTCCAGAGTGATGGGAAATGGTGTAATTTGCTTCCTCTAGCCCCCTGGAATCCAGATGCGTAGGCTTCTTCCTGGGACTTGTGCGGCATCTCAGGCCCAAACGCGGAGTGTGTTTCTCACTAGCAAGAGATGAGCCAAACGACAATGACACATCAGAGGGTTAGGGAGCTTTGCCTCAGCAAAGCTGTACGCTGTACTGCACAGACCCCACGGACCCTTTTTTTTTTTTTTTTTTTTGCAGCTGTGAGCAAACCTAGCACTAAAATCAGAAAAAACAGCAAGGCAACTACTGGAAATTGGCAGATTCAAATAGAGCAATGGAGCAAAGCTACTGCTCTCATCCTGCCACTCCTGGATATCCAGATGCTTTACAATAAAACTGGATGTAAATAGGATTTTCAGTCATGGCTCCCAGTTGATATTCCTCCATAAGAGCTATGTGTGACTTCTCTGTACACAAGTTGCTTAGCTCAAACTGCTGTACCAGAAGTTACATGCCTATTTAGAAGTACAAGTGGGTCACAGATACACCCATTTTCAGAAATGCTTGAATTCCCAGTAATCTCAAAGCAAGATGTGGATGTTCAGTACCTCTGGGGAATAAATAATTTAAAAGCCCCAGTCTGCTTCCCTATGCCAAATATTCATTCTTGGAAGACTGACCTCACACATGCTGGGTCACCTCTTGTTCGACCTCTCCGAGACCTGTTTTCCTTCTCTAGATTCTAGATTCTGTAAATAATAATGATATCTCGCCTTGTAATTTGGTTTGATAATACTATGTTAATACTAGAATGATTAATTGCCGTCTTCCTCACATATCGGGAAGAGGCAAATCATTAATTTCACCATTTCTAAAGATTCTGGCTTTTGAATTCTTTTAATTTGACAAATGGGTTGTACCGAAAAAAGCCAAACGCAGCTGCATACCTTGGTGAAATTTTAGCCAAAGCCATAGCCCTAATGACGTGAACATTGTTTGCAAATACACAGGCACTGTGGATTTCTTTGCATAAGAACCAAGATGCAGGTCTGAACAGACAGACAAGTCCGTGCCGGCCACCTTCACCACCCAGTCCCCGGCGACGGAGCCACACGGGGCCGCGCCAGCCCCACTGCCAGGGCCCTGCGTTCACCTCCCCGCCCCGGGGTTTCGCTGCCTGTCCTCCAGGTCTGGCTGATAGTGCTGGGCTCTAATCCGGGTTCAGCCTGGGAAGCCAGGGCCTGCCCTGCTTCTGCTCGGCAGCGGCGCTGAAGCGGAGACCCTCAGGCTGGCTCCTGGCCCAAGCTCCGTTGAGGGCAGGCACGTCCCAGCCGCGTACCCCTCTGCCCCGCTGCCCTCCTGGCCTCCCCCAGGCGTGCCGCTGCAGCTCGCCTGGCAGCCGGGTGCCCGGCGGGGTGCTGGCCATGCCGGCCGGCCGCGGTCCCGCCGTGCGGGCCCAGCACTGCCTGCCCTGCGTGGGTCCCCGCTGCCAGCTCGCCTCGCCGCGGGCGCCTGCCCCTGCTGCGGCCTGCCACCCCAGGCTTCGGACAAAGGTGCAGGAAGAAGGGCTCCCGATTATTTCTTCTCTTGAACAAACAAATATATCTCACTGCTTTGGGTGAGAAGCCGCCCCTTCGTACTTCTACGCCTATGATGACCTAGCTTAAACTTTATTGTGAATCGATGCAAGAATTCGTGTTGCGTTGGAAAGTTTCCCCAGAAACTCTGGTCTTACAAGGCAGCTGCCTAGCTGATGCTCACAAATGACCTGTCTGGGAAATACACAACGAAACTTCCTGTAATCTAAAATGGAGACTGCCGAGTGCTGCCAGCACAGGTACGCACCACCAGCTCCTCGCCGCGCGCAGCTCGCTGGCGTGCTGCAGGGGTCTGTAGAGGTGTAGGGTGTACAACCCCTGACTCACCGAGGCAGCCCGAGTCAGCCTGAGACAAACCTGCCTTGCCCATTACACTGTTAGCGCTCAGGATAACAAACCTGGCACCTGGGCTATATTGGCCTCCCTTCGCTAAGGCAACGGAGCAACGCCAACAGCCACCAACCGACATTCCCCTTGTGTCATCCAGCCCCAGTTAAAAAGGAGAGAAAGCAAAGCTGTAACTCGCTGTTGTAGGCAATGCATTATATTCTATCTAAAAAAGAAAAGACAGGCGGAAAATCCTCTTCGCTGTCTCAATAAGGAGATGCTCGTTATCGCTATACTGCATAGAGGTAAGATTCAAAACAAATCTACTACAAGCTAACCTTTTAGACATGGGCACTTGGAAACATTACTTCACTTAGCTTGTACTTTTTGAGGGAAGGTGTTGGATCCTCTGTTTGCCTTGTGTTTGTACAGTAATTAGCAAAATGGGGCTTTGATCGATAACCGGTGTTCCTATAGATATTCAATAGCTGAGGCATTTAAGAGATATCAGAAAATTGCCCGGTGCAACTGGCAGATAACCTCACTGGTTGTCACAGGGCAGGTTACGGACTGGATAGGACAGAGATGATAATTTTGAAAGAAAGGTAGAAGCACAATGGGATGATAGTTTTGTGCTGTGCCTAGACCCTATTTAATCTGAATAAAAAAATAAAGCTTTTGAAACAGGTTCAGCATTCGGCTAAACAAACCGTACCTCTCTGTTTACTGACCTGCTCCAATACAGATATCCTGCAATAAGGTAAAGCACCATAAATGTAAAATGACTGAACACAGTGAATATGCTCTTTGCATACCCATGTCCTAAGGCACTTTCTGCCTTCGGAAAAGAAAAAAAGAACCGAAAAATACCCTTGCAATTCATTACGCATTAAAGAATTTCAGTGACTCACATGTTTTAAGAGTATGATCCACAGATGATTGGTCAAATAGGTAGGTATTGCTTCTCAAAGGCTGATACGGTATGAAAAAATACTTAATCACACTACAGTAGCTTCTGAATGCCACTCTTGTTTCAGCAGCCCATAACCTTTCTTTTGTTCGATAGGAACATCCTAACCCTCACCACAAACAAATACAAGGCCTGAGAACAGGTCTAAGGATAAATTAGTTAAATAAATAAAACTCTAAGTAGCTGATTAATTCAGCATAGAGTTTGTGGTTTCTCTAGACTCACTTAATCAAGCCACTGCCAGCAGTGGAACTGGAATGCGATATCACATAGCATGTGAATCAGCGCTGTCACACACGATCACCTTTACACTCACAGTTGTGTACAAAGGCGCTAGCCCGCAGCCAGAGTTTCTCAGTTTCCACAGAAGAAAAGGAATCATGCATTGCTTGTCTCATTAGAGATATCCTTCCCTTATAACATTCAAGCCCAAATTTCAATTTCAGACACATTAAGCGCAGAGAGTGTTGATGTGGCCGAGTCCCGTTTCCTTACAATTCCATTAACAGTTTTCAGGAATAGATTTGGATCAAATTATCTGCACCAGCAATTTTCTTTCCAGCAGAGTAGAAGGTGGGAGTAAACCTGATCTTCAGGTTTGGGAGCTCCAAACGTGGCTGGCACGTTACCAGGTATTTGGCATATTATGATATAGTGCTACTCTATATTCATGAAGCCCCGAACAGAAGAATGTACTTGCAATACATCTGTGTCTTCCCATCTGCAACAAACTAGCTCCTCGAAGGTTAAACACTACTTAAGGGAGGAAGGAGATAAGCCATCCTATAAAGGAAGCCTTTAATCAGCAATAAATACAATGAAGGAAAGTAAGATCATCCTGCTGGAAAGCAGTGTGAAAGGAAATATGGAACCATTTCCTCCTAAAACCACACACTCACCATGCTGTTCATTCCCAGGGCAATTATTTAGCTGCAGCTGCTCAGAGTCATATCATCCGCCACATTATAAGGTGAGATCAACTCCTAATGTTTTCTGTAGATCTCATGCAAAAACTTGATAGGAACCAAACTGAAGGCAAAGGTGTTTGATAAGTCGGGGAGAGTTTCCAAAGATGCACCTGCGTTTTGGTGCTTTTTTCCCAGCTGTACTCACGCCAAGGACAACAGAAATCTATGCAAGCAAGGTATGGCCACTTTACCTATTATTTCTGTGAGTGGTGCCAGAGAATTGAGCGGGAAATGCACTGAGAAATGGCAGGAGGAAAGGCCATCTTCCTGTTTGATAAGAATGCTGCCTGACCCAAATACTTTATTGAAGAGCCTCATGGCTGCAGAGGTTAAAATGCCCCAGAGACGGAAGGACACTGAATAACTTAGGGTTTGGCAAATTCACCTCCTGAACGTTGTTGGTTGCCAAGAAAATCCATTCTGACTCACAAGCAGCCATATGTATTGTTCCACGAAAGGATATGAATATGTGTAGTACTTGCACTGATGGCCCTTAAAAACAGTTAAAAATTTACAGCACTTTTAGCAGATTTCTATCTGATGTGAAGATAGTTGCGGTTTGCAGAGGACACCTCCTTAGACTCTCTGAATGCCATTTGTCCAAAAAGACCTGGCGGGTGGCCTGCCTGGGAAAAGGAGAGCAAAAGCACGGAAGCGGAGGTGACCTGGTAATGTGTCAGCAAGGCGCGGCAGGCCTGAAAAAGACATTATGGAGCCAAAATGGGATGGAGGCATACTTTGCTAAAACAGCTCCTATCCTGTGCAGCAGGAACCCTGAGGAAACACCACCTGACCTTCCCAAGGCTGATGCTTGGTGATTGACAGTGCTGTTGATACAACTGTCGGGTTACTTCATCACAAAATTTGGCCCCTTAATTGCTAAATTTAGTTCTTAATTATTTCATAGAACAGCTGACTCTGAAGATGGGCACATGTGCTTGTGAAAAAGATTTACAAAGGGAACAAACCCAAACCTTACCAGCGTGGATGTTCAGACTCTCCTCTGTTAAAAACATGTTTGCCTTTGCATATCTAAAACATCTTCTGTCTTGGACAGCAGCACACCTCCCACATAGCCATTAGTCAAACGACACAGCATGTAAATAAGCTTTATAGTCCACTCAATGGGTATGAGCAGTGAGAAACTGAAAAAATCTGATTTACTTAAAGCAACAAAACAAGACAGTACAAACAATTCAGATCTAGACGATAACATTTTGCTACTTTGCTTGATGTTATTCTTTTAGGTTAACTAGCAGAACTCTTCAGCTCTGTCTCCAAAAACAAATCCCTTTGTTCCATACATGTGGAATCTTCCCATTCTGCACTGGCCAGGCTGGAAATCACAGGCTTCTTGTCATTAAAATCACACTGTTATGTTTCAAAAAAGTTGTCTGCACATCACAAGTGTCTGTCTACACTAGTTTCATGCTTTGAACAAAATTCTAAAATCATATCCAGTGAGGATATGTCCCTTGCATCTGGTACCGTACCTTTCCCTGGAGCCCACGCTCCAGCTGGTGGTGTCTGTCTCCGTAAGGACTCAAGCATGCTAACGGTATTTGAAAGGGAGGCGAGATAAGTGGCCAAGACACACCATAAATGGCTGAGACACACCAGTATAAAGCAGAGATCAAAGAGGTATCTGTATCCCCTCAAAAGCTGGAACAGAGGAAAGCTTTAAGAGCCCTTCCCTCTTACTGGCATGGGCACCGGGGCAGGACTGCCCAGACTTGGAGCCCAGAAGCATTGCCACTCTTTATAAGTAAAGGAGCTCAGCCTAATTTTTTGCTGAGAATTCACTGCTTGTTTTAATGTCCCCACAAAGTATTTGGCAGCAGCACAAAGGTTTCTTCAGACAGCTGTAGGATATTACTGAGCACTTCATGCTCCTAGCAATGCAGTAATTCCTTAACCACTGTATAATTAAGGGCTTCATTGAGGTCCAGTGACATATTTGTGCATTTGAAGTGCTGCACCTTGTTTTATAGGTCAGACCGACATGCGCCGAGAAAAAAGGCTAATTTCTAGCCAAACGTTTATCTGCAAAGGTGGATTCTTTAACAGTGCTTCATAGCTGCTGGAGGTGCAGTCCATCCCCAGCCTGCTGCCCTTGGAACGTAACCATTCTCTGCGTTTGCTTTTAGTCACCATTAAAGCCCCGGTGCTCAGTTAGGGAACTGCCTCGGCTCCCTCGAGATCACAGCAGCTAAACATTGAGCCTTTTGTTCTCTCCCCGAGAAAAGAGAATGAAATTCCCTAGTGGATGATTCTATCTTATTTGATCATCGTTTATAATTTCTTCCTTTGTTTCCTGTCATGGATTTCCCTGGGAAAGAATCAAAGAAGCTTTCCCTGCCTGGTGTGTGATTTCCCTGCCCTTCTGCTGACAAGCCAAATGGTTGGTGCTGACTGGTGATAATACTGCACTCCATGAGAGGCAAAGGGGAAATGACCTGTCAGCACTCAAATAATAAAACTTGCAACTGCCACATTTCACCGCTGACGACTTATCTGTATTTCTGTCTTTTCAGAGCCTTTTTTGTCCTGGAAAATCCTGAAGAAATTTTAAAATACATTTAGGAATTAAAGGCTGGTTCTACCAACTTTTTGTCATGCCGCTGCCTCATGAAAATCTGCACTAAAATCATGGGGACGACTCATTCGAATGCCTTCAGAGGCAAGCACCATTCTTCTCTTCTAAATAGTAAGTACATTTACCGAGTGCACCATATGCATTGGCTGCAAGATGGGAGGTTACATCTGTAAAACAGGCATCAAGAGAGCTGACAAAAATTTTAAACAACTTAAGTGACAAATGCAGGTCACCTTCAGATGCCTAACTTTTTGTTATAAGTGCCATTTCATGTTTCATGTCCCAGCAACATAAAGATACGAGAAGTACTTGAGATGTTATCAATCCTCTGCATTTTTCCAGTTCATCGCTATCTCCTCCCTTCATGTACAGATATTTCAGAAGAATTCTGGCTCAAGCTTTAATATAAGTGGACAGAAAGATAAAATATTGTCTAAAAGGATTTTAGATGAGTTTTCAAAAAATCTCCACATATAGAAAAAAAGGAAAAAAAGATAAAAACATTTTGTAATCAGAGACTGGCACGCTAAATAAAACTCGCAAGGCGGTATAATAGAGTAGCGATATTCTGGGCAAGTATGGGCATTCCAGTCTGCTGGTATAGTAGAAACCATAGACTGGCTTTTCTACAGTGACTAAACCCCCTCCAGGCTTAATGTAGTTCAATGTAGGTTTTGGCAACATTTTATTTTTCACACATGATGAACTAACCAGAAAAACATCCTGCCCTTTCTCACAGAGATGAAATAAACTGTATGATTTTCCAGGATATTTTTTCTCCTTAACAGAAGATTAAAAAAAAAAAAGGGGGGGGGGGGGGGGGGGAAGAGCAAACCCCAATATAATCTCCATTGAAAACATGATGTTTGGTAGAATATTCATTCTTATGGGAACTGAAATGAGATACCAACTTCTGAAAGGTTTTTTGGGTGGGATTTTGCCTAGCCATTGCATCTGCCATTTTGGGTGTTTTTTGTAACCGTAAGTGCTCTCACTGACTAGAATGACTTTAAAACTTCAGTTGCTCATTACTCCATGTTTCTGGCCTATAAAGGAGGTTGGGTAAGGAAGGCACAGGGCTGAAACTCATGGCATTACCAGAAATAATTTCTGATTCTCTCACGGATGCTCTGCAAGACCTCAGGCAAGTCAGCGCCAACCTGCTGCAAAATCTAGCTCTGGACTGGGTTTATGCATCACCTTTCTGTCTATAAAATGAAAAGAGCACCTTTTCAGAATAGAAAGTCTTCAGGGCAGGGAGGGTGACTTAGCAGGTAGTTGTAAATTTCCTGGCAGGTTGGAAGCCTGATTTCAGCACTGGCCTCCAGGCAAAACCTTAAAGGTAACGCAAGAGATAATAATAAACTTTGCTGCGGCTTCCCTATGAAGCACCTGGGTGCTATCAGTGATCATTATCTGACTCTCCTGTCTGATGGCTACTGCACTGCTTGCAAAGTGCTAAGAGTTAAATCTACGGGTGGTAGTTTCATATACCCACGTGAAAAAAAGATTTCAGATAACTGATAACAAAACAGGTGTCAAAGGCCCCTGATCAAGCCCCACGTATCTCCAGTGGAACAGTGCTACAGGATATGCAGTTGTTAATGGAATTTTTGAAGATCTGTCCAGAATAGGAGAGGCAAGAGCTGAAATTTTGCTCCCCTGTGCGTAGTGACACTTGGATACATGGGGTCTGCTTCAGAGCAAAGGAACATGCTGAGCACTTAATAGAATAATTTGCATGCTGGCCTTTTATTGTTTCATCCTTCCTCCGTGACTCCTGTCCTCTAGATGCATAAGTAATAAGTAAGTTTTTCTGGGTCCTTGTACCATCAAAAATTACAGCTCCCTTCCGAACAACTGGTTTGGAAGTAGTCAGGCAGAGTGAAGCTGGAGGAACAACGATGGCTGGAACTGTAGGCTGAAAACACATTTGAAACATGGTTGTACCCAGCAAGAAGAGAACACCTGGGACTTTCATTCAAATAACTAGATCTGGAGAGGTCTGAAAGAAAAGGCCATAGAGGTGACTAGTCCTGAATAACAGCTTTTCTAAAATACATATTTCTGTCACATAGAAAAATGTCATTTCATCTTCTATGTCTGTAATATTGCTGCTTCTAACTCCAGAAGGGGCAGATAGAGTGATTCTGGTGTAAGACAGTGTCTATAAAATCTATTGGTGTTCCAGTTTAAAACAAATGTGCTATATTATTTTAAATTACCTGTATATAAAGTCAGTCTTCATATTCTCTGCCATCCACCTTCAAAACAGATATGGCATATCCTCCCTGCCACAAGGAATCAAGAACTGTTGAGCAGATAAGGATCTCAACATGAATGTGCTTGTAGCAGCAAAACCAGTTTCTACAGGGAGATGGACATTCTGTGGGTGCCGCCATTGAATATTGCAATTTTCATGCGATTGCTAACACGGGAGTCTCCCCACCCTCTGGTAGCTTGCTGAAAACAGATGTCACAATGATACTCAGAAACTTGGTTGATTATTTACTTCTATTTCGAGATATCTGCTCTAGTTCAAGTCTGGGCCAAAAGATAATACAAAGCCTGTCTTTTCAGATTTAGGAAATTAGTATGCTTTATCTTCCACTACAGAAGCTGCTTTCTGTGTGACTTGTTCATGCAGCTCAATGATCAGGCACTAGAAATATCAGACACAAATTAATTCTTATTCTCTTTTGGTCACAGTCCCATCTGCAAGCCATGATGGTCATGCCTTTCCTGGGGTCACGGGAAGAGCATGCCTTGCTCTGTGAGCCTTCACTGATGACGGTATCGTATCCACACACATGCTTGCGTGCCGCACATTTCTGTTTCTTCCCTCAAGCTTTGGAGGTGCTAATGAGAAGCTGAAGGGCTGTGCCCTAGCCAAGAGTATGTAAACCCCAAAGAGTTCAGGTTCTAAGTAAGAAAGAAAAAGTAAAGAAAGAGGTGGGTGAAAGGAAGCACCAGTAGCCCAATTTGACAGATGAGAATCAATTTGAAGAGACATTAAAGGTCAGTTTCAAGGGGTACATAGGCATAGCAAGACCTTCAGAGGTAGCTAGGCTAGTTAAATTCTTGAACTATTCAGTGAAAGAGAATTCCTGTGGGTAGGGTCAAGTTCTAAAACAGTTCCTCTACACCCATAACTGGAGGCCAGATCTGAGGCGGGTCAAAATCAGAACACACCTCTTGCACCTGGGACAAACAGAAGCTTAATACAGTAACTGGATTTGGAGGTTGCTATTCAGTGCTGAGACTGGCTTATTCTGTATAGCAGATTCTCTGGCTGGCTAATTCTCTCCAGCTGCATTAAGCCGTATCTCTTGCAGGACACAACCATTCTCCTCCTGGAGAAGACCTGGCATCTTTCCTCCGTAAGCTTTAGCAAGCTGCAGTTTTATTATTAGAAAACATCTGGGCCCATGTGTATTACAGCATTGTTGCTATGGGCTAGCTAGTCGAATCAATATACAGTCCAAAAGGAGACCAGCAGAGGTCTATTTTCTAAGCTATTTTGATATGTGTTGAGTTCAAGTAAGAATCGTCCCAGGTTCAAGATGGAAAATCCCAAGTACTCTGGAATCCCTTGAAACTCTCAGCTTTCAACTATCTGTATTCCTTGTCCTATTAATTCTGTATCTTCCTGACGTTCCTCCTCACCTCCCCAACATCCCACAGATACTGGATATTAGCTCCAGCCACAGCTCTACAACTGCGGGTGAGCCTGACTGCCTTGACACCTTGCAAGAAGTCAGTGGGAGAGTCTGTCTGCCTCTGCTCAGCAGGCTGTGCTATCTCTGTACCACACCACCCATTAGTTCTGCTTCCCAGGGAGGCACCGACTGACCACAACCAAAGGAAAGGAACAGATGTTCCCACACAGAGCTGCAATGCTCTACACAGCAAAGAGAAAGAGGATTATGAAGCCTCTTCTTTAGCTAGATCTCAGGACACAGGACGGACAGCCTAAAAGGCAGAATTAACCTCTTGTTGCTAGGGTGCCTTCCACAGACAGCCACATCTGCAAGAAGAGCTGTAATCCCAAAAGGTTACCAAGATGTATCAGGAGAGAAGGCAGGATTTCTGTCTAGTTTCCATTATGTTACCATTGTCTTCTCTTCCCACAACCCTGCAATCTCAGTTCTCTTCACAGAGATACAGGTAAAGACAGTGAGTCACTTATCTTGCAAGCGCTGGCTTCCGTGGCACTTGAGTTTGGATGTTGCCAGGATCAAAGATCAGCTTGGCCAAACAGACTGAGCAATGTGGGCATCTGTGAGAGATCTGGTAAAGACAGCTGCAGCTGGGGAAAAGCTAACATTCAGAAGGAAACAAAACTGCGAAGAGCAGATGTAAACAGTAAGATACGACATAGAAATACGGGAAGGTGGAATTCCCCTCTCCTGGATGTGGATCCCAGCTCATTTGTCATTTTCCCTTCAGCCATACCTTGCCTGTTTGTGTGGTCCTTTCACACAACTGAGAAGGAGGTGGGGGTTCATAAAAGGCAGGGTCCATGGGGTATGGTAGACTGGAGAAATGTAGTGAAGTGTATGTGGAGCAAGATAGAGGATAAGACCATTTCCCTCCTTGATGGATCAATCCCGCTTGCTACCCCTCTCTCTCCATGTAATCCTTAGGGAGCTGGCTGGTGTGTCTATATCCAAACCAAGCTCTGCAAGAGCCAGCGTGAGCAGCTTTCTGCAAACCACTGTCCTGTTTCGTGTATGCATCATCAAGCTCTGCTTTCATCACAGCCCACTTTATTCCCAAAGAGCTCTCAGTCCCTCCAGTCCCAAGTGGAGACAGTGATCTGCACTCTCCTCTGCTCACGCACTGGGGATGTCTCCAGATTCAGAAATCTCTTCAGCTCCCACACAGAGCCTTTGAGGAGTCCTTCCTCAAAGGTCGCGCTGCCTATTTAATGGCTAAGTCCTCTCACCTGGGTGCGGGGCATGATTGCACGCTCATTACTTCACTATCTGTGTTCCTGTTTTGCTCATAACTTTCAGAATGGTTTCTGAAAGACTTGGCATCTCTGTTCCCTGTCTACCTTAATGAGGACTTTGACTTGTGATGCTCAAACAGGCAAAAATCCCCTTGTGAGACCCAGACGTGTTTTCACAATCATTCTGCCTGCCTGACGGGGGTGTTGGGAAACACCTCAGTTACAGTGTGCGCAAGTGCTCTGTAAGAGCAGACGACTCCCCGGCTTTCTCTAATGTGTTAATAGGTCTACTACAACTGTAAAAGGAAAAAAGCTCAACAGGAAAGGCAGACATGACAAGTTCCTTCCTTAGAAAGTCTCATTGACTTCAGCTCTGCCACTCTGACCCACCAAAGGCAATGGGGAAGAGAATTCAGGGGAAGTAAGCTGGGGCAATGAGCTGCACGATACAGGCACATCTTACATGCTGCAGAACGAGACATAGGCCCAGGCAAGTCAGAGCATCACTCGGGCCTGCGAGCAGCAACCGGGTGTTGCCAAAGTCCAAAAGCAGCCACAGGTAGGTGTGCAGTGGCCACAGAATCACCTGCAGGGTGTGGAGTCAGGCGGTCCCAGATGAATCCCTAGCTCATGAGACTTA
Source organism: Phalacrocorax carbo (assembly GCF_963921805.1). NCBI lineage: Eukaryota > Metazoa > Chordata > Aves > Suliformes > Phalacrocoracidae > Phalacrocorax > Phalacrocorax carbo. The sequence continues at coordinate 18,351,353 of NC_087525.1, read as the reverse complement.
CCAAGACAGCCTACGCAGGCTGATTAGGGCACGCTTCTGTTTCTTTCCCTGTTCTTGTTGCTTTTCGCTGCCTCATTATATCAATAACACAGTGTATCAACAACAAATCTTTTCAAGCTCACTTTTCTACTCATTTTTTCTCAAAGTAGGGAAAAAAGCACGTCCCATCTGTAACTTATGCCTCACTCCCTCTCTAGCAAAAATCAGAATGAGTCTAGAAAGCCACAGAATAGCTACAAAATTCAGCCCATCAAATATCTGTAGTTTCTCCTATGAACAGACAATGGATGTGTTTCTGTAGTTTTGTGCTGGTTTTAGCCAGCTGCCAGAAAACACCCCTCGGATGAAGAACGGGCTTCTGGGTTGCAATTCTCAAAGGCATCTGAGACACTCAGGCTGTTCATTTATTTCAGACTCCAAAGGAGTTCAGTGCAGGAACATGCACTTGTGAGAGCAGCTACCGGGAAGGTGCCCCTTTGCCCCTTGTGTTCTGTGATGTTGTCCTGAATTCTCAACTGAAATGCAAGATCAGACATCCAAAGAACTAAGGGTTCATTCAGGCTCTGCTACTGATTTCCTCCACAACCTGAGAAGTGCCACCCCTCCTGCCAATGTCTGCACCAGTAACATGGGAAATATATAAACTTCCTAATGGCAGAGGAGGTGGGATTGAATTAAGGAGTCTGTGAAACACTGCCAAAAAATGCAGGACACTTTCAGAAAAAGAGGATACAGATCACAGAATCATTAAGGTTGGAAAAGACCTCTAGGATCATCAAGTCCCAGCACTGACCCAACACCCCCCGGCCTCCTAAACCATGCCCTGAAGTGCCACAGCTACACGTTTTTTGATCGCCCCCAGGGATGGTGACTCCCCCACCTCTCTGGGCACCCTGTGCCAATGCCTGACCACTCTTGCAGTAAAGACATTTTTCCTAATATCCAGTCTAAACCCCGCCTGACAGAGCTTGAGGCCATTTTCTCTTGTCCTATCGCTTGTTATTTGGGAGAAGAGACCAACACCCACCTCACTACAACCTCCCTTCGGGTAGTTGTAGACAGCGATAACATCTCCCTCAGCCTCCTCTTCTCCTAACTAAAGTTGCTATAACACTGAAAAAGTCTCTCTAATAGAGTGTGGTAATCATTAAAAACTTAACACAGCAACCTGGGTTAAAGGATAATATGGATTTTAGTCAAGAAAGAAACCCCTATACTATTTACCAAGCATTTGCAGATTGCACTTTAAGACTTACTTAAATGAAGGCTCCACTGGACACCTTTGGACAAAGCTGATGTCTAAGGTAGAGCTAACAACATATTAAGATATTTCAGAAAACGGGAGGCAGCTCTACTGGTGTTGGCATTCCCTTCCAAACTCCTAAAAGGCATACAGAGAGAACTACATTATTTTTCCCGAGAAAAGTGGGGGTTTTTTTCTGACTGTACAGGAGCTAGCTCACTACCGGACACTTGCACACACAGTTCTGTGTGTCTGAATCGATTAACTGTCTATTAAAGGACTTCTAAATCATAATTTATAGCTGATACTATTACAGGGCTGTCCAAAGCCATATTTTCAATAGCCCATAGCCTTATAGTTATGGGACAACTGGTGAGTGTTCATGAGTTACTTGGTACAGCCAAGTGCCCTCTAGCTTGCTAGTGTCCTCTGTCAGGAGTCTGGACTTAAAATACTCCGAGTCCCTGATTTCAGTTTTATTTCCTTGTCTAAAGCCCACAGAAATATGAGCAGGACTTCAGTGGCATCGAAGGTGTTCCTTAACCACCTGGTGGTGACCACCCTTAGTCCTGCTGATAACTCAGAACCAGAGGTCCCCTCTGTTCCAGAGGACCTGAGCTTTCCTGAATCAAAACACAGTCCCAAAGTCTAAGACTTTGATGTTGCCGTGACATACTCGTACATACAGTGCACCTGTAAAGGAAATAAATTTCATTCAGATTTGCAAACTCAGGAGTAAGCACTCTGCATAGTTATTTGCTTAGCTAATCCAGCCGAAGGGAAAACTTGCCTGAAGGAACATGTCAGCAGTTTGCTGAACAAAGGCTGCTTGTGTTCCACATTAATTTCTAGCCTTTTTCTGGTTAAATCCCTGACAAATACTCCATAGGCTAACTTCAGTTTGTAAAACAGGTTCTGACTACGATGGTGCATCATTACTCCAGTTGTGAGATAGATTCCCAGCTCTATGTCAGAGCGGAGAACATTCAGTACGTAACTGGACCTTCCTTTTCCGAAAGTCTGGTGTTTATTTGACCAGAAAACAGTCATTAAAGGTCACTTTCATAAGGACGAGAAAAAAAACTTGAACCTTGTATAACTCAGGGTTATATAATAATTTTGTGGCTGAAATCTTAGCGATCATTTTCTATTTTTATTGCCACATGGCAGACGCCAAATCCAGCTGCTCCGCTCTCCCTCGGGCGCAGCCCCCCCTCCCGCGGTGCCGCCGGGAGGAGACGGGGCGTACGGGGGAGCTGAACGCCGTAGGAAGACCACCTGCCGCGGGCCGGGGGTACCCGGGTGCCCCGGGCCCGCACGGCCCTGTGGGGGCGAGGGGTGCGCAGCCGCCGCCTGCCGGCGAGCCCCGCGCCGGCCCCGCCGGCCTCTCCCGCGCTGCAACCGCCCCTTCCTAAATATAAAAGGAAACGGGGAGCGGCTCAGAACCGGGGAGAGCGAATATGGGAAACGGAGCCGTGCTTCAGGCGGGGCCGGAGGGGGCCGGCCCGCAGCCCTGCAGGCCCGAGCCGCGCGGCCCCGGCCGGCGGGAGCGCCCCGGGCGCGCGGCGGGGAGCGGCAGAGTCACGGCCCCGAAGCGCGGCTCCTTGGTTACCCCAGCCTGCCGCACCCCTCCCTGCTTCCTGCGGCCTCGGGATCCTGGCAAGGAAATTAAAAAATAAATTGAAAAATCACATCTTCCTGTACTAACTAGGAGTGTTGCAGCATACCAAAACCTGAGGCATAACCTTTTGCACTTTATCCTGCATATAAGAAAATTTATTTGTAAATGACGAAATCTGATTTTACTCGCTTCTTGTGAAGTTGGAGATGAGATCTTTGCCTAAGTGGTTTTCTTCTGTCATACATTCACACTGCCTTATTATTGCAGAAGAGCAGGCAAGTGTTGAGCTGAGAACATTGGTTTCCCATTGTCGGAATGGTCACAAAGTGCTGAGTTTTGCACAAAATAACTTTTTACTTCAAAGTTTCTCAGAGATCCAAGTTGTTTGTACAGGTTTGCTATTCTAGGGTTTCTGACAAGTGCTGAACTGTAGAAGATGTGCTTGTTATTGCATGAAAGATCCTAATTCTAAACCCTAGAAGGTTGTTTTGGTTTTTGTTGGTTGTTTTTTTTTTTGCTTTGTTTTTTTTTTTTTTTCCAGGTACCAAGTATAAATTGTACTGAAAAAAACCAACAGTTAACCATCCCTCCCAAGCCCTCATTAAAGCTAATGCCTTAATTAATTCTCTACTTCATTTCCCCACTTTCTTGTGGCAAGCATAAGAACTGTAAAATGAAGTTATGGCATTTCCATGTAAACTGCTAGACCGGATAAAAGAGGGAAATTACAACAATTACATGTTCAGTCTTTAATGAACGATTTCTTAACCTATCTACAATTAACTACACAAAAATCGTAAAAGTGATAGTTTTCTCCTTCTGATGAAGAAAATGTCTCTCAATTGTCTCTCAACTGCAGGTAAATTCTGATCTCATTTGCACTGTGTAAACAAAGTAGCTCCACTTAATTAAATTCCTGTGGTATCCTGAGGAACCATAATTTGCTACTCAATTAAAAGAGCTGAACATCATAGATCAGATGCAAATGACTGTCTTATTACTTTGCAGAAAGGCTCTCATCCTAAAAAAATGAAAGATCCAGCACCCTTCAGGCACTGTTATACATATCAACAAGCACAAACTTGGTCTTTGCCATTTTAAAAGTCCTCCACATAAAATAAAAAATAGAATAGGAATATACAGATAAAAAAATACATTTCGGATCTTATGAACACAGGAGGTACTGATAGAGGCAACAGTTTTTACAGGAACAGGTTGCTCTGCCCTAATGCATTTCAGTGCAATTTGGGCATTTAAATCTCCAAGCCACATATCAAAATATCACCTTTACACAAGAAAAAAGCAGCCTAAGAATCATGTACCTCAAGGATAATTACGTTAAGTGGTAAAGTTAGATCTTACGTAAAAGAAGCAGAGCATTTCCATGGCAAAGGTCTTGGAATTCCTTTATAAAATTTCAACATATATTATTACAGAGGATTTGAAATTATTGTTTCATAACGGACAGATATATATGCCTGTGAAGAAGCCTTGCCTTCTACACGGGCACACGCTTTCAAGAGGATATTTTAGAATTACGGGTGCTGAGCTAGTCCCTTCTGACATAGGCAAAGACTGCGGTCTCGTCTCATAGCAAAACCTGTCTCAGAATCCAGAATTTTATTCTTTCCTTTAGAAGTATTTAATCATTTTGCATTACCCAGAACGATAAAACCTGAGGCTTTTCCATCTAAAGTTGATATTGTATTAATGTTGTCAACACGAATTTGCTGCCTCTATGCTGTTTTCAATTACTGTACAGTTGGAATTAATTTGACATCTGGTTGCTCCAATCTGTGTGATTCACTGAGTTCACTGTCTAGCAATTTGGTGGTCAAGCTCTGAGCAGCTGGTCTGTGAATGGGCACCACACAAGGGTATTCACCCTTGGACCGTGTTTGCAGCTAAGCTCCTTCTTTTCCACTGTCTCTTCTTTTCCGCGAGCCTCTTCCTCCTACTGGCCAGCCTCGTCTCTTTTCATGGTCTCTCTCGTACCGGAGTGCTTTGCAGCTTCTGGTACGCTGCCCGGTTCGTGCACACGTGTTCAGTGTACGTTTCCACGTTGCTTTTTTTCATCGCACATTTTGATGGAGCGGTGTTCAGAACGCTGTGGTCTTTCCACAGTATTTGTGAAACACGGTTCATCCGCTTCCTAGTGGGATGCGGGCTTGGGTATCAGTAAGGAGAATGTAGCCAACCCCTCATATCAACCCACTAGTTTACATCAAACTTGTACTGACTCCAGACATACATCCGCAACTGACAAAATGTTTGCCCATCCTTTTAGAAATATTTACAAGAGGAAGTGATAGGTGAGGGGGAGAGTGACCTGGATAAGGGCCTCCTTGGATAAGTGTGCCATTTAAATAGCTGGCCTAGGACGCTCCCTCCCTCACTGCACTGTAACACTAGGAAAAGCTCTGTGGATGAATAGTGGTTGAACTGCAATTGCACCTCCTGCCTGACAGCCCCATCTGGCTGCGTCCATAACTGTCCATACCTTGGAAAACGTAAGGATGAGACTGGCTGCTGGTGGCGGTGATACAGCACTGGCCAGGATGCTCAGGACTGTAAAGATGCTGGTGGCAGTCTCTGCTTTTAAGTCCACGTGACATCTCATTTAACTTCAGCCTGTGGAGCAGCTTCTGCGGACGGGCTGTGTGTTCCTACCAGACCCCACCGTCCACGGCCACGTCGCCCATTTTGGCGTAGTGAAGCTGACAGCCAGCATGCCTCTCCCTATGGCAGAGGAAAATCTGGCCCCGTTTTTACAATCCCGTGCGCTACAACTAGGTCAGTGAATCACACTGGTGACTCACTGTGGTGTCTGTTGGTTACATGCACTTTGGTGGATGCCTGTTCTTCAAAAACATCGCTGCAGAGGCCGGGATTTCAGGGAACATGTTTATAGGAGTGTTGGTGGTTTTGAATTTGAAATGCGATTTACAAAAAAATCAGTGAAATTGATATAAAATCAGATTCATCCCAGTCAACTCATTCCCTGACCAGGCTATCCTGACCAATGCCCAAGAGAGGAAGACAGGTCACCGGTTCAAGTCTGCAATCTTCAGTTGGCAAGACTTTGCATCATTACTTTATCATGACATGGCACTACCCTGCTGTAATACAGTGTATCATACGCTGCATCAGTCAGGAGCCCACTAATGACCACAGGGAGCAACATTCTCACCTCAAATGCTTTATAAAAAGGATTTTGCTTAAATTAATCACATTTTCAAAACACAGTATTTTGTGGGTCCTATGGTTTCCTATCACCTGAATCCATGCTTCAAGTTTTTTTACAGTAATCAGGAAGGTAAAAATATATAACTGAGATTCTCCACTGCTCCGAAACACCGAGGAACCTTGAAGTAATATAGCAACCGCAGAAAGTCTTGCCATGAAATTGTGAAATTTGGCAACACCAACAAACTGGAGGGTGGCTTGCTGCTCCCTCATAGTTAGATCATAGCAGCATCCAGCCAGGCAAGGAGACCGAGTTACTACACAGAGTCCTTTGGGCCCACTTTCTTACATAGACAACATGTCACAGCTCAAATGTTTCCATGGTTTTATTAAATATGAGCCAGCATGAACTCAAAATTCTTGGATTTTTTGCTTTCTTTACTGTAACTTTCATCGTTTCTGAAGTTAAGATCTGTTTTTCTTCCCTCTAGTGTTCCCTGGGTCATTGCTGCTGTGGTGGAGGTGGCGGTGCAACATTGCTGGGCACCTAGTTTTGGGAATTTTTCAAATTCCCTGTATTCAGCCTCAGAAGAAAGGAGTAGCTCGCAGGACTTGATTGTGACTGACGTAATTGCATCGGCTCCTTTCCCGGGATGGTAGTGCCTTGTAGCTCGGGCTGGGAGCAGAACCCCTGACTTTCCCATGCAAGTAGGAACTGTGACATGTTCAGAAGATAAAGAACAAAAAAAAGAACGGAATCTGAGAGCAACGCGGTGCATTAGAAACCGCATTTTGCAGAATGGTTCTGATCTGCCAGCTGCGGTCCTGACTGCCGTCCTCCAACTCTGCCTGTCAAATCCTTGGCCTTTCAAACTTGTGACAGACACATCATTTCCCCTGCAGACTACTTCCACTTATTAACAACAGGAAACTGCCCCTGAAAGAGACACGTGCTTTGCTTAGCGGCCAGCTTTGGCAGCCTGTAGGAAGGAGCACTTCCTCTTAGACCTCAGAGCTCTCAAATGTAGTGCTCCGCTGTGCTGCTGCTTCCCTGTATTGGCCACCGCACCCCTTCCCACTGCAAATAACCAGCACTAAGATACGTCCATCACCGTAGCATTCACTTGTGGAAGGGATGAAAAAAAAGCCCTTCAAAGCATTAAAATGCAACATAAATGTAGCAACGCTCCTTTGGAGTTACGCTGAGCTTGCCTGCGTTTTCCAGTAACGGGTTCTTAGCACGTCCTCCACTACGCTGTTACTAAGGGGCTGCTGCACATTAACACATCTTTGCACCAGGTCTGCTGCAACGTCCGCAGAACGTGGATTCTTCTCAGTAACGCACTGATGTCAGAATTGCCGGTGACCTAGCGCCTGGACAATGGTTTGGATGACAAAGCTGAAGTCAAGCAAATTTGGCACACTCTCTTGGTGAATACAAGAGACTCGTACATGGGAGGAGACATGGTGCCTTAAGGGGATGCTCCCTAAGCCTTAGCCCAAAGCTCTTTACTAATGGTGAAATAATAAAGCAATTAATTGGAAACACCACCTACAGTGCCACTCATGGCCCAATGTTACATCTGACAGCTGCATCTCTATTACAATAGCTTGTTTTTACTGGCTGGGTTACCTCAGCCAAGGTCTGATTCAAGCCATACGAAAAGGAAGAATTCTAAAAACTCGATAATGCTGCCAGCTCTTCCTGTAAAAAACTGTTCTCAGGGGATGGGGAGGGCGTTCAAATGTGTAGTGATTTGACCTCCTCCTCCCCATTTCTGTGGAAAGAACTAACAGCCAGTGACTAAGGAGATCAATCACACAATGGTAATAAGAAGAAATAGGGATGATGTTGGGGCAATATTTGGAAATAAGTCGTCGATGATCCAACGTCTGTCAAAAGAAAGGACGGCTGGAAAGCGACAAGTGGGTTTTTGAATGGGAGCTAAGAATAAAAAACTTGACTATGAACATAAGACTTGAAAAAACCTTACCTGTCCTTCATTGAGGTGTTTTATTGTCTCACCTTCTATTTTTGCTTAGCTGTCATGGCTGGAAGAGCAAATATGGAAGGCCACTGCACTGTAGCCGCTCTACAATAAAACACTTTTCCCCTGAATGTCTGGCTGCCCTAGTGCCAGTGGCAGTGCTGGCACTTCTCCATCTCTTGCAGCATTAGCAGCCCGACTCCATGGTACTTATGTTCAGGAGTTTTTACAACCCCATTCTCTAGATTTGCATGACTGTGTAGGCAAGCTGCTAAAAATAATCGAATTGTTTCTACTCTACCATGGTCAATAGGTGATAAACAAGAATTTGAGGAGAAATCCCTAAAAGTGCTAGGGTTACACAGTATCATGGTTAAGTATAAACACTGCAGATTTTTTTTTTTTCAGTTAAAAGACTTCAAATGCATAAACCCTGGTTCAGAAATGCATTTAAGCAGACTTCATTTCCATCACATGTGACTTATAGGCAGGTCTGAAAAGGCGTGATTTCTTGAACCAAGAATGTGTATTTTAATTACACAGTGCACCCATACCATACTGACTTGATGATAAGGTAATCTCAAATTTAATTTTGGAAGAGCAGAGATTAAAAAAAGAAGAAGAAATAATTAACATTCACTTTGTTTTGCTACCCCACACAACTGCTTCCCCTCCCGATCCCACCCGGCTCCGCAGAACCGGTTAATCCAACTCCCTGTACCACCCTGCTGCTCCCAGAGCTCTAGACTGAGATGCTGGTAATAGAGAAGGGGGAACACAAGAGAGTCCCCCTGACTATATAATAATGACTGAAGAAGGTCAGGCTATTTATATCCCTCACTGTCATCTCCAACAGCGAATATAAAATCTGCATCTTCACAGAATGGGAACAGGCTAAGCAAAGAGGACAGTTTCCCCCAACAGTGTCTCAGCCTCCATGTATTTTGTTTCATCCTGTGTGGCTGCTAGGCATTTAGCAGTACCTCCCTCGTCGTGTAATTATAAACTGCACAACAAGGGGCTTCAGCTAACACACTGCGCTACTGGAGTAGCATCTGTTCTTAAGTACATCTCATTTGGGTTCATTGCGGAAATCCGTTCTGCTCCCGGTAAGCCTAAATCCTGCTAACAAGAGCCGACACAGCTTTGTCAAGGACCAACCATGCCAAACCGTGTTTCCTTCTTGGTGCAGGAGACCTACTGACCTCTCAAAGGAGAGGGAATAGACCTATTTCCAGCACAATCCTGTATGATATTCTCATAGGGAAACTAGTGAAATAAAGTCTAGATGGACACTGCTCTGGGGTAGTCCTACTAGATGAAAAAGCATACATACAGTCATCATCTGTGTTTTGCTGGCAATTGGAGAACCCACTTAAGTCTGTTCCCACAGGGCTGGTACTAGCCAATGTCTTCATTAACAATTTGGATGGCATATTGGAGATAACAGTTACAACATCTGTCCCATTGCAAAACCAGGTGGAATTGCAAGCTCTCTGCAGATCAGGACAAAATTTCAAAGTTATTTTGATTAGGATAAGAGAAGGTTCAAATGAAGTAAGACGAAATTCACGAAAGAGAATCGCAAACCACCACCCTTGAGAAGGAAGAATGAAAGCACACAAATTCAAAATGGAGAATAATGGCTTACTAGCAAAAGAGCAGTGAAGCACGGGCGCAAAATGTCCCGCGCTGAATAGGGATTAATAATGTGATGGCTACAAAAAAGGTAAATCTCAGCTTGTTTTAAATTCTCCGTTTTGTTGTGGATTAGAGACGAGAGGTGAAAATGCAATGCTTCTGAGCGCTGGTGAAGAGGTGTAATGTATTGCTTTGAAGACAAACGAAATAAAGACGTTGGCAGACAAGTCCAGGGAAGGGCAACATGATAGATCAACTAGAAAACATGCCCTAAAAGGAAAAGGAATTGGGGTGATAGAGTCTGGAAAAGATACAACTATGAAGACCATGAGGAAACACGAAGTTGAAAGGCTTCTAATATATGAAAGGATGCTATAAAAACAATAGTGATGAACTCTTCTCCATCTTCAGGGGCAGCAAACAAGAAGTATGTATAATATGCAAAAGCTGAGGGTTAGCACAAACACAGCAACACTATGGAAGAAGCTTTTAAAGAAGGTAGATGGGGAGGTTTTAGGTCCCATTCACCAGAGATTTGAACACAAATGTGTCTCAGGAATTTATAACTGTTTAATACTCCCTCAGTGAGGAGGTTACATGACCTCTCAAGTTCCCTTTCATTTTCACATTTCTGGGATCATTTTGGTCATACAGGAAAACACAAACACAAAGATATGGTCACTTCTCTAAGCTGAGACAGACTAGAAGAGCCAAGAGAGAACACAGATCATGAGACTTTATACCCTCTGCTGTAAGCAACACCTCTTCTCCCCACTATGCACAGAGCAGTAAGCACTGAGCAAATTGATGTGCATTCCCGAAACCGTCAGGGAAATTCCCAGCTTCCTCCTCCTTTTTGTACACTACACATCAAGAGTTACTGAACATCAGATGAACTGTGGGACAGTTATGGCAGTAATTCGGAACAGTCTCACATTTTTATAGGGATCACGGAGACAGAGCGTCTGCCAAGGACACCTATTCCCGTGTGGTACTTGCCAACCTGTGAAGGAATACACGAGTCCTCTGTGCCAACATCTGTAACTCGGGCTGCCCATCGTGAAGAGAAGAGCCACGGCAGCAGTGACAACCCAGAGCCGTACCTGAACTCCACGTTGGGCACGGAGGCAGATCTTTGCATTCCTTTTCTGAGCCGCCAGTAGCACAGCCTCTGCAGGCTGGCCTGCAGGATAGGCAAGTAGCAGATTTCTTATCCTGGCACTCCAAATGCTCTCCAGAGCCAACCAGAGAAACCTGTTTTCTGGGTTTTGCTTTAACTGCCACAGAGTTGATATGGGTTGGGGTTTCACTGGCTGGGGTTTTAAAAACTAGTTTGTCCTTGACCCAGGACTGTTCAATATCTTCAAAACAGCAAGAAGGGTGGAAGAGAGATTTTCGTTATTTAACATGCAGGGCTCAAATACTGGTGGAGATCAGTTTAGAACTTCGGGCAATTTTGGCAAACTAGAACAACAACACAAAACAAAAAGAATGCAAATCCCTTGGCAAATACAAGAAAATGAGCGTCGATGAGAAGATGGCACTGGCTGTGATACTACTGTCCCGGCAGGAGTTAGGCGGGAATAGATCTCAGGGGTATAATCATTCACAGGCTGAAGATGAGTCAGTAACGCCATGCTGCTGTGAAAAATGCAGGCATTGTACTGAAGTGCCTACACTGGGGTACGGCCCGTCCAACACATGAACTAGTCCTGCTTCTCTACCCACTTAGGGTTCCGCTGAAACACGGCGTGCAGTTCTAGGTGCCCAGGAAGGGCATGGGCCAGTAAGAGAGAGGAGACCAGGCAGAGGTGCAGGAAACACTGCCTGTGAGCAGAGAGCCGACACACCGCATCAGTCAAAGAAAAGGCAGGAGAGGGGATGCCATAGCAGCCTTAAAGTACAGGAGGAGTGTGGAAATAAAATGTTTAAATGCCTGTGGTAGACAGGACAAGAACTGGTGGATTTCGGACACAGCGACTGTAATCCAAGGTTTTGGTAGAATAAATTGATGCGGAGCATGCACTGTCTCTATTACCGTAGGTTTTTTAAAGCAGGTGAAAAAACATCAAGCAGAATGACCCTGTTTTGGACAGAGGGATGAACCTAAGGTTCCTTCAAATATGATTTGTTTTATAATTTAATGAAAGAAAGAGTAACACAGGACATTGTATTGTAGATGGCTCATTCCTGAGCTTAGGACTGCAAAAGAAAACAAATCTGAAAAAGTGACGTACAACCCTGTGCCTCTCAGATGACTCCCTTCTCACAAGACTACGCGGATGTTAATGTTATCGATTCCTGTTATGATATGCAGAAAAATAAAACTACTAACATGGGAAAAAAGAACCTCAAGCAAATCATCCTCTTCCTCTTTCATCTTTGACACAAGTTCCTTCTGTCCAAGAAAAAAAAATAATTCCTTTGGTTTATGCCTATTATGGAAATGGAGAAGTGTTTGACACACTAACTGCAAATCTTTCTAACAAACATTACTCCTTCCAGAAACTAATTCCTTGCCTAGCATTATAATCCATTATGCAGCCTGAAGCCCCTGTGAGATGCGTTGCCCTCAGTTACCTAGGAATTAGTTAATCTTTTTCATTTGCTGTGACTGCAGGTTTGTCTAATCTCCCTGTGCCTCAGTCCCTGTTTCCTGGGAATACTGCAAGGCTGAAACCATGGCTGCCAAAAGTCACTGAACAGATACGTCACAATATATTTGAAACAGTCTATTCCTTGCCGATGCACCAAAAAATATGGAACGGGCTAGATAGTGCATTGGCTGGAGTGCATGTCAGCTACTCCTACTACACACAGCTCTTTAGATTAACAATACTTGCGCAGCATTTTATTTTGGTTTTATTTGGAAGATGCCTCCAGTAGTCATAAAATCTCAAAAGGATCTGAAAAGCAGGAAAAGCACCACTCCACTTTCTTTCACTTAGTAAAAATGGCTGCTATAGTTGGTAAAAGAACTTCAATTACTTGCAGAAGGTAAGAGATATTTACATTCAAGAAACACATTTTCCACATGAGAACATCTGAAATTAAAGATCCACTTTCACAGCTGGAAGTATTACTATAATGAAGATCCTTACGGGAGCATTTCTGTGCTGACTGAGGATTCAAAATAAGAAAAAATAAGAAAAAAATAAAGTATATATAAATCCCATCCAGCCTCAAGGTTCAAGATACTGAATTCAAGGGGTTGAACCTCATTTACTGACTATAATCCTGCAAAGAGCAGGCTGCAGAAGAGACGGAAACAGACATTTGCACCATTTGCTAAGCAACCCAGCTTTACACAGCCCAAGCACTACAAGGAGTAGAAGAACCATATTCTGACAGGGAATGTGGACTGTAATCCTGCAGCCATGGAGCTCTTGGGTGCTTGGCCAGAGACCACCCATGTGGCCAGTTTCTGCTGCCTACAAAAATCTGTCTGGAAAGACAGTTATCCTTCATTCAATTTCGTGAAGACCGCTGCAAGACACGAAATACCAGCATGGAAGTACAACAACTTCTGCACGCCTTTCTGCGTCTGAAATAACCGGCCTGAATGAACTTTCCTATCTGCCTATTTGTTAACACAGAAGAAATGTCGAACATATGTTACGTTCTTAAGTGCAAGGATATTAATAGACAAACTGCCAAACAGCAATGGTTTTCTAAACAAGGCCTCCAAAGTAATAAAACACAGAAAACCAGAGATGGTTACAGAGGACAGACCCAGCAACCTCAGTTCTGAAAGCAGCGCCAACAACAATACGGGGGACACTGACTCATGGAGAGCTGTTTAAATTCCCGAGTAAACTACTGCACATCTGCATTACATCCTGGAGAAAAGCCAGACTTGGAGATTTTATCTTCTTCTTTTATGAAGCTCCTTAAAATGACTCTTGGGCAATCTCTGACAAAAACTGAAGAGAGTTTAGGAAATACAGGACTCCATTGGCTAAACTGGTTGAACAGAGCTGAAGGCAAGTAACTTGTAAGCAGGCCAGCTTCAGCCCAGTAGGCCACCTGTGCCTCTTGAGATTCACTTTAACGCAAGTTCATTTGACAAGGCAAGGAAAAGCTGCTTCACCGGTACATAAGTTCAAATAGTAAAATTCAGATTTGTCTCAGACTTTTAAGAACATAACTTTTGGGAGTGTACTCCCAAATGCACCTTTCAATGCAAAAGTCTTTCTGAACAGAGTCTTAGCCTGAAACATCTCTTTTTTTCAGTATATTACCAGCATCTGCAACAAAGGACATCCCAAGGTGGTTTATAATGAAAATCCCATGCATGCAGCAAGAAGTCTGTTATAGCCCAGTAAAAAAGGGACTGCACTGCAAGTAGGTTTGGTTGTAACAAGAACACTGAAGGCTTTTTTGGTTTGCAAATACTTCATGAATCAGTTCTGATTTGTTCAGTTGTAGTCATTGGGTCATATGAACATATCATCACATTTTCACAAATACCTGAAAATTATCTGAATGAAATCTCACAAACTATTGTGCTTCTGTTACGGTATTTGCAATGTTGATTCAACAAACTCCTTTTGTCCTGTTCAACACATTTTTTCTCTAGCATTCATATTGTTATAATCATAAATTTACATTAAGCAATGCCAGAATTGCACTCAAAATACTTCTAACTATCACACTATATTTAACACAGAAAAGAGAAAGACTTTCTTCAATACTGAGCTTTCTTCAATACTGAGCTTTTAAAACTGGTAAAGAAGAAAACTTGACAGCCTTCTCCATATACTCATAACTTACAGGAGAATTATTTTCTTTCCTAGGTTAGGCTAAATCTCTGAACATGTCCCTAAAATATGCAGCTTTGCCACGAATTGCACAAACTACTAACAGAAAAACCAAGAGCTGAAGCCAAATCTCAGAGGAAGACTATTTCCATGACAGAACAAACCAGTATAACCATGGCTTAGTTCAACATCAGTACCTGTAACCATGCCAGTATGGGGGAAGAAACATGAAAGGCCCAAAAGCCATTCATTTTTTCTATTCCAAATATTATTTTTTTTTGCTTCTTACCACATGATTATTTCATTTCTTTAGGATACTAAAATCAAAATTTTAACACATCAAACTACATCATCTGGTTCATACCCATTCTTCATTCTACTGACACATTCAAAGAATTCTCAGATAAGAGCAGCAAGATTTATCCTTGCAAAACCTCTATTCTTTCATCATCTGAGAACGGCATCTTCCAGTGTTCCCTCTGTTTTAGCTACAGTTTCAAATAATTGTTGGGAAAAAACAGTAAGGTTTTTTGGTATACAATACTCTGAGTTAACTCTGGAGTATTTTTCAACACAGAAGAAATACTTACTAGTTGTGATCCCCTTTGCAGCAACAATTTTACTTGAGAAGCAGCATTGTTTTTAACATTCCTGTACTTCATATTAAAGTCCATTCAGAAGTTCCAGATGCTGCTTACCTCCTAACAGTGCTACGTTTTTCCGAACTACTAGTTTGATCAGGCACCCCTCTTTATGATATCTCATTTTTCATATATATTAGAAGGAGAAAGCAGGTCTGAGACAGGTCTCTCTCCAAAATTAATAGAGAAGATAGATACAGAAGGCTGGTTTGCAATCACAGGAGTTGTCTAAATTTCCTAACTGTATTTCCTAACACCTTGTGATCTACTAGGCTAACCGAATTGGTCATGGACTGGCCTTTTCCAATAAACTTAAGGTGGCGTACAATTCTTTTGTTTGATTTTACAACATTAACTATTTTCTGAATTATTTTTAATTATACCTTCCCTCTTAATGCCTATCCTAATTTATACTCCAGTTTACTGACTTCATTTGCCAAGGACTTCTGTGTGGCTTCTGTGGATTTTGAACCTCACCATGTAGCCAAAATAATTCTTTGGAATGGAATAGGGGAAATATTTTTTTAAACTTCTGTATTTCACTCATATTCCTTTTAAAATAATTTAAATTAACTGAAATTGGGCAAGCATGGATACAGGATCAAATACCACCCTGTCATACCAATGCAATGCCTCTTCGAAACAGCACAGGTGTCAAATAAATCAGATTCAATGTCATAGAAATGGGCTTCTAAAAGAGGCAGGCCAGATGGGAAAAAACCTGAAACAAAATCACAAAGTCATAAAGGAGCGTGGATATAGCGGTCAAAATCTGAGGTGTAAATTCAAAGGAAAGACAAAACACAATTTGCCTGGTGGTTAAAAGAGAGAGTACAATGTACGTATGCAGTACCTATGCAAAGGAGATGAACAAAATGACCCTACAAGGCTGACAGTCATATTCAGTCTTAAAAGCTACTTAAGTCACATCCTACTTTGTTTGGAAATGCAGCCCACAGTTATGCAAAGCAAGACAGACTTAGCGTCAAGTCATGATTGCATAAACTTATTTACAATAGCGTAAATAAAGGAAGCAGCATGAAAAATATGTTGAAAATCTGACCGATGTTAGGCAGTCCTCTCACCCGTGCTGTTGCAATCATTTTGCTGCTGTGGAGATCCGCAAACTTGCATATGGACAGATATGTCTAAAACTTGTTCCTTGCTATCAAAATACTGAACATGCAAACAAAGCTTAGTTCTATGCTGGATCGGAGGAACGAATCATATGGGTAATGGGGCAACTAAAAGGGCTGCAAGCGTCTGGACTATACCCTTCTATGGATTCAAGTTCAGATAAGGTGACATCTGAGAAGAGGCAATATGGCATGTCCTTCTAAGGAGAAACACTAACACGCTTCAGGAGCCGTGCCATCTCCTACATATTTGAAATGTCAATAAGTACTATGAAGGGGAACCTTATTCTTCAGATCCTGAGTTTGGTACAACTAAATCAATTGATGTTTCACTATGTAGGACTTGGATTTTGAATTCTTTAATAATTGGACAGAAAACAGTCAGTCCTTGCTCGGGCACCAGTACTATCAAAAAAGGCACATCTCTATACACCTTGATGATTTTTATCATCACTCTGCCCACAAATATGAGGAAGATTGCTTACTAAGCTGTACTTGCACAGTACTATATCCAATTTTCTTATCTGGCTCTGGCATGTCATGAAATCTACTGGTAGAATAGTTGCACTTTAAAATCTGAATTACATGCCTTTTGACACCAGTAGAAACATTGGTACTAAAAGACACTGCACAGTAGACCCTCACCATACATTTAAACATCTATGGAGCATCAAAAGAAACTCATGCAAGGACATATTCTAGATACTTTTCTTCTTCCCCCAATTCATATTACTGAACTTCAGAACTTAATTCTGCATCTTTTGTATACAAAAAATTAAAATGTAAATTTTAGTATATGTATTTAAGAATAAAAATCTGCCCCTTGAAAGTTTTTGTGTAGGTAAACCTCCCACAGCTGCGCGACTGCAAGTGTCAGAAGCTATTTGTGCATATCAGCAGCAACAAAACAATCTTCTAGATTAGTTCCTGACAAGGAAAGTAAAGCGTACAGGCTTTCAATATTGATAAAGAGAGGAGACAGGCCTGTTGCATGGGCAGAACACAGAGCTCCAAGCAATACAGGAATTCATGATGTTTAACTCTGCCAGTAAGACCCTTCCTGGGGTGTCAAATAGGTGTTGTAAGTTTAATTAGCACGAATGATTCTCAGAAAGCAAGGAGTTTTAATGTACATAAATCCCGTGTTGTTCTTGGTGAAGAAAAGCTAAAGAAATACACTAGTTTAAGAGCACCTGTTCGTTACTCCTCCCCGAGAGTTGAAGAGGATCAGTACGATGTGCAACCTAGGAATACATCTGTAAAATTTACAGATTTTAACTTTGAAAGATTTCAGATGAAAGGGAATTTTCAGGTTACGTTAGAAAGTGACAAATGAGTAGGAATTTTTTATGGTATTTCTATACTAGTAGAAGTCTTTGTGTAGGTACGACTATGCTAGAATGGAAAAGGACTAAGGATACTGATATATGTTTTATTTTGCTCACTGTCCTGGTTTCAGCTGGGGTAGAGTTAATTTTCTTCACTGTAGCTGGTATAGTGCTGTGTTCTGGATTTAGTATGAGAATAACGTTGGTAACACAGTGATGTTTTAGTTGTTGCTGAGCAGTGCTTGCACTAGTCAAGGACTCTTCCAGCTTCCCCTGCTCTGCCGGGTGCACGAGGAGGCGGCACAGGCGGGACAGCTGACCCCAACTGGCCACAGGGACGTTCCATACCGTATGACGTCAGGCCCAGTATATTAACTGGGGGGAGTTGGCTGGGGGCAGCGATCGCTGCTCGGGGACTGGCGGGGCATTGGTCTGTGGGTGATGAGCGGTTGCATCATGTGTTGTTTTTCCTGTTGCATCACTTGTTTTTCCTGGGCTTTGTTTCTCTCTCTCTCTCTGTTTTCCTTTTCTTTTACTACTGCTACTACTACTACTATTATTATTATTATTATTATTATTATGTTCTATCTCAGCCCACGAGTTTTCTTACTTTTGCTCGTCTGCTTCTCTCCCTCACCCTGATGGGGAGGGGAGGGGGGTGAGAAAGTAGCTGGATGGTGCTTGGTTGCTGATTGGGGATAAACCACAACACTCACAAAATTACTGTGTTTTTAATCTGCAAAGTATTTACAATGAAATTTTCTATAATAAACTAGGCCAGAGGCAGGAATTTTCTAAAGAACATGAGAAAATGCTATGATAAATCTCATTGATCTCCAGCTCATTCAGGACCTCACTTGAAATAAGCATAGAGGATTAATACAAGAAGTGCCACAATTTTATCTTCTGAACCTCTAGCTTTAACTGTATAATTTGCATACATGCTGAACAGCCTTTTGAGTGAAATATGTGGGTTCTGTGAAATAACACACAGGCAGAAATATAAAATCATCATCATTGACCAATCCTGGTTCAAAGCACATTAGTCCAGCTTTTCATCTAAGAGAGATATTAATCATAGGAAGGAAATCCCTATCAGCATTGGAAGAAGGGGGGTCATCCAAAAAGCAAACATAATATCCTATTATTTTCTCTTCCTCATTAAAATCAACACCTCTAGAGAAGTGGAGGTCTGATTCAGAATTTCTACAGATTTCTAATGACTTAAAAAGTCAGGAAATGGAAATGGTGACATTAGAAGTATCTACTTTTCATCTTCCTAGGGATGAATGCAGTTCTCCACTTGAGCGAGCACAGCTCTTCGCTGCAGGACAATGCATGGGATGTGTGTCAGTGCACTGTATACATTCATGTCCCACTAAGTGGCAGTTACTGCAGAAAATACAGAACAAGATGGAAATTTAAACCCACTTCTGTTTTACTTTATTTTAGCTATATTGCTCTTTCACATTAAATACATAGAATAATGGACAGCAGAACACTGACAGAAAAGGGAAACGGGCTTTAATGAGCGGTACCGGAAGTAAGCAGTTCATTGCAGAAGGGGAATAAGCACTATTTTGACCAGTGAAGAAAGCTAAGAGGTTTCAAGTTATGTTTGGCTTCATTCTGACAAAATCATAAAGATTCTGAAAGTTAACGCTCAGTTTCCATGGTCCAAAAGGCCTGAATCTTTATCTAGACTTCAGAACGATGCCAGTTTATCAAAACTGAACTACTATTCTTCTTTCCACTGGACCTGGACATACCTCTTTACTCTTTCTAGCAGGCACTAGCATCTCCATCGCACCTTCTCCTGCCCCAGTAGGAGATGATATTTGCTTTCTTCCAACATGCCCCTTTTACTCCCTACTGACTTAGAAGAGCCTTTCTGCATGCAGAGGAGAGGAAAACTGGTCAATTTATTTCTCCTGATCATCTCTGTACTAACCTTGTTAAGTGCCTGGGGAAGTATCTTTTCTTCTCCAAGCAAAGCACCTTGGAGTTCATTTAATGTTCCCTATTAGTACTCAAACTAGCTGTGCCCTTAAGGCCTTAATGCAGTCTTCAGTCATCTACACTTTGAGGGCAAGAGAAAGACTAGCAGGTTGTTAGCCTTTTCTCCCTCCCTTGCAAGAAATATCAAAATGAAAATGAGTGGCTGGTGGCAGAAGAATTGTTGAAATCCTTCCATCCCTTTGGATACTTGGCATGTGAGACATGTTTGTAGGGTGTAACGATAGGGATTTATGTGCAGGAAGACGTTCTTTATTGATCTTTGCAGGTCAGCGGCAGGAATTCTACAGAAGTTTGTTTGGGTATTTTGTTTGTTTGTTTGTTTGTTTTGCTGCTGAGTCTCAACATCTGCCATCATAAACCAGAAAATGAAGACACTTGTAATTTTCCTCAAACATGGGCCCTGGTCACTCTAACATCTGTATTCTGTGGCAGTCCTTATTCCAAACAGTTAAAATTATAGATTTGTTCATCATTTCACAGTGATCAGATAGGTACACTGTCACCATTACCAGCTGCTGAACTTCGCCCTCCACACGGGAAGCTCTTTTCCCTAGCCAGGGCTCTTTTTTTTAGGATACTTCAACTTGAACAACATTTTGCTTGAAAGATGCAGGATCTGCAAAATATCTGACAGGGAAAAATGTAACGTTATCGCTACTGACTGGTCCTACTTCAAAATACAGTAGTCCAGCTCTTCGTCTGGTGGAGATATTAATTCTAGGAACTGACAGATAGCGGCAGATAATACCACTGAAGCTGGGAAGCAGCAGATGGGACTGCTGCTAAGTATGCATATGTTTTTTTAAAAAGCCTGAAGTTTCATTTGTCAAGGATTGTGCTCTCCAAACAACTAGCATATAGATATATTTTTGGCAGCCAGTAAACATTCCAGCTAGAATGCCACTACCATGTATCAGCAGAAAGTAAACATCTCCTGATTTACTCTAACGTCTCAAATGGAGGAACCGAGTTAATATACTGGACAATCAAATGCAAACCCCTAATCTCCACAGAAATTAACACTGAATCATACCATACCAGACAGTTTCTAATAGACATGTGATCCTTAAGATTGGAGATCTCAATTTGTCAATATTCCAACACACATCTGAAATCTGTTAGGCAGATGTTTATCAGCAATGTTCATTTTAAGAGAACGGAGATATGTAGGAATTGACTTTGCAGCTGATGGAAATGATTTGGGAAATCTTGCTAGAACTGCTATTGATTTCTCTTTCCAGATTTCATCTTTTTGACCTTGATCTAGCCAGCTGAACTTTCCATACCTCAGTTTCTTATTTAATGTCCTACCAAATAATGTTATATTAGTTGAGTTGTGGATTTTTTGAAAGCATGACTTTCCATGTGTTTATAAAATGCTTAAAACAACAAAATCCTACTCTGTTGTAGGCTTTTAGAGGGCCAAACCCAGAAAATACATATAGATTGCAACAGCTTTCAAAAATTACCTGAAAAAAAAAGATATAATAATATGGTTTTGGGTGGTCAGCTTAAGATACTTAAGTCAACTTTTCATAAAGCTTAAGTCTTTAAAGGGGGTGAACTGAAGTACCCACGTTTAAAAAAAAAAATCAGCACTTGTAATGTACTCCAGGTAATTGCATGGACTTTATGGGCTTGAATCACCTGTTAGCATGGCACATGAGTTTCGCTAGCTTTTATATTCCAAATAAAGACCACACACACTGAGGTCACTTATGTAATCTTAAAAATTACTCCACACCCAAACTAATCTCATCTACCATGAATGGCCCAGCACTCCTTCGACTCCATTAGACAGCAGATGTGTGAGGAAATGCAATGATCCAAATGCCACGGGAGAACTGTGTGCTTTGGACTGACAGGCCACTTCGTTTCAAACTTCATGAAAAACCATATCTGTTTCAGTTAGTAAGTATTAAGGGTTCCTTAACTGCTGGTATTTACAAAGTGGAACACACTGAAATGCCATGAAAAAATGTGGAGTATGCAACAACATGAAAGTACAAATATTTATCATTTACTTCACATTATAAGCCCAAAGTTTCCAAGAAAAGGCTGATATAGAAGTCAGAGAAGTATGGGCATCTGAAAAGGTCTTCATTTCAATGGGAATTGTTGTTCTTTATTAATTTTTCCAAAACTACTCTGTAGTGTCTGGAACAGGAGGCTACTTTTCTTAATATTCTCTTAAAATAGCAAATAATAGTCGAGGGGGATTTATCACTACAGAGCCATTAAAAGTGGAAATAAGGAAATCAAAACCTTACGCACAGCTACACACACCGCCCTCAGTGCACTTTTAGTTGTATTTTTAGTGGTAGAAAAATGTTAATATATTGACTGGAAACCAGGCTGAAACTTGGATTACCTTCTTCCAGTTAATCTCAAGGGGCTGGAAATAGTTGGCCATCTTCACTATGGAAAAAAATAAGTAAATGCAGCCCCTGTCAACCAAAAGCACCACTGACTGTTAGTCCTACTTGCTCCTACTAATTGTATTCTTGTAATCAGAGCTCTTACTATTGCAGCTAATTACAGGCAGTGTACAATATCACCATCTTTACACTTCCTAACTGCATCACTGATAGCTATGAATACACTGTTCAAAGGTCACAAACTGTGACATCAGTGGAACGGTGAGGGTGTAGCTAGGGACAAATTTTGACTCACTGTTTGTAAATGATCAGTCTAATGACCAGTCTGATACCGAGCTACTTCATCACAGCAAAAGATGTTTACCATTTTTCTAGAAATTTTTCAAATTACTTAAGTAACATTCACACATTAGTGACGAAAATGCAATGCAGCTCTCTTCCTATAATGCCCTGGATAGTTTACTTTTAAAACACAATATCTGGAAAAGCCACAGTATCTTTTCAACATACTGTCAACTGTCAGGATTGCAAAAACAGCCCCAGGGTACTTCTTTGCCCATAGGAAACAATAAGCAGAAACTTGCGAATATAACTGGTTGAAATGTCTTTGAATCACGTGAAAGTTTAAAAAGTAAGTTGTTTATATACTATTAATGACAAGTTTTGGTTGAGTCTATTAAATAATTTAACACTGTGGACAATGCGACAGTTTCTTTAGTCCATCTGTGAATAATGGTTTCTCACTGAAATGCTATCTGGGGACTGGGGGCTGCGGCAAAAACTTTGGTGTTCCTGAATTTTCAGCCCAGCAGGTACTGTGAGCCATTTCTGGCATTTCTGAGATCTACCTCTACTTCAGCAGTTATGAAACAGCAGCAAGAGTTCTCACAATACCTGTTTTACAGAACTGCACTGGTTCTTGTCTGCAGAATTCTCAATAGATAGAAATGCTGAGGCATAGATGGAAACCAAGACACTAGGAAACCTTGACTGTTCCAAACTTTAAAGCCCTGCAATTCTTTCGTAAGTTGATAGAAGACAGTAACTTGGCCTTACAAAAACAGGCTGAAGGTGCCTGCTAGGCTTGCACGTTGTGATTCCCTCACTCTTGTAGTCAGTCTCTACTGTGAATAAATTGATGGCTCACATACATACCCAAATCAACAGAATTTAACATATAGCTAGGAAAGAAGTAAAGAATACCCTTCCCTTTTGCCCCATCCTTGTGGAGTGACACAGCCTGACATTCACAGCTCCGTGCAGCAGGTGGACCAGAAAAGCAATCTGTATAAACAACCACATGATTGCCACGAGCAGCAAACAGTTTGAGGAGAGGAGGGAAGCAAAAACCATGACAGATGGGGGGAGGTGATGAAAGGGGAGTTGGGTTAACAGTCTTTGCTGGGCATGCCTTTGATAGTACAGGGGTATCTTTGTGGAAGAATATTGTGGGCTGCCCAGGAAGATTGCCCACGATGAGATAGTTGGGGAAAACAGTTGTACATGGCAAGACAGATGTCCATAGGACAGGAGGCAAGAGGAGAATGGACAAGTCATCAACACCTTTCACATAAACTTCACAGAGAACAGCACCCAGAGACACCTACCTTAGGAACACTACAGTAAATATGACATCCTACAGTAAATATGACTAATTCCTGGTCCTCTATCACTCAGCTACTTTGCTTTTACTACCATGCTTTTACTCCTCTAGGTGACTGATTTAACAAAATGCTTCCTGCACTATAAAGTCAACAAGCAATTTTATGACATACCTCCCCAGCACAATACGTTACATGTACCTCAGCAAACAGAATGGGAGAAGCACATACATCTTGACTAATTTCAGGACTGAGATACAAAAATTGTGTAGGACAAGGAAACACATATGCTTTAGGTGAGAACTTAACTTGCCCACTACCTTTGTGCCTGGAAGCTAGATCAGTGCATCACTGGGCTGGCACTTCAGCAGAGAGCAGGATAGTGCTGCCCGGAGGATCCTGGCCTAAGAGATGTGCTGGAGAACTGGAGATCAACAAGACACGCTCCACAGAATTTGAGACAGTGGCGCAGCTCACAGAAAAGCAACCTGGAAGTGGTTGTAACTTGGATGCCTGTGCCGCAGAGGTTTGAGCGGGGTTCACGCTTTTGCATCTGTCTACGGGGCAATCTGGCGGCACTGCAACGTGCACAGACATATCCAAAGAAGCTTTAAGCACGAACCTTCAGTGCTGCCAGCACAGCTGTGGCAGCTATGTGGAGTTTCCATTAAGGCATACAAATCAGTAGCATCCTGTGAAATGAACGTTTACTGTTAGCTCTTTTCTGGTTCTGCCCTAAAATAGCCGTGTTTCTTAACGTGTGTCAAATCCAGCAAGAACTGGGCATGCTGCATGACAGCTACATATCCTTCCTCCAAAGCCTGCTTGTTTTAATACATTTCACAATAATTAAGAGGTTACCTGCCTCAATCTTCCTATATTTGAATGGTCACTTTGGTTATTCAGCTACTCATTAAAGAATTTTACAAACTGTTTTATTTTCTACTACTTTATTTTTAAAAATATAAAAAGCAAACCCAAACCTTATTCTTTCCTTTTTAACCAAAAAGATATCTTAATTAATTTCAGCTGTATTTACAGTCATACTTTTTGTCAGTATCAGTTCTAGATTACAAGATAAGCCAATAATGACTTTGAACCCCACAGGGAATTTATTCCAACTCACTGGGGTATTCCTATGATACTTTAAGAATTTTTATAAACTAAACAAAACTAAACAGCCCCCTCTTGTTTACACAGAAGAGTTCAAATTTGACGTGACCAAAAGTCATGCGATGTCAGACCGCAGGATGCACCGGTCAGTTCTGAGATGTTGCAGACTAGCAGTGAGAACACACACAGCATTTTACTGAGAAATTCATACTGCTAGAATTCCCTGAAACATAACCTTTTGCACATTGTGGCTCATTTGGAAGGGTCAAAACAAACAGTTTCCATAATAGGATAGAATATCATATGTTGTGCACCTTGCCCTTTTAACGCAACACCAGGTAATTGAGTCCCTTGATTTAGAGTTTGCCAATTTGTTATTCTGTTAACATAGATTACTTTCAAACATATTACAGGAACCCCGCTCTCCGCATGTCTCTGGAGTAAGCCAGGATTCCTTCCCTGTGAGGATGTGATGCCATCTCAACCTATGACCCTTGCACGTCAGATATCTTCTGGAATGAATATGAGAAAGATAAAAACCTTTCATTTATTGTTGTTTGTGTGGCAATACCCAGTTACACCTTAGTTTCATGTGAGAGCTGTTTTATTGATCTATCTCGAACTCCAAGACAAGACACCTCCCTTCCGAACAGATCCCACTGGCAAGATCTTCAGTCCCTGTCCTACCAGTCCTGTGGAGAGAAGAGCCCTAGCCTTCCCCCGTGGAACTGTTTCTCTTTACATCTTTCCCAGGTGTGGCAGGTGCTTTCGGTCTTGGTGGAATAATACTCTGGGGAACATTCTGCTTCTTTTTGAGGCAAGCAGCTGCATAAAAATAATTGTTTTCCTTAGAAGTCCTTCCTGAAATTATTTCTGTGAAAGAAGTA
Organism: Phalacrocorax carbo; assembly: GCF_963921805.1. Lineage (NCBI taxonomy): Eukaryota > Metazoa > Chordata > Aves > Suliformes > Phalacrocoracidae > Phalacrocorax > Phalacrocorax carbo. Next base: position 18,325,811 of record NC_087525.1, on the reverse strand, counting down.
ATGCTTTTTTTCTTGAAAGCAATCAAATGTATTTATTGTGCAGGCAGAATAATTCACTTTACTAGTAGAAAGAACTGAAGTGGACTAAAATTCCTGCCTGCTCACCTCCAAAACCGAACAGGTTTCAGGATGCCTGGCACCTTCTAGTTCTTGTAAGGTCTAAACCGTCAACTCTTTGTTCCCCTGTTTTGAAACTGGATGATTGTAAGCATTTAAAAATGGAACCAGGAGACAGAGATCAGTTCTGCCAAGTTAGAGAAAATAAAGGAAGAGTCAAAACTGGACTTCAATTTCTAACATTTTGTTTTGAAACAAGGACAATAAAAAGGAACTAAATTTGTATGAAGTTCCTTTAGAGACAATGATCTGGTCAACTTCTAATATCATCCGTTCTAAATTATTTGACTTTTTATCCGTGACACACGGACAATCAAAGGATTATGAACTCTTCAGGAATATCCTGACCGAGTGAATCGCACCTCAACAGGGAGCTCACTCTCCACCTACTTTCTTTCATAGCTGCTGTCACATGCCCACCTCTCATTCACGTTCGTGACCTCCCTAGCAACCCATGGGAGCTCACAGCAACCCCCAGGGAAGTGCAGCACATGATATGGACAAATGTCTGTAATGCTGAAGATATGGTTGTTTCCAGCAGCTTCAAGAAAATTACTGTTCCCTGTCTTTGCTCTCTGTGGCACTCCTGATAGCTGCTGATGGGTACATACATCCAGTGGGCCTGAAAATTACTTTTCTTCTCCCCTGAAGTCTGAGGAAGAGGTGGAGGGGAGATGGTTGAGCTTTGCTTCCGTTTGTTTGGCTGCTCTGTATGTTTTCACATTGCTAGGTGTCAAAAGTTTTGAGGCTTTTTTGAGGCAGCTGGAAATAACAGAATGAGGACCTGTACTAAATAATAACTCAGCCCTCTTCAGGCAGCAATTTGGGAAACATCTGGCCTAAAATTCAATCTGTAGAATAAAAGGCAGGTCTCTGTCCTGCTCTTCACCCTGACTGCTTATGACCTTGAAAAATGTACTTCCCCCTGCATTTATAGATAAGAAGTTATGGTAAATGAATGTGTGAGGCAGAGTCAGGTAAGATGCTCCTATATGGGCATCGTCAGCAATACGGATGACAGAAGTCTACATGTGGTGCCCACACCTACTGCCACACACTTCAGAAAGAAATGTCATGGCTAGAAAGGGAACTGTGAAGCTGTGATGATGTTACACCTGCACCTCCAGACAACCTCAATTAGCTGCTTTCAGAGAATGAGTTGACAATCATTTCTCACCAGGGTGAACCACTAGGGAAGAATCTGCTAGCAGAGCTTTGTTTGCTACAGGAAAGAAAGAACGAAGAGAGGTACTCTCCCAGAAAGCAAAAGAGAAGGAAACTTCCTGCTGCCACTAAGCGCGGTGTTCTTGTTTATGTCTCTGGAGGAAATGGGGAAGTTGCCCTGATATACCTAAATAGACCTTTGGGCAAAAGACATGCTTCTCCTCAATGACCTTCAGTCTCTCTTAATCTTAGAACAGAATCATAGAATTTAGGTTGGAAAAGACCCAAGACCCTTGAGATCCTCAAGCCCAACTGTTAACCCAGCACTGCTAAGTCCACCACTAAACCATGTCCCTAAGCTTTTAAACACCTCCAGGGATGGTGACTCCACCACTTCCCTGGGCAGCCTGTGCCAATGCCTGACAACCCTTTCGGTGAAGTAATATTTCCTAATCTCCAACCTAAACCTCCCCTGACACAGCGTGAGGCCGTTCCCTCTCACCTGTCACTGGTGACTTGGGGGTAGAGACCGACCCCCCCCCCTCACTCCAGCCCCTCTCAGGCAGCTGCAGAGAGCGAGAAGGGCTCCCCTCAGCCCCCCCTTCTCCAGGCTAAACCCCCCCAGCCCCCTCAGCCGCCCCCCAGCACACTTGTGCTCCAGACCCTGCCCCAGCCCCGCTGCCCTTCATACCACAGAGCTGTGTACCCTGGCTAAAACTCTTACAGTTAGGTGACACGGCATCTGTGTTTTGCTTGCTGATCAGCTTGCATGAAGCAAAGAGGGCCACTGTATGCAAATGAGTTGTATAAGAGAAATGTAAGCAGACATCAAGGAGTCATGCCAGCTACTCATCTCCTTGCAAAACTCAGTGAAAGGTTCACAAACCATAAGCACTGACACACGCTTGAATCCTCAAGCAGTCTTGGCCATTTTATCTTCAACCTGCAGCTCCAAGGACAGAGTGAGATAAATCTGCCCTTTAAGTTCTTAATCAGAGACGTAACAGTTTTGCCTGTTCATGATCCCATGAGGCTCAGAAATAGCAGGAAGTGGCAAAAAATCCTATTCATGAACCAGGTTTAGTACAGGAAGGGACAATGCCTTTTGTTTGCTCAATGATTTTTCACTGATACCCTGTAAAAAATCTCCCTAAAGCTAAAGTTAGAAGGGATTTGAGCTGCCTAGTTTCTTGGCAATATAAGACCTTTCCAGTAAGTCTTCAACTACTAACCCTTCCCCATGACTTGAGATGAGTAACTGCTCCAGCATATCCGTATCTTCACAGTTCTCTACAGGCTAGGAAATATGTAATCGAGCAATAAGATCTCAAAATAACACTGTTACTATTTTTTTCAGTTCTCTTTTGCCAGTCCCTAAGAGCAGAATTTGTTGGGAAGCTGGAATGCTTGCGCAGGGACTCCACTGCCTGTGATCCCACAGCTCTTGCCAACTAGCCCAGCTCATCACCTGCACTCTGTGAGCTTCCACGCTATGGCAATACAGCTATAAAATACCAGCATTTCTGACTGGAGAGCTTTTAAAAGTTTTTAACTTTCTGTACTGCGTCAGTCTTTACAGCATTACAGAGTAAGAGCAATACACCTACCAAACCCCAACGCGCTCACAAACCGGTTGCTTGGCTTCTGTAGTTGTTCACAGAACTACTGGCAGGAAATGTGCTCGTTGAAGAAATACCCTAAAAGCAACACTTAAAACAAGTAAAAGTTGAAAAATTAAATGCAAAATTGCCTTAGGATGGGCTAACATTAAATACATTAACTTAAGTTTGCACAGTACAAAGACCAACAATTATTTGATTTTTTTAGATAAACAGATGCTAATATACACATGCAACGTACACCAATATGGTAACTTGATACAACACGATGCATTTCTTTTGTGGTTGTATGTTTTTTAAACTGTCACAATGTAGACAGGCTAAATCATCATATCTGAGCGGGAGAGAGAAGCCACAAAGAAAGGTGCTGCAATGGGCAGGATATGACAGATGAAGTCATCGGTAAGGATTCTGATCAAAATGGATTTATGGTCATCCAGTGAGCTCCAGCACGGGCAGGCTGCTGTGTGGGTGGCTGCAGGGCGAAGGGATACCAGGAATTTCATAGTGATTGGCATCTCTGGTTCAATACGTAGTGAGAACTGGCACTCTACATTATGTTGCTGGCAGTTGGTCTCACACAAGGCCGCAGACTTTGAAAGCTCCTGTTACTAACTGCATATGATTAAATTGCTTTGCCTATATTATCCCCTTTCCTCATTTCTTTAGAAGTGTTTCAACATATTTCTAGTCCAAAACGCTGTATTCAGAACCTTATTTTTAACTGACCATTTCCTTCTCCTCCCCTGTGCTTGACTAAGTGACCCAGCCCTTCCTCCAGCTTTCTCTCCTGGGGTAGCTCCACGCTCCCTCACTTCCTTCATGATCAAGTGGAAGCTTTTGTTTTGGAGGGTGGAGGAGAGATAAAGGAAGGGGAAAGGGAGAGACCGGGATTAATTGGTGTGCTGTGCATGATCAGAGCGTTCTTTATATGACACCAAGAGAACTTCTTGGTGACATTTCAGAGTCAAATCTTGCCACTGTTTCTCACATTGAGTAATATCCTATTCCTCACTCTGATGGAGTGATTTACTCCTTTAAGAACAAAGGGGCTTGGACGTGCAAGCCTAGTTCCAGCGGGTGCTCAGAGTTGGTACTGTTGTGCCCAGGGAACTGAATTTTGCATGCCTATGCCCCTTTCTCTGCTGTGGAAGCTGCTGCAGCACCTTTGCTGAACCACATCTTCTTCCTCAGATGATACGTCTAACGTTTAAACACATTCTCAACATTAATGGAGGTACTCATGCATTGACAAACTCCACATGCATCCACCGCTAAATCAGCTACCTAACATTTAATACGTACCGTAACTCCAAAGCCAGTGAACCATTACATACAGATTACAATGGTTAACTAAATGGTCCAAAATGCATCTTCCTGCTACGAAATCTGAACCATTTATATGTAGCTAGTAATGATGTTAACAACAATGCTGGCAGGTCTAAAACAAGCACTACCAAGAGCCCTACTAAAATTTCTCTACAATTAAGTCAATTGCAGGTAGATATTATTTCACAATTACAAAAAAATAAAACCAGGAAAATGATAAAAAGATTTCTGTGAACAATGAAACATGACAAATACAATTCGAAGCAGTATGTCATCAGCTACATGCAGGATCACAGCACCTACACTGCCTGTTGGACAACTTCAGACTTGAAGCTGTGCTTTTTCACAGCAGCTTCTGGCGTTACATTATAAATCCAGGTACCAAAATTTGCTGCCATGAAACTTCACATAAATTAGTGTGAGGATGAAACAACATCAGACATCTGCTTTGAGGACTTATTTTTCTTAAATTGTGAAGTTGGGATATTTTTTTTCTATATATAACAATGGGATTTAAAAAAAAAACCACAGAAAACCTACTGAGTAGCAAACAATTCTGTAGCAGACATTTGAAAGCCAGTAGGAAAGATTACATGTGCAGAGCATCTTCAGTTTAAACTTTGTTGAGGTTTGTTCAATTCCTATCCATAAATTAAGACTTTGTTTAGAAAAGGCTGTTCTGAGTCACATCTACTGGGTCACGAGTCCCGAGAGGAAACGCACTGCAAATGCCTTGGTGCATCCCTTCAGTTGCAAAACTGAACTGGCTGAAAAGGTTACAGGGATGGCGTCTCTCTGGAAGACAGTCTCCGAGTGGGATAAGTCACGGATTGCAAACGCGTAGGTGCAGAGCCTGGCACTTCCAGCAGCGCCCACAGAAAGACAGACTGCACATCTGAGCTGTGGCACTCATCCTTCCAACACGCCTAGAGGATGGTGACCAGCTAAGAGCAGGAAAAGGTACCACCTTAGAGGAACGGAGAAGAATAATTCTCCCAATGAAGTAAGTGGGGGAAAGTTGTAATTATCCCTGTCTGGAATCTGGGATGTTGTGGCTAATACCCCTGTTCTCGTCAATAGTTCAATGAATTTCCCAGTGGCCACAAACAGTCAGGACTTCAGTTTTATATTCCACACTCTAGAAACGCATTCGGACACTGGCTCAACGCTGACTCAGTGGGCAAGGTGCCGTCCGCTGAATCACAAATACCACTTCCTGCGGGACTGCTGCTGCCCGCAGCGTTTCAAGGGAGTGCTTGGCTGCTTAGCTGAGAATCAACCTCACAACTTCAGACAGCAAAGTTGCAGAACATAGGCAGTTTGAATAGCATTTCAACAAAATTCCGTCCCACAGGCTTTGAATGAGGTTATTCAAATGCAGTAGCATTTTGTATCTGCTACACGATATTCATTTTTCTCAGGAAGATAAACTAAGCTTTTTCAAATTAAAAAAACTGAAACGTGTCTATCTTTACACTTCTCTTGCTCCACGTCCTTCTTCAGTGGCACTGCAAAGCACCTCATTATAACAGAACGGACATCTTTTTGAATAGGGTGATTTTTCCTTGTCAGGAAGTCAAGATAGCTAAAATTTTCTGAGGGAGTTGGATTTCCATATCTTAGGCTGTACAACACATTTAGAAACAGGCAAAAACAAAACAAGTGACTCTTAGATCACTGTAATATTACACATTTTAAAAACAAATAAAGTACTAGTGGGGGAATTCTACATGATGCTATTATCAAAAATTACACATACAACGTCATGTGCACATATTGCACCTGACTGTCCCAGCTCATAAATTCATTGCTAAGTCTCTGGTCAATAATGCTGGTAAATGTCCTCGTCCTTATGATATGCAAAAGAAAAACAGCAGTCTCTTCCTCTCAGTGAGAGACTGTTGGCTCCAAGTAGCTAAATGGTTAATTCCTAGTGAGGATCAGTGAGTTTATCATGAGGTCATGCCTGCATGCCAGCGCTAACCGCTTCAGCTGTACATGGGACAGCAGAGCTGTTTCTGCAACCCAGCCAAGCCCAGGCACTCTCCTACAGTTTTGTGACTCTCCTGCTATGATTGCCATTAGCAAAAGTTTTGGCAAGTTGTGTTTAAAAGAACATTTGTCAAGTACTACCAATATCCACAAAATAAAGCTGCACTCAGAAGTAACGGATGTTTCTGTCCAAATTTCCCATTGTGAGCCCAGCTGTAACTATTCTCATTTGAGAGCTTATTTAAAACACATTTGACTACTTACATGCCTGCCAAAGAAGCCAGTATTTCACATCAAGTATCCACTTTAATTGGTAGTAAGCAGTAAGTCACTTTTCATTCTAAGAATGTCCAAAGACTCAGTTAGTCTGGAGACTCAATTAACCATGTTTCTGAAGAAGACTGTCCAAAAGGAGAGTAGTAGTATGAGAAAATGCAGTATAAGCCTAGCCTTGAACTGCTAACACATTCAAATTACCTTCCTCAGGTTGGTGCACAAAGAACTGGGACGTTACGCTGCTGATACAATAACAGCACTGATCTCTCACCCTATGCCTGAATGATGGAGACAAGAACCACTAGGAATCTTGAAAATTCCAGTCAGAAATTCTCAGATGACATAAGGGGGGCTGTGTTTCACAGAATCATAGGAGCATAGAATGCTTTGGGTTGGAAGGGGCCTTTAGAGGTCATCTAGCCCAATGCCCCTGCAGTGCGCAGGGACATCTTCAGCCAGACCAGGCTGATGTCCAACTTGGCCTTGAACGTCTCTATGGAGAGGGCATCTACCACCTCTCTGGGCAACCTGTGCCCGTGTTTCACCACCCTCATTGTAAAATACTTCTTTCCTTATGTCCAGTCTAAATCTACCCTCCTTTAGCTTAAAACCATCACCCCTTGGCCTGTCACAGCAGGCCTTGCTAAAGAGGTTGCCCCCACCCTTCCTACAGCCCCCCTTTAAGCCCTGGAAGGCGCAATAAGGTCTCCCCGCAGCCTTCTCTTCCCCAGGCTGAGCAACCCCAGCTCTCCCAGCCCAGCAGAGGGGCTCCAGTTATGTGCCAGACACTAAGAGCTGAACAAATCTTTTGCAGTGGGTATCATTTCTAGCTTATGCAGGCAGCCCAAATAGAACCATAGCATTCAGAATATTCCTATATACCCAAAATTTCAGCTTCTAAGTACATTATTGTGGAATTTCCCATAGCCACAATGTTGCTGTACAGGAATCTTAAGAAACCAACATGATGCCACAGAAGACTGCGCTGCTGTGGAGTACAGGTTTCAGCAGAGGTGAGATGGCAACAGTACCATACTAGAACTCATGAGTCCACTGTTTCCTTTGGTCACTGCATAAGATCTACCATTCTGAGGCTTTGGGATAGAGTATCAGGTAAGGACACTCTCCTGTTGTTAATCACCCGCTTATAAGAAGTGCTTAAAAGCAATAAACACTTATTTTGTCAAGAGTAAAAAGAAAATACAATGTTGACTTCCAGCCACTAAGCCTTCTGGCTCCTTCTCTTCCTAGAAAGACTTCTTTAAAAGAAGTGTTACTATTGCTTCAAAAGCTAAATCTCACGTCAGTGTTCAGAGAACTACCTGTTGCACCGGAGGTGCCTCAGAGCTCCTGATGAGTCACAGCTCCTGGGACTCTCTAACAGCATTGGTCCGTTTAACATCAGAAGAAATCCCCTCATAACACCAAAGTTGCACCAGGTATTCAGGTATCTATTCTTATTTTCACTTTAATTAAATTGCTGGAAATTTTTCATGTCATTTATTAATAACCAAAACATAGTTTATAATATTTCTTTTGCCTTTGAAGCGTCTGTAGATATGTATTAGTCAGAGTTTGTATTTATATTTTTGATAGTTTTTAGAAGATACTTAAGGCCCAGTTTGCCTGTGTGTCTAGTCTGAAGTTACACAAACTGTTTCAAGTTATAATACTTGATATACATGTTCACACAGGCTTGAATGTCACATGCTCAAACCGCGGTTTCCTTATGTTCCCTAAATGGTTTTGTCTTTCCTCTTTTTCTGCATTTTCTCACTCATTTTTGAGGAATCAGTCTTCTCGGCATATATCACAGCTAGGGAAAAAGTGTCAAACATGCCTATAGAAGGTAATGCGGAGAAACACAGAGGTCCAAGTGTGCCAAACTCTCTAGCTCCAGAACTGAGAGCTGTGAAACCATAACTGCACAGCACTGCCATTTTAACGAACCTCACCTTCAGGAGTTATGCAGGTTAATGTAGTGGCCTGCTTTGAGGATCAAAGCAAACACCTCTGCCTGGCACGGAATACTATTGTGGAATCACCTAGTGGTATCGCCAGACTCAGACCAGATTAATTCCTTTTTTGATATGAATCACACAGTGAGAAGAACGAAAGGCAGAGGAATAGCATTAATCACCTAAACCTATCTGAATCAAGCAAGTGACCTAGTAGCCTACATTGCCTTTATTGGAATTCAGCTTGAAAATCATCACTCTCATGAGATTAACTTCCAAATGTATCAAAATTAGGCATGGAAACATTAAAAAAATAAAATTAAAAAAAAAAAGGTGCTCGGTCTGGTTCAGAATGCCTAAGGTAGGTATTTGATGTCCTTATGTCCCATGAGAGCACCCCTAAAACCATTTAACACGACCTATGGTCTACAAGCTCGTGCTTTTGTGGAACCATTCCACAACTGACATTCAGCACCTGCACTAGAAATACCCTTTTCCCCCTTAACACCCATATCAAGTTACTTTCTAAGAGCAGGAGCTTGACAAAAGAGGCAGCCGTAGCAGCACCCACTTTTTGCAGTTACCCTGAAAGGAAAGACTGGGATGCCAGGCTCTTGTCAGCCTAAGGCAGGGATTCCCAGCTCTTGCAGTGAAGAGGGTGGGCTAAGGCAGGAGCCATTCTCCACCTTCTCCTGATGAGAATGAGGCCCTCCAGAGAGAGAAGTGGGAGATCTATGAGGCCCAGGAGACAATAAGGAACCAGGTAGCTTTCCAGGAAAAGCTGTTCCATGGGAACATGTTCTATAGACCCAATTTTTGTAAAATTTGGTGGATACAGGAACATAGTGATGAGTTATTATGGGCCAAATGCCGATCCCTGTTACACCAGTATAAACATTTTATGGAGTAACTGAGCCTATAGATGTGTATTTCAGAAGAGGGTTTGGGTCTCTGATTTAGTAGGTATTCTGGTACCCAGACCTATTCCATTGAAATTAACAGAAGACAAGGATCTCCCTAAGTTAGTTTTCTTTTAAATAATAGCCAGTGCAGCATAAGGTAGTTTTAAGTAATATTCAGTGCAGTATAATATAGTGCCTAGGATTTGTCCTGACGTTCCTTACTCCCACTGAGTAATGCTTATTCATAGAAGTAGTTCCATATAATGAATTACATTACACAGACTATATTAGAAATTTCCATTTATCTCGGGGGAATTCACATAGGCTGGCCAAAGCTTTCCTATTGGACTACAACATGAATGATCATCACCAGGTGCCGGGAGGGAAAATCCAATTCTTTCCTATAGTCTGTCTTACCTTAACAATATCCCATTCTTTACACTACTTGTAACTACTTCACACATTGATCACTTTGGACCTCAAAAATATACAAACTTAACTGTGGAGTTTCTGCTCCAGCTCCTGTTTATGCTTTCTCCAGTCTTCGTCTGTCCTTTGCATGGAGTTGAAGCTATCTTCACCAGAACTCTGCAGAAGCAGAGCTCTATCCTTGTTCTCCTGGGTTTGGGACCTCCCTTTACACACCACTGGCCACATGCCACAGCTCTCTCCTTCATTGCCTCTCTTTGTACTCTTCTGCCTCAACACTTCTTGCCTTGAAATGGCTCTCTCTTGGTCCCCTTCTTCCCTCCATTTTATACCTCGCTTGGAAACACAAACTAATTTGCCATCTCTATGCAGGTGATGTTACATCTCTACCGTAGACCTCTCTCGTTCCATCAAAGAGTAAATCTGCACGTCTTTCTGGCATCACCTTTTGTAAGGCCAAACCCAGTTATAACAGAGCTCCACCTTTCCTGGTCCTTTTGGGTCCAAACCCACTGTCCTCCACCGTCTCTCGCTATCACTGAAAGCAATGCAACTTTCCTGCCTGCCAGAAGCCTTGACAAATGCAAGTCCGCTTCTCTTGTCTGCACTCAGAAAAGCTCCTGCAAAGGCTTCTCTCATGGAATTCTCTTTGATCAAGTCATCCTGTATCATCCGCCTGTTCTTGACTGAGTCAACCCTACATGATTTGTTTTCACTCTCAGAGCACCTCATGACCTGTGCCCTCTAGGCCTATCCTCTCACATTCATCCTTCGAATGCTGACTCCTCCTGAACAACCTGTGTGGCCAACCTCCTCTGTCCACTTACTAACTTTTCTGATATTAAGTTCAGGAAGAAGTGGCTTTCAACCTTTTCCATCACAACCTTCATTTGCTACTGTGTTCTTCTTCCATTTCTGACCACTACCCACTTAAGAACACTTCTTTCTTACCCTTCTGGCTAAACCACAGCAGAAAGGCAAATGACACTTAACACTGTCTCTTCCCCCATCCTGCCCCTCCACCACCTTCCACCCTGCCTTTCGGAACACGACTACAACAGTACCAGCGTGCAGCCCAAGATGCTGAGCCTTAGAGATTTATTAGCATGGACTCTGCTCTACACCTTGCCTTCTATACCTGCCTCACTTGCTGCTTGGTCTGTGGAGCCCAGTGAGCATACTCCTGACACCTCCTGGGGAGCAAAGGGAAGATGTGCTCCAAAGCTGTTCCAAAAAGTCCCAGTGAGGCAGGCTTTATTGTATCTCAAGTTGAGATATTTCAAAAGAAATAAAATACTGTCATTTCCAACAGTTCTAACCAAAATCACAGAACGACACAAGTGGACGGCATTGCCAAAAAAGCCACGGAGACAGAGGAGGGAGACAGAAGGTAAGTATTTCTGCTTTTTGGCAGGAATACCCTTGGTGGTACTGATGATAGGTCACTCTATGCCAGAACCTCCCTCTGAAAGACTTTGCACAAGGATGAAGAGGAGACCTGTTTTGCAAACAAGTGTTTTTAAGAGGTTTTCTCTGTTGCACTCACTATATTAGGAAGGCCCTGTAATACCTCTTGCTTGTTTGTCTGTTTGTTTTGTTGTTGTCCTCTTTGTCCATCAATAAAAGCTGCAACTGCCATAGACAGAACAGGTGTTAAAGCTCCTGCAGCAGAGCAAGCACAACTTGAGAGATGTATTTACTTAAACTCTATAAACTTGGAACAACCACCAGCAAACAAGATTAGGGAAAGTGGCACAGTGTCTATACAAGAGATAAGGTACAGGAAGCTAACTAGAAAAAAATAGGAAGACTGCAGCCAAAACATCCGAAGTAATGGGAGGGTGAGAAAAGATAAGTACTATTATTAGAGCATCTGAGATACGTGCTATTATTAGAGTACCCAAATTAATTCTGTTTCCCTTTTCTTCCCGGCACAGTTTCTTTATGAGCTTATGCAGGAAGAGTGTTGTTGTTCAACAGCACCCAGGAAGCAACTTATTTTTTCCCCTAAAAACCCTTCCTTCTGAATTGTTCAACAGCTGTTCACTTGCAAGTGTATGGAGGCTCAGCCTGGCACGCCAGGCAGTCCCGCCCTGTGGGGCCTCTGCACTCCCTCCTTTCTGCATTTGGTATCCTTTCCTTCAGCTGTAAATTCGCAGGGGTGTCTTTTTTTCTTCAGAGCTTTTTCAGTATTTCATAGAACAGTCCATGACTAGTGTCATTGATGTTATGATTACAGAGTTATTTTTCTGCAGCTTGCGTTTATTTAGAGAATTAATGCTTTAGAAATTTATACTGCTGCCCACCATGACGGTACCTGGATACTTGCAGCCAAAACAGTCCTGCATGTAAGGATTGTGCCGCAATTCTGTGCCGTGGCGGCAAGCGATGAGCACCTCCGGCGAGCAGCAAGGGATACGCTCGGCACCCCCGCTCCCCTCCGGGCAGGCGGGGCTCCCTGCCACCGACCCAGCACCCCTGCATTCTGCCTGAGAGGTGCTGTCTTCCCCCCGAGGCCAAACTGATAGGAGCAGGCAGCGTCGCACCCTGCTGAGAGCAGGAACAATCAACTGTCTCTCCACTGAGACACCTGTCACGGCAGCCTGTAAAATCACCACTTCCTTCCCTGTAGGTAGGAACTGCCTGTGTTAGTTTAGGCGTTTATCTTCCTGCATGAGCAGGAAAGCTGGAGACAGAGGAGGAAGGAGTGGAATCCTAACCGACCTTCCCAGCCAGCCTCTCGCGGAGATGAGCAGTGCCAGTTTTCTCTCCCGGGCTGTATTGCACGGGGGGTTAGGGTGTGCTGCTTCCCTGGATACACCATCACTGCGACGCAGCGTGCAGAACTCATCCCCCCAGACTTGCTTTCTTCCCAGTTTCTAGCAAATCTTTCTTCTCCAGAAGTCTGCCAACTGGCACATTCTCAGTTTGTTGGTTTTCCTGTGGAATGCGAATCTGATTGACTGACGCACTGCAGAAATAACAGCCCAAGCCAGTGGTTCCTGTAAATTTCCAGTGTTAGATTTCAGTGTTCTAGTACAGATCAGTGAACAGCAGCCAGACATAGGATTCCCTTGAAAAATATCCTACTTCAGAACTTACGATCACCAAAAGACCCACAGCTGAATCCCTAAAAAACTCTGCCTTCTAGCTTTAGACTCAGAAATCTTCTTTTCCAGGTTTCCCCCAGTGCTATCAGCAACTAGAAACTAAAGATAGGCCCGGACCTAAACGCAAACGTAATTTTAATCTATTTAGGATCTGAATGCAACATCTGTAGCTCAGACTGATCTTTGCTTTAGATATTAGTGGTCTCAACTGAGCAATTTCAACAAACAGCAGAGATTGGTGATTTTCATAATCAATGGATTTTCATAAATGCTAAATGAGATAAAAAACATAGTTTAAAAGCAGGTGCACATCAAGCTGATGAAGAAACACTCAGATGTGATCATTGCTGTTCAGAAAAATATCCGTATCCGGACAGCTCACTGAAACAACAGAACTTTGTATACAGAAAAAAGAACATTTGTCAAGTAGCTGCCTTCTACGGATGAGTGACACGGGCCCGGTGACAGGGGATTTCACAGGTGCTCAGGGTGCTCAGCCTGCACCTAGAGTCAACTCCTAGCACAGCCAGTCGCTCTGAACAACGCAGCTGGGAGTACCCAGCAAAACGGCGCTTGAGAGGGATTACATTGTGTGAAAGCTTCAACCACATTCTCTGCTAGTGTAATAAAATAGCTGAGCCAACAGCAGTTGGTTTCTTGTTGTGACCGAAGCGAGTTTGCAAGGTTTTGATTACACTGGCTTAGTTCAGAGATAAAGGCTGGCTATTCCTGCTGCTTGCAAAGCAACAAGTAGTGTCAACAAGCATCCAGAGAGAGTCCAGTGGCCTTCAACTGATAAACTCTGCTACTTCTACTCATGTAGATAACACAGATAACAGAAAAACAAGTAGGCAGCAAGGAAAAGGAACAAAGTTTTAAATAAACAAAGAAACATGAGTAGCTGTATTATACCTAAAGGAAATGAGATCACCGTTTGCTTCAGACTCCAACCACAAACAACTGACAAGTAATCAAGAGTCATTAAAGTGCAAGAATTTTTATGAATCACATTCAACTTAAAATCAGCTATGCTGGAAATTCCTGGGACTCATACAAGCTATAATTTAGAGAAAAAGATTAAAAAGTCAGCTGTATATTTTTAACTTAATGAATGGTGATAATGTAACATCTGAAATCCATTGGTTTACATTTAAAAATCTATTGGTTTATTCAGTCATACCTGTTATTATCGCAAGAGCTAGAAGTAATCTGATTTTTTAAATTAAGTTGGCTAATATCAAAGGGAGAATACAAAATGTTTTACTGTAAAAGTACCCATGTTTTTAAAGATAAAGCTAGAATATTTTAAAACAACTGTGTACTGGAAAATTTCCGTTAAACTCGTAACACATTTTATGACTGCCTTGAAATCCCTCCTGCCATAATCCAAAATTTACCGTAACCCAATAATGTTTAATTTTGAAGAATACCCCAATACACAAAGCAGTTGTAAATATAGCTGTATTCTTTGCATTCTATACGCATAGCTGGGGCTACTTAATTCAGTGACACCCTATTTTCTTTAAAAAAAAAACAACAAACTTATTACAGAGATGAAAAGTCATGTCAAAAGGATCTAGGTGTTTTCTTAGCTTTTGTATTCTTAACCACTAACCAAATACTGAGCGTGAGGCTTAACCCTGCTCTTTCAGGCGAGATGACAGAGGTCCAGGTACACGTAACTGCTCATATGCAAATCTAGACCTCCCCGTTCCCAATGCACCAGGAGTAGTGGGGACTCGCAAATGGTTTTTCTGTTTCATGGGAGGCCGTGTCGGCCACACAGACAGAATTCTGGTATTACTGATCTGCGATGCAAACCAGACCGCGCGCCACACGACCATCGCAGTTACGGCAGCCCGGAGCCCTGGCTCTGGAAGTGCCCTGAGCAGAAGGGACGGCTGCCCCCGCGCTGAGCCCCACTGCCTTCAGCGGCGCTTGCACAAGTGTCTGGCTCACAGAGCCAGGGCTTCGGCATCAGGGCGGATTTCCAAGCACGGCCATAATTATGTGTGTGTGGAGATTCCTACTAGGCTAGTGAGTGTCCCTGGCTGAGAAAACCACTGTGCAGTGTCCGGGTACCACAGCAAGGGAAATTCTTCCCGACAGAACGGCACTTCTGCGGCAGTTCTTTTTACTAATATTTAAGGGGTTACTTAACTCTGCATGAATTCTGTCCTTTGGGGTTTTACTGATGGGCCATCAGAACCAACGTGTGGTAGATGGTATTTCTCTTTGGTGTTATCTTATCATCAGCTGCGAAAATGAACACTGGAACTAATAATACCTCCAACCCAGCAACTTCTGCAAAACCATGCAAACCTCAGTGTCTCTTTCAGCGCAGCACCACGAGATAAAAACCCTGTATTTCTGTAAGAGGGTCAGTGTCCTCATCTAGCTGGAATGGAATGTTATCTTTTCTAAAATTGCTAAGCCAGGCGGGCCGATTACTCTGAAACATTCAAGTTACTTCAACTATAAATTAAAAGAATCAGCAAGATTTTTATTTGCAACTGAAAACTAAATCACAGAATAACAGTAAAGCAGGAACTGCCTGACTGTGGGTCTGATCTCTCTAGCTCTTCAGGGTTGGATCCGCTGCATCTGACCTCTGTCTGAGACAAGTACTATATGACTGCAAGGGGTTCACAGGCTTGGATCACATAAGCAGCGCATAATAGGTCGATATATTTTCTTTACTCTGTGTTGCAATCCAGGTACAGACAAGAGAGATATATAAAGCCCTATAATTGACAGCCCTGACCATGTATATGAGACAATGACTTTAAATTTTGTGAAATGCATTTTCTTGGTTAGATGCTGTTCTCCTACAGCATCTAAACAAGGTAAAGTGTCTTCTACAAGGTCACCCATACCACTTCCTCTCTTTTCTTCAGTACCCTTCCCCAATTCCATCCTGCCCATGCCTCTGCCAAATTCAGATGAGAGACCAAAGCGATGAAACCACAGACATGTATACGGAAAAAGAAAGTGGAAATCAGAAAGTGTCTCTCAAAATACAAAACTTGTTCATGGGTCTGTACAAGAGTTTCCCTCTCAAGCCCCACGGCTTGTCATTAATCAGTATCTTCTGGGCACGTAAGTTCCACTGAGAGTCCTTCAGTGGGCATTTCATTTTTTTCACTGTTCTTCCCGAATAACTTTGATTTTGAGTTATAAAGATCACCTTTTCCTCTGTTTTGTCATGACCTTATTCTGGGGAGATAACATGGATTGTAACAGGGCCCTCCTAAACTCTCGAGGCATGAAGTAATGAACAAATCCTGAAGCCACTGAAAGTCCCTTGGCAGCAGAGCTGGTCCTGTTTCACCCCTCCCGCTCCCTGGGTCTGTGCATTTCAGACCTGTGCAGGCAGGTCCAGCTCTGAGGTCAGGTGGAGGTCTTGCCAGAACTGCCAGGCTACAGATTTTCCAAAGTCTCTGCCTTAAGGCAGCGCATATTACAAGGGTTTATTTCAGCTGCAGCCTCACTTCAGATCTGTTTGTGCCAGCCATCAGCCAGCTCAATGAACTCAGGCACTGTAAATTATCGCATCCATTTCTGCTTCCCTAAGAGTCACTTAATGCTCACAGCGACCACGCAGCTTTGTTTGCTGTGAGATTACGTGCAGTACCAAAGCAAACTCATTTGCAGCTAGCTTGGGTCTCTCTCTGCTAAACCGTAGTTTCAGTTCAGTCATTCAACTAGAATTCATTCGCCTGTCTGGGTGCAAATATTCCCACCAAAGGACTCTGGTGGCACTACCATGGTACTGACTGCAATCGGCAGAGTTTCTCATCCGTAACTGTTAGCAGTCCCATTGGAACAAAGGGACACCACTGCCCAGGCCACTTCTGGTGGCCTTTTAGATATATTTATTCACCGAGAATAAAGTAATACAGTATTTCAGTAAAACCTAAGTATATGACAAATGGTAGAAAAGGGAGTTTTGAATCTTGCTGTATCTTGTGCCAGAGTGAAGACAACAAAAGTTTTTGGCTCTTGGACCTGGGAAACAAGTACGAACCTTCAGGTTTCAGGGGCAAAGTGAAGAACAGGGGACATCTACACAGCTTGGTCAAAGGTTCAGGGAGATCATCGCTTACACTTTTACAGAACTTGTCAGGGAACAACAAATGTGAAAGAGGAAACCCGGATGCTCTAGGGTTGACTCTTTTTCCAGAAACAGAGTCTGAGGAAGCCACCAAGGCCTAGCACCATTTCCTTGGGTGCGTGGAGGAGGAAGGAGAGGAGCTGCCCAGCCCCGAGGAGCCATCCTCTTCCTGGCACCTTGTCCCTTTCCTGCTATCCCTGCTGAAATAAACCATGACCCATGCCTTCATTCATTATGGGTAAGGTTGGTGTATTAAAATTCATTAAGTGAGTAAATGTTCCAGACTGCTTTTAAAATCTGGATTATTTTTACCCTGTGGAATTTATTATGCATTTATAAGTTTACTCCACTGCCCCTCCTCTAAAGTGAGGAGAGTGCCATGGGGATTCTACCTTGGTATTTTCTGCCCTGTTTCTCAGAGGACCTAATTGCTTGTGATGTTGATATATTCAGTCACCAGAGAGAGAGACAAAAATTACTCTCCTGAAGTTCAGAAAGATTTGTTCCTTACCTACAGTCATTTTTGGACTTCCCGCTTGAGCTGTTTGTCTTGATTCAGCTCCTGACCTTCAGTGAAGTGAATCCAGCATGCTTTCAGCAGGTGCGAGGTCTGTTCTGACATGAGCCTGAAGATCCGAACAGAAAGGCATAGAGAATGTAAGTGGCCATTACACAAATAAAGGAACACTTATACCACAGACATGACACAAATAGAACGGGGGGGAGAAGAAAGCTAAGCCGTACTCATACCAGTGAAGTTAGATGTCAAACGCAGAAGGGTGATCTCCTTAAGCTCTGAATTGTCCAGCTATGAAAACATTCCTCTTGAGGGACATTCAGGTGAACTCCTGCTCTGACCTGGCCTCTGAAGAAACTGTTCTTCATCGGCACACAGCCTACGGAGACCTGCCTCAGCTTAGTCACCTGCGCTACCTGCAGCTAAACCCTACGAATATACCCACAAATGCTGTGTGCTGGCTTGCTGTTATTCACTGCATTGCTCTAACATGTGAAAAATCACGCGTGGCTGGGCTAGGAAAGACTACCTACTTTGCTGGGCCTGCATTCTTAGACATCAGTTCACACCTCCATCCACATGAAGAAGAAGACAGAAATTATGGGAAAACCATGACCAGTTCCTCGGGAGCAGGAGATTGCTACGGGGGGCTGTGGGTAGCTCTGGGAGACGACGAGCTCAGGCCCTGCGGTGAGCCGGCTGTCCCAGGGTCCCAGCGGGCCCGAGGAACGGAGGAAAGACCCCGCTGGCCCCGAGCGTCGCGCTTCAGCCGGGGGCAGCTCTTCGCTCTCTGAAAACACATTCAGCGCCTCACGCCCGCCTCCCCCCCAACACCCCCTCCCAGTGGGCTGCGTTTAACCCACACCTGAATCAATTTAATCCCCTGCTAATCACTAAATCATCCGCGCCCCTCGCACTGCGGGTAGCGCCGTAAGCACCAAACACACCGTGCTCGTTCACCCCTCTCGGCGGGTTTCAACGCAAACCGTTTTCTCATAGCCCTGACTCGCGTTTCGCTATTTTTGAATGCCCCCAGGCTGCCGCGGGGAGCCAAGGAGCCCCTCCCCGACGCGACCCCCGATCGCCGAGCTGCGGCCGCTGTTCGCTCGCCCTGGCCGTGCCCCCCCCCCCCCGCACCCCCGAAACTAAACGGCAGCGCTTGAGGTTCGGCCCCTGAGTCACCCCCGCAGCTCCCGCTGGCGGCCGGGCAAGGGCCGAGGCGCCCGCGGGGCGGGGCGGGGCGGGGCGGGGCCCGGGGGCGGGGGCGGCACCGGCACCGGCACCGGCACCGCCCCCCCGGCACGGCCTTTATAGCGCGCGCGCCCGGCTGGTCCCGGCAGCTGCCGCAGCTCGGCTCCCGGCCCTTGGTCCCGGCCCTTGGTCCCGGCCCTTGGTCCCGGCCCTTGGTCCCGGCCCTTGGTCCCGGTCCCGGCCCCGGCCCTTGCCCCCGGCCCTTGCCCCTGCCCTCCCGCCCGGCACCGGCAGCCGCCGCGCCGCTCCTCGGGCCTCCCGCGCTGGTAAGTGCGATGCCTTTAAAGCCGAATTAGGCTTTAAGGGCAAAAATGCCGGGTATAAATTGAACGGAATTAAGCGGTTGCTCTTTAAATTAAAAAAACCCGCCTCTCGTGTGATGCGGCATTTCAGCAGCGGGGAAGAGCTGTCCTACCTGCTGCGGCGTATCCTTGCTTTCACAAGAAATCAGCAGTAATGCCGTGTGTGATGCTGAGGTTGGGCCTGAGAGACTAATTATGTTAACAAATGATAAATTACCTGTGCAGCTGCCAAGTACGCTAAAATTAATTATCCTTAGTACGAATACTTTTTAAGGGGAAAATATATCTGCTGAAATCACAGCTGAATCTGAATCTCTTGCTGTTTTCCTTTGTATTATAGCTTATCGTTATTATTTAATTGCAGTTATTAAACTGTTCCTATCTCAACCATGAACGTTCTTGCTTGTGCCGTTCCGGTTCTCCCCCGCCGGGGCAGGGGCGGTGCGCGAGCGGCTGTGCGGGGCCCGGCTGGGGCTGAACCACGAGTGTGCATGTCAAGTACCTGAGGCATGATTTGCTTTCTTGCATTATGAAACCTGCTTACAAGCAAGGGGTGCATCTATGTTAGCATTTCGGTTTGGATCATGTCAGCTCTCTCCAAATGAATCCGGGGAGCCTCTCTCCCCCCCGTGTTTTGGGTCAGACCACTGAGAGGCTTTGGCGTACTTGCACTGTATTTCTTCTGAATAAAACCCAACTGGAAGATGCGCTCCAGATGTCAGCAGGCATTCGGTCTGCAGGACCAGGCTGGAGCCAGCCCAGTGTAGGAACCCCTGGAGCAGATGCAGTGGGGAGCAGGTCTTCAGCACCAGCTCAGTTCTGGTACCCCCTCCCACTGCATTGCACTGCTTGCTGATGTAAATATAACTAAGATTCCCATGGAATCTTTTAAAAGTCAAATTTTCTAGAACTGAGAATACTTAAAAAAATCCTGTGACTTGCATTGTAATCTAAAAAAATCTGCCAAATGTATTGGTACTTTATAGCTTTATTCCACTGTTGTTTTTACAAGCTAGTCTTTTAACAGCCGCTCTCAGGAAGATTGTTGTACATGCTTGGGCACAAGATCCAGCTGCATATAAGAAATCAGAGTATGTTCTAAGCCTCTCTAAATAAGTGAGGTAACAGCAAGGCCAGACTCTCAAGAGTTGGCGGTGGTCGGAGGCACTCGGTGAGGTGCCCAGGCTTATGCAAGTGCCTAGCATCAACAAGGTGCAGCCAGCAAGTGCAGAGGTAGTGAAGGCAGGAGCCTTCCCTTTCTCACCCGAACTGCGGGTGTTCGTGCTGTTGCTGCAAGGTAGTAATAATCAGTTCATCAGGTACAAACAGCCGGACAGCAACTAAATACATCTGCCAGTTCCTAACTGTGTTAGTCCACACTGGAGAAACGGAGCATGGATTTTTTTTGTAATTTCCCTTTCTCTGTTTCATTTAAACTCTGAAAGTCCGGTTGCATTGCTAAATATACAAAAAATCTTCAAACAATAACCTCTAATTTAATATCTGGAAATAATAAGCAGCTATTCCACAGCAAGTCAATGCTTAAGTCTTCTGTCAGTTGTGTTGTGACCTATTCTGGAATGAACTGAAGCCAACAGAAACAACAAAGCTGACAATAAGCTACAGCATGGCTTGAAGTTCCTCTTTTATTTTCAGAATCAAAATAATACAGATAGAAGTGGAACAACGCCAGAAGTTAACTGACAGCATGAAGTTACTCATCTTCCTCGCAGTAACTCTGGGCACAGTTGTCACGGGACTAGATTCTGTAAGTACTGAAATAAATGGTTGGGGGATCCACTTGGAACTGCTTCTGGCTTTGAGTATATTTCTGCTTTACACAGTGTAGTAGGCTTTTGACTTGAACTCTTTTTGCTGCCTTTGCATGTGCACATATGTCTGCTGCACATGTATGTTCCAAGAAAAGTGTTTTTGAAACCATTGCTTTTTCTTCTAGTTCTTCTCCACCCTAAGATGTCTGTTAGCATTCAAATAGCGAAGACATCATGCAAGGACCAAAAAAATCCAGCTTTTCTATTTTTCTCTTAATGCAATTTAGACCTGGCCACCGAGTACCAAGGGCTCACTGGTCTTTCAGGGAGGTGGATGTTGGGCCTTAACTACATTTGCACCTCCCCTACTTGAAAGTGTGATGCTAAAAAAGAGCAACTGATATGAATTTGAGTATTTTTGACTGTCAACTTGTATGACAGCTGATATCTATCAGCAGAGCCACTCGCCAACATCATGGAACCGTGCGTTACCATTACGTGTTTTAGCTCAGGCAGGCCCACCTGACCTCTGGGAAAAGTATACTAAAAGCCTAATCTTATTTAATTCCATGGAGAAAGAAATATCCAGCCTGCAAAGCAGAGGCAGGACTTTTGAAGTAAAGGGCAAGAATCTATTGTTGTATAAATCTACTGGCTTTTATTCCATGGCGCAAATGTGAAGCACCAAGGTCACAAAAATGAGAGGCAGCTGGAGAATACTGCATCTTTGCTGCACTGCTTGGTGGCTGAGAGGTGGAGAGGGGGAAGCTCCCTTCCCTGTTTTAGGGGTGCTGGCCACTGAGAGCTGCGTAGGTCCTTAGAGCAGAAATAACTGCAATGTCCACTGCATCAGCTCAACTAGATTGCTGGGGTTTTCCTGAGGGATTTCTGTGTCGTGGGTTGTTTTGTTTTTTTGGTTGGTTAGTTTGGTTTGGTTTTTTCTTCCCCATTCTGCTTTTGCCCAAGAAGAGTTCCAGTTTTGATTTACATTCAGATTCCACAGCAGGTTCAGCTGGTAACTACATGCAAAAAACTTAACTCTTGAAGGCATGCAGTAGGGAACAGAGCATAGGCCCATAAAAGATAATCAAACCATATAAAATAAACTGTTTCCTTAAAATCTTTTTTCTTTTCCTTTAGGTTTATAGCAAGAAGCCCTACAAGCTGCCACACAAACACAGATCAGATCACAAGGGTAAATATCTCCCATGTCTACTTGACCCTAAAAAGAAATTGTTAACCTGCAATTACATATTCATTCTTTTAATGACACTCCAACACATAAAGCTTAGTTTGCACTACACCATTCTAATTAGTGATGTCTCTTACTTGCAGAATGCCACTGTTTGAATGGAGGAACCTGTATTACCTATTATCTATTTAGCGGAATTAATCGTTGCGTATGCCCGGAAGGATACACTGGGATTCACTGTGAACTAGGTAGAGTATCTGTCTTCCTTACTACCAACTAAATTGATTGAAAAGATCTAAAAGATAGGCAAATCATGAATATGAAATCCAGATGAAAGTATTACTTACACACACAACTGGATATCCTTTCAGCTCTCTATACTAATGGACTAAGTGATGAGATAAAGCTAAATGTTGGTGCAAAATCAGGATCTCTAACTTTTCTTTTGTCCCTGTTGACTGCCTCCTCACAAGTGTGTTAGTTTGGGGGGGAAAAAGTGAACTTGTTTGGGAGTGTTCAGAAGCAGGAGAACTGATTATGTTGTGAAGTACACAAACTATTAAAGAAGCAATCCGCATGCTTTAAAGCATAAGATATTTCATGCTCAAAATTCACAGAGAACAAATCTAATAAGAACATAATCAGTCCAGATTTTGCATCATCTGTTTTCAAGTGTAATGCATGAACTTCTTTCTCATTGGAAAGATCTCTACAGATCACTTCTGTCTCTGCAGCATGTTCTTTTTATAATCATTCTAACAAAATAATTTTCTCAGACACTGACAGCATGTGCTATACTGGGAATGGGGAGGACTACAGAGGAATGGCTACAGAAGATGAGTGTCTGCCGTGGGACCTTCCCTCAGTAGTCAGGAGGGACCATTACCATGCTTACTCAAAGAATGCTTTGCAACTTGGACTGGGCAAACACAGCTACTGCAGGTAAGAAAAGCATCACTCTCCCTGGGATGGCTTCTGTTGTCACAGCCCACATGTGCCTCAAGAGATAGCACATTAAAAAAAAATAATCAAAAAACACCACCAAACTCAAACACAAACCAAACAAGAAAAAAAATCCCAACCAACCTCTTCCCCCCCCCCCCCCAAAAAACCCCCAAACACCCTCCTCCCCCCAAATATTACAGAGATGATTTGACTAAAAATATTTTGAATGCTGAGTCTTTGAAATATTGAGAGTTCTCCCCCATGGAGCTCACCGTACTGCAAAATTCCCAGTATGCAACAATAATAGTCAGCTGTTAATTACTTTCTCTGGTATATCTTGCAGCAGAACACGTCTGACCTTTTCAGGATAGTTAGAATTCTAAGATACTTTAAGTCTTTATGAAAAGAACACTTCCTTTATCTTCTAGAAACCCAAATGGAAGGAGCAGGCCCTGGTGTTACACCAAAAAGAGATTCACCATTCAGGAGACACCCTGCAACATAGAGAAGTGTGGTAAGTAACACTAGCTTCAAGAAAACTGGTTTTTGGGGTGTGTTTGGTTTTTTAATAGCATAAGGCTGGTGTGTAGTTATAAGAACATCTGAACAACATTTCTCTTTTCATAGGGCGTGCGTGTGGTCAAAGGAGCATCAGCAAGTACTACAAGATTGTTGGTGGAAGCCAGGCTGAGGTTGAGTCTCAGCCTTGGGTAGCTGGCATCTTCCATAAAATAAAGGGCGTAGACCACTTTCTGTGTGGCGGCAGCCTCATCGACCCTTGCTGGGTACTTACAGCAGCACACTGTTTTCTTGCTGAGTAAGTTTACAGTTCCACATCCTCCCTATTTGTAACTTTCTTCAGTGGATTTCTTTGTGCGATGCTCACTAAGCCACCCTTCAAAATGTACCATAGTAAGAATGTTCTTTTGAGCAAAACACGAAGAGCGGCCATAAACATTAAGCCTCCGGGAGTCCAAGTCCAGCAGAATGAGCTAGCAAGATGCAAACATTTTGGTGGATTATGCAGTTTAAACAATTCAAGCCTAAATTGGAGCCAGGGTTTCATTTCACCTTAACTATTCCTAAAACGTAAAAGTTGTACTGAAAGGTGATGAGCTGCTGAGCAATACATTTGAGGGTGTCTTCTGCTGGTTTTCCTGTGGAAAGCTGATCCTCCTGGCATCCTGCTGCGGGTTCTCATTGCCAATGCTTGGCATTAGTAGCAGCTAGCTAGGTGTGCATTTCAAAATGCCTGAACATGTGTCTTAATCCTTTCAAATGGAAAAGTCAAGATGCTTTCCTGTAGAACATTGGATCAGCTTTCAAAGCTGACTAAATTTTGCTTTTCCTTGTCAGCATTAAAGTAAACATGAAACAGAACTGGGACTTGATCTAAACTGTTGACCTCACTCTCAGAAACTGGTAGTAGTAACTAATTTCTTCACTCTCACTCAGGTCAAAGCAACCACGAGACAAATCCATCTACAAAGTCTTCCTTGGAAAGTCTATACTGAATGTTACTGATGATAAGGAGCAAGTATTCATGGTCGATGACATCATCTCTCACCCTGGCTTTACAGATGACACAGGCGGCAATGAGAATGATATTGGTAAGTGTCATCTTAATATGAGCCTTTAAACCACTGAGGATAGCTGAAGGCTATGTAATTGTGGCATACGTCTTCCAAAAAAAGTAGAACCAGAGATGACATGAGGGGGAACAGGAACCAGGTGCTTCTGAGAACTAGGCCTGTGCTGAGCAAGATTCTTTTACGTGTGTAAACTTGGTTTGTGGCACATGTCAGGTGCATTACCTGGCACACAGTCAACTAATAAGCTTGTCTTATATCTGGACCTGTACACAGCATGGCTTTTCCATAAGTACAGGTGGCAGCATCCTACTTCTACCATCTTCCAATTGGAGGGGGCTGCTTGTCAGCAGAAATGCATGCACACCGGGTCTAGCCACTCGGAATGGGGCAGGATGTCCCATACACATGCAGTATGGTTTCTCTGCCCTGAGCATAGTAGGCCCAGAACTTGGTGGGGTAGAGATGACATTATACATACAGTGTGATTTCTGTAGCTATCATAAATGATGAAAAAAGGCATGTACAATAGGTTTCACCGTATGGTAGGGGAATGCTGTATCAGGTACCACATTAGACAACGGTTATCCTGAATTAATCTAGGCTTTCCTAAGTCTCTCTGGCTTTCACAAGCTTATCCCTAAAGCAACAAAGTCAGAGATGGGTTTCTGCAGCTTGCACAGAACAGACTTGCCACTCTCACACTTGACACTTAATTCCTGCTGCTAAGGAGAAGGACTCAAAGGACAGCTTCATAAGCCCTTCTGGTGAGAAGTACAGTATAAACTGCCCCCTCTTCAGCAGGGCAGTGGGTGCCACCCTCTATGGCCAGGCAGGAAGCGGAGGTTTTAAAACATCTGAAGATACAGATACACTTGCAAAGGAATCTTCATGGAGCTGTCAACCCCTATCCTTCCAGGAAGGAAGTCCAAATTGGAATGCTTGCCAGTTTTACTGGTGGGAAATTAATTTTGTTATTATTTAATAATGACTCGGTGTCATTCCAAAAGCTATGAGGGGAACCATATGTAACAAGAACTAAATGTAACTGCAACTATTCTTGTTATCAACTGCACCTGATACTCCTGTTCTCAGAGAACTTGAGGGGAAAAACTTGCTTTACAAATCTAACATTGTGCTCTCTGACTTGTTTCTTAGCTTTGATAAGGATAAGAACAGCTTCTGGACACTGCGCAGCAGAATCCAAATCTGTCAGAACAGTCTGCTTGCCAGAGAAGGGCCTTTATTTACAGGAGAACACCCGGTGTGAAATATCTGGCTACGGCAAGCAAGATTTTTGTAAGTGAATGACATCTCTTTCCGAGGTTGTACTTGCACAGTGTGGGAACTGGATGGGGTTTTATACCATGATCTGAAAAGGATTGAAAAGATTCCTTTCTATTTTATGTATTCCATGTGCGCCTCAAAGATGATCTTTGCTATCATCTTCTCTAGTTGTCCATGGCATTTCCTATCTGATGCTTCTCACACTTGTCAACCACACAAAGTAAGCCAAGATGTAAAACACAGCAATGTCTTTCATTCCTGATGTGGTGGGGAGTAGAAAAAATTAAAGCTGTGTTGGAGGATTAACAAAGGATTGCATTTGTGCAGAACTTCCTTCAAAAACCACCAAACTCTTTTTTCTCTAAAAACCAAGCTTTATAGTTTGCATAGTTTTCTCTTTAAAACTTATTCATTAATAGTAAAAGTAAACCAATACTGCATAAGCAGGAAATAAAACCCTCAAATCAGAATTGGAATAGTTATGCTAATTTCTTTAAAGTGCTCAAAGTGTGGGGTGTTTTTGTCTTCGATGGTGAAAATAGTTAACTAATCTTTTGTTTGCAGATGACATTTACTATGCTCAAAGACTGATGTCAGCCACTGTGAACTTAATATCACAGACAAAATGCAAATATGAATACTATGACAATATCAGAGTTACTGACAACATGGTCTGTGCTGGAGATCCCACATGGATGACTGATGCGTGCAAGGTAAAACTGGTTTGTTGCACCTTCTAAACCTTTTTAAATGCCTGTACGTTATATGGATCAGCTGGTAGCATCTTGTAGCTCTACAAGTCAAAACAGTATCTATGTAGCAGGAATTTAGTACATCCAGTGGAGCTGACCTGTAGCGTGGTCAGACGTATGGAGGAAGGTTGGGACCTAAACTAGGTGTCACCCCAGACCAGACGCTCCTCTGGAGGAGCAACAAGTGCAGTATCTTACGCACTGCTATTCCTCAGGCCTTGTTTACAATCCACTCAAGCAATGGCTGGTAGATATGCATCAGAGGAATACAGCAGCTATTCCAATCTCAGCTTGCACTTCCTTAACATTAACTACGGCCCTGCAAAGGGATAAAAGGTGAACTACTGGGGGGGGGCTGAGCCCCTCCACAGGTTCCTCAAAACTAGATTTGCTTCCCTGTACCCTCGCTGGGCAGAGTGTCCATGTGAGCCACTCAACAGAACAAGTGTTGTCTGTAAGTGTGGCAGTACCTTATGGACAGGGAGACAACTGACTTTGTGGTGAAAATTGGGCATGTTGGCTTTGACCTTATGTCACTAGCCTAATACCTGTGATTATAGACTTAGGAGGGAGTGTTGTGTGCAAGGTAACTATTCTCTCTATGCCCCACTAGGGGGAAACTGAAGAACCCTACCTTACAGACTGTGTTCAGGTCACAGCAGATGCAGAGCCTCAGACTCCACCTATGCAGCGTTCGCAAAAGTCAGAACTTTAGCTCATAGGTTTTTACTAGCTTGTTTCACTCTCGGAAAAACAATCATAGGCTCCCTGTTTTAAAGGCTCGATCTGCAGAAAATGGCCTAATATGTTCTTTCCACTGTCAGGGAGATTCCGGCGGCCCCATGGTCTGTGAGCACAATGGCAGGATGACGCTTTATGGGATTGTCAGCTGGGGAGATGGCTGTGCAAAAGAAAACAAGCCTGGCGTTTACACCAGAGTTACGCAATACCTCAACTGGATCGAATCCAATATGAATGCAGTAATCACCAAGAGTCGTTTTCTCCCTGAACCGAAGTGACCTCTTATCCTACACGTGGACTCAGATGCACAAGATGAAGCCTATACTGATGCCAGGATGCTAAAATCCTGAATGTCATGAGAGGCTTTCATTTCAAATGCTCGCGTGGTCTGCCACTCGCGTCAGTGTTCCTGAGGCAGAGGTGGTTGATATGTTATCTTACTGCTCTGAATTACCTGAAAACCACTCCATGGGAAGCTAAAATATTTAACATTTAAATGAGTATTCCCATGTATGATACTATGCATAGCATGTTATCTGTCCACTTCATTTATGAACCAGCATTTGGTCTAGAAGTATGGGTAAAGTTAACTTATTTAACTCAAGTATTTGTTTTATATATGGCCGGAGTCTAAAATCTCTCATCACACTGAACAAGGCTAAGACTCAAGTCCTAGAAACCAAACTCGTTAAGACCAGTATTGGGAGGGTGATCAGGCTTTGCATCAGAAAGCAAAAGAAACTGCATCAGCATTATTATCAATAATGTATGAAGAAGGACCAAAGTCTACACAGACTGAGGCAGCACTTGGTGTATAGGGGTTCATTGCTATAAACAGGATGGTGCCTGTAGCTGTGACAGCTTTACAAACTCTTAAATAGAATACATTAACTGTGCTGCAAAAGGCAAACTGGAAACTTGATTGGACTTCCAGTTCACACCTGAAGGTGTCTGGGTCCCCTGAAAAGTCTGGTTATACAACCTCTCTACATGTACCTATGCACCCAAGAGAGGATTTAAGGACTCGGCACCCATTGAATGCTGCAGATGTCAAAAGTCAGAACTTTTATTTCCATTCTTTTAACTGATATTATATGGAACGTACTTTTTTTCCAAAACTGATGCTGATTTTATTTTTAAACAGTCTTTATTTTATAGATCTGAATTATTTGTATGAGGGCTGGAACCTCAAGCTTAATTTAATTCTTTTTACTGTTTAACTTATTGTTTGTATTACAGATGGTAAAAATCATTAAAAAACCCTGTTGTTCTTAAGTGTCTGTTCATCTTCTCTTGCAAGGGGAAGGGTATGATTCAAAGAGAATGACCATTATTAAGTTCTAACCTGAACTGTAAAACAAATGTTTGAACTTCCTGTTTACTAAAGCATTTCAGATGACAACTGAAGGTCTTCTGCTTGGGGCTAGAGTGCTAGAAAACTGTGTGTGCACTAAGAAGACATAGGGTATGGGACGAACAACAGCGCTGAGGCTCCAGCATCCATGCCATGTGTCCACCGAGCCCTGGGGGCTGGCCGTTCTCAAGTGGTTGTGGTACATGAGATGAACTTGGAAAGCAACACAGCCTCTTTAGGAATACAGTTCTCACGCTCCAGAACTGCTCTGCAATAACACCCAAATCACTTGGTGGGGGGATCACAATATCATTTTCAAAAGTTCACTCATTAACTTAACTAAAATGCTACTGCATGTGGAAGAATGCAGTGCAGCAGTATCATAGGAAGGTGATAGTCTCAGCTTTCCTCAGCACTTCCTTATGGACACTAACTTTTGAAGAGAAGCATATGAAGTTTACTTCAAGTACTGCTAAGCAAACTCTTAGGTAATAGAAATTATATCTGAACAGCAACATCTATTTACGTTTTGGGTTATTTTCTTTTTCATGAAAGAAGTTTAGCTAGAACAGAATTCATAGTAGAGAGCGTTAAGACCAAAGAACTACTTCATGTCACAATTAAAGTAAATCCTTGCTGAAGATACATTCTTTTGTTTGGGCAGACAAAGGCAGAAAATAAGCTCAAGGTCTTCTCTTTCAGGTGGGTAAGGGAACACAGTGAGATCCTATCATCACTTCAACATCCTAAAGAGCATGTGCTGTCTGCTTTTTGTTGTTAGGGAAGCTGTATGATGAGGCAGACCGGAGACACCGCTATAACCAGTGTTCATGGCAAATTTACAGAGAAGAGTTTGTATCATTACATCAAGCTGCCGTGTATTTGTGTGATGTTTGTGATTGTGAAAGTAAAAGGCTTGCGCGTATCGTAACGGTACGCTGCCAAGCATTAAATGACTGCCTACACTGAAATGGCCATCATGAAACAAATTAGCAGCCTAATTAGCAGGCTAATTTCTGAAAGCAGCAGTCCTTCCATCCTAACCGAATAATACAGTGAGCCAGCAAGACTCCAGTGGTTACTGGTCAAAAGATCTCAAACTAGCAATTTGGCTTGCCATTTTTTGGCCTATTTTTTAAAAAGTTAGTACCCAAATGTTTTGTTACTAATTCATCTCCTCTCACAAATTCAGAATTTGGGGTCAAATTACAGGACCACTAGCAAAATTGAACTGATTTTTGTCAATCAGACCATATTAATGTTCAGCTTCTCTTTATACTTCATTTAAAAATTCAGAAAAAAAGATTAAATGTGCATGTGCTACCACTCCTTATGGAGCTCTCATACAAACCTCTTGGTCTCAGTCACGAGCTGCTTAATGATGAATGACTGCAGATTTCAGAAACATTTTGGAAAAGTCTTGAGTATAAAATCTGTTGTGACCTACAGCAGTGCTCTGACTACAAATCAGCAGAATTGGCTCTTTTGAAAAAGCGCTTATAATAACATTTCGGTCAAATGTTTGTCATGTTATACACACCAAGGAATGTAAAAAACCCACAAAGAGAGAAAAACTTATTTTTCTTTTCTTTTCTTTTTTAATCACCTAGAGATGAGCTAGATAAACTCAGCTCATTATTAGACTGATGGATGCCTTCACTTCATAGCAAGGGAACCATGAATTCAGTGTTGCTTAGATACAAATTCAACTATAGCAATTCTTTCCAAAAATCAAGGGAAAATGCATAAACTAAACTTTCTCTTTCCAAAAAGCACACGGGTATTTGCGAGAAGCGTGCTACATCTTGTAGCTTATTGTAGTCTGGGTACATGAACCTTGCACACTGGTGATGCAATGATAGGAATAAGAATCTTAGTGAATCCTTATCCTTTAGACTCAAGACTGAAGCATGTAACATCTGGACTATTTCCAGCTCTGTTACTGTTAAGTCACATAACTTTATACTTCAATTTCCCTTCTCTAAAGTGGGTGGGACAGTACGTCCTTTCTCCCGCAGATCTGCCTGGGTACGATTTGCCAGGAGGCGAGAGAGCTGACAACCATGTGAATGTACTGTGAGTACCATGCCAACAGCCCAGCCTTGTACAGGGACAGCAAGCACTACTCGCACACGAAATGATTACCAACAGCCCTGGCTGGGACCTGCAAAGAGAAGTTTATTAGCAGAGGTTACCACTGCCTGCGGCAGAGCTACTCAGCAAAAGCATGCTGTTGGTGGGCTGCCGATTAAAGTTTGTGCAGGGAGTTAAAGTTGCCTTGTTTCTGGAGAACAAGCTGGAGATCTGCGAGAGACTGTGCGACTGGAGACTGTGCAAGAAGAGAAGGAAGGCACCGCTTCGCTGCTTTTCTAGCCGGTAAATAACAGGACAGCCTGACCAGTGTTGGCAGAGAATACTTAGGGCACAACGTGAGCAGTGGTAATACCGTTTTAGACAAAAATATACTGTGTTTTAATCACGTCTTTTGGGGTGCTAGTTTTCTCACTTCAGTACTTCTTTCGTTTAAACATTTATCAAAGTACTAAAGTCAGCAGATTTCTAACAGGTGGAGAACACAAATACCTTCGGGGCGGTTGTATATTATTATCATTGCAAACGGCACATTAGTGGTCAACTTCTACGGGCTCTTTCTATTAATAAAGTCAATACAATTTGAATTTCAGCTTACTCCCATCATTATGAATATAAGTAAGAATGAAAAAGGAGTGATAAAGCAAATTTGCATTTAAGTTTCATTTTGAAATTTAGGAAGCTCTGGAGAAAGTATGAATAAAGAGAGAGTCCTCAGAGCAGAGGAAATTTAGATGCTGTTTTGGGCGTGCAATCCTAGTTGTTCTTTATGTTAGATAAACTGCCCCAACAAAAATGAAATTTTAAATAATCATACAGTGTACATACACCTCTGCTTTGGCTGCTATAATACTTCATATACTCCTTTTCAATGTTCTCTGCATGACTTTGCCCCCCCACTACAATATCGGCTGCCTGGCTAGTTATCAGAAGCTGGGAAAAAGCAGGGCAGAAAATGAGAGCACTGTTTTGCTAAACTTTCTCTTCCTGCAACAGAATCCACAGGAAACGTTTTCTTTCCCTCCTTACAGAGAGTGAGCAGAGGACAGTCCAGGTTGTGGTGTTAGGGAGGAGGAAGAGCAGCAGCCTGGAGAACCCTGCATGGAGCTTGGCAAACGCCACTGCAGAATGACAACAGAAATACTAGAGAGGGAACCTTTTCGGAAGATATTAGATGTCTGGTGGGTACTAACATACGTGCAAGACAAAACCTGACATCATAAATCTGCTCTTACTTAAGCACATCCTTCTTGATTTCAGATATGGGGCAGGCAACCGAAAGGAGCAGAGCGGGAGTCCAACAAGGGTTTAGAAGCAGCTGAGAGATGGGCATCAGCCAAAGAGAAGAGGCCATACTCTCACAAGCCTCAGGACCATAACTAATACGAACAAGGCCCCACTTATCTTCTATACTTCTGCCAAAGAAATATATTAAGCAATGAGGCTAAAGCAGTATGTGATGTGTCCGGAGCACAGGAAGCTAGTTTAACCTGTCAGCTCTTAAAAGGAAGTGATGCATTCTGAATGGACGGACGACTTTACCTTATATAGCTGAAGCTTTCTTCGTGGAAGTGAAACTAAAATGTGACTCAAAGCACTTAAAAATAAAATCTGTTTTAAATAAACTAAGTTATGATGAAACATGATATATAGTCACCTGTTTGTTGCATATGTTACACCACTTCCATGTGGAATTGTATGTGTGGGAGGATTTTGTCTGTGAATACTGAAACCTGAACTAATAAAGAGCTGTATTCGGTCACCAAGGCTTTGGCTCACTTCTGACACTTAACCAGAGTGCTTGTTTTGGGGCAAATGAGAACAGAGCTTACCCATGACAAGAGAATCAAAACCTTTCTGCATTCATCAAGCCTGTGAGCTGAAGTTTCAGACACCTCCATCTCAAGCCGAAGTAAAAAAATCAAGTGACATACTTGAAACGATGCATATTCATTAATGAGCAAATCTGGGTTCCACCTTGGCCTGGCATACCCGTTCCACATCCACCGCATCCCACGCAATTATATAAGTGGGCGATCTGCACAGAATTTGGGTTGTGCTGTTTAACCTTTTAGCAAGTAAAGGAAGTGGAACTTGAAGTGCAAATGCAAGAAATTCATGGAGCAAGCGCTATGTGCTTCATGAACAGTAAAATGAGATGCACACACACAAACCAGGCATGAATACGAATGCAGAGCCACATGAGCAGCATGCTCCGTTCCTGCGTCCTGTCCACAGCTACAGCTGACTAGGTGCCTCTCTCGGCTTCAGGCTGCACCTGGCTGGTAGGATATGTGAAGCCGGGGAGGACTGCAGGTACGCTCGCATCCAGACAGAATTCAGAGTGAACTTAGCAAACCAGAGCTACCGGAAATGAATGAGCTAATAAAGACAAAGAGGAATAACCAAACGCACAGATGTAGATGAGTGATGACTGGTATTAAAGCAGAGCCAGACAGCATAGCAGACCGCAAGCTGGATTTGTCAACAGTATTGAGGAAAAAAATGTAAACATACTGACACATACACCAGAGCACAGTTTGTAAACCTAGGGGCTAGGCAGACACTCAGCTGTCTTGTTTGGAGCATCATCGTTCTTGATGAGAACACAACAAGACAACAAGAATTATCAGTGGTCTAGAATATGACAAGGAGAAAAGCCTGAAAGTATTTTGTTTTATTTGGAAAATAAATATTTGGAAAATATTTGGAGAAGCAAAATCTACAAGAGACGTTTTCCTCAAAGGGGAAGTGGCTGCAGCAGAGAGGGAATAAGCTGTGCTCTCCATTTACGGGAGATAGGGTGAGAAGCGATAAGCCTGGTTGCAGGAAGGGAAACTGAATCGAAGTTTTATAAACTTACTCTACTGGTAAGAGTCGTGAAGCGCAACAATAAATGTCACTGAGTGGTGGCGAACCTCCTTCACTGGAATTTTTCAGAACAATTTAGACAGAGATAAACCAGTTGTTTTGGGCTTTTGCAATGAAACTGGAAGAGATTTTGAGAAATCTTCTAATCTCAGGTTCCCTGTTTTATTATGAAATAAATGAACATGCTCAGTGACTGAGATGACTACATGAACATACAGACACCACGGGGAAGTTTAGAAACAGTATTACACAAGTAAACCATCTTTTAAAAAAAATGGCTCCTATGAAAGAAAATGGTCTGGATTTCCGAATTAACAATTACAGGCAAACCTCTTAATGGTAGACTAGTAACTATAAAAAGTTTTGAGCAAACTTTTCAGTGACTCTTAAAATAATATTCCAGACAGAACTAGAATCAAATTAATTGCTTCCATGTCCCACCGGGCAAAATTTTTTCAATGAATAACATGTGCAACCGGCAAGAGAGTAAAATTATTATCCCCCATTGGATAGTGGAAACATTATTTCTCTACTGAATAATTGGAAAGTGTTTTGTACGTAATGCTATGACTTGGCATCATATGCACGAATTACCTCAGTGTGTTTCAAGCTGGAGGCCTCTGGGTGTGATAAAACCTCCCAAAGCACAGTATTACCATAAGGAGGCAATCACGAAAGAAGCTGAAAATCACGGGCAGCCACCAGACTTTGCCAGTCACAGGCTTATGCATTCTAGGAGTTGATGCCTGTTTGGTGACAGTATCATTCCAGAAAACCAGATGGACCCATTTACAAATAAAAAACATCCACACACAGTTTCATCATTTATTAGAAATGAAGCAAAATACCTCTGCTAGTCACAGCTCAGATGTTCTAAATCCAGTATGTTCATAACTTCAGCCACAGTTACTAAGAATCACCACTTACTAATTCTTCCCTAAATTTTCTTGTGTCGTGGCACAAAACTTTAGCCAAAGTTAAAACAAAATATCCCCAAGTGTCATAAATCAGACCATCCCTACAGCTGTTGAAACTGCAGCTGTTCCATGAAGATCACGGCATGTACTTGGCATTACTGCAGAACATCAGCACCCATGGTAACAAAATCCTCACTTACTTTCCAACCCCTCCACCTTCAAATGCACCTGCAAAGCCTGACGCACTGCAAGCTGGCGTGGTTGGGTAACTTTTTGTTTTTAAACATGCTTACATACTATATTAGTAGCAGCCCCAGCCACATGAAGAACTGCTCTGAACAGGTACCCTTGACCATCTCGGTTGTATTTTGCTCTAGGACTTGCTAGCCAGGACCTGAGCCAGCATTGCAGAACAATCAGCACTGAACAGCTGCCATTCAAAAATTAATTGATTTGTCTCAGAAATTATTCTGACTAATAATCTTCCAGAAAAATGAGAGAAACTCTCAGACTTAAATCAGCAAATGAATTAAAGTGCCATCACTCAAGTGGGAAGACTTTTTTACCTCCTCATGTGGTTAACAGCTTCTGCTTTATTTCTGGAAGGATCTTAGCTGGCATTTTACGACTGTGATTCTTCACGAAGATGTCCTAGGCATCCTTGTCTGGGTGTTTGACTTGGCTTTGAATGCCGAACAGGGCATGGGGGTGGAAACTGAGGTGGAAGAACCCCTCGAAAATGCGGGGTAGAAAGTCTCATTCAGTCTGCCACGTGAAGGCTGGCCACAACGGAAATATTTGAAGTATCCAGTTTTATAGAGGATCGCTAGAGAGACTGACTGTAAGCTTGGCTGTTTCATTTCCCTCAGACACCTTGCTTTTGGGATCAAGTCTACGTGATCACAGACATATTTTATGTATCATCTTTTAGAACGAATGATTGTTAATTTCATTTCAAACTAGATGTAAACAGCCAATCTTTTTCCAGAATGACCTGATTTCATCTAAAGTAACTGCAACTAGGTTTAGCCAACATAGTAAATCTTTTGGCATCTAAGGACAAATCTGTCTTATATTAACTGTACCCTTTATTTACAATAGTCTTGTTTTAAGACACACAGTATGAAGAGCTCTTTTGCTTATTACCTGGGGAGGCAAATCAGATAAATTCATCATATTCTGTAGCTGAAACCAGGCTATGGAAATATTTTTAGATGGTCAACTCAACCTAGACTTAAAACTACATTAAACGGACTTTCAGAATATTTACGGAGGAAATTATATAAGCTCCTAGCTTTGCTCTAGAAATTTTGGAACAAATTTTCTTTTATAGTCACATTCTAGGCTTAAAATACACATATGTCCTCCTGAGCATGAAACCAGTCTCACGGACAGGAAGAATGCGGGCTGTTCAGAGGCAACCGAGCTGTCAAACGTATAAGCCGACAAATGGCGGGAAGGAGATAGATAAAGAGGCAGCGGATTCCAGCCTCCCAAGGACGCTAGCGTACGAGTGCTTTGAATTGCAAAGCTTAAAAATAAAGCTGACTGTGATCTGTGCCAGCAGGCTTTTAACTCAATAAGCTTGCAATAACAACAACAAGTTTCATTAATTGCAGCATTGGAAACGTGAGGCAGCAGCAGTGTTTGAGTCCTCTCAGGACCGAGATACGGTGCCTCAATGAAAATATACCAGGCTCAGGTGCCAGGCTGTACAGACCCATGCAGGCGTTCATGCTGGTAGCCTGTGTGTCAGTGTAAGGAAAGGGAAAACTACACACGTATGATAAAACTCTACAGTTCTCACTACATTGGTTTAAATAAGTTCATCATTTTTCCCTGTTTGACAGTTTTACAGCTACGAAGACTGTGCAATGAGAAGGTCTGAATTTCACAACCACATGAGCTTTTCTGCTACATTTTTCCCTACCACCCATTCGTGACAAAGGCTGCAGGTTTTATGTATATATGATGTATTTCACCAGCTTAACACAAAGGATCCTGCAACTCTCCAGCATTTGAGCTCCTGCATTTAACGGCCTGGGCAGGGAGATACATCTGCTGGTATATCCTAGTTTCTGTAGAGACAACCAAGATCAGATGCTACTTAATTATTGGTTTTTCATTGTCTAGGTATCTGTTACTCTTGCCCAGCCACTACAACTAAATTGCTGTCTGTGGGCACGTCGAATGGCAAGGAGCATTTCTGTGTGTGCTTTCTTTCATAGAAGGTTGCCAGTACCCAGCCGTGTTGCTGCTATCACCACACGGGAGCCAGCGGCTCGTTTCTCAGATTAACAAAGCCACCGCCAAACAGAACCGTTAGTCTTGTATTTTTAGTCACAGAATCTTGCTGTGGAGACAAAGATGCATCAGGACAGTCCTTGTACAGACCCAGCAACAGAAATGAAATTTAAATGCCCTCACACCAACGATACGGGTAATCAGATCAATTTGGAGATTTGTGAGCTATCAGAGAAATAATGGTTTAAAGGGAGAGTGTAGAAACCGCCCTGAGGAAAGCTCCCACCCTCCAAAAGACACCTTCATGACTGAATGACCTGCAAGAGCCAGTCAACTCTCATTTCTACAATTAATGCTACCTGTTTGGGCCAACGGTGCCTCTTGTTTTACAGGAAACAATCTCACACCTCCAAAGCTCCCAGCACACGGGGCAGCTTCCCTGTCTTTCAATGTCACTGTTCTCTACTAAAACGTCTAAAGACACCGAAAAAGTCATTATGTCTTTTGATTGGCCTCCACACACTCAACCTTTGAGGGGTCGCACTTGCTTTTGCGCCACTGTATTTCTGAGTTGCGTGCGGCACTCGGCAGCGCGGGCTGCGAGGAGCGAGCCCCGGCTCCCGCACCCCGGCTCCTGCTCCGGTTCCCGCCCCGGCCCCGGCCCGCAGCGGGCAGAGCCGCCGCCAGGTGGGGCGGCAGCCCCGGGGAAGGGGGCGCCTCCCGCACGCCGGCCCCGGCCCGCAGCGGGCAGAGCCGCCGCCAGGTGGGGCGGCAGCCCCGGGGAAGGGGGCGCCTCCCGCACGCCGGCCCCGGCCCCGGCCCGCAGCGGGCAGAGCCGCCGCCAGGTGGGGCGGCAGCCCCGGGGAAGGGGGCGCCTCCCGCACGCCGGCCCCGGCCCCGGCCCGCAGCGGGCAGAGCCGCCGCCAGGTGGGGCGGCAGCCCCGGGGAAGGGGGCGCCTCCCGCACGCCGGCCCCGGCCCCGGCCCGCAGCGGGCAGAGCCGCCGCCAGGTGGGGCGGCAGCCCCGGGGAAGGGGGCGCCTCCCGCACGCCGGCCCCGGCCCGCAGCGGGCAGAGCCGCCGCCAGG
Organism: Phalacrocorax carbo; assembly: GCF_963921805.1. Classification (NCBI taxonomy): domain Eukaryota; kingdom Metazoa; phylum Chordata; class Aves; order Suliformes; family Phalacrocoracidae; genus Phalacrocorax; species Phalacrocorax carbo. The sequence goes on along the minus strand of NC_087525.1, from coordinate 18,287,890 downwards.
TGGGGCGGCAGCCCCGGGGAAGGGGGCGCCTCCCGCACGCCGGCCCCGGCCCGCAGCGGGCAGAGCCGCCGCCAGGTGGGGCGGCAGCCCCGGGGAAGGGGGCGCCTCCCGCACGCCGGCCCCGGCCCCGGCCCGCAGCGGGCAGAGCCGCCGCCAGGTGGGGCGGCAGCCCCGGGGAAGGGGGCGCCTCCCGCGGCCGGTGCGCGGGCCCGGCCCGCAGCGGGCAGAGCCGCCGCCAGGTGGGGCGGCAGCCCCGGGGAAGGGGGCGCCTCCCGCGGCCGGTGCGCGGGCCCGCCGCTCACACGCAGCGGGGCGCTCTGGCTGCGGCGCAGCGCTCGTCCGCTCCCGCCGCGCTGCTCGGGAAAGGCGGGAGGGATAAGCGGCCCGTACGCGGCCGTTCGCGGGCCTGACACCGCGGGGTCGGGGGGGGGGCACCGGGCGGTGCGGGGATGGAGCCGGGGGGGTGCGGGGATGGAGCCGGGGGTTGCGGCGACGGAGCCGGGGGGGTGCGGGGACGGAGCCGGGGGGGTGCGGGGACGGAGCCGGGGGGTGCGGGGATGGAGCCGGGGGGGTGCAGGGACGGAGCCGGGGGGGTGCGGGGATGGAGCCGGGGGGGTGCGGGGACGGAGCCGGGGGGTGCGGGGACGGAGCCGGGGGGGTGCGGGGACGGAGCCGGGGGGGTGCGGGGACGGAGCCGGGGGGTGCGGGGACGGAGCCGGGGGGGTGCGGGGACGGAGCCGGGGGGTGCGGGGATGGAGCCGGGGGGGTGCAGGGACGGAGCCGGGGGGGTGCGGGGACGGAGCCGGGGGGGTGCGGGGACGGAGCCGGGGGGGTGCGGGCTGGCCGGGCGTGCGTGTTGTACAGCAAACCCGCGGGGAGGGGAAGGTGCCTCCCCCCCCCGGGACATGCGGACACCCGCAGTGATGCGGTGCTGCAACCCCCGCTTATGGAAATGCTAACTTTGATATTCTTAGGAGAACATTAACGTCAGGCCGTGCGGCCGCGCCCGAGCGTGAGCAGGTCAGCGCTCAGGGCCGAGAGCTGGGGCGTGTTAGCGCGCCTCGGGCGAGCCGCTGGGGGCGCGGGGGGCGTCCCAGGCACGGCCCCGGGCTCTTGCTGGCACCCACACCCGGGCAGTTCTCTCCAGACCGCCCTGCTACGAGTGCTGTGCTGAACCCGAGTTACAACAACGTGCTGCCATTTGCTCTAAACTGGTTTAATCTCTTGGACTTCTGGATGCTGAAAGTCCTGACTGCAGGACTACACCCATGAAGTTCCTTCAGGTGCTCGGAGAGCCCAGGCCTTGCCTCCTTTCTGATGGTACTGCAGACGCACGCAAGCAATAGCCAAAATATTTTTACAAGTTGTTTTTCGTGAGTCTTTGCCTCTGACACCGGACACGTTCCAGCAGGGGAGCAAAGTGCTGTCAAGTGACTTTGATGCGCTTCCACCAAAGGTGCAGGAACCCTTTCAGAACACAACTGATTTCACACTGAGCAATTATTGTAATCTATTCAGGCATCAATGCACAGCTAAAAAAACAAATCTTATCGGTTTGTGCAAGAAGTTGTCCCATTCTGAAAGTAAAAATGGCATTGCAGTATCAAAACAGGGGTAACACAAAGATTAACAGAACGTCCAGCCAGAAAGCACTCCCATATGTTTCACAAACAAGCCTGCGCACCCCGTTGCTACAGGTGTCTGATCTGTGTTATCATTTGCTGCCAAATTTTATGAAGCCCGTGACCCGAACATGAGGAATCCTTATCATTCTGGAACTGGGAAACATGAAGCTGTTAAAACACCCCTGACTGGAAAACATACATTGTAAGGTCAAGGAAAGTTTTTAAGCTCTCATTTATCAAATTTACATGAATAATTTTTTTCAAATACATTGCTATTAGAGAAATGTGAAATATACGGCAAAGATAAAAAAATCCTAGTTCATCAGTCCATTAAAGAGCACTTTAAAGATTATTTTCTCCCTGACATATGAACGGAACTCAGTATTGCTTAGAAAAGCAAATGCTACCTTTTCAGACCAAAACTGAACTCTCATTCTGCAGATGTCAAACGTGACGTTAGTCAGAACGCCTGCGATATTCTGCACTTCTGTCAAATAACCTACCCCCATTAGAAACCTGTCTTGTAACATGTAAATAGGTTTGTTATGTATTCTGTTAGACTATTACAAGAGCACACACTAAAATTACCCACTTTCTATGTTACTATTGATCTTCATTACGGATTAGTTACATTCTAAAATGACGGCAAATCACTTGTTCCTTTTATAGTCAGTTCTGCCACAGGTATAGGATATACCATCTTTTGAAAGCAAATGAGATTAAGCTGTGGCTATCAGCATTGAATCAGAAGTTAAGGGAGGAGGTAAATAATTTTCATTATCTTCAGTAATTTTCAAAATTATTTCTAGAATTGGTATCTTTTGCAAAAATTGGTGGTTCAGATGCCAAGGATAAGTAAGTAGATTTTTTTTTTTTTTTTTTTTGCTTAAAGGATAAATTCTGATTGAAAACGTGAAGGCAATTTAGTATAGAATAAATTTTTCTAAAGCATTCAGTCACAAATTAACTGAAAGGTAAAAGTCAAGTAATTAATTTTCCCAACAAGGCACATTTGACCTATTAACACACGCCACATAAACTTAAGATGGCACTACGCAGGAAAAAGCTCTTTCATGCAAGACAGTGATTAAATAGCCGTCATTTCCAGGCCGTGCTGGCAAAGGCAGTTTAATGAAGAAGCTCCTACTGTTACTGCCCAGGCTGCACTCTGTGTGGCAGCCTTCCTGCATCAGTGGGAAGGCTATTGAAGCCGCAGCGATGGGGTATATTTAATATGTATCACTGGGGCACTGAGCAGCGTCCAGAGAACCAGCGTTTTCTCGTATATGTATGGAAACAGAATTCTGCGCCTTAGTGCAAACACATACTTATTGATTGCCATCAATTATTTCATCTATTGCCAAGTGTCTTTCATCATGGATAACTCCTGATTATCCAGCTCTCTGTGATCAAAGCTTATTGCGCCTTTCACAGCACTTAGGTAGCCGATAACCTTCTTCAGATCTTTTGCAAGACAGTGCAGGTGCATCACCATTCAGCTCTCGAACATTCAGCTCTCGAACCTCAGTATCAGCTGGTCCGTGTAAGAGTCGCTACGGGCCCTGCAAGAGCCAGGGGTGTATCTCCCCTACTCTTGGATGCACCCCAGGTCTCTTCAGCACAGAACCTGCTCCAACTGGTGTGCCTCTTTTCTGCTCTGTGTTTGTCCCTCTCTGAAAATGGGTTTAACAGTTGCAACATTTCACTGTTCACTGGGTAAGCATTTCTACCTTTACACATAAAAGGCACATCATGCAAATATATCTAGAGTAGATTTCTTTACTGTATGGAAGTACAGAATTCCATTAGGGGAAAAGGTACTGCATGCCATGAAGGGAAGATTTTTTTAAAAATCTGGTTCTTCACTGTCTTTTCTTTTATCAAAAAAACCCCAGCTATCTTCTCATTATAATCCTCTCTCAAGTAATCAGAGTTTCAATCAGAAATTCAATCAGAGATTATAATTAGAATTGTGACGACTGATTTCTTTCCCCTGTTCTGAATGTACATTGATAAAAACATCATCTTGCTGGAAAAGAAACAACTCAGTGCAGAGTTTTTTGTTTGTTTAAATAAAGACTCAATAAATCAACAAACCCAACATTAGAAAATGTAAAGCCAGCCTTAAAAGCGTTAGTCAATATGTCTCAGGTCTTAAATTTGAATTTCCAGTGCTTTGTTGTTTCCTTAGAATAATCTCTTTGGTCAGTTAGGAATGTGGTGAGCTCCTGTGAGCACACATAAAAGCTGTTATCAGTCAGAAGACAGGTAAGTGAAGCTAAACTGCAGGTAAGCAAACAGCCTTCAAGGAGAAAGGCAAGTGTCTATTGCTTATTTAGCATACAGCTCGATGTGTCCACACACCAGTGTTTGGCCTGGCATACAATCCAAGACATAAAGAAATTAAACGGGAATGCTATGACACACACACCCGCCCAGGCCTGAGATACTGAAGCCACTTTGTAAAATAACTGGACAGACAATATAAGACAAAGGAGGGGGGACTCAGAGGCAGCAGATTATGCCAGGGCTCCACTTTGGCATAAATCTTTCAAGAAGGCATGCAAATTTTGCTCTGCCAATGAGCTGTGAAACAGCAATGTGCTCCAAGTCGCCTCTTTCACAGGCAGGATGTGATATGCAAACCTGGATTTCTGACCAAGGTTTACAGAGAAGCTCTTTAATTTATGGCTATTGTAGATAATTTTTAAGTGCAGGAAGGAGTCTATAATCTATGGATGTTTCTTTTCTTTTCCTGAGGCTCTGCGGAGCTAGGGTACAAGGCAAGGATGACTTTCCAAAAATGTTATTAGGACCTCTGGATGGTTGGGTAGCTGGAGAATGCTGGGACCTGACTTTTAAAGCAGGTATAGCTAGCACAAGCTTGTAGGAACCAACTGCTAGTTCTTCACAAGTCAGACTGTCTTGGTCAGCTGAGGAAGAAAATGTTTTTAGGGACAGGAATTAATATCCCAAGCTCTGAAGCTAACCAATACAGGATGGTGGCTGAATAATCACAGTGCACAGGCCCAGTTCACTAAGGACCCTTCACTGAAGGAGTTTTTACATACGCAACAAAAACATAAAGTCAGTGTGTTCACAGCTTAATAAGAGGAAAAGCAGTGATTTTTTGTTATATTCACCTTTTGATGCAAATTATTCCCACTGTTCCAACAAGGTGTAGACCTCTGTCTAAACTAACCATATACTACCCTACAGGACATTTTCAGATTAGGTCCATGAACAATATAACTATGTCAGCTAAAAAAGCACACAGAAAACACTTGCGTGTTGTCATGAAACATGTCACAGCTTTATTTTAGCTGTTGTAAAGGGGCTAAACTCTGCTAAAGAGGACAGCAATGCTTCAGCAAATGAACCCGATTTTCTTTCCTAACTATACAAACTGTTGCATATATTTTCCCCTCTAGCAATCTCATTTTCATTGTTTCACTCTACCACCCTGAATAGTAATTTGGCTTTGAATAATTACCTTCATCATAATGCAGATGTCAACACCAAACGATACAGGCACAAGCTGCAGTGTATGCAGCAGCTCTGGTTTAAAATGCAGACTGTTGTATGCAGAGCCAGTGGAGCATGTGGTTTTTATTTTTCAGCTGTTTCCAACAGATTGAAAATTCCACAGGCTACAGAGTCTTGAATAATTTAGAATGCTGCTTGGAATACTCTTTAGCTAGAAAAATATATAAAGGGCAGGGGGAAATCAGTTCATTTTACTTCTCTGGATAGATTTGATCCCAGTAGCAGTGTCTTCCTAGGGAGCAGAGACTAAGAACATAAAACATGCCAGTTCAGGACAACACATTGATTCATTATATTAATGACACTCAAGAGCAGTTTCATCATTGAACAAGACTAGCAGCAGGGCTATTTCTCTGCCTCTGTGACAAGAGAGGAATAAAACTAAGCTGTAGGACTTGCTTGACTACTCGGAACCGATGAAACTCAGGTGTAGAATAGATTAGCCTGCAACTGCTTTAACAGCACGGCGTTGGGGAATCGAACATCACAGCAGTTAGTCGGAAAGGAATGGCTAAATATATTTATTCAAACGCATTGGTGATTAAAGTGAAATGTTTAAAAAAGGTAGGTTAAATGTTTTACAAATCTATTATTTATAGTAAAAGAGTAGAAGAGCATGCACCCAGTAAGGGAGTAAGTTAAGGCCAGATTTCTCATTATGCATCTTTTTCCATCTCCTCTGCACGTGTCTTCCCTCAGCTAGAACCAAATCAGAAATGGTACTTATGTTGCACATCATTTTTCAAACAGCTAATTGTACAAAAAATAAACTGCATGCTGGAGTCCCACATTAGAAAAAAAATCCTCTGCAAATCCTGTTTGTCTAGATTACGTTCTAATGAATAAAACAGCAGGACTTTAAATTTTTTTTTCAGGATCAAGCCCAAATATTCATCCCTGTCCTCCTCAATGCCAGCAGCTCCCATCAAACCTCACAGGCACCAAGCACTCGTTCCTGGGGCAGAATCTGGCAACGGCCTCTTCCCCTGAAGTCCAGATTGTCATGACATAGAAATATACCTCAATGTGATCAAATGCCTGCAAAGACAACTCTAAGTCAGGACATTCAAGACACTACAAAATGCACAAGTATGAACTTCCAATGCCGTTTCTATTTTGCAAACATTTGCAAGTTAGTAGTTACGTGCTAGGCTGCAGCTCTAGCAATGGGGCTGAGAAGGAACTGAATCGCTGCAGCAGTAGTGCTCTTTCTCTGAAGAGCCCCTCTGGGGCTTTGCTCACTTAGACCCGTCAAGTCTCATTGCTCTGAGCATACAACTCACTCAGTTAGACCTCAGCTTATGCACTTTCTGCCACAGAGTCTGCATTTCACTTATTTGCAGTGCCGGGATTTTCCTCTAGCTCTTTGCTGTGCCTTGTTCGAGGGGTTTCAGAAGCAGCAGACGTGGCAGCAACGCACATATTCTGGTCAGCTGCCTAGCAGCTCTGTACTTTCCCACAAACACGTGAATCCATGACATGACCTTGAGCATGCCAGACGCGCAACCTTCTCCCTCATCAGCTAGAGTCCCGTGAGTCAGCATCAATATCTGTTAAAAGATTCCTGCTCCGAGCACTGACGGAGCGAGCAAAGGGAATGCAATTCAACAAATCACTCCATGCCTTATTAGATAGTGCTTGCGCTCAAGTGAGGCCTACCAGAAGCAGACAGCCAACACTGCCGGCTCATGTGGACTGGTAACTAGTCACCAAACTGGCTGCAACTTTCCCCTGCCGCAAGCGGCGAATGGAGCCGAATCTCTGACCGAGGAAGGAAAGCCTGCAGTCCCGGCTTTGCTTCTGACACGGATGTGCACTGAGGGTGGAAGCCCTGCGCATCATGCAAAAGCTGGACAACTTGTCTCCTCTGTTTCTCAAAGCCATGACGGAAGCAAAGCGCTACGTTTTGTGTAGGTTCTTGGTTTTAGTGGTGACTCCCATTTCAACGCATAGCGGAAGACCACTCAGTAAGAACTAATCCTACTTACAAAATCACATCCTCTTTTGTCTGCCAACTTAAGCATTAACTTTTTGCATTGGACTTTCATGCTTTTAATAGTTTTACTTCATTTTGTGACACATTCCTAGGATTCATGAGAATACAAAATTGAAAAAGCTGAAAACCGTAAACTGAGGGAAGCCGCATTAATTTATGCATCCATCTGGTAGGCGCTGTTATTCTTTCTTGCATACTGCTTAGCAGAAGATAGTTATTTTCTATGGCTCAGACCACTTCATTGTATCATTAGCACTTATACTGATTAATTAAAATGACATGAAAAACCATCAAAGCATAACTTCTATTAAATGGGGAATTTATTATCATCAGCATAGCCTAAAAATGATGCCTTAATTGAATTTGCTGCAAAAGCTGCACTACCGAGCCAGGTGAACAACATTGCAGTGTCATGTATTCAGTACCTAGACAGTTGCCTGTATATTCAGAAGGAAAATAAGCTCAGTGGTGTATGAGGGCATAAAACTCTTCAGGCATTTAGACTCATTAAAACAGGTAATTCCAACACAAAGGAAATGTGATCCATTTGGAATCTGTAAGGGCAGTTAATGCATTAAAAATGGTGTATTTGTTGTGAAGATAGAGGTTCATATAAAAGCATTCTGACACTCCCAGTTAGCCATTATCAATATTTTTAAAATTAAGAAACCAGCTAAAGGCTATATAAGCTAAAAGGAATGAGGAATGAGTGGTCATTCCCATGTGGGACTACAAGCCTGTAGTACACTGCTTGATGACTGGTTGCAAATACCAAGAATCAAAGCAACCTCCCACCGTGAAAGCGATCTTCAACTCTTCCTTTGGCTGACATTGATCTCAGTGGAATTAGAAGGAGATTAATGACAGCTTTGAGAAACGGCTAATGATGCAAGCCTGCATGCTTACAGAACAGGCAAGTGTTGATGTCGGAAGGTGATTTGCAGCAAATATGTGGGAGCATTTTTCTATCATTGTGTACAAAGAGGCTGAAGGGTGCTTCTGCATCCCTGACACTGACAAATAACGCCACAGAGTGCCTCCCAGATAACTTTATCCCGGTGTCACCAAGCCGCTAAATGCTTATTATCATACTGGGAAAGATCATGGCACTGCAATTAAATCAACTGCAATTATGTTTCTCAGCTGGGGCTGGTGTGTCAAGTATAGAAAATAACTTTAAAATTAGCTCTCCATTTCACTTACCGTTCTCTGGATGCAAAGATATGAAGCTTGAACCTGCAATGTTCTTGCCTTCCTTCACCTCAGCATCTCTCACGGTCACAGATAAACCCTGGTTTAAAACAAGAATTCTGTACTGCAGATCAAGCTAAATAGTTTTCTGTGAGTTTGTAGCATTAAAGGAAGCACCAATGGTATTTAACAGTGTGTTTCGTTAGAAATAATACCATTGATCCTAAAGTGGCATAACAAAAGCTATGAGAACTTGTAAAAGTTATTGGTGTTTTGCTTAAAGCCCAGAGTCAAGGGCTTTAAGCTTTCATTTACAGGAAAAACTGTATCCCTCATGGTTGCAGAGAGAAAAGTAAAATAATGACTCAGGTGTTTGCTGAAACAAAATAAAGAAAGAAATTAAAGTGTCCCATGAATCACAAAGAAAAGCCTGTGATTTTACAGGATGATGGGGGAGAAAAGAGAAGAGAAGAGAAGGGATGCACAAGTCTGCACAATATTAACATACTTGAACTCTGTATAACTGTATTTATGAGTAATGTACTTTCACAGATCATCCACAGGGAAGCCTAAGCAAACAGAGGACAAACCAGAGTGATTATAATATGGCTAATGTTTGCATTTCACTTTCACATGCTGCACGACAGTAAGAACACTGAACTAGACCAGTATATCTTAATTCTGTCCTGCGGAATCTTTCAAGCTCCCCAGGTCAGTGTTGTTTTCCTTTTGCAACAAAAGCAAGCAAAGCCTTTCAATACTCCTGTAATGGTGCAAGGGTTCAGGACAATCTGACACAAGTCCCCGCTCTAATATTTAAATATGGATTGTGGGTATTTGCTGTGGATTTTCTTCCCACATCGCTCTAAATCAGGCAGAGCATGGTTTTAAATGGGCTTTTCCCCACACCGTGTCAGCAGCCCTACTTTTCAAGCAGTAGTCAGCCAGCAGTCTGTAACTCAGTCTTTAAATATCTCCTTCTGCCTGTTTTCTCAGAATTTTTACATTTCCCAATAATTTTACTGAAGATCTAATTTCCACAAACTAGGTCTACATATTACCCAGCAATATCACTGCTGTCTCTTATGAACCTTTTTATTTCATCTGCAAGCATGCCTCAGAAGCACAGCCATTAAGGACCTTGTAACGTCTTATTTGGGAAAGCTGGTAAGTGCCAAATCGATGAAGATATAATTTTGGATCACTGATTTCTAAGTAAGAATGCAGCAAAGATATTCTGCTCATTTTTAAAAAACACACAGTAGGAAAAAAGGACCGTCTGCTGTTTTATATCAAGATGCCACTTTTTGAATAATCTATATACAGCATCGGGTCACAGAGCATTTCACAATTCTACAATGAAGATGAAGGAGAGGCTGAAAGCATGGAAATTAGGTACAACTGCATGTCACAGCATGAAAGTAACACAGATAGATATATACACACGAGGGGTCTTTTCTCTTTCGTGGTCCTGCTGAAGAAAGCCAGAACACTACGCATCACCAGCATCCAAAAGCTTCCCCCAGAGATGAGAACCCCAATGGATTTCACAGAACCATCATCTGCCCTTGCTCTTTTCTTCAAGCCAGAAGACTGTTCTTAGCTAAGGTAAAAGAGATCAGGTCCTCTGGCACAACTGAAATGACTGAGGGACAGATCTTGGTTATGTCCTGGCCTCAGTCCTGATTTTCCCACCATCAGATGGCAGAGCTTTAGGGTTACTCTGACTGGCGTTACATGGAAAACAGTTTTTACAGCTTCCAGGTAAGCTCTTTGCCTTACGCTGGCACAGCCATTGTGCCAGTATCTGAGAAAGCTGTGATGTAGAGCTGGCTGTTGTTTTGCAGCAACAACATTTGCCAATATTTACTCAAGGAAGAGGAGTGGCAGATGGTTACAAATGAGTCATTGGTAAATCACGCAAGAACATTTTTTAGCTAACCCTGAAGCTGTCCCTTGGGGTTGCTGTAGACCCCTAAGAGACACAGGCCATCGATTACATGGACTTAGCTTTAAGGGGAGTCTACTTACAAACGCGGAGGTGGAACACTGATTTGAAGTAAATTTTATAGTGGTCCTTTGTCTCACCTCCTTCTATGCTTCCAAATATTTTTTTATTACTTATGTTTGCAAATGCTTGTAGTCCTTGAAGGCAGAGGGTGCTCCTGGAAGCTCAAATCAGGCTCCATAGTACCATTAGCTCATAAATAATTTCCTGTACATAAGTAAGTGTTATGCTTTTTTCCCCTAAATTAGCCATTGCAACACATGCATACTAAAAATCAGACATAACAGCAGCTGAACCACCGAGCTGAGCAAAAAACTTGTGTCAATGTGGTGTTACTCATTTCTTAAATAAGAAAATTCTCATAATTTCGAGCAGTAAGAGGCCAGCATTCTTATCTATTGAAGTACATACATTTCTCTCCTGGTGCAGCTATTGCTCACGGATCCAGGCTTAAGACAACATAAACAAAAATCAGAAAGTCTAAAACAAATACATGTGAGTTAGGGAGTGGCTTATACTGGGAGCCCCCATTTGTTGTGACAGAAAGATCTCAAAATGAAGGCAAGTGAAGGCAAGGTCAGGCAAATGAAATGTCAGTTATGATTCCTTTTTAGAAACACAGTATATCTCATGAACATCCCTTCAGTCTGTTTCCTTCAGCGGACTGACACACGTTGTCCTCCTGACTAGTAAGCCCCGGCCGCAGTGAGCTCAGCAGTATGCTGTATTTCCATAAATTCAGATCCACCCGGTACCATCTTTAACCACAGCAATCAACTAGCCACAACACGGCTTAGTTGTTTCCTTACAAGTTTGTGTCTTGTCAACAGTATAGATCCACATAACAGAAATATATGTGGCAGTTTTTGGAGCCAACACAAACACAGTTCTAGCTAATTGATCATTTAAGAAGCCAGTGAAAGTTCCTCAGAAACCGAAACATTCCCCCTTTCAGACTTCCACTCCTCACTTGTTCTTTGGTCGGTGCAGGTTTAGATCTGAAGTGCAGCAACAAAAAGGAGTTCTACTGATGCCTAGAAAGCCCCAGCTCAGCGTAAAGTCATTGTAAACTTAGCTAAATGAGCTAGCATTGCTCATCAGTCATCAGAATTAGTATTACACTGCTGAGTGGCTGAAGAACACAATGGCCCATTACCAGACAAAATATAAATTCAGAACCGAATATTAGAGCTCTGCCTTTTTCCTACAGCCAGAAGTGAAGCATTATATTCTACAGGTGATAAGATACACCAGTACTCTGAGAACATCCAGCAACTGAGCTACAGAAACTCTACTCTCTTTTGCCAGGACTAACACCTCACACAGCAAGAAATCTTTAGCCATTGGTGAACAACAAGAATCACGAGGAAACCCCACAAACTACAGCTCTGTTACACTGCTAATTGTTTTTTGTTAGTCATCTTTCCTGTCCTCATCCACCCACGTTAATTTGACACCTGTGTACAGGCACATCCCTCTTGTACATGTGCCACACACACTTACATGCTGTCCGATGCTTGGCTTCCTGTACGAAAGGGAAGCGGAGATCCTTCTACAAGCACCAAGCGTCTGCTCAGACAACGAGCGCACATAACTTGATTCTGAGGATCTGGAAGACAGTGTCACTTCTTATAGTTGTTGTGCCTTCTCACTAATGGAAAAAACAGTATCTCCTAATTGAGGTGAAAATGTATTTCCTGAAGCTGAACTATGAATAGTATTTTAAAGTTTTTCAACTTACAGTGTCCAAGCACACTCAGATTTCTCCCCCTAGAATTACTCTCCCTATTGGTAATTGCATCTTTCTCCAGATGACTAGGAAATTACAGCTTAGTGGGTGCAGAAGCCAATTACTATACAGATAGTGCTCTGTTGAAGAGACAGAAATAGTGATGTATTCGCGAAGAGACAGAAATAGTGATGTATTTGCTTTATAATTGGCTGGCACTTGCTGTCAACCATGTAAATCCTCCACCATGACATGCTGATTAGTGTGCACTTAATTTATCAGCCAGCTGTTCCAGGCTGGAATTCTGTGTCTTGTAATCTGTGCTCTAAAAACGCTGCATTTAAGTGTTGTTGCTACCTGATAGACTATACTTTGATAATTTAAAGTGCAGAAAGCTCCTAAATCATCAAGAGCAAGAAAAGAATATATCATTAATCTAAAAATACATCGATTTAAAAATACATTCCTAAAGACCAAAATGTAGTCAGGTAGGTTGCTAAAACTGCTAGGTACTAATGATCATAAAGCCATGTGTGCTACACGCTATTTGTGGAGACTCCGCAACAGATGCTCTTTACGAAGTGTCCCTGACAGCCCAGCAGCATTATCAGTACAATTACAAAGGCATTAGATTAGAGAAAGCTACAATTTATGGCAAGCAAGTAGAACAGAATGAAGGCAGCTCCGCAGCACTGCAGTAAACCTACCCAATTTCAGCAGAGCTTGTCAAAATAAGGACCGTGAATATGACTTCAGACAGAAGCCTAAGAAGTTTAGGCTAGTCTGTATCCTGCCTGTTCCCTTTTCCCTCTGTTTCACTGGTTGTGAGATGAGAACAAGCAGCAACTCTGTGGCCTGCGACAATAACTAATGTGAGAGTTGCACTTCTCATGCAAGTAATTTCATAGTAAAATGACAATAGCCACGTACAAGACAGTAGTGCTGTGTAGACAATATTTAGCAACTTTGACCTTTTTGGTCATGCTTTCCAGGAGTGCTCCAGCTCGCATGTTTCTCTCTACAACTCTAACCCTGTAATACTTTGGCATCAGTGATCTTCAGATTTTGCATCGTCCCTGACTGCAGGTCAGATATTGTGAGACACTATGGAAAGAGAAATGACGTTAGCGAAAAAGGTTAGGAAAAGGACATGGCCAGAGTTCTATAAAGAACAGAACAGCTCAAGAAATACTGAAGAAAGGAAATAAGAAAAGAAAGGAGAAGAGAGGAGAGGAGAGAAATAGGAAAAGAGAAAGAAAAAGAGAAAGGAAAAGAGAAAGGAAAAGAGAAAGGGAAAGGAAAGGAAAGGAAAGGAAAGGAAAGGAAAGGAAAGGAAAGGAAAGGAAAGGAAAGGAAAGGAAAGGAAAGGAAAGGAAAGGAAAGGAAAGGAAAGGAAAGGAAAGGAAAGGAAAGGAAAGGAAAGGAAAGGAAAGGAAAGGAAAGGAAAGGAAAGGAAAGGAAAGGAAAGGAAAGGAAAGGAAAGGAAAGGAAAGGAAAGGAAAGGAAAGGAAAGGAAAGGAAAGGAAAGGAAAGGAAAAGGATAAAGAAAAATGTTATCTCCTGTTAGTCTGGTCACTGGGAACCACCACACATATGACAGGCAGAAGTGAGAAAGGCCAATGCACCAGAATTTTGCTTGTGGCTAGTTCAGGCTTTCTACAATTAATTTATAAGACATCTCTCTTGCTCTGACATAACAGATAGGCTCCTTAATTGCAAGTTTATAAGCTTAAATATGTATTTCAAAGCCATCCATCACTATGGCATTTGGATGGCTTTTGAGAAAAACACTGGTAAACCAAAATCATTGCTCTGGCCTCTGCCTTCCTGGCGTGTTCAAAACTGTCACAACCATCAGCAGAGAACATCCAGGGCCTAAAGCAGCAGAAAGTCTGTTCTTATGGAGGAAAAAGATGCACCTGAACAGACCACACATAATACCGCAGAGCCAAGACCTTGCAATCTGCTGCATACTGTCTTCAGGACAGAGGAAAGTTAATTGAAGGCAAACCGTTTAAAGTTAACAATTTAAAAACCCCAAACTAGTCATAATTAGATGGTTGGCACTTTGATAGATCTGCAGTAATTAAAATATGGAAGAGTTTTAGCTCTAATCTATTAATGGTGGGAGAACAGAAGACTGACGTTCCTGGGAGGGCCAGAGAACTGCTGAAATTTAACATATATTGTAATTTAATTGAAACATTACTACAGGTTTGGGAAAAAAAAATAATTCAATCCTGGAAAAGCCTTTTCTTCACTAGAAAAGGCATAAATAACATTTCAGTGTAGTATCTACCGAAGGAACCACTACTTCCCTGCCAATCTTCCCCTGGCTATATTTTGTTTTCTAAGAATTATAAAGACAGAAAAAAAGAAAGAGGAACCTAAACAACTAAATGCAAATTTGTGGTTGGTTACTATTTAAAATATCAGTATGTCTAGACCCATTCATTCACAACGACCTCAGACCTAATGGGCTGGTTCTTGTTTCTGTGTTTCATGTTTACAAAGCATGAAGATTTCTTAGCTGTATCACAACAGTCTTTAGGTAGGATTACACCAAAGAGTCCTCTGATCCTTGACTCTGCAGCAGCATCATAATAAAGCATCTCACCTGTCCTCCACAAAACCGTGCTTTCAGAGTTCTGTGCTAACTGGAGTTCGGAACAAAGTAAACACGATACGATAAATAATTCTGTACATTTAGGTGACTGTCAGGACAGCAATCTGAGCCTGCGACCGCTGCTTTGGACAGCGGGAGCGGGGCCGCGCGGGGCCGCGCTCCCTATAGCCGATGTAGACAGACTGCTTGCTGTGCCTGCGTTCAGGGTGTCTTAGCGGCTTCCCCAGAGTTAGTCTTATCTTTGAGACGCTGAAAACTTTACCATAACCTTCCCTTTGAGTGAGTCACCTACACAGCGTGGCTCAAAACATTTTCCCTTCTCTCTCTGCCTTACTTGAAGCAGTATCCTGTGTCTTTCTCCGCAGGGTCAGTATTGTGCCTGCTCCGACTCGATGCCAGTCTGAAGACAGCAGGAAGCACTGGCGTTGGCAGGGCATCCCTAATCAGCTCAAACCTTCTGCCTCTTGATTCCAAGTCACCAACCCTTCTATTTCTGTACGAGCTGCGTGACCTCTGATGGCATAACATCGTTGTGGTGCTTTGCTTTCTTGGGTCTCCAGATGCTTCATATCTGTGGTCCGTCTGTTACACAAACACCCCATTTCTTCATGTGGCTTGGGGTGACCTGATGAAAATGCACGTATTTGGGGATAGTCGCAGTTGCATTATATGCCCACATTGGAATTTGCCCTCTTTTGACCATATAGATCCTGAACTTCAAAAAAATATTATATTTTACTTGAATAGCATATTTCATAAGTTTGCCATCATAAACAGTGATGCTTGATAGGCGCTTCTCATTTGCAACATGAAATACAAAGTACTGCATTTAGAATTAAATGCATAGCAGTAGTTAAAAGCAATGCAAAACTTTAACTCTGTGCCATGAGTATTATTGACACTCAGCAACCTTATGGAAGTTTAAATGAGCCATTTTATTTATGCAGCATAATTGTGGAGGCACTAAACACACTGTGCAAATGCAAGAAGAGATGTATAGTATTTTATCCCACTGTCAGTCACAAGAAGTGGAGAAAAACACTTAAAACCTGCCTTGTTTAGAACTTAAAACATCCTTCGAGTATTACCGCAGAAGTCTCTACTAGCCAATTTGTGCTGCAGAAAGCTATCCTACAGCACCAAAGAGCAGGTTTATTTGCCTGTGCTGTTATGGCAGGCATCCAAAAGCCCCGCACAGGAGCACCCCACATAAAATGTTCTCTTTTACCGAAAATTGATTTTTTTGTCTGCTTTAGTAGTGACACACAGAAATGGACAAATATATTTCTGCTTGGGATTTTCTGATCAAAGCTGCCTGTGTTCATACAAAGCTGTACTTGCACAGTAAAGTCACCCGCTTTTAGGACATGCCAGAATTACTGTGTATGCATAGCTGATTTACTCAACACTTTCCAGAATGCCTGTGACAGTGAGCATGCCCAGGGTTTCTGGGAGTGCAAACCCTGATCAGAGCTGTTGGGCACTGACAGCAGTGTCCAGCTCATGAATTTCATATATCCCTTGGTATATTTGCATTTTGCATATTTGGAAAAAGTGAAATAGAAGGACACGGTCATTGTTATGTGTTTAATTGTTAGTTTCAGCCAAAACCAGAATTACCATTTTTATTTATATATTTCAGCCAACACACAAACAAGCTCAGGGTTTAACACACAGTCTGACCCATCACATACAGGTGATATCATTCTCAATGCTTTTACATGTATTTCATGTATTTCATGTATTTCAATGTATTTACATGTGGCCCTGCTTGCTTACATTAGTTTCAAAGCAGCTGAACAAAAAAAAAAAATTAACAGAAAATAGTGCAAAGTGTAAGTCAAAGAAAACCAAGAGAAACATTGAAGAAACTCCTTCCAGGACACATGGCAAAACAGTGTCAATGCTGGAGTCCTAAGACTCAGCAGTTCTTGGATTTGGAGCTCTGAGCTGAAGCAGAACATGCTTTTATCACTCAGCTCAAAAGAATGTAGATTCAATTCAAAATAACTTATATTATCCTATACCTAATGTCAGGCTTCCCACTGTAGGAGTTGTTCAAAGACTTGGGATAACCTAACTGTCTTAGCAGTGATTCATATAAACAACAAGGAAAAGCATAAATAGCAACAATTATGGTTGATGTCGTTTGGCGCCGGTGCCAGGGGGAGGCTGCCTGCCAAGGGGAACATTCCTCGCAAGTTAGTCCTACGACGTGCTGGCAGCCCCCAGCGCCTGGAACAAATCTGGCGTTCCGCTCAGCGAGGCTGCGCCCGGGGCGCCAGCGAGGCAGGGCGACACAGGGGCGATTCAGGGAGCCCCCCACCGTGCTTGGAAATGGGGGCATTCCCTCTTCTTCTGTACAAGGGAGGCTTTGTGACAAGTGGAAGCATTTTGCTAAAGTTTCTGGTGTAAGGCACAGGAAGAAAAAAACAGACGAGGGAGGTCAGGCTCTGCTTCTCAGACACTTGTTTTCATCTGTTAGCATGCCTTTAACTGAACTATTCTCTTTAATTTAGAATATTTCATAGTGAGGAACATGTCAACATTTTTAGCATCAATATCCACGATAGAGTTGACAGCTAGCACAGATGATTGTTTTGGGATGAAAAGCATATTGTAGCTTTTGGACTTGCAAGCATCAGACTCTGCATACTGCAGTAGGAGGGGCACTTGTAAGAGAAGGAGTTTAAAACTAAAGCAAGTCCATGTTCAGTGCAGTTCTTTCTGGAGTCTCCCAAAAGTTAAGGGCAATTTCTTTAAATTTTTGACTTCCACCAGAGAAATATGCAAGCCACCCTGTTGAAGGCTGAACTGCCTCTCCATTTTTGAACCATAGAATCATTTAGGTTGGAAAAGACCATTAAGATCATCAAGTCCAACCGTGAACCCAGCACTGCCAAATCCACCACTAAACCTATCCCTAAGCATCACGTCTACATGTCTTTTAAACGCCTCCAGGGATGGTGACTTCACCACTTCCCTGGGCAGCCTGTGCCAATGCTTGACAACCCTTTCGGTGAAGAAATTTTACCCAACATCTAATCTAAACCTTCCTGGTATTTCTTAATGTAAGGTAAGAAGTAGGAATATGCTTGCCTAGTAACTTAATGTCGGATTAGGACAGCCGACACTACTGCCGTGCCACCTTACCAGATGAGTACAGCATTTACAGGAGTGTCTGTTGAAATGCTTTTTGAAGTTCAGGAAAAATTAAGTATCTTCCATCTCCTACTGCTTATAGTAGCTGTGAACATTTTTATTTCACAGTAAGCAAGCAGAGTTCCCTGTGCTTACAAGTTCAGGCAATTTCAGATTCTCCGAGTCTGCGTGGCTCCATTTTCCAGGATGATTGGTTACATTTGACTCTCTGTGACCTTAGAAGAGTATTCTAAGAACAATTCCCTTGAGTACTAGAACCTGTAATTTGTTCACTAAAAGATGACAACTTCTGCTGTTGAGAATGTAACAGAAACATACGTTATGTTCTGTGATGTGTCTGATTTTAACAAAAAACAAGAAAAGCAAAAAAAAAAAACAAATCCCTTTTATGTCACCATCTATCTTTCTTAAAATTTACCTGAGTTAACGATCACCATCTTGATTCAAGTCATAAGCTTAAAGATAAAGATGGGGAATCTTTTCTCAGAAGATACTAATTACTACTGAAACTCTGTAGACGTTACCAGATTTAATAAGCATGAGGTTATTGATTTCATACTTCGACTTTTTTTACTTCTTTTGCCTGTTAAATCATCAAAGTTCTTGGTTTCAACCTGACGCTAAGTAAGAATTGAAAATAGAAAATTTCATAAACAGGAAGTAATTTTTCAGAAGTTTAGACACTTTAGGGCTTGAAGTAGCTTGGTTAGAGGAACTCGTGCTTCTCTCCGGTGTGATAGCACAGCAACGGTGACCCCTCCAGGAGCCCAGGTTTGGAAGGAAGGCTGCAGTGTCAAAGTGTGCGCAACACATGAGAGCCCATGACACGAAACTTCCTCCTACCCCTGCCTCAAAGCCTATTTATATGAAGAACTGACTATTCTGAACTCAGGCACGTTATTCCATTTCATTGCTGTTGTCCTATACTCCAATCGCTCGCTATGTTAACTTGGAAATCACTACGTGATCGCCTTTCTTGAAAAGAGATTTTATGATGTTTTAGTGGTGGAGGATTTTTCTAAGCAAGACATCACATAACCTGACCACATGCTTCATATGTCTTTTCCTAGAAAAGATTATTTTAAAATATGCAATCAATGTATTTCAGTTAATTAAGCACATCTGTACCTCAGTAAAAAGAATATTGTATGCTGGCTGATGTTGCAAACATCTTGCTAAAAAGATTTACTTGCAGTTATCAGGATCATCTTAAATACAGGAAGAGCCTTGAAATGTGTTTTTAAGTCCTGAAAGCAGAACATTGAAAGTGTCTGGATAGAGATGTAGCCTTTCTAAGCCTAAAAAGAAGAGGATTTAAAAGGACTGAATAGCTCAAAGGATTAGCAATGAAAGACAGACACTTTCACATACAAACTTGCCTGAGTTCATCCAAATTCAACAGCAACTTAGGTCATCAAATTAAAAGAAGCTTGGTGGTTCACTGGAAGCAAGTCTGTGGCTCTCAGCCCAGTTTCGAGAGAACAGATACTCATCAAAAACATGCCTCTATTTGGCGTTCATACTGGGTGTTTCAGAAAAGACCAAGAAATGAAAATACACAGAGCAGTTCTCTTAAAATATGTGACATTAGTGGCCTAGCTAGAATAGCATGGGGGGGCCACAACCTCCCTTTTTTTCAGCTGTGGATATAAATGCAATCCATGAATAAAAGCAGATTTTTATAGTATTACTGATGCAGAATTTTCTAAAAACATGTAGTATATTCCGTAAGTGGGAAGGAGAGTTCAGGTGATTCACTACTGAATTCCTCATTCCTAAACTTAAACTCCGTTTACAGCGTAATAGGATTTATCATTTTACATTATCATTGTGGGCTTTCTTTTGTACCTACTAAATTTAATATTTATTAATGTATTTTATGCATTATATACAATAATATGTATTATAAATGTGGTTTACACAAAATAGATAATTAATTTCTATAATATTTATAATAAAAAAATACAACCCCCAACATTTTTCCCCATAAAACCGGACACAGATAAAGCCAGACCCCTTTCTGCCAGGAACACCATAGGCATGTACCGTGCTTCTGCCAGGCACCGCTGCCCTACACGCGGAGGGGACATTGGTGGGCCTCACGTGCTTGAGCGGAGAGGCGGTGGTGCCAAAGGCTCTGAAGTCGCTATGAAGAGCCGTGACCGGAGCCGCGGGGCCGGCGGGAGCAGGTCACTGCCCATCCGCTCGGGCTGAGACAGCGGGAATTCCACGAGTGATCAGGGCTCATTCTCGCTCAGCAGAGCAGCCAGCACACAGGATTACTGCATCCAGTTACCAGCTCGGGTTTCTGCATAAAAATTCCTCAGTTTCATGGGCGTGCACGTTTCTCCAAGTGTAAAAGACAAAGCTAGGCACTGGGCAAAAGGCATGGATTTTCTGAGAAGCTACAGATTAATATTTGCCCAGGCAAAGAAGTGGTGGAGTGAGAAAAATGCTTTTTCCCTTGGACACCTTCTCTTATATAAGCATATGAAGATTCTAGATAAGTTCATGTGGCTGTAGCCTTATTGAGATCAGTAACCCCACAAAGACAAGCAGTATTTTCATCAAAGCACCCATGCATTTGGTGCTGGGTGCCCTCTATTCATGATCCAGTTCTCTCATTCTGCGTAATCAGATTAATTCTGTGCCTAGAAATCAAATTATCTCCTTATGTAGGTGTTATAAATACACAAATGCACACATATCACCAGACTGTTTGCCTCTTCTGCTTTAAAAATAGGGGAGGGACAGGTCCAGAGCACTCTAGCTATAAATGCTTTCTGTATATCATTGCATGGCACACTTGCACTCACCAAACTCAGGCTGGTGGTAAAAATAGCCCTCTCTTGAAGAGCAGACGTTAATTTATCTGCTAGGGTTTCCACCTGTTAACATTTTTCAGAGAGGGGCCCTGTCTGGAAATAACTCTGCATTTCATGATGAACTCTTTGTGCTTTACTGGACAGAACCAAGATGTGACTCACTGCTCTGAGATGTGTAAATATTAAACCTGTTTCAGCTGTGGAGGCTTCGACTTGTCTGATAATACAGACATCAGCGGCAGAGCTGAAAAGATACCACAAAAATCTGGACTCAGGTTTTTATTCTACCTGAAAGAAATGTTGGCACTCTGACAGTCATCTCAAGAAATAAGTCACTAAGAGGAATACATCACTGAATAGGAGCGGCAGGCTCTGCTTTCAAGAAGATAGGAAAATGTTTGCATCAGTCTACAGATGCCTTAGCGATCTTTAAGCCATGCTTCTCCCTCCTGCTGCTCACAAAGTCATAATAATGGTCACTGGGAGAGTCACAGTTTTTGGTCGCTGTGGCATTTACTCATGTCTCCTTGCATTACAAGTTTTGCTCTCAGGCTATTCTCAAGTTACCTGCAATAGTTTTGCGAAAGATTTCAAAGGGGGAAGTGGGGAGAGAATGGACAAGTAGCAGGACATTATTTATTAAAGGATACTCCTATTGCCCTAACTATCATGGTACTACATCATCAAATCAAATTAAGCAGAAGGATTATTACTGAAACAATAGCAAAACCACCTGTTCCTTGCACTGTGCTCCCAGTTTGTGCCCATCTTTTCAAACTTTCAACTTACAATTTTAAAATCAAAATCAAATAACTTTTTTTTTTTAAACATAAGGTTAATATAACATTCTCTGCATGTTCAGCATTACATTATGACATTCTAGGATTCCTTGAGTCAGATTTGTCTGAATTTAAACATTATTTGGCTCTTTGGGGTTATAAAACCACAGCAGTTATATATGAGGGAACATATTAAGGGCAGTGATTCTGGTTAATACAGAGATTGCCATTATCATTGAGAGGTAAGACAAAGTAATTGCAATATTTTGGGTAACTCTGCACTAACTGAGCACCAGTATTGCTTTGCAGGAATCAGAAAACAGGTGCAGTACAGATAAGCATCACATGACGAGGTCTTGCTCCTGCCCCGATAATACTGCAGGTGACGATACAGAGCAGAGCCATAGCAATATATAACCATCCATTTAGTGAGACCTCCTAAGAAAGGTGATTCAAAATGTTTTGGTTTTGACATAAAAGATTCCATATCAAAGAGGATACAGTAGGGCTGGAGAGTGCGAAGAAGGGTGTATTTATCTTAGGGAGTGTGACAGCTCAAGAACATTTCCTAGCAGTGTACAACAGAGCAAGAATCAAGAAAATCACCAGGCAGAGCATAGCCGAGCTGTATACAATTCAGTCAGAAAGACAGGAAACTAGATGGAGGGCAGTTTTGACTGTCAACAATTCAGAAGCTACACCACGACAACGTAGTGGAGACTGCACCAATAGATGGACTTAGCCCTCACCCCTCCTACATACACTGTTACCAGCAGTAACTGACACTTGCTCAGCTTGATACCCAGCGGGGGGTGCTGATACCCATCACCTGTACAGGGCCAGTACAAGGTCTCAGCACCATATAAGACCTCCGGCCTACCGAGGGGTTGTGTGGTGCCAAGTCTTGTGAGTTACAGTCAGTACCTGAGCTATCCTCAAGGGCTCTGATCACTGCACCAACCAGGGCATACTTATATAGGAATTATTAACAGATGCCCCATTTCCCCACCTTCCATTCTGACCCCCAAAACAAACAAACAAAAAAATGCAACCACTGTGACACACAGCAGCTGCGACAGATAAATAACCCGCTTTCCCATGCAAGAGACACTACAGCTCCAGCCTACAACATTCTGGCAAAGATACTGGTATCAGGGCAGCATAGCCTTCCAAATCGGACTGCAGGCTATTATGTCTCTGCTCTTTGATGATCATTCCTGACTCTGAACTAGTCTTTAACATTGTAGGGAAAAAAAATTAGCAACTAAAACTTCATAAATAATTCAGCACTGATATATATGTTCTCTCACAGGGTCAGTACCTGTCAAGCACAACAAACCCTGGCGAAGCCTCTGTAATAGATTAGCCTGAGAGAGAGGTGTAAGCATCGTACTTCTGTAAACAGATAAAGGAAAACAGGAACAAACTGAAATTTTAATATCTCTAGCAGCTATTCCCCAAGGCTTTTCTCAGGGGCAGGAGAGTTCATTTGTGCATGTGCCAGTTATATAGCCAGTAACTGCCGAGGGAAACAGGGGGAAAGGGATTCTTCTCCATGTAACTACCACACTTTAATGAATTTTCTTCTTGTATGACTTACTGACAAAATAACAGAAATCCAGGTCTTTCCAAATAAACCGTGCAAAAACCCTGACTTAAGGAACTCCAAATCTCCCTTTAGTTTCCCACAGAAAAACAGCAGCTTTGTACTTCCTGTCTGTGTCTTATTTTAGATCATGGAAAGTATTTGCACAGATCACTTAGGAGGATGAAAAGTTGGGATTTGATGCTACAAGACCCCAAATCTCTTTTTTCCACTAAAGCAAAAAATATCTGATGATCAAAACCTGATAACTTTAGCTGCTGTTAAACTGGATTTGACTTTGTTTTATAGCAATCTTCATCGGGCTTCCTATTTTTGAGGCCTCCTTCTATTTTGTGCATAACTGATAGCGAGTGTGGATTTACAGATTTCAGAAATGTAGAGCAGCACTGGCAACTGCACCATACTGTGTTGTTACAACAGTTGGTGGTCTTGAAGAAGAAGCAGCTTGCAATAAGCATGCACTACACTTGCAAGAAATCTGGAGCAAAACATTTGGTGAGTAGTCTACACGTGCTGCTAGAATCAATGGTTGTTCAAAAGATTGTAGAAATCTAGGGATTCTGTGTAAAAACTCAGTGTCTTATGAAATTTTAATTACTACATCCTCCTCATTGCTGATGCTCTGTTTCAGATAGCTTCAAGCCACATTCTGGGCTAAGTTTGTGTTTGAACACACTACAGCCAATTTCCCGAGCAAAAGACACCTGGTTCTTTCTATACTGAAAGTTTCATTATTTCTGAAAGTGCCAATGAAAACCCAAGCACACCTGTCTGGTTTTTTTGGTTGGTTGTTGGGTTGTTTTTTTTTTTGGGGGGGGGGTGGGGGGGTGTGGGTGTGGGGGTGTGTTGGGGGGGTGGTGTTTGTTTTTGGTTTTGTTTTGTTTTTGTTAAGGAATATTCCAAACCAGGTTTATGAACACTGGTGTGAAAAGTTGTCATCTTCTGCTTTTATTCCTGTAGTACCTGCGCATTGTATGCCACTCTGGGAAAGTGCTCTTTAATCTGCCTCCTGAATAGCTAGCAAGGCTTCAAACAGACGGTCTGTACAAAGGCTCTCATGTTGCAAATTTCCTAATGTACTTGAGCTCTTTACTGCAAGGAATTAATGAACAGGAAGAAAACACCCCTTGGCTTTCACTTTCTAATCAGAATTTGCAGCAGTATTTGTCAGAAATAGCATTTTATTTATAAACTGATAAGATTTGATACAGCTGCTGAGCTGCAGAGAGCATTGCAAAGCCACTTCCTAATCCCTTCTCAGAGTCCACCTGCACTTTAAAACAGTACTTTAGAAAGCATGAACTGTCTTAAACCATCAAATGACCTGACACCTCACAGAAATATTTCCAAAAAGCATCATAAAGTGGATTGACTGACTCTATAGAAGTTCAGCCGTTAGCTTTCCACCATCACACAGTTTAACTGAAGATGTAAAGGGTGATACAGCTTCAGTGACAGTTGTCAGTAAGGGAAGCACTGATGAACCTTCAAGTCCCCAGCCAAACCCAGGAACTCCTGCAGAAGTGGAGTTCATATTTATGAACTCCAGCATCCTGCTCTGAAAAGCTCATCTCCCAGGCTATGTACGGTATTTTCTCGGAGCCACCACCTCAGAGATTATTAAGTCTCAGAAGCAATCAGAGTACCAGTGACTTCCTTTGCAACAGATTTATTGACATTATCCACAGTACAAAAATATTTGACATTAAACAGAAGAAAATTCTGAATCCCTTCCTAGGCCTGTGCTGGCCACTGACAAAGATTAGCCCCATGCAAACTAAATACACTAGTATACTAGCACATTTAATGGGGACAACAGAAAGTCAGCCAGCTCCTGAAAAGTGATGTAGTTTTGTAATTAAGTGTAGTGTTGCAATCAAGTGTTGCAACTCAAACTACTTTCTGGGATTTCAAAGTGCCCCATTTCTGAGGTTTTCTCCCCAAAATAGATATGGGAATTAAACTTATTCATTTAAGAGTTTGTATGGCTTCAAATAATTAGTGAACTCAAGAACTAGTGCTCGATTAGTGGTAATAGTAAGGCTAAGAAGAAAACTTACAATGTTTTATAGTCAGTAATATTGAAGGCTGAATTACTGGGGATTAGAAAAGTAATTAAGCTGATGTAATGAAAGCAGTTTTTTTCATCAGATAATGAGCAGACAAAATTACGCCTCTCAAAAGAAAAAGCTAAAAACAACAGTCCAGCCTTCAAACAAAAAACACTACATCACTGGCTGCAGGCCTAATTCCAAATAAAGACAAGGCCTTTGTGTCTTTGCAGATGACACATGTAAATAAAATCATAGTTTACACTGCCTTACTGACTTTTTCATGGCAACTATATACAATTTCCATGCATGAAGAAACACTTGTCTTTCTGCTAGCCTTATGAATGCTACTTGGTGTGCCCAGTTCTTCAGAAAATAGAAGATTAATATCGTCCCACATGAAAAGGGCAGACTATTCCGAGAATTATTAGGGGATGGGGGATAAATGAGCTGGTATGAGAAGTTTACAGTTCTACCCTGTACGTTGTGACAACTCGGTAAAGAGTTAGTAAATGGGTGGCACTGCCCCCAGCTGCATTTGAGGCACTTCCTATCAGGGGTTTTAACATAACCAAGGGGAAATGCTCACCTCTCAGGAGAATGCTAACAGCAGTTTTGTAATGGTAATAGACTATTGTTACCAAGAAGCATGCTGGAATGTCACAGACTATATAAATTCTGTCTCAGAGGCCCATATAAGATGCTTGTCACCTCCCAGCATGTCTGAAAGCTCTGGAGACCCTGGAAGGTGTTCTGGAAGATGTTAAAACTCATCCACCACGCTCACGACTGAGCGGATATTCCCCAACTCCCATCACAGTTATCAAGCCTCCC
This sequence comes from Phalacrocorax carbo, assembly GCF_963921805.1. Lineage (NCBI taxonomy): Eukaryota > Metazoa > Chordata > Aves > Suliformes > Phalacrocoracidae > Phalacrocorax > Phalacrocorax carbo. The sequence goes on along the minus strand of NC_087525.1, from coordinate 18,261,912 downwards.
ATACACGACTTACTCCTTCGTGGCCCTTTGCAAAGGCACCTCACGTACACCCACCTCTGTGCATTTTGCTAATCACTTCACTGCAAAAGGGTGAGCTAGCGGAGACTGCGCACTATGTTTTACCATATCACTACTTATTGTGGTATAACACTGTTGACCACATCTATAGCTGAGCTAGCGTCTGGAACTCGTATAGCAGAAGCAATTTACTTGCTGCAAGGTGTTGGACTTAGTTTTAAACAGACTAAGTAACATTCAGAGTGTTTATGCACACAGTCCAAGGGCAGCTCCTGCTCTGCTTCACAGCTTCCTTTGCAATATCCAGGAGCCCCGCGGGACTGCCAAGAGTTTAAGCCTAGACTGAATGTGGTGTTTGGGAATAATGTGCACGTACCTAAACATAGAATTGTGTTGCATTAATTCTGCAAGCTTCTGCTTTCTGCTGAAACAGGAAAAAAGTTTGTGGATTTTTTTCCAAGTCACGTAAGTTCTTTGAAGTTCAGGGGTAAAGTCCTTGCTCTGTTAAAACGTGTGAGTTCTGCTACTTAATTCACTGAGACAAGGATTTCAGCAAAGATATTTCCTTGCGTGCTTAGGACTTGGATAAAATTTTGCAAAGTTGGACTAAGTACTTAAGAAACCTGGGCCAAAGCATAGTTTATGTAGAAATTATGAAAGACACGTATGAGCTCCACCTTTTTTGTTTGTGTGTATATACAACCAGTAGCTAGTATTAAGTATTCTCCCCCATATTCAAACATTCCTATAAGCATTTGAGAGACATGCAGAATTCTTACAACAGTACAATTTACATAGAGTAAATAAATCATCCCCAGGTAAGGAAGTTATAACTATGCCAAACATGTCAAGAATGGGAGTGTGGAGGAAAAGAGACTATCAAGACATAAGTAGTATCACATCATCTCTGTCTGGAGCCTAACATCTAAAGTTAAGAATTCAAGAGAATGGATTCTCGGCTGTGTATATTACTGGAGATAGAGACGTTAAAAGAATTCGCTTAGAATATCCAGAACCAGGTGAAGAGAACCAACAGTGTGCTCAGGTGCTAATTCAGTGCTGTATACAAGACCACTGGCTAAAACCATTATAGCATGGAACTGGGAAGCTAGCCTGAGACCACCTCTTTACACACGCGAGTGTGTTAACAGTAAGGCAATCAACATTCAGTTGTGTAACTACTGTGTTCATGTCAAGACACGCAAAACAAAAGCACATAGAAACATTGCTTTCAAACGGGTCAAAAAGAACCATCCACAGACTAAGCCTAAAAATATGACTTAGCAATTTCCGGGCACTATTAAAGAATGAAAAAAATGTTTGTTTTTAAATAGTCTTGCTTCCTTCTTTTCTAAAATAAGGACTTACTCCATGCCAACCTCAAAAGAAAGTACTACACATTAGCTAATATCTAACCCACCCTTTGAAAAATACATAGTGCTGAATGAACTTACAAAAAGCATTGATAGATATAATACCATTACTTGCAGAGAAAACGGAACATCCACAAATAGGGAGACCAGTCTACCAGCAGATAAACTGATAGCACTATTACTGCTAAACAATATTTTCAGTTACTTAATAATAGTGGGATTTTCATAGGCAGTGGAATGCATACACCTAAATTCTGACCCAGCATGTACTACTTCATAGCAGAAATGAGCTTGCTCAACCTCTCAGGTTACAGGAAAAGTAACAGGAGAAATTCCCTGCCACATTACAGGAGTGAAAAAACCCCAGTCTCCTACCTTGGGTGGGAATTCCTAAGCAGGGTTTCTTATACCTTCCTCTGAAAGTGTCAGGACTGGCCACAATCTGTTTGGACTTGGCAGGTTAGAGGTCTGACCTATCTGACAACCGCTACCTTCCTATGAAAAGTCTGTGTAAGTATTTGTGCTCCTAGGAAAACGTTAATAGGAAATACTTTCTATTCCTTTTATCAAATAAAAGTATCTTTGCTTCTGGAATACTAAAAAGTCTGAACTCAGCGTGGCTGTAAGGCGCTAGCTGGGAATGAAAAAAGAGAACCAGCCTGGAGATGTTCAGGAAGCTCTAGAGCATTCCATGCATACAGAAACGTCTGCAGTAGCATTAGCCATAGTGCCAGATTACCTCTTCTCTCTGTAAAAGCTATCTTCTGACCGTGGCAACGGCAAGAAAACACATTTCTAAGGTGTCAGCTGCCATCTCTTTAATTTTGCAGGCGGGGGGGGCAGTGCTACCTTGTTTCCCATGTATTGTCCTGCTTGAAATTCAACCTACAGAGAGCAGAAAGGGAAACAGTGCTGTAGAAACAAAACTCCTTTGATTCGCGGTGGGGTGGGAGAGCCATGCACTGGGTATGGAGGGAAGAAGCACAGTTCTCCATTCCGCAGTACTATCGGCTGCACGGTTAATTCCCTGGAACGCTCCTGCAGTGTCCATACATTCAAATGTAAGGTGAAAGTAAGCTGAAGCTTAAGGGCATTTAATATGTTTTATTGCAGCCTCAAAGCTGATTGCACGCCATTATCACCATTTTGAATATAACTTAATTTATGTTTGCATGTACTTTTAAGTTATGTTGCTCTCAGTAAAAAACCCGAATTATTTTATTGTAATGGCTACTTCTTCCCTTAGGACTCCTTTTTCGTCTCAGCTTGTCCCAGAGTTGAATCTTTCCTAAATCACTCTTTCTAAATGAACGTCATCATCATCATTGTTGTGTCTTCTTTTCTACTCTTCTTCTCTTTTCTTGCCTTTTTTCTTTTCTTTTTTTTTTTTTTTTTTTAAATATATATTTGCAGCTTCAGATGTAATCACAGAACAGCCAAGCCTGGGACACTATGGACAGGTGCTGGGCAAGATTCTTCACATAGCTCTTCTGTGACAAGGCACGTCAACCCTTGGCCTCTGGCACCTGTTGTCCTGCTGGTCCTGCATTTACCAGGGAGTTCCCTCTCTGCTCCCTCTCCTTCTACTCCTGGGCCTCCCAAGTTTTTGTCTTTATGCAGCTCCTTTAATTCCAGTCCTGGACTGGAGAGACCCTGAGCAGAATTTAAGTTATGCAGATTCAGCATATTGGGTTGTTTGTGGGTAAGATGTTTTGGGGTGGTTTTTTTGTTTATTTGGGTTTAATTTTAGTTTTATTTGCTCTTTTCCTATTGTTCTCTTAGAGACACAAGCCAAGGTCAGGCCTGGGTTGCAACTCTGCTCCTTCCCACTTTGCGGGCGATGGAGAGAGCAGAGTGGCAGCAGCCAGGATGGAGTGTTTACACTTCCTCCTTCACCCTGCAGTGGTGCAGACCTCTGCATGATTCAGTGTGATCTGCAGGAGTTCAATGCAAAGGCCACAGTCTCACACTCACACAGCATCTCTGAGCTTACCTGTTTGTACCCACTATTAAAGGCTGTGTGAAAAAAGTACACAGGCCTCTCTACTATAATCAGCATAACTGATTTGGATTCCTGCACTGTGTCAGAGGTCACCTGTGGTACTATCATTTCTTAATAAAATACTAGTGCTCTTTTTGAATTCACTTTTTTTGGTTGTTGTTTCTTAAGAGTAATGACACTCATTTGCTAGCGTGGAACAGGACACAAATTTTCTTAAGTAAATCCTATCCACAAATACAAATCCACAAATCCAAAGACCATGTTATCTGTTGTGTTCCCCAGCTGATCATCATCATGGACATCATAATCTCTCTTCTGCGCTTCGTGCAAGAAAGCCCCCATGTAATGCCATCTGTTCTTGCCCTGGCAGGTTTACTTCCTACCATAACACGTGGCAATTAGCATTTATATCTCATCTTGGCACTGGACATTAGACATGCAATCAAAGCGGTCCCCAGACTGTTGGAACAAGGAGCTATGGAGGCCCTTTCAATAATCACTTGAAAAGTACTTGCTTTTAGGGTTTGAGCCATGCAAATTCATGAACTATGATTCTCCTCGTCCTTCAGATATTAAACCGATGTTAATCCCGTATTTTGCAATTAGACAGCTAAAAGGAGAACCAGACTGCAAAGCCCGGTAGTGACGGTTACTGTGTTATCCCCAGGATTCTCCCAGCTGCAAGATAGATTCAGACAGCAGCTGTGCTGAGGTGGTACAGTTTGTAGCCATCAAGTACCACCGCCAACCCTCAGAAACACACTGCCTGTACAGAGCTTCACTGACAACAGCTAGCGCAGCACAGGGCCTTCCCTGCTGATAGTCACATTTGGAAACACACTTAGTGGTATTATTTTTAACTCTTCCTGAAAGCTATAGAAGTACTGGTTTCCTACAGGAGCTGAAGGAAGCTGACCTCCCAAGGGTTTTGTGCTGTGGATGTGTGAACTGCATCAACTCAGACATGGGGGGTTTTATTACAGTTTTGCTTCAGTTTAAACTCATATTCTTGCTCTCCTGTACTATTACTTTGAAATTAAAATACAGAAGGCGTGTTTCCTTCGCTAAAAGCAAATCTACGCTCACTGTCATTTCATGAACAAAATAAAATCTCCTCCCCTCATGAAAGCTCTCAGACACTCAAAGCAGTCCTGGCTGTAGAATGCTTATATGGTTTTCCCAGAAGAAATTTTCTCCCTCAGTCCTTTGTTCAGGGTCTGTTTTCCTTACCTCATTTTCAAATCTAATTTTCCCTGGGTTTCTATTGCATTATGTTCTCTCTGCCCTCTCTCCCAGTCTCCAAGAGAAATGCAAACCTAATTAAAGACACATGCCATTTTTAGGCTATATTAGTTAGAGACAGTCAGAAATTGGAAAGAGAATAGGTTTGCGTGAAGCCATGGGAGGTTGTTTCCAGGCTGCTTCTTCGGAAGAGAGGTGCCACAAGTTTACTCCCAGCTTATATGAAGGAGATGCAAGGATTCTATCTCACAGGGAGTGTCACAAGCATGTAAATAAGGTGCATGGGAGGACACAAATGGCTATCTTTAATATGTGCACATTTTTGTTCTCGCAGCTCACGTTTTGAGTGCTAGAAGCACGCGTGGCAGTCAGAGGTCTGTCCAGCAGGCCACCTCCGGCACGTGGCCAGATGCAAGCCCGCCCCATAACCCAAGCCGCAGCTGCGCCCCTCGGGTCCCTCTTCACGGTGGACCATAGGGCCAGGACATGATGATGCAGCACGCGTTCTGTTTTCCCTCACATCATCGCTAACTGTGAAATAGGAGCAGCGCTGTGTTTGTACAATATGTGTCTTTGTTGTTGCAGAGATGAGTCACTTCTAGCAGAAGAGAAGCTCAGTCACACAGAACAGCAACAGCAGATAACAAGCCACTTTCGTGTCACGCATCATCACCTTGAAATTTCTCATTGCCTGGACACCAAAGTGGGACACCAGTCCCACTCTGATGGGATGGGATGGGATGGGATTATCTACCATGAATTTGTTCAAATAGCTTTTGGACATTTTGGGATTTTGATTTTTTTTTCCATACAACCTTTTGGAATCAATAACACCATTTTATGATGATATAGTGAAAATATATCTCTATGGAAGTTATAAGCACTTAACATTCAGAACCCCTTATTTTGTCATTTTCAGCGATGGATAGCACACGTAGTTTTTTACCTTCCAACTAAAGACTAAATAGTTTAAGCATGTACTGTGAGAGAGAGTCTTTTACACCTTCGCAAACTGTTTTTTGGACTCTGTGATCACGTACAGAGATTGGAGGTGAAAAGCAGAACCAAGTCAGGCAGTAGGGTTTAAGCCTTTTGAGGGGTAAAAAACATCTTTCAAACAGCAGAAAAAGCAATGTCACCTTACAGAATAAAGTACAAAATTTCTGCAGTTAGACAGAAACAACTTTATCAAAGTTGCAACATTTCCTATTTCGGACAGCTCTGAAAGCTAATGGTGTAATTTAGTAGCACTCCTACTGAATCTTTCATGGGCGGCAGGTTAGCTGAATCACTATGACTCAACTTCAACATTACAATTGTATCTTGAGAAACTTGTGACTTGAAATTTAGGACCCCTTCCCATTAAAACTTGCACATGGTGTCTTCATTTTGGTGGTAGTGGTAGAGGAAAAGCATGAAGGCAACACAAGAAGTCGTTTAGAACCCGCAGAGAGAAATGTTGATCCTGTTGCCTAATGACATATAAATAATATACTTTCATATGTACCACCCTAAGGAAACTCAAATTCAGTTGTTGTTTAGACAGCAAAGTCAGTTTCAGAGCTTTGAAACACAGTGCAATCAAATGTCTTTTGCTAAGAGAACACACGATACCTCCTTTAGAGATTTTGAAAAGAAAAATACAATGTACCTCCATCTCTACCTTAATGGAGTCCCCAAGGACAAGCAGCCCCCTATCTCTTCCACAGCCATTCTAGCCTGAGCTATTTTTCTAGAAAATTCACAGCTCTTTCACCACAAGTAAGGGAAAGCAGCCTACAAATTATTTTCTGTCATAAAAAGCCCATCTCCGTAAGAGGGCTTGTCTAATGGCATTTCAATTCATAAGAGATTGGCTGCATTTTCCTTGTTCCTAAAATCCAGATTTATCCTCATCCTATCAAAAGCTCCTAAGCCTTGTCTATAAAGCAGCAACTAAGGCTACCGCTTACAAAGTGTTCTGTAGACAGAGACTGGCCAGAAAGGTGAAGCACTGTGCTGCCCTCCGCCCTGCCAGCGTCGCCCTTGCTGGTTTGGCTCTGTTCTCCTCCGGTCTGCAGGCCAGGGGTCCTCTACGTCCCTGGCTGACACAGCTACCATGGCTTACGGACGTCGGAATACTGGAAAACCTGCAACAGCTAAACACAAGCGAATCTACCAGCTAGCAGTCAGAATCTGTTGATCCTCCGCTTTCCTGGGCCTTTTCTAAAAGGTCCTCCAGATGTTAAATGTATATTAAAGGCGCTTGTTAAGCCTTTGAATAAGGATTTGTAGATCTTGGGGTCTAAATATCGGTGAATTTAGTTCTGTTCAGAGAGTCTGTTGCGGCAGAATTTCAACCAGACCTGGTAGCAAGCCCCACTAATCTCATGAGCATTCTTCTTATGAATCCTCCTGATGAGCCTGCAAACCCAACAGGTGGGTGTCGGCAGGGCATGGCTATGCATTTGGATTTGGGTTGACTGCACTATTACGTGCTGAAAAATGGTCGGAAAAAAATAGCTGCGCTTCTGTTGTTCAGGCCCTAGGCCGTTGGTAACATTCAACAGTGCTTCTCTCTCCGATCATGGTATTTGTATTTCATTCCTTCATTCTCACTAAAGCACTACAGCAGTTACCTTCCTGAGCAAATTCCAAGAAGCTCATGTACTCCCAACTATCTTGTCCCTTGCTGTGCCGAGGATGGCTTCCCAGGCTACTACGGCTGCTTCTCTTCTCCCATATTTGGAAGTTGGCCTGCAGTACGGAGATCCCTTGTGGGTTTCTGTTTAAATTCCAGAGTCACTGTTGCACATTACCATTTCCTTCAGCTGATGTAAATCAAATACAGTACGAGAGAAAAATGCTTGCACAGGCTTGGCTAGCTGCTTTGCGAGGGAGACTGTAATGGAGATAGTTTGTCTCAGGCGAAAACGTTCCACAAGCGCAGCGTGCTTTGCACAGACACCGCTGAGGCTATTGACCCTCATTCGGCAGCGGTTTGCACATGCCTTACCGCTGTGCACCGCATTGAATTGGCAATGCTGACACAGTATGCACCGTAAAGAATGACACACTCGCATGGAAAACATTATTTCCTGGCATCAGGGGCATTTTTCTATACACAGAGCCTAAAACCTAAACAGGAATTTCATTTCCTGAAATTTTAGGACTTCTGCAGCAAATTTAGCACCCCTTAATGTTTGTTTCTCACCTTCCCGACACCTCAGAGCAGCACCCAAACATCTGCTAGTTTCAAAAAGAAGTTAAAATTTTTATTATATCAAGTGGGGTTTTTTTGGTCAGTCGACTGAATACATGATATCATATGGAACATAATACTTGAAAATAGGAAGGATTTTAAAATATTTTAACAGAACTAGTAGTTTATAGCCAAGTTCCTTTAGGACAGGGTTTATGAACATCTCATTCCTATCTCTGAACACTCACATGGGTAATCTTGCCTGTGTAATGGGGCAAAAATCCAGTTCACTAATACTTGACCCTACAGGAAGATACAGCAAAGCACAGGGATCTTCTCAGTGTGTAAGAGATTCACAATTTAATTCTTAATAGCTATGAATCAGGCTCTAGAGGAAACAGAGAAAGATGATCATGTTTTCAGTACAGTTAAAAAACATTCTAAAACACATCTTATGGACATAACATGCCATGAGGACGCTTTTTTCAAGCCCAGAAGTGTTGCACAGATCAATGTAATCCTGGATTCTTCCCTTTGCAACAGGATACAACTCTCACTACAGTCCTAATGACCTTTAAACCTACGAGTGGCACAGCATTGAGTACAGGCAGTCCTTTCTGTGTCACTACCGCATTTTTATGAGGAACAGAGAACAACACGTATACATTCACGGAGCAATCTTACAAAGAGTCCTACTGAATCTTATGCAAGTACAAGATCCAGTTATGTGAAAGTAACTGTAAGTTCAGGGTCTCAGGGCAGGAAGAAGGAACTATTTTTGCATTCAGTTAATTTTCTTTCTTTATTGTAATTACTTGAAGGTCCTCTGAGGTCTGGGACACTAGAAGAGTTTTAGTCAAGATGTATTAATGAATACGCCATGGTAAGAAACTCAAAAGTATGTCAACACAATTTATTCTGTGGATTTATACCTCCACTGTATGTAGAAGGTGTTTATATACATATCTACACAGAAATTTGGAGCCACCTAACAATGCCTTGCCTTTTTAAAGTATTGCCTAATGTGGCCATTTAGTACTTGCTGATGGCAGTAAACTCCTGTATCTACTAATACAAAGCTACAAATCTTTAGTATGCATGCTAAATAAGATAATTATTTAAGTCAAAGAATCTATGAAACAGTTAAATCTTCATCATTATTCAGTAAAAAAGCAGTTACATAAATGCATATATTCAAAGAGTTCTTTATTACTAAATCTAGTATTATTTAATTTTAGCCAGTGGCGTCTCCAGAAGTCTCGGCCAGTCCCAAGTCTTTGACTTTGTGGCGAACGGGAACGTACATAAAACTACAGAAACCCCTGAGCCTGTTCATTCTGCAGTAGGGATATAAATAATTTATGAGACTCCAAACCAGCAAAACACTTAATTTCAGACTAATCTTAAACTTATCGATACATACATGCTTTAATACTTTGGTAAATCAATATGAGGAACTACTAGGAAAGGAGTCAGTACATATAAGCACCAAATATTATGGGGGTGGTGGTGTGTTAGCCTGCAGAGCTGAAACTGGCACTGATAAATATGTAGCCAAAAAGATGCAAGTATTGCATAGGTCATCTAACAGCCTGATATAGATACAGGGGTCCTTGAGATTGAATTGAACACAATTACATGCAAAAATACTTAATCAAGAACTGACTATCAGGATGTGTTCTTGCAAGGCAGGTAAAATATCTGAGAACTTACTGTAGGCATCTCAGCTGAGGTATCTGTCCATTTCAGTGCAACATAAAGCAGGAAATCTTAAACTGATCAACAAGTGATTTAAACCAACCTTTCCCTTTTCAAGGAAATGCACAAAGAGCATACAAGAAATCAGTTACCACATCTCAGCTGGTCGATGCAGCAGCTCTGTAAAGTGCTTGACCACAAGAGTCCTGCTGCTCCGAAAAAGCATGCTCTTGGAAAAGAATCATGGTGCAGCAAAGGCCATTTAAAACTGAATGACAGCATCCATATGGGGTTTAATATTCTTAAATGGAAGATGTTGAGTGTGTTTAAGTTATTTGCCTCAATTTCCCATGTGTAGATGTGACCATAAACATTACCCAAAATCACTAGTGGTAAAATGAATGTTTAGGCTGTTCAAAGGGTCACCTACTGTGACTAGAGCACTGAGGTTGTTTACCAGATAATCATTTATATTGACGAGCTCTGAGCCAGCATACAGGTACTCAGAACACGAGTATACATCTCTCATTGCCTAAAAATGTTATTTAAAAGAACACTGCTGTAACAAATGTGATACTTGGTGGGATATATAGTTTTTTCAATTCTTTTTCCTTTTAGTGGCACTCATCTATCCAATCACAGAGTCAAGCTCCTGAAAACTACCTGCCGCTTTTTGAAAAACCAAAGTCCATTGTAGGTTCATAGTAATGCTTTCTTGAGAGTAGAGAGACTTTTTGTTTGCATTTACTGTGAATAGACTATGTAATTTTAACTACACATACATTTCCTTACTTGCTTTACATATACATGATAATATATTCTCATCTGGAGTTTTTCAGAAGAAAAGTAGGAAAATCTGGTTTTTTTTGAATGTCATTCCTAGTTAGCAATTTCTAGAATAAGCATTAATATATATACACATATACATATTTAATATGGTAATCTTTCTTTTCTATATGTTTTACGCTCTTAAAAATCATTCTTGAATTGTGCTGCTACAATTGTTGTGATACTCAACAATAAACCACTTGCAGTGCAGTTAAAGTATTTTGGGTCCAGAGCAGCTGGCATAGTAACTAAGAAGAGGAAAAAATAAACTATATTTGCATTCTTGGTTTCCCAGTAGATGCCACAGCCACGTGGAACTTCTAGCAAGCAACTCCTAGGACGAGATGGCCAATTGACAGCAGCAATCCCTGCAGATCTGAGCCCCGCTATCTTTTACCAACACCGTACACCTACAGAGGAACCAAGCAGCGCTGTGTGATGAAACAAAATTCGTATTCAGGAGATGGCCGACAACTGTGTTTTAAATTTTCCAATCCTAACAGGCTGCTCCCATCTAGCTCAGATAGTGACTGATGATGAGTCACAGAAAGATCCTGAAACATTGGTCTCATTGCAGTTCCTAGAACACAGCCGGCGAAGACCCAGAACTAAACAGAACCTAAACAGGCCTCATGGCAGAAGTCATCTTTGTAATGGCAAGGCACATCGACAGACTATTATGGTGCAGTGACCCTGTCATACCTCCTTACTAATCTGCTCTTGCTTTCCCCTAGGTTACCACCTCTTAGGTGTGAAACGTATTCTTTCTGTGCCAGCCACCTACACACTAGAGCCATCAATACCGTAATACCATTCTACAAGAAACCCATGAGAAAATTAAAGTTTGTGTTTACGGCAGACATTTCACAGAAAGGAAAAAAGTATCTGTTTGTTTGTTTAACAGATTCCTTTAATCATCTGGTGCTTACTCCCTAGATTACCCAAAGTTAATGGCTTATTAAGAGGGAAATGCAGAATGCATTGACCTTACAGGCTATATCCACTGATCAAGAGTAGCCCCCAATCCTCCAGAGCTGATAAAAAGAGACCCTAATCCTTAAATTTTGACATTTGCTTAAATCCTCATAGGGTCCATTCAGTAATGTAATCCAGTTTACACAGTATATGAATATTGCATTTCTGTAAGCTTTCTCAGGCAGCTCATCAGGTGTTACTCAGAAAAGTTAGAAGATGGTACAGCCAAGGAACAATATCAGCTCATTCAGGGAAAAGTGATTAATCACAGCCCAGTGCATTTGCCTAGAAAACCTAATTCTTCTCTGCTGTGGTACCTAATACTGAAACTAACCACTGTAAAATGTAGGGCAGTGCTTAGAGCTAACCAGACACATGAACTTCTGTGAAGCGTTAATACTAGGAAAGCGCCTTGTAATTACAGACCACTGCGAGTTCACAAAGCTCTTTGAAAACAGTTGTGTACCACGGTCCTGTCACTTGTGGCTGCAGTGCCTTGTGCCCTGACCGCCGGACACAGAACCCTCCGAAAGACACTGTGAAAGAGGCTGCGCTGCAGCTACACCGTCTGTAAGCGCACAGCGTTCCCCCTTTTTCTACCAAAGCCTATTGCTTCTGTATTCATGCATCTCACTTACTTCACTGGAAGTAAAGAGAGGATTTCTTTGCTCCATTAAAAGACTTCATTATGTGTGAGAAAGGGAGAATTTATTATCTGATCATCTGGGACAGAGAGACATTGTGTCCCTGAAGTCAGTGAAGATTTCTGTGGGCAGAAGAGTCTGCTGACATGAAGTTCTTAGCAGAATTGGGTTTAACTGGATTCACCTGAGTTCTTATAAAAGTGGAAAAGACATGGAAAGAGTGTCTGAAAAGGTAATCCTTTCATCCTCACCACTTGAGCTTACTTGAGACGCTAGCCACCGCTGTAGTGCTAATAACGGATACTGCTTCTTAAGCGATACTAAAATTTTGATTGTGTGGAAAGGAAAGCGGGTTCAGCATCTCTTTTTTTTCTCAGCGGGGAATCCGTTGTTGCATGTGTAATACCATAGTGGAAGAGGACAAAAGAATTCACACACTTCCACCTCAGGCTCAATGAACAGAACATGTTGTGATCAAACCCGTTGTTACTTTCCAACCATCTGTTAGGACCTGGAGAGTTAATGGAACTGCATAAACTGGAGAAGCAACCACAGTTGCAGGACAATTAACATATAATTACAGACTGGATAGTGCAAAGGGTAAAAGAAATTGATTTTTTTAAAAAAAAGTACCTGCTGCAAAGCTGTTATTCTTATGACATCGATGCGACAGATCTGAATACTGCAAAGGAAAGAGAAAATGCTGTAAAGGTGGTACCTAGCAAAAAAAGCCCAAACAAAAAAAGCAGTGCTACATGTATTGCTGCTAACTGCATGGAACTTTGCCAATGTGGCTTTAAAAATCAGGTATCCACAGCAATAGCAGGCAGGGCATTTCAGTGATGGGCCTGCAGTACAGTCACATAGTACAGACAGTAAAAATTGATTTTGCATGGGCAAAATTACACAAATATAACCCCAAAAGTGAAACAAGCTCTTAATACCAACACACCCCCAAGTACAAATACAACCACACGTATTTTGGCCCTGTAGATGAGTAAATCTTCAGAAGGCTACCAAAAACATCCATCTGTTCTATACTCTATTTTGCCTGTAGTAACTATACCTATTAGAGCCAAGACAGCCTTTTATAATGATCAGATAACAGGGTTTTTTTAAATATATATGCATGCACATGCATATTTCAGCCAAAAATCAGTATACAAGATCCTGGACTCAAAGCAATTATTTTCAACCAGAGAATTTAGCTTATGTGCAAGTCCCACAAATGACTAAACACGTGGTTTATCAGGTTTGCGTACTTCCACAGACCAGAATTTAGCAGATTATTAGTTCATAACATGGGCTAATTGCTTTCTGTAATTCCCAGCTGCTGCACACGACTATCCAGAAGGATGTTCATGGGTGCTCGTTATTACTGATCCGTAGTACGCTGAAGAGGCTCTGCTGGGAACGCGCGTACTAGGAACGGTAAGCGCGGTGCGGTATAGCCAGTGGCTAACCACGTACAGCACCCTACGGTGCACAGTTCAAGTGACCTGATACACTCGTTACTGCTGACAGGCTGACACTTTACTTAAAGTTTTGAACGCCAGTAACATAATCTGATATTCTGTTATCAAGCCGACAGGCATGCCGCTTTCCAAACAAAACCGGGTCGTGCAACGTCTGGCTTCTACCGCTGCAGATTCGATAAAGGCACACAGGCAAACGCAGCTCCCAGCACGCTAAAAGAAAACAGAACAACGAAAAAGGGAAACCCAGAGCTAAAGGCGTTGCCAACATTTCTAAGCCCGCACAAACCCTGCTCTTGTTCGCTCTCTCGGCCCGCAGCTCGCGGCTACCCCCGCAACGCCCCGCCACTCGGCGTTACGAGGGGGGACCCTCGGGATGTAACTGCTCTGCCGACCCGTCCCCGCGCCGGCCGGCGGGGCCCCAGCGCTGCCCGGGGGGCGCGGAGAGCCGCGCTGGCGGGGGCATTCGTTCACAGCTTAAAAATAGCAGCGCCGGGACGAACAGAAAAACGGCGAAAAGCCAGCAATAACTTCCCAAACCCAGCTCTGCGCTCCTGTTAGCAAGGGGAGGACGAAGCGCAGCCCGCGGTCCTGGGACCCCTCAGAGCCAGGGGATCCAGGCGCAGCCCCGGGGGCAGCGCGGGGGGCGCAGGGCGGGCAGCGCGGGGCGGGGGGGCCGCTCGCCGCGCTCCTCACCCCGGCTCGGCCCGCTCACCCGCGCGTGTCCGGCCGAGCTCCCGCGCCGCTGCCACCGCCGGAGACGGCGGCGGCGGTAAAAGCCCAGAGCGGCGGGTCGCCCCTCACGGCCCCCGGCGGGGCGCGGCCGGCCGCCTCCGCTCAGCCGCGGCGGGGCGGCACCGCCCCCCCCCGCTCCCCCCTCAGGCGGGAAGCGCGGGCGGGAGGCGCGGCCGCCCCCGCGCAGCCACAGCCGCCGCCTCCCCTCAGCGGGGGCGGAAGCGGTGGGACCGCGCCCGGGGCGCGCCGGGCCGGCCGCGGGCGCCCTGCGGGGAGAGCAGCGCGGCGGGGGACAACGATCGGGTCGTGACGGGACACAGCGATCGGGTCGTGAGGGGGGCTCCCCCCACAAGAAGCCTCTCCAAGCGGCGGCTGGGGCCGGGGGGCGCCGTACCATGCTATACTATATCGTACCATATCATGTCTTGCCCACCGCGCCGGGCGTGGCGTGCCCCAGGAATGCCGGCGGCCCCGGCCGCTCTCCCGGCACCCCGGCGTTACTCGTCACCTTATATGGATAGCGGAGCGCCTGACGTCATCCCCGCGCTGGGAAACCAGCGCCCGCGCAACCAAGCTTGGCCGGGAAGGCGGGTGGTGCGGGAAAGGCAGGGGGGCGGGAGGGTTCTGGAATGTTGATGGACGCGACGCTGCGCCAGTTGGAGCGGCGGTTCCGCTCGGCCATTGGGCGAGGGAGGCCGAGGGGGCGGGCGGCCGCAGGAGGTGTAGGTTGTGGTGGCTGAAAAGCCGCCGCCGGGCGGAGGAGCTGTGCCAGTGCGGGGTGGGCGCTGCCGAGGGGAGGCAGGAGGGCAGTGAGTTCGAGTCCCGCCTCCGCCAGCCTGAAGCGGGAGCCGGTTCCCCGGGCGAAGACAGCCCGCTGAGGGGTGAGGGGGGTTCCCAGCGGTCGCTCGATTTTCCTCTCCTTCCTCGGTTTTCTCCGTGCGCGGAGGCCGCAGGTTTCTCCGCGGGGACAGAGTTTGCCAGGAGTTTGTGCGGACTTGGGGCCCCGGCCCGCTGCCCCGCCGTCGCCATGCCCGTCTTCCACACGCGCACCATCGAGAGCATCCTGGAGCCGGTGGCCCAGCAGATCTCCCACCTGGTCATCATGCACGAGGAGGGGGAGGTGGACGGCAAGGCCATCCCGGACCTCACCGCCCCCGTCTCGGCCGTGCAGGCCGCTGTCAGCAACCTGGTGCGGGTGAGTAGCGCCGGCCGCTCCGCCGGCCCCGCTCCTCCTCACGGGAGCGGCCCCGGCCGCCGCCGAGCCCGCCCTCCCTGTGTGGGGCCGGGGCTGGGGCCGGGAGGGGGCGAAGCCGGGAGGCTGTCCGGACCCCTCGGGGAGCCGCCCCGGCTCTTCCCGCCCCGCCGGGCTGCGGGGCGGCGGGCCCCTGGCCCTCCTGCGGCCGCAGAAGCCCCCTGCCCCAGGCGAGGGACCGCCTTGGCAAGCGGGAGCCCCTCGGCCCGCCCGCTGGTGTCTCCCGTGGGCCGTGTGGGGTTTTGCTGCCTTGGAAACTCCTGGTTTAAGTGTAGTCGCTATAAAAGGCAAAACACGTGCTTGGTGTGATCCTATCCTAAAAAAAGGAAAAAACTTGAAAGCTCCCAGGCATTTGATAGCGATTCCTATATCGGTGGAGGCTGGCAGCTCGTTACCGGTGCAGCAGTCGAGGAGGGACAGCGCTGCGGTTTCTAGGCAGTTTGGAGGTGGTTCTGCTTGTTGCGTGGCCTCGGGTGTGAGTACTGTTTGCTTTTGGGAGGCTGAGGGTGGCCGAAAGTCGTCTCGGGTCTCTGGAGCGCTCGGAAGCAGCTCTACGTAGCCTGTCTCTTTAAGACATTTGCAGTACGGACGCGGCAGTCTGAGAAGCGCAAGTGACTAATGCATTTGAAATGCTTTAGTCAGTACTGTTATAACCAACGGCGGCAGAAGAATAGCAGACTGTTGCGGGTCAGAAACGTCTTGGATGTAGAAAACACTGCGCTGTTGCATGCCCCTCCATTTCATTAAGAATTACCTGGTAATGCTGACCTTGCCCTTCTGTTGAGCTCATTTGCAGATACTCTGAGTTCATTTCCGAACATCGGATGTTACTTCCTCACTTCGATCCCTATAAAACTCTTAAGTCATTCGTGGCAAGCAGTATCCCTCGCCAGCAAACTTCACCTGATGATGAGACGGCAGTTAAAAAAGTGTCACTTTAACTGATGTACAAATGCACTGAAATCATGAGGTTTGTGGGTATAAGGAGCTGTCAAGATGACTAACATACGTGATGTGTTTATCAGATTTTGGCCTGTAGTACTTGCTACTGCTAGAATAACTTGCCACCTTGAGGTTTTGCAGTTTACTACAGTGTAACTCAACTCTTGGTCCCCATGACTCCATGGGTTTTACACAATGTACTGTCTGGAAAACTTGTGCTTCTTGCTGACTTTAGCTGAAGCTCTTGTTTTCATGAAGAACACCCGGTCTGCAGCAATGAACTGATATAAGAGGTATATTGGCTGTAAGGATGTGAAGCCTTGTGTAGGAAATACTTTTCCTTGAAAGGAAGGCTTTAGAATAATGCTTTGCCTCTCTGAGCTTAGTCTGTGTCACTCTGTTGTGTGACTACCCCCCCCCCCCCCCCGTCCTTCCTCTCAGAAGAAACCTGATCTGATAAAGTAGCATTTAGTCGAGAAACACAGAAACAGAATTAGTTCCTTTCTGCAGCTTGCTAATGCCAGCTATTCTTTCATTTTGGACTGTTTTGGAAGTCTCTGGTTTTCTTTTCTTGCTTGCTAGCTAGATAAAAGGAAAGACTGTTGAATTATTTTTCTGTGTTAGTTCACAGAGCAAATAGGAGCAGTGTAATCTGCAGTGGTACTTACAGGGAAGATGCCCTGGTCTGGTAGAATACAGCTTTGACTACATTAAGAAAATAATACAGACTTAAAGTTCTGTTTCCTATCCGGAGCTGATTTTTCAGCGCATCATTCTGAAGTGCGAAGGTGGCTTGTGAAACTGTAGTTTCATAGGAGCAGGGATATTTGTGCGGACAGGTTGTCTAACCACAAGCCTTCTGGTGGCTTCACAGGTGACAGACAGCAAAGGTGGACTGGCTGGTGTAACCAAGACTGTAACGTAGCTGTCAGCTCTCTGGTTGCTTGCTGTCTGCTCAGGGCTCTTTGTGCAGCGTGAGTAACACAAAGCGTACGTAAGTACTGACCAGAGGAGAAGCTTTTCCGTGGTAACTTGCCACACACAGCAGCACCATTCACCAGCTCCCCAGCCTATTGTGAAGACTCCACAGTCTGGAAGGTGCTATATTTAATTCGTGTGACTATTGCATCTGTAAGTGACTGCTGGTAGCAGTGCTTGCAGTGCTGAGGCCTATTCCTGTGCAAGGCCTCGGAGCCGTGCTCTGTGGGGAAATGGGCTAGGAAATGAGAGAATGGCTATGAGGAAGGAGCCATATGCAATATCTTAGTTTGTTGTGTTGACATTCCTGAGATGGAGTTAATATCCAATATCCACGGTGGAACAGGGGTTGATGGATATTAGAGTCTTAATAAGACTTCTAGATGAGTTAGAAGGGAGCCCTTATCCTAGATAACTTGACTTAACATGAGAACTCTTCCTTCAGTTTGCCATTCAGCATGAATTTCTATTTTTCTGTCAAAAACAGGTGTGCTGTATTTTAAGGTTTGCCTGAAGCCATCTTGAGTTTAATGGTTTTTTTAATGTAAGGTTTGCACACCCAAGATACCTACTACAGGGATGCTTCCTTGTCAGAACCTAAGGGATAGTCCAAGTCACTGCTGAAGTTAATGTAAAGATTTAGTTATTCCAAGTTAGTCTCTTTTGCATGGTAACTACCGAAGACTTGGTATTCTGCATTTCTGTATTAGTTTCTAATATGTGACAGTTTGATTCTACTGCATCTTGAATATTGTTAGGGGATAGCTTTTGTGGAAAAATGCTCAAATTGTTTTGAAGCAATTTGAAATTTCCTAACTGTGAGGTAAGGTACATGTTGCCTATGCAAAAATCTTGCATGTAGAGGTGTGGTCAGTCCCTCTATATAACTAATTAACTACCACCAGGTGAAGCACCATCTAGGCACAACTAAAACCACACAGATTACTCTCAAAACAGGTGAAGCTCTATACCAGTACTTAGGCAGTGACACCAAGTTTAGAACCAACCAACTGCACAAAAAAGCCCCATTTAACTGTGGAAGAGTTACACTAGCGCAGCTGTAGCAGCTCTCATATCTCATCGTAGTGGATGAAAAAGCAGTAATTGCCTCAAGCAACTGGTGTGTTCTGGGTGCGTGTCCGTGGGCCTCTGTCAGGTGAGAAGTTGCCTGGGGTGGCAGGGCCCTGCAGAAAGGCGTGTGTTTTCTCGGGACAGGCTGTGAATTGCCTACCAACACCTGCAAACCACCAGCTTGGAAATCACCTATATAAATGAATTTGTGAGAAATGCAGCCTGCCTTGAAATCCTTGTTGTGATTGCAGCAGCAAATCAAATAAATGGCTAAACACGTGGAGTGAGGAGAAGTGGTCTGACTGTTGTGGAGAGTGGGTGGTGAAGCAGCTTCCTCATCCTTAAGGGTTCTTCTGCCACAGCTGACTTGCCTATGTCTCAGGGTCCACAAGAGAGGAGTGAGCTGCCGAGGACAGCTCAGTGTTTCTCTTTTTTGAGAGAAAAATTAGCTTGCAATATTTATGTTTATGTATCTTGGAAAAGGATGGAGAAGAAAGGAAAAAGGTAAGCTTTTTCCTTGCGGAATTTTCTGCAGAGAGCAAAAGATGGCTCTCAAGAGGTTGTAGTAACTTTCTGAATTTTTTTTCTTGGTGTTTGTAACTTGTCATGGGATATATATAGATTTGTGCCTCCCCATCTCCAGTTTATTATATTGGAATATCTTTAAGCGGAAAGAAATGGCTTGTTACACTAGTTCAAACCTAGGGACAAGAGAATGAGAGCACTAGAAGAACCCTGACGATCTTGAGACATTAAGTCTTTCCATTATAGGTTTCTAGGTGCTGTCTATGTGTAGTAGAAACTTGTGTTACGAGAGTGTTTTTAAATTATTAAAAAATTCCTTCTTTTTTGAAATGGAACATTCTACTTCAGCATACCTGCAAGTTTGATAGGGGAAATTTACCATATTGTGGGAACTGTGGCCATATGCTCGGAGAAAGTGGATAAAACACATTAGGGGTGTGTGCATGGGAGGGACAGGGAATAGAGTGATTAATCAGACAGAAAGGCAACTCTAATAACAAAAGAACATAATAAACTTCTTTCTTGCCTTTATCTGTTAGGTATTATCTTTACATAAGAGATTAATCAGCTTCTGATTTGAATGGAATAATCTCTTTGTTCTGTTGTTATGCTTGGAGACTTAATTTATACTAGTCTCTTCCATCAGCTTTAAAAGGAATCTTTTGTTCTCTGTTCCTTTAAATGTGTGGAGAGATGGTGAATGCCTCCATTAGTAATTACATGCAGCTTGCTTTTTGGGCATAAAAACTGAGAATGTTATTGTGGAATGGATAACCTTAAAGTGGCAGTTGGACTAAAAAATTCCATATGTTAACAACATGGTGTATACTACTCCTCCTCTGGAAAACTTAACATATGTTTTCTGCTGCATAAGTGAATTATATCAGTGAGGGAGGAGTTGTTAAATCCATATTAAGGGCCAATGTTTAGCAATTTATTCTTGTTACTGACTTCTTGTAACTTTAGTGTGTCATGTAGTTTTGCTTTGTGCTTTGAAACAAGAGAAGAATTTTCTCCCCATAGTGGTATTGGACTGTAGACATGGAATTCCTTTTATAAGGTTTAATAAAACAATGTACCAAACAAAACACGGTTCAGTATGTTTTAAGCTTAGAAATATGTAGCTTCAGAATGTAAGTGGGGTTATTTACAAGTGTCTTCCCCTTTCTAATATAGTTGCAATCTGGATTGATGAAGCAAGTCTTTGAGAGGATTTGGAAGGAGGAGGAGCAAAGCAGTTGTTTTAAAGATGCGTTAGCAAACATATGGCGTTAATGCTAGTTACTGGAAATGATGCCTGAAATCGTCACCTAGTTGTTGCAAGTGCTATGTATGTTCCTTGCTCCAAATCTGCTAGAATTCTTAAATAAAAGCCAAATGAGACTTATTTGGCAATTACTTTTCCAAGGGAGAGAGTAGGCCAGTCCTTGCCTTGAGTACTGCTTCGTTTTGGTAGTGGCTTCACAAATAGTGAAGACTAGCTTCTTATCCCCCTTCTCTCTGTTTTATGGCTTATATGTGTTGTTCCTTATTTCTTGTGTCTGGCTGCGCTGTTTCATTAAGTCTTGCTGGCTTTATATTTTTTCACCTCAGATATGAGATGAAGTATCTACCATTAGTTTTGCTCTCCATCTTCTGCTGCCATTTCTCACTCTGAAAAGCGAGTTAGACTGGCAAACTAGACCTTAAGAAACATCACAATATAACTTTTTTCCTTTAGTGATACAAATTCTATTCTATCCCTTGCTCAGTCAAATGCTGAGAAGCAATTCTTTGTACAGAACTTGCCTCTGTGTCCATGGTTCTTAATTCCTGCAAAATGATAAACTTCCTGGCCTTTATCTTTAAACACAGCAATAGGAGCTCTCACTAGGGAGCATTGTTGTTATCTAATTTGAACAGTAAAGTATCTTCTTTATAAATATATAACTGTTATAAGTGCATCCACTACATTAATTGTAATGTTTAATTCTATAATTTCTTCCTTAATTTTTGACATCAGGAAAGAGAGGATTAACCCTAAATAATGTCTTGTAATTGGTGTCTAAAGTAACAACTTGTGTTGATGCATGGAAAAGCACCACAGATGGGTGGTTATTGCAACTACCTGCATTTCAGAAGACACCCTGTGGATACAGGATGACTTGCTGCATGGAGAAATGAAATGATAAAGTAAAGATGGATATTCTTTTCAGTTACAAATACTTCACCAGTAAGTATCTCCTTAAAACAGGAGCCTAGCAGCTCAAAACTGAATTTGGGGGGGGACTCCATGTGTAAGTATTTGAAAGTAGGTCTAGTTTGTCCCTGTGGTAATTTCAGGCCCTAGGGCATTTGTAAGAATATAAAAAACCAGATAGAGAATCAGGAGAGGGCAAGCCTATCCTTTGTTCAGTTTGCCTAATAATTCAAGTCTACAGACATATGACTTTTACTTGCCCCTATCCCGAGACTAGAACCAAAGTTTTCAGTGAAAATGTACTGAGTAACTCATTTTGGAACAACTTTTATTCTGAAGTAAATAATGTTTGGATGCTCAGAATAATTACTTACGTGAGGAGTAATGATCAATGGGTAACAACCCTGCCTGATGGAAAGGGGAAAGAAGGGGAGGGGGGCGAGTCCACAACCAACCTCTTAAGTGCCAAATGCTTTCTGTGATTACTGAAACTGTCAGCTGATATTGACTCTGAAATGATGATGATGATCTTGGTAACTCTGTCACTGACAGAACATGTGTTGGAACAGTTTCCCAGTATCCTGACTTCATGGGTAGCATAGGAAATTGATGATTCATGTCAGGGTTCTCCAGTAAAGAGCAGAGAACAGAAACAAACCATTCCTCTAGAAAACTGTGTCTTGTTGCTGTTGGCTTAGAAACCTTCTGAAGAGAGCTTTTGTAATAAGATTGCATTTCATTTTCCATAGATGGTTACACATACAGAATAGCAAATGTAACATGATCTTCCTTCACTGAAGGTAAGTTTTCCTTGTGCCAAACTTCTGGTGCATCTCAGGGACCTGGGATTGCTGTGAAGGCAGGTCTCCTCAGTAAAGAAGGTATTGAGTGCCTCAGCCCTTTCTGTGCTGTCACTGGGCCTCACACCTGTGCAGCAGTGGGCCCACGTTTTACCTAGTCTTCATTTTGTTGCTGCTGTACTTAAGCAAACATTTTTGTTGTCCATGTCCCTCACCAGATACACCTCTAGATAGGCTTTGGGTTTCACCCTATCCCTGCATGCCCAGGTAGTGTCTCCGTACTTCTCCTGAGTCACCTGTCTGTGCATCTGCCTCTTGTGTGCTGACTTTTCATGTCAGCTGTGGATGAACAGAATGTTCCTAATGTGCAGGTGTCCTGCCACCTTTACTTGACTGTCTGCTCATCAGGGTGAACTATTGTCAGTGAGGTGATCCTTGGAAATAAACCAGTTCTCCAGAATTTCTCTTCTTTCTAAGACTGTATCCCATGGGATTTCTCCAAGCAGGTCCCTGAAAAGGCCAAAGCTTGTTCTCATCAAGCCATGGGTCTGATTTGTCTTTTTTCTTCCTTTCAAGATCCTGAATTCAGTCATCTCATGGTCACTGCAGCTAAAGTTGCACCTCACCTTTGCATTCCCAACCTGTTCTTCCTTGTTTGTAACAGCAGAGTGCCTCTTCTCTTTGGCTCCTCAATCTGTATCTGTCTACTAATGAAAGATGGTATTTAGAGCTTATGGTGTGTGATAAGAGAGGTACATATTTCTCATTGGAGTGGAGATAAGCAACTTCATATTAAACTGATTTTCTGCAATGGCCTAAGAAGGTTTGACTTGAGCAACTGTCATGATTGATCTTTGTCCTCAGGTAAATACAGTATATAAATGAAATGACGAATAACAGCACTGAAAAAACCACTGCTTTGGCTAGCTCCGATATCTTTGTGTTTGCAGCTTAAAATGTCTGGGTATGCTGCAACTGTTCTGGTCTCATTGCTTTACAAACTAGTTGTGACAGTTTCCAGTAACCTGGTTAGGATGCAGTAAGACTTGTATGGCAATTCCAAAACTGTCTAAATTCTTTGACTGTCCTAAAAGGTACAGCTTATTTCTAGACAGTCTCAGTTCAGGTTATCAGTAGGCAAGGACCAAAAGCCTTGTTCTGTAATGAATGTAGATGCATTTGCAGTTCGTAAGGATATTCAAGAGTACTTTATATTCTTTTGATGGTGTTAATCCAGCAACACATCTTTTTGAAGTAGGTGATAGAAAATATTGCTCTGTCTTTTTAATGGATACACCGATGGCAGTACCACGCTATGTGTTCTTTTCAATGTTTATCTTCTGTTTGTTGGAATAGTAAAGTATAATGGTATTAAACTTGAACTGCATTTTAGTAGCTGAGTCTTTACATCAACTACAGAGACAAGCCTGTCCCTCCTTAAATGCTGAAGACTGCACAAGAAAATGCTACAGAAATGAATTTCTTGAACAGATAATAGTCGCAAGAATGCCAAAGTAGAAGTATGAGAGGTGGTGGTGACTTCTGTAATCCCTGAGTTGATGAGGGGCACTGTGGCCTGTTCTGGGTGAGTCACAAGTGTCACCTTAGCTAAGTCATTGTGATGGCAAACAAGAATGACTATTCTCTTCTTATTCTGTTTTTTTTAAATTCTCATAAAGTAATTGCTATATAAGGAGCAGGTGCATCAAAATGGGAAGCTTATTAAAGGCTGAACTAGGAAAGTCCATAATCAACCTCCATGCCCATTCTAGTCTTTCGGCTGTTTTCTGGGTGTCAGCTCTTTGGCTGCAGAAGAGTCTGAAGATTCCTCCTGTCAAGCAGGGAAGCTAATAAAAGCTGTCATCTGGAACTTCAGTTATTCCAGCCGAGGTGCTTCCTGTGCTGTCTTCAAACCTTTTCCTGAGTTTGGAAGAGGCTGCATATTGCAACTGTTTTTGAGGGAAGCATTAATAAAACTTTCTTTTCTTATGCAGGCCTTGTTTTGTTTGCCTGCACAAATACTTCTTGGAAGGAGCAGAAACAGACTTCAATCAGACTGATAGTACATGTGACAGCCAAGTAACTTGTAAGTTGCAAGAGTTTTTGGGTGAATTTGGTTCCTGGTGACCACAAATTTGGTTAGGTTTTGAAAAAATTGACTTATCATTTATGAGTAAAATATCTCTCTGCACACAGGCCACAAATGGTTAAGCTGTTGATCTCAAAATGGGATATAGTAGCAGTAACTGAGTGAAACAATTAGTGCTAAGGTTTAGCTGAATGCAAGCTGGCATGTTCAACCTTCCTATTTAAACTCCATGGAAACCTTGTCAGTTGCTGACATATATCCATGTAGTCATCTGAACTGGCTTAGGAGAAGTTTTTAATACTGAAGTTGTGTGATGTAGTGAATGTTTACTTTAAGGGTAATTGCTAGAAAAAGTGCTGCTTCAAGCACCTGGTCAGAGGTTACTGGGAAGGTTATTTTCTTTGGTGTATCTGTTTGCTTTTAAAAATCTTACTTTTGTAACTTTGCTCAAGATTGATCTCTAAAGATGTTTTCCATTTCAGCCTCTGAATGTGTACGTGTGCGTCGAAATATCCTTCAGCTAAGTCTTCAAAAGCTGATTTGGCTACAAAAAGGTCACAAAACCAATCAATGCTTGAAAGAAAATTTATTCTCAAGTGTAAAAAACACTTTCTTAAATTACTGTGTAACTTTTTATGAGGTTTTAGGTAAGAGAACAAGTGAGTAAACTGGCTGCAGCTTGTTGGACTACACTAAAAATCACTTTCACAAGCCTTGCTGCCTTTGCAGCTTTTACAGCATAATAGTTGTGCTGAATAACAGAGAGAAACAAATGGAGTTTCTCTCGAACTCCAGTGTAGTAGTGAAAAGGTCACTTTTTATTTAGCTTGCCCTGATAGAATGACAAAAATGGATTGTGAAGGGCTAGTAACTGCCAAACAACCGACTTAACTGTAGCAGCTGAAGAAGGGCTGCTTGATTCTTTGTCACCCTTACAAGTAATTCTCTTTTTCTCAAGAAATCAAGGGGTGGGGAGTGGGAAGTATGGGAACCTCAGTAGATTTTATTTGGGTTTCAGCTTGACTTCAGCCTTTCTCTGGGGAGAGAGAAAAAAAAAAGGTAATAGCGTAGCATTTCTTTTAATTCTGTTAAGTTAATGCTGGAGCAAACCTGCATTCCTTAGCGCTCTGACTAGACTCCACTGGCACTTGAGCTGTTAGACCAGCCAAGCCCACCCTGCCCCCTATGCAGCTGGAAGGAATGTATTTTTCTGTTAATCTGTTTTGGTTTTTTAAATCTTCCCATTGGTTATCATAGTTCAAACCTATAGTAAGTGTTTTATCTCTCAATTGCAAGCTAATGTCTCTGGCAACGGGGGTGGCGGATAGGGGGCAGTTGGAATCTCTGACCTGTTCTCCAATTACTCAGGACAATGAAATCCTAAAGAGACTTTATGACCCTAAAGCAGTTATTAACAGCTACAAAGAATTGTTGCTTAGCCTTTGTTGGGGCAGATTTTTACATAGTTGTCTTGAGCTTTTTCTTGCAAAGAGCAAACTTTCCTGCACATGGCTTATTAGTTTTAACTATTTTGGTGATGCTGAGAACTAACCTTGTTGCTGTGTGGCAATGGAGGAAGTAAGCTGGGAAGGGGGTCTGTAATCTTGATGAATCTAGCTTCTGCTTTTACAATTGAGTGTCTTTTCTTCAGACAGGTTTTCCAGTTAGCTTGTTAGCTGGCCCAAAAGCTTGTATTTCTTTTTCATGCAGTACATCTGAGCAACCGTTGGTTTCTCAGAAGAGTGGTTCTCTTCTCTTCCATTGCATTTAAATTTGGAGCAACTTCCCCAAATAGGACAAAATGTTGTTGGGGACAAATATATTTTCCTTTCTGAGGACATGCTTTTCATCAGACTTGGAGCAATGTTGCTGTTTCTCTTCAACCACATTCTTGTAGCAGGTAAAGGAACTACATGCCTAAATATGTTTACCTTATAAAGACTTAAAGGATTTTCATTAATTTCTATTAAACTTTTAAAAGGATTTAAACAGCTAGAAATGGTACCTATAACTTCTCAGAGTGGTAGCAATTATATACTGTCAAGTGTTGGTGGCACTTTAATATCTTTATTCTAATGTGGAATTGTCAACATTCTTCTAATGTGACGCAGCAGTGGTCTGCTGTTACATGTGGACTGGATAATACTATGTATTTGTACAGTGCCTGGCACAATGGAGCTCTAAAATGCTAATAAATTCCAGTGGGGAAAAAAATTCTGTTGGTTTTAAAGAAGTTGAACTTTCTGATGTCTCTATGATTCAGTGCCAAATTTAAAGAGAAGTTTATAGAGGCTTTACTTCTGTACAGCTTTGAGCTAACAGTGACAAGGATTATTCCTTCTATATGCAAGAAGTGAAGCCAGACTTTGGCCAGCTTTGCCAATCATGGGGACTTAAATATCTAGGCTAAAACTTATTTTATGTACCGGATTGTAACCTTAACTTGCTTGCTCTACCTGATTTCCCCCAGTGTTTCCATTGTGAATAGTAGTAGCTTCATGTTAAAGCCATGCTGAGAAAGTCTGTCCATCCCATCAAGCATGCTCAGATGCTGCTGTTTACAGTAGGAGGGCCAATCAAATCCACTGGTACAAAGAAAAGTCCCACAGGTTTCAATATTATGTGAAGTAAGTTTGAATAAGGACTGCAAGGATAAGAGTAATGCTTTCATAATGCTTCAATTGGGTGAACATAGAGAATTAGAATGTAATGTATGTCCAAAGCACTGTTTTGGAAGTAGGCTGGCTCCAGCACTGTTTTGGGTGGAAATAGTTTGAATGGCTGAATGTAGACTGTAAAAGTGGCTAAGAGTAGATTCTATTCAAGATGGCATGGAAGACTAGAATTGTTCCATGTGGGAGTTTTTATCATTTAATTCATTCTACAGATCTAATTTCTCAGAGTAACCGCTGACAATTAGGAATTAGTTAGATTATACCACTCTTATTGGTTATGTCATCCTGTAGCAGAAGTTTCTGACTACATTGGTAACATCTGCTGCTATGTCATAGTTGATTAGCCTTTACCACTTAATCTCTTCAAAGAATACGTTTCCTTTTCAGTATGAGTCAAGAAATAAATAGCAAACGCTGTTGGCAGTAGCTGTTCTTCAAGCTTTTTTGGATGTGAGTAGTTTGGTACTTTACCACATAGTAAGTTTAAGTTTTATTAAAAACTAACTTTAATAGCAGAGTGAGTCTTAATCGAACTTGGAACTAATGCCAGATCAGACACTTCATTTGATTTTATTTTTTAATATCCTCTGTCAGTTATTTCTGCTGAGCGGCTGCTTTGTAATAGTTTGCAAATTCTTTGTGATGGCTGTGCACATAAGTGGGTCATCTTCTACATGCTGAATTCCTTGCAGAGCTGGTATAAGTGATCACAAGCACTGAAGGCAAAATCAAGCTGGAAAATAATCACATAATACCAGGTTTCTGACATGCTTAAGTTTTTAATGGTGCTGTAAATGAGCACTGTCCCTTGGAAAGCAGCCTACCATTTCTAGTCCTTATTCTACTTAATGTAACTAGATATTGTTGTAGCTAATTAAAACATCACATTTAACATGTGAGCAATGATTTACACCATTATCTTATTGTACACTTGAATTGACTGTTATCAGGTAAAATGACTCTTACATATTGTCCAATATGCTACAGAAAGTGGATAATCACTATGAAATAGCACGTTAGTATGTATCTTGCTGGTGAAGAAACATTTACTGTGGGAGGCTTATGCCAAAAGGTGACTGCTGTGACTTTCTATTGCTTCAATTGTATATTATTGAATGCATAGTTTTAATATAATATTAAAAACTCAGTGAAAAATGTTACTTTACTGATGAAGCTAACTTTAGATTAGTGTTTCTCCCTCAAGGGAAACACTAGGATTAAATGAAATCAATGAAGGATAGAACTGTCTAGTTCCTGCACTGCAGGTTCACTTAAGTAGATTAAGGTAGCATCTCTCATGTATTCCTTCTTTGCCTCGGTATGTTGTTTAGCACTAAACCCATTTAGTTTTTGTAACCCATCAAGGTAATGGAAGTAGGTACTTGCTTGACAGGGCTGCAAATAAATAAGCCAGCACTTAAGACAGGCAGATGAGAACAAGTTCAGTAACTTGGAACAGTGTCATGGGAAGAGACGGGAGGAACTGTAAGAATTCCAGAATTGTTTAGAATGCAGGGTGGTCTCAGTGGCTTTGGCAAAATAGTTACATTTAGAGCGTGTTAAAAAGCAGTGTCTTGTAAATGGTGGGATTGTGAGTACTCTTCTCTTTATCTACTGATAAATACATTGCCCCTATCAGATACTAAAAGTGAGTCTTTAGTTGGAATTTTTTGTCTTAGCATCAATGATGACTGGTATTCCTCCTCCCTGTGCTATCAGATGTGTTCAAAACTGCTTTTTTTCCTCATGCTTATAAATTTTTTATCTACTTCCAGGGAACTGTTACTGCACTGAACTTAGGAAAAAACGTTACTCTGGAACCACTGATGCTCTGTGAGGGAGCTCATAAGGGAAGCAGTGCTGCCCTTTTGTTCTGTGGAAGAGGGAAAACCAGTCCTGACAAGTCTGGTATTCATAAGTCAGTACAAGTCTGCATATAACAAATAGAAGATCCCAAAAGTCAGTGTCTGGTAGTCAACCTCTGTTTTCAGTTGTGGTATATTAAAGTGCCTCAGGCAGTTAACAATATCTGTCAAATTAGCAGTGTTTTAAAAAAGTCAAATGGCTTATTAAAAAGTAACAACTGATTTTGTAGTTAACTGAATATCAAAGTGAAATTAAGACATTTATAGTGGACATCTGCCTTGTACCTGATTTAGTCAGACATAGAAAGAAGAGAGGAAGAAACTTCTCTACCGTTCTGCAACTGAAAGTTAGTCAAGAAGTAACAGAGTGCATGTATTAATTTGTCTTTTCTTTTGTCAGCTCCTTGAATATTCTCTGTGCCAACACATGCGTAAGTGAAATAGCAATTTAATAACATCGTTACAGAGACCACCTCCAGCTTAGTTTGTCATTCTGGTGAAGGGAAAAAAACACCCTGGGGAGAAAGCCTGTTACTACCTCTGTGAAGCTATAGCTTGGGTTGGTCTAGAGACTCTATGCAGCACAATATTTATCTATATTAGAAACACAAATTCCTACAGGCCACTCTGTATCTGGGAAGAAATCTTTCTTCTACTTGATATGATCTATGTACTTCCTATGGTGAGGCTTATTACTCTAACAGAGCCAAAAAGCCTTAATCTAAGTAAGCTTCCTAGATATTTGTACTTGATTTAGTACTTGGAAGGCTGGGGGGACAGGCTGCATCTCAGTTACTGGGGTGGGGGGATCCTTACCAACGAAAATGCTCCCCAATATGCAGATATTAGCAGATGATGCAAACCTACCAGCAGCACCACGGTGTTTGGTGGTTGCTTGCTTTACAGAGAAACATCTGAATAAGGAGACATTTTAGCTCTATGATAACACATGTATTACCTTTTAGTACAGTCCCGATCTGCATACATCTGCAGCAGGATTTATGTTAAGAGGCACTCCAAAACTTAGTGGTGATTCACGGGTCTGGGTACATAGAAATGAACTGGTTGAGCTTTTGGAATCTGCATGCTCTTTGGTACGGGCCACTTTCCTTAGACTTCCTTGTAAGGTAGAAGTAGCTAGTTGCAGCTGTGAATCTCATTTGTAGAGGATGACGGCTGCATCTTATTTTTCCAAGTGAATTTTGTATGTGCCCGAAGGTTGGAGCTGACTTAGGTTGTTTGACTGAAGTGGGGCTATAATGTCTTAAAATAGTTTTAACTCAGAAGTACTGGTTTAGAAGAAAAAACTTTTCTTGATAAAAGAACAAATTTCCAAATTACTCATTATGTGAGACTTTTTACAGAGCTATTGTATGTGCTTTTGTTTCCTTTATGTTAGGTTGTGCATCCTGTAATTAGCTAAACCATGCAAGCCCCAGCTCCGTACTAGTAACAGAATTAGTAGGCAATGGCAGCATGAATAAGTCTCGGTACCCAAATGATGTCACTTTCTGGTTTCCATATGGTTTTCATTTCATAGTTATGTATTTTACTTGGACAGCAGGATTTCCTTAGCCTCAGGCCAACTGAATTTGTCTTAATCATGAGTGTAGACAGGTAAGTCAGTTTGCTATTAGGGACCAGATGGCTGGAGTGTTCTGATTTACTTGACTTATTGCCAGATGACTTTGAAATTGTACCCTGCTATGCCTGGAATGCAGTCTCCAGGGCAATCATGAGAAAGCCAGGAGCCAAGTATACAGCTTCCATATTAACTGAAAGGCAAGTAGATAGGCTCTCATTGAGCAGTCTCTTTATGACTGGCTTGAAGGAAGAGTGGTCCTGTTGACTGATGTCACTGGTAGTATATGTGCATTGTTTGTTTGGTGTAAACTAGAACTATTTTTTGAGTCTGGACTGAAATGTACATCTATGCTAGAAAGGAGTAAGCATAAATTTGGTGTAACTTTGGCTTGCTTCTAGCTCTGCTTGATGCATTGTTCATAGTCTTGAAACCTAGGCCAGTTTTAATTTATTAAAATGTGGGGTGGAGGGAAAGGGACTGGCAACTTCTGCTTTGAGATGGATTCTAGACATGGGTATGCAATGTTGGAACTGCTGTCATTGTAGGGTTGTAGAAAATACTTAAGTTTATTTTTTTCAGGACAAAGATCTAAAGAAATTGAAAAAAGTTGTAGAAAATTTCATGGAACTCCACTGACGCGCAACGAACTTCTGATGTGAGATTTAACGCTCCCATTGTCATGTCACTGTTTTTCCTGAAAGTATGAAAACATAGAAGAATGCATAAACCAGCAACTGAATTTTAATGTGAGACAGCTTATGGTAAAGTTCTTTTACAGCATACAGACTACATCACTATGAGTGATACTTTGATTTGTTAAGCAAAACTCATACTGTAGCTTATTCCTTGGGAGAATCCTGGGACTCTGCTAGTGTTACAGCCAGGCTCTGTGTTCACTGGATGATGATGCAGGAATATTCTTTGGCTCCCTGCTAAAATGACAGATGTTTTAAATTAGCTTCTGGAACATTGCAAGAACTAATTCTTCTAAGGTCTTCCTTTTTAACTGGGGAAATCATAGAAGCTGCAAGGAAAATTTCACTTCCGGCATCTGGCAAATTGTCAAGTTGGTATTCTCAATATAGGCATTCAGAAGAATCTTTGTTTAAAAAGAAACTACCAACAACAAAACCCAAACCACCCCCAAACAATAAACTTTGGACTCTCATCTAAAATATTTGTCCATTTTAGTCTATATGATACATACAGTTTGTACTTTCAAACTTACCAAAGTTAAGAGAACTAGAAAATACTGGGTGTTCGTGGTGTCTTAGTTTCAGCTTCTGTAATTCTTCAAGAGTTTGTTTAAACAATTTTCCCTTCTCACTGAACAGCTGTTCTTTGCTGTATCCAGCAGGCTAAGAAGATGGGAAGGGGGCCTTCTGGGCTATTCATGTCTTGTCTTCCTGCAGTAAAGTAGATATGACAAAAAACTAGTTATAAGGAAAAATCTCAGCCTGATCAGAAGGCTGTTCTCTTGTTTTTCCATGGCAAAAATGTTCCCCAGCAGGAAGCTTAAAACATACTGATCTTGTACTCATCAGTGGCAGATAAGAGTGCATGAGACCTACAAGCAAGGTTAAAAGCCAAAAGCAGCAGAATTGGCAATCTCCTCCTGGCTCTTCCAGCTGCGTACCTAGAAGGCTTTTCAGCGGCCATGTACGCCCTCCGACTTGTGCATGTCCCCTGTCCTTTAAACTTTTAGACTTGTCAGCCTCTTGGCCGCTGTTTAGTAGCAGAGAGTAAGCAGGGAAGTAGCTCATTCTTTTTGACAATTCAACTGATTCTCTTCTAATCTTGTGAAGAGTATGGAAATGAATATGGATGGGTGGAAATTGTAACTATGAAACAGTCTTAAGTTTTGCTTGAGAGTTTCCCTTCCTCTCTGCTGCTGTGAAAATTGCTTAGCCCCTGTAAAATTCAGTCTGAAGAAACCAAATCTTATTAAAACAAAGCAAAACAAACACAGACAAACACACACCACCCCAGAAGAAAACCCACAAAAACCAAAATAACAAAACCCAAAACCCAACCCCTAACAACAAAGCTAAAAAGCAAAACCCACACGACTGTTTTGGGCTTGTTTTAGTCATCAATGTGACTTCATGTTTTGAGACTTTGCCTGTTAAATGGTATATGGAGTACACTTGTTCTTTACATTCCACCTCTGTACCTTGGCTACAGATGCAAAGAGCAATTTCTGGAAAGGTTAGTTAATAGCTCTGTAAATATGAAATACTTTCCCTTGAGCCACAAGGTTTTATGTTTAAACAGATTCAGTGAGTATGTGCTGTATTGGTGCTTAAAATAGGGTAAAAAGTCATTTTTTGTAGAAAGGTGGGGGACCTTATGGGAACTGCCTGAAATCTTTTGTCCTATCTGTGTGCTGTATAATGCTGAGGATGTCGGAGGAATGAGTATTTCTGCTTTGTGATGGACTTGGAAGAGTAATGATCTGCTCTTGGAGTTTAGGACAAGGACTGTGGCTGTTTCAGGAAAGTTTTGAGGATAAAACTCCCCACAGAAAAATGAAAATGGGAATTGACTCATATCCTATGTTACTTTCCTTTAGAGGCTAGGCGTAGCAAAGACTGCCCATCTAGATGTGTGCATGTATAAATACATGAGATGCATATGTAACAAGTATATATCTACAGTTAGTTCATAATGCTTTGAGTAGCAAACTTGCATACATCCTCCTACAGAAGGGACTTATGCTTTCCAGACTGAATGATGAAATGCTTGTTGTATGGTCTAATAAAACTAGAAGGAACTGAAGCATCACATGTGTTGTAACTTAAGCAGAAATTGTTTCTTGGTTGTTCCTGACCAACTGTTCAATATAAACAGCAACGATGACTGTTAGAATGACCTTCAGATTGGAGCTGCCACCTCCTGTAAGCTTTGTTTTTCATGTGTTCTTTAAAAATTATATATCCTCAGATATAGTTTTAAAATAAACTGAACTATATGCAGATTGGTACAGCTGCAAGAGACAAATCTTGAATGCAATGGGATTTCCTCCCAGTGGTTCTCTGGAAATTATTATTCTTCATTTTTACCTGGTGACAGCCTTCTCTTTGAGCCATGTGTAATCCAAAGTTTATGGAAATTGCCTTTCCTGTCTTCGTTGTTGTGCATCTGTGCGTACAAATGTGAGAAATATGAAAAAGTGTTCCATGAGTGCACTGGGAATGATTAGAACGAAGCAGGCCTACTCTCTGGTGGGTTGTGTAACCCTGCCCCAAGAAATGGGCATGAGATAAATTTACAATCATGTTCCTGAGGAATTGCCGTGAGTCAAAGCAATACTGCAGTGCTGTGCACTTGGAGGGACCGTGGCTGTTAGTGAGCCTACAGTGGCCATAAGAGAGAAGACCTTTAACCTCCTCTGCTCTTCCCTTCATTACTTACAAATCTCTCTGTGGCTACTTGTGAGTGTAGTACTAATAAATTAAAAAAAAAAAAAGTAGGCTAGGCTAACTCTGTATTTGAACCAAATAAAACATAAGGGCCAATGTACTTCTGCAAAGATGCTCTGAAAAGGACCAGAATAGGGAGACACAGTTTTTGGCAAGTGGCATAAATTTCCAAGGAAATGGTGCTTCTGGAAGGCTGTACAGTATTAGAATTGGCAAGTGCTGTGCATACTGGCACACTACATCTTCTGTCAAAGAACCAGCAAATCTTCCAACACCAGCTGATCAGGGATTTCCAGGGCTATCTTGTCTAGCTTGAGCAGGCCTGGAAGCTCTTAACACACACTAGTGTCTGGGTTAAAGACCTCCTGCTTTGTGATGCCTTTCTGAATAGCTTATTCAGCTGGAAAATACAGTGAACAAAGGAGCTGGAAATATTTTGTCAAGTTGGTGATCTCACAGTCCAGAGAGCCAGCTACTAATTATAAAGACTTCTATTGTGTAACATAAGAGCTAGTGTATAGAAAACTCCAGATCTTACTCTATCTCTTTCTTTATTAGCCTCTATATAATTGTTTTTGCCTAAAGAAGGGTATGAATGTGGATGTGGGGTGTAGTCTTGGTAATTAACTACATTTTCCTAATAGACTACTTTGAGTAGTAAAATGGGGATAACTTTTTTTAATTTGGAACTTGATTTTTGCCTTGGGATTAGGAGGGAGGGAAACCTACAGAGTTCACAGTGATTAAGTTTTTATAACTAAGTGTAGCAAGAAAATAGTATTGTTTCTATGGAGAGCAGGAAGAGGGAAAAGTGTCCAGTCTCCCCCATCCCAGTTAATTTAGTAGAGATGTTGGCAGGAAACAATGTACGATTTCTATATACTGTGGCTAGTCTAATGCTTTAATGTTCTCAAAGCCAGACACAGCAACACCAAACCCCAGTGAAAGGAATTGCCATTAGTACAAATCAATTTTTTGTTGCTATTTTGCTATTTGTTTTCATCTAGGATTTTCATTGAAATTCTGAATCTCAAGTATGAATTATTTCTCCTGCAGGTTGGGAAAGAGACTGTGCAGACAACGGAAGACCAGATCTTGAAAAGGGACATGCCACCAGCATTTATCAAGTAAACTCATTTTATTGTGAATCTTCTACTGTAGGTACAGGAAACCTGTTCCAATGATAGATCATTGTTACTCATTTCTGCTGTACAAATTAAGACACTGTTATGTTTGAATAGTTCTCTGGGGTCTTGAGGTTTGCATTCATCAGGAATGACCTTTCTGCCAGCAGTGGCTTTTCCTGTTACATTCTGTATATACAGGTACATATCTAGGGTATTTCTTCCTTTAAAAACAATAATAAAAAAATCAGAGTAACAGTGGTACTTAGACAAAGCTACAACAGCACATAGCTAACAGTGTCAGAGATAATAGGGTGCTCCCAATCTTTTCTATTAATTTGGTTGGTGGAAAAATGTGAATTTGCCAGTATAGGCAGCTGGCGTGTGACGTAACTGCCTGGAAATCTAAGGCATTTGAAGAGCAGTGTCTGACACTCTTAATTCTACAGCTCAGTGTCAAGGACAACTGACCTTCTCCTGCTGCTGCCTTAAGCCTTGAAAACTGTGTATCACTTCCTGAGGAATTGCCAAGCATCTTATTGCCGACGGACAAACTTTCACCGAAGTGACTTTGCCCTCCAACCTACTGAGTGTAGTGGCTGCTCTGTTAGTGTTGTCCGATGTGTACAGAATGACCAAATGGTTTACTGTGTTCCAAAACATAAAATGGGCAGATAGTCAAAAAAAAGAAAGCATTGAGGCAACTAAGAAAATACTAAAATGGATGAGAGGTGCTGTCTAAGGAGAAAACTTCACTTAGGCAGTGAAAAAGGATTTAGTTTGTTGCCTTGTAGGTTGACAAAATGAATGATAAAAAAAAAAGCATAGGACCAGGCGCTATTAGTATAAGAGTTCAAGAGTGAAAGGCTGAAGTATTAGTGAAGTATGGTGTCTCACTTGGGACCACCTGGTATGTCAGTCAAGGTGATGCTACTGCCTGAGAAACTTTCTAGGGGATCTGGGGAACAGGAGGTCTATAGGTCTGCCATACCTTAGGAGCAAATGACTATGCTAGAGAAGAGAATTAACAGGTCCCAAATACAAATGATCTGCTTTGGGTGAATGACAGTGTTTCTGTGGAAGGAAATGCTGCTTTATAAATCTGTTGGTGTTCTTAGAAATATCACAAATGGGGATGGGGGTAATCCAGGTGATACAGTATACACCAATTTCTAAACCTTCTGGCAAGTTCTGAAGGCTTTTAAGAAAATGAAATAGCCACGGGGTAATAAGAAAAGTTCTTGTATGGAAAAAAGGAAATTGAATGTGAAAGGAAATTTACCTGGCTTACCTCCCACCATTGCCAGGGTTATCAGTAGGGCTTTAGAGATCTTGGCTGGGACTGTGCTTTTCACCATGCTCATGAATGCCCCAGAAACCAGGGTGAGCTGTGAGTCAAAAGTACTTGCTGATGACCCAAAGTCTTACAGGGTAGTGAGATTAATGGATGACTGGAAAATTACTGCAGGACCTTATTAAACTGAGTGGCTTGATACTAAGTGTGGATGAAATTATTCTGAAAGATCTGAAATTATGCAGACATGGGAGAGTAGCAGGTTTAGTTTCAGATGGAATGATTGACCTGACCATTACGAGTAGTGAGCAAGGCCTTGGAGCTGTGGTACATTGGTAACATCTTTCATTATATACTCAGTAGTGGTCAAAAAGTAAACTGAATGTTAGGTTTATCAGCAAAGGACGGGAGACCAAAATGTTGCTGTCTGTTTTCTGCCCACACCTTGAAGGCTCTGCATGCACTTGTGGTCCCTAAATTTTAGAAAGGCTGTAGTAGAACTGGAAAAAAACTAATAGAATGACTTTGAGAGCAGTCAAAGGTGTGGAAGTTTTCTATATAAGGCAAAGCTAGGTAGACTGGAACTCTTCAGGCTGGGAAAGGTGACAGAGGGGAGATGGGGTCTCTGACAAAGGGCGAAGGGAGCATGAGTTACATGGAAAAGATGGAAACTTGCACTTCTCTTTTTGTGCAAGAGCTTAATGGGGTCATTGCTTTAAACTAGTAGTTTATAAACCAACAGTAGGGAGAGCTGCTTTGTATAGCAAGTTGCGTAGCATTAAAATTCTTTGTATAGGTTTGGAGGTTAATAGACAAGTACTTAGAGGAATCCGTTGTGGGATATCGAATAGGCGAACTGCAGGAAATCCCAAGAACTGAAAATAGTTGGAGGATGGGAGAGCACGCAGAGGAAGTATGATAAATGCTTATCCTGTTCTTAACCTTCCTTAGGCATCTACTTGCGGCTACTTTTGGAGACAGGATACTGAGCTAAATGGGCCTTTGATGCAACCCACTGCAGTATTTATTATGCCGTGTTCCTGGTGTGTGATCTTGTTTGGGTGTAGAGCATTTGATTTTTTTTTTTTTGAGGGGAGTGTTTATGTGTTGAAATGAGACCAAAACTTTTTTTGCTTCTTGTGAATTGTATACAAATGTGTAATCTTGATTGTGCTAGTTTTCTGTGAAGTGTAGAGTTTTCAGTTAATTTCCAGCTTCTTGTTCACCTAGACAAGTAAGGGATTAAGGAAAAGAGATTTTTCTTAATTGCTGTATTGCAACCAGTCTTTGATCAACACTTACCTGGGTGCAAGAACTTTTTCTGTGGTGATTTACGACTGCTTGCATTGTGATACACTGAAAAATGGGAAACAAAGCTATCTGTCACAGTAATGAAACCTACTTCACATAGTACATACTATCCTAGATGCAGTAACGTGAGTTAGGAGTGTTCAATGGCCTTTATGAGTGATAATCTATTGCATTTGTTGTTTTCTTGTTAATCTGGAGTTTATATAAAAATGAGCAAGTACCTGTTAACAGTTTCTTGTTAACACTGGAGTGTATTGTCACTGATATCTGTGTTGTAGGGACAAGTGATGGTCACAGGTGAGCTGTCAGGGGAGTCTTACCTGTTCCTGCATTAAAGGGCAGGATTTGGATGGAGGAGGTGAAACAGATGAAAGTTGTTTTTTTTTTTTTCCTCTTTCCTGAGAGGAGGGGTTTTTGTTTCTAAAGTGTTAGTGCAGGAATTGGCATCCCTCTTTAAGGGGGTGCTCCAGCAGAGCTTGCACTGGCCCATGGATGATGGGGTAAGGAGCAGTGTGCATGTGCAAGCACTGCATTCCCTGCCCTTATTTTCTCCATTCAAAATGACCACCAGTCTTGAGGGAACTGCTCCTGGAGAATGAGGGAGAAGATCTGTTTATTCTTTTCTAAGACTTGGGTTTTGGCTTGCCTGAGACTGGCACTGAGGATTCATAACAAATATATGTGATGGTAATCTGTAAAGTTTTCCAGTAGCAGTGTGATTGTGCAGCAAAGTAATTTGGCTGCTGAGAAGCTACCATGCATCTCTCTTCTTGCTACTGACATAAACCACATTGGAACTATTGACCTACAGTTAAAAAATGCTGTGTTCTTTATCTTAATTGTTTTAATCCCCAGGGAGTAAGTATAAGTAATGCATATAATTTACATCAGATGTTTTGCAATGTGTTCATATTACTTGTTGTACTTCTCTTGTAAAGAATGAGAAAGCTGTAATCTATAGGCAAAGAATAGGATAACACCTGATTTGTTTACACTGAGAATAAAAATTTGTCTGTGTTAACTTGCATATGCAAACTCATTTAACAAATTAAGCAGAATACTACTCATATTAACATTATTTTGGCAGCCAGGCTGGAGCTGCATTGCTGTTAACTGTATTAACAAATGAATGTAAAATATTTGCTTTTTAATTTATATTTTGTGGTGGGTTGACCTTGGCTGGATGCCAGGTGCCACCAAGCTGCTCTATCACTCTTCCTCCTCCTCAACTGGACAGGGTCAAAGGAGAGAAAAAATGAAAAGCTCATGAGTTGAAACAAGGGCAGGGAGAGATCACTCACCAATGACTGTCATGGGCAAAACAGGCTTGACTTGAGGAAATTAGCTTAATTTATTGCCAATCAAATTGGAGTAGGCTAACAAGAAATAAAACTAAACCTTAAAACACCTTTCCTGCACCCCTCCCTTATTCCCGGGCCTAACTTTACTCCCAAATTCTCTACCTCTTCCCCCACAGCGGCGCAGGGGGACAGGGAATGGGGGTTGCAGTCAGTCCATCACACGCAGCCTCTGCCACTCCTTCCTCTGCAGGAGGAGGACTCCTCACGCTCTTTCCGTGCTTCAGTGTGGGGTCCCCCCAGGTAGACAGTCCTCCATGAGCTGCTCCAGTGTGGGTCCCTTCCCTGGGGTGCAGCCCTTCAGGAACGGGCTGCTCCAGGGTGGGTCCCCCGTGGGGTCACCGGTCCTGCCAGCAAACCTGCCCCAGCGTGGGCTCCTCTCTCCACAGCTCCTGCCAGGAGCCTGCTCCAGCTCGAGTTTCCCACAGGGTCACAGCCTCCTTCGGGCATCCACCTGCTCTGGCATGGTCTTCTCTGTGGGCTGTAGGGGGGACAGCCTGCCGCACCATGGTCTTCTCCGTGGGCTGCCGGGGAATCTGCTCCAGCGCCTGGAGCACCTCCTCCCCTCCTTCTGTACTGACCTTGGTGTCTGCAGGGCTGTTTCACTTACATATTCTCGCTCCTCTCTCCAGCTGCAATTGCACAGGGTTTTTCCCCCTCATTAAATACGTTACCCCAGAGGCGCTGCCACCATTGCTGCCTTGGCCAGCGGCGGGTCTCTCCTGGCGCCGGCGGGCGCTGGCTCTGTCGGACCCTATGGGACGCTGTTGGCAGCCTCCCACAGAAGCCGCTGCCCCTCCACTACCGAAACCTTGCCACGCAGGCCTGATAAGTATTTCTAGAACTGCAAGTAAACTCACTACAACTTAAGTGGTTAGAAATTGAAGCAAGCAATTTTCAAGCATCAAAGGCATTGGCTGGCATTTTTGGGCAGGCATCTCTGGGAAAAGCAGAGTTCAATCCTAAAACCTAAAATGGGAGTTTAGCATAAGCTACACTTTTTTTTCCCCTCACACCTCATAAAGGCACTATCAGGAATGAAGCTGCCTGACTACCAAAAGTAGTATGGTTGGAAATGTCGTGAGCTGTGTCTTCTGCACAAAGGATTTGGCTGGTGTTAACATAGCTTTATTGTTATCGTGCTTCAGAAATAAATATACGTTTTTGATAAAGCTGGGTTTTTTTAGGTTGCGATGTAATACAGGGATTAGAAAATCCACCATAGCAATGAACTTCTATTAAAAACTCTTTAATGTGTTCGATGCTTGTGATATAACAAGTGGTTCATTTCAGTGAATATTTTTAGTGTGGTTTTTTTTAATTAAAGTAATTGTATTACTTTTGTTTCCTAGCATGTATGCTTTGCGGGGGATGGAGCGTGCCTGGTTTTTAACACCACTCTGCTTTTTTGTACATAGTGCACAGTCCTGAAGTCTTTCAAATGCTTTGGGAAGTTTATATGAAATAGACATTGTATGAGTAAAATGCAAGTTTACCCTTTGGAGGTTCAACCCTAAACTGCAAAAAAAACCCCAAACCAACAAACAAAAACCCCCACACCAAAAAAAAACCAAACCCCCAAAACCAAACAAAAAATGTTGAGTCTTTAGAAACTTTAATTTTGTTCATTATGGTAACTTCTGGGTAATACACGTTCATGTTAATTCCTTCCTTTTACAAATTAAAAAGCCAGCCTTGAGATAATCGTTAATATTAAACAGATGACCATGAAATCGAACTGTAGGAAATGAAGTATTTCTCAGCCTGTAGCTCTCAGCTGGCTGAATAGGTGACTTGTTTAATCCCTTTCTTGGCAGAGTTTAAAAGAATAAATTTGAGAAGCAAGCACGGAAATCTAATTTAGTGAAGTCAGTTGACTTTGATAATACAGCTAAGTACATTGCATAGTAATGAGCAGACCATTCCCACTTTCTGCCTTGAAGCCCTCCTGTATTTTCTTACTCAGTTACGAGTTACCACCATCTGATGTGCTGAGCAGATGTCTCGCTGAAGAGCAGGCTATGATAAGGTCAGCTGGCCCAATGCAATCTTCTCCAGGGAGCCATTAGCTGAAAACTTTACTTCCTGAAAAAAAGTATGTGTTGTATAAAGAGTGTCTTATTTCTAGAATAGTTAAGTGTAGATGTAGCAGTTAAGGTCTGCCATTTGTTTAACAAAAAATGCAGGGGAGCAAATTCTGTAACTGTGTAACTTGCCAATAGTACTTAGCTGAAAGTATGATAAAAGAGTGTGTTCAAGTAGTCAGTAGAAAATGGGCTATATGACAAACATGAAAAAATTGCAATAAGGGACAGTATTGCTGTAATAAAAGGGTTTAATGCTTGTTGGAACCTTGTTTAACTTGAATGAGCACATGGCACTCGTGCATAGAGCCTATGTATCAGACTGCACTTACATGTCTGTCCAAGAAATGGGAGAGAACGGAGGCAAGTCACAGCCAGTGTAGTCAATAACTGCAGCTGTGAGTAGCATAGCTAACATGGAAGTCTGAATTCTGTATGCTTCTAAGCTGTAATGAACTAATTACAACAAAAGAATAAAACTGAAAGCTTTCCAGTGTTCCAGTTCTTGATGTTTAAAAATCGTTGTCTTAAATGGCTCGATGGAATTTAATTTCAGAGCTCGTTTGCTTATTATTATTATCTTGCAAAACCTCAGTTCTGTTTTTAAGTGTGGTATTGCAGTCTGCGTTTGAAATTCATACCTTATCACTAAATCTTGTGGCTATTTAAAATGCTACTTGTGTCATGAGTGTTAACAGACCGAGGAACTGGACTGTAGCTTCAATGAGCAGGGCACGGTGTCTTGGTTTTCTTAATGCTCTATTCTGTCATCTTAATGTGTAGCCATAATTTAATATTTATTAATAGCGATTGCTTCTTGAATGACAATGCAAATACAAGGCTGAGAAAGGTTAGCAATTACTTTGATTGCAAAGTCCAGAAGAGTAATTTTGTCCCCTGCCCTTGTCAATAAGAATGAAAGGTGTTTTGCTGTGTTGGGACCTCTCCTTAATAACGCTGTATTGCCTACTGTACACGGGATACTTCAAACATTCGCTGTGTTGGAAGATTGCATGACTTCTGAAAAACTGTGTCAATCAATACAATAAATGCTCTTGCTTTTTAAACTATAAAGGTGTAGAATGACCGATTTGTTTGCAGTGCTTTAAGTAGTGAAGTTTAAAAACAAGTCCAGTATTTTCTCAAGTCTGTCATACAGACATAAACTAACCAGCAGGTTTTGTCTGACGACTTTCCACAGAGTGGAGAACGCCTGCACCAAACTTGTTCGGGCAGCCCAGATGCTGCAAGCAGATCCGTACTCGGTACCAGCTCGTGACTATCTAATTGATGGATCAAGAGGCATCCTTTCTGGAACGTCAGACTTACTGCTGACATTTGACGAAGCGGAGGTAGGAATCCCAACATGACTGACATAGGTATCTGCACAATAGTATTATTAATTCAAATATCCACCTAACTGAACTGGCTAATATAAACTATTGAGTAAGTGAATGTGGGTTTGATTGTTTCAGCTTGACTGGAGGCATATTTTGCATTCCTTTCTGTCAGAAGGAGCTTAGGCTTGTTGCTCTGTTCTCAGAGCATCTTTGTGTGACATAATGCTTAGGCGTTTCCTGTTACTATCCCTCAAAAAGCGGAGATCCCATCAACCCTGTTTTGCATCTTGCTGACGCTTCTCTGTTTGCCCTTCACCATACCCATTACCAATCCTTATATTCTCTGTATCCCTTCACTGAAAAGCCCTAGGCTAGCCCTAGTCCTAGCATGTCTGGATAACTCATTAGCTGTGGCAATTTAATCGGCCTTGGGGCATGGGAGGTAATGCAGGTTGGGACTGTCTGGCTGGTTAGCCAGATGATGTGTTCTGGTAGACGTAACAGTCGCTGCAGTTTGGCTGCTGCGCAAGCCAAGAAGTGGCTCAGAGATGCTGTTTGTCCACCCTCAGATGCACAAAAAGGCCAGAGTTGCAAGGAAACTTAAAAAGGAGGTTTTGAATGTCATATATGAGAAGTTGTCTTTGTTACAAATCTTTCTTACTCTTACTTCCCTCTTTCTGGGAATATGGGCTCTTGTTCATTTCGAAATAGCAAATATCATGCTACTGTGAGGAAACGAAGCTCACACTGTTACAAATGCTGATGTTAATTCTAAATTTTACCTGTGCAGCAATCTGTTAATCTATGAAATCGTTACTCTTCATGCTGTTCTGCGTTGTCTAACATGGCATCCTTGCCTCTCGTTTAATCAGCTCATGGTACTGCTGGCACGTTCCTCTGAAATGAGTAGAACGCTATGGGATTTCTCTGTGGCCCTTGTGATCACACATTATTTTAAGTGGTTTTTAATAGACACTATGAAGTGTTATAGGACAGAATTGTAAGGAATTTAATAGCTTTTAATCTGCCTCCTTCCAATGTTAAGAAATGAGTTGACCTCTGTGGAGTTAATGCTTCGTTGAACTAGTCTCTGACAACTGCATGTGAACCGAAAGGAAAATACTAGTCTGGAATGGATGTTCACAAATACAAAACTGGGCATGTCTCTATCCTACTATGTTTCAAGATAAACTAACATCGGGACAAAACTGAATTAAGTTTTAGATGATGCTGTGATCTGTTCTAGGGACTGAGGGCTGCATGCGGTTGACACAAATGTTAATTAACTTATCTTTCAATAAGAACTGTATGTGGCGTTGTCAGTAATAATGTGGTTCGGGAGGTTAGAAGATTAACTGTCATAGAACTCTATTTTAGAATCAAGCCTGAACTGAAAAAGTTAAGCTGAGGCAGATGTTGAGAGGTAAATAAAGTACAGGCTTCACAGATTTTTCTGGAAGGCTTAAGATGTTGGATGTACCTTTCCCACTGGAATGCTGGATAATGCTTTATCCATATGTAACCTGTATGGTGAATGATACTTCCTCTGAAAGCTTGGAGTCTGCTTTCTATGTAGTTTTGCTTTGTGATTTAAGTTAAATATCTTTTTATTGATGAAACTGTAATGAAAAACTTCAAGCATGGCAGCATATTTAAATGCACTTCTTTATAACCTATTTTCTCAATGCTATCCCTCATTTATCATACAAAGTGAAAACACTGGAAGTAGGATTTTGCATTTCTGAGTAGAGGAATGCTGATTAAATATTGTCTTTGTCAGTACAGCACTCGAGTAATGGCACTGTAGGTAATTTAATCTGTATCCCAGACGTTTGTGATTGCCCATATGTCATGTTAGCAAATGCTATACCTAATCTGTTC
Source organism: Phalacrocorax carbo (assembly GCF_963921805.1). Taxonomy (NCBI): domain Eukaryota; kingdom Metazoa; phylum Chordata; class Aves; order Suliformes; family Phalacrocoracidae; genus Phalacrocorax; species Phalacrocorax carbo. The sequence continues at coordinate 18,217,966 of NC_087525.1, read as the reverse complement.
TAATGTTAGGTTTGCATTTGTAATTCAAGTGTAACATGGCTTCATCTAATAAATGATGGAATATTCCTTTTTTAGGTCCGTAAAATCATCCGTGTCTGCAAAGGAATATTGGAATATCTGACTGTGGCGGAAGTAGTAGAGACTATGGAGGATTTGGTGACATACACAAAGAATCTAGGGCCAGGTTTGATTTGCTGCAGCCTATCATAAACATACTAAGTACAGTCTTTTCCACTACCTTTATTCCCTCCAGCACCTTCCTCACCCAAGTTTTGAGTGTTTGGACAATGATAAATAAGTTGCTTTGAAAGTGTGTGTTGGAAAGAGTTTTAAACTTGAGGGCAAGCGATGACTTTTTCTGATTCACATTCTCTCTTAGGAATGCAGGAGAGTCAAGATGTTGGTAAATGACATGTACTACACAAATGATATGTACTGTACTCTTTCTGTGCTATATTATATGAGGGAAGTAAGCATGCTCTAGTGAAAGTAAAACAAAAAAAAATTGAAGAAGCTGGTAATTAAGCATTGACAGCTATGAAGTCCATTAAGCTGAAAAAATGTTTGTACTGAGATGATTAGGCCTAGTAGAAATTTCTTGGAGCAGTATAAGCTACATATCATACATTACCATCCTAATGAGGTTGCAGAAATAGCTGTCTTGCAATATAATAAAAAAGCATAGCTGTTAAAAAATTCTTCTTGTTCATTATTTGATGCTCCTTTACTACTTGTTACTTAACTGTGTTAACTCACACTTTCACTGGTGGAAGTAAGGGATTGTTACGTGAGGCACTGGGTTGCTATAGAGGAAACCTACTGTTAATCTCTGTCATCAGCTACTCCAAACGCTTTAGCTTCAGCAGGCATAAAGTAGTTCAGGTATTTAACAAGCGTTCTATAAGATCTAGATGTTGTGGTGGTAATGTAGGAAGATATTGAAATTAAAGTTACACTGAACTAAAGAATGCTTACATAAACAGAGCACAAATCTAGTTAGTACTTTTTATACATAAAAATAAGGATACATATGTAGTGTAAGAATAACTAGCTCAAAAATGAAATTACTAGCAGCTCTCATCACAGAGCATGTTTGTAGATTATCCTGTTTTTATTTAATATGCATACTTTACGCTGTTTCTAGATGTGAAAAACTTTAAGCTCCATATGAAGGTATAGTGTTCTCTAAACTTTTTCTTTTATGTCCTGTGATAAGTTACCATCAGCTGAATAAATTTTGCCTCATTTTGAATAGGAAAAGATGAAGCAAAAAGGGCAATCTCATCTTTCTGTGAAACTTGTTCTTTTACTTGGTATGAGTTTCAGTTTCTCTGTGGCCATCGTCTTCCATGTCTTTAAAATGGAAGTTTCCCCAAACTTCAGTTTACTCTGGCTCAGTCACAAGCATTTGGGACTTTTCATTGAACCTCACAGACATAATTTGCTGTTCCATGTGTATGACAGAGGTGGTAGGTGTTGGGTGAGTGTCTGCACTTCCTAGAAGTGAGATGTAGGTTTGCACCCTTATTGCAAATAATCTTCTCTAAACTGAATAGCTAGTGTTGTGCATCTGGCACGCTGTAGAAGCACTGATTTGCCTGTCCTAAATGCTGCTCAACACTTACAGCCCATGCTCACAAAACTTTTTATGCTCTGTAGTCCTTGTTCCCTTCAGCTATATCAATGAGCATCTGAACTTCATCTGAGCGCTATATAAATAACAGGAATATGAGCATGTACACTTAAAATCAACAGTGTTTATAGGTTTTGTGTTGGAAGTAAAGGAGAGCACGATTACCTGTTTAGGCTTTTGTCATTTGAAAGGACAACTTATCCCTCTGTGATGTCAGTGTGGGGATTCTACTGCTTTTTAGTGTTGTAATTAAAGCTCTTAACCTCTTTGTTATATTAAGATGCCTAAGATGCTAACCAGCAGAAAAGTAAATCAGCCAAAGAGTGTACAGCTTTATTCCAGTTTTGCCCCCTGTAGGAGAAAGAGGGAGTTGGGACCACAACAGCATCAGTTTAAATCAGCTTAGTTTTATGGAGCTGTGTCTAAAATCTCAGCCTGTGCTGCGTGGCACAGCTCACGTGTTTAGCTGTTGAAAATAGATTTGCTCTAGAATAAATTTAATTCCTTCCACCCTTCTAGAGCACTGCAATATTTCTAGCAGAACTGAAATATAAATAGATAAAATTCTTGAACTCTGGTAGAACCTCAAGGCAAACAAACAAACCAACCCTGATGTTTCCTTTTTCTGCCATTCACAATTAAGGCTTTGATCAAGACTGAACAGAAAAGGAAAAATACACCTGTAAATTAGCTTCCAGAGTCTGAGGTGACTTCATGTCCTAAAGTAGTAATTTCAAGTATTTTCCTATTTTATTTCTGGGATTTTAAAACAAGAATTTTGAGGATCCTAATCTACTTTGCCATAGTGGTTAGGTTTTGAATCAGTAGCTTCTCTGAAGCATCTGGAATGTGTTTTAAGTAACAGCTGCTAATATAAAAATTAAGTTTTAAGCTTCAATATAGCTGTCATAACTCATTACATTTGTTCCTGTTCAGAAAGCTCAACTGTTGCAAATTAGACTTAATATTACATTTCTTTATTTAAGACTGTGTTCAATTACTTTAATCTTTAGGAATGACAAAGATGGCCAAAATGATTGATGAGAGACAACAGGAATTAACTCATCAGGAACATAGGGTTATGCTGGTAAACTCCATGAATACTGTGAAGGAGCTATTGCCAGTACTTATTTCAGGTATTTTTGCCTTTAAGTTTTAATATCACTCTGCTGTCTGTTTTGAGCTGGAGTTCCAATGTCTTATGTTTATAACATCCTTGACATTGCTTCGCTAGTGACTGCAAATAACTGTGCTTCTTGTATTAAACCTACAATCTCTAAAATGGTCCATGCAAAATAAAAGGCGCTACCTCTGTATTAATGCAACAGGAGGTCACCTTGAACATTGACCATATCTCACATGTACCTTTTTCTAATCTGTGGTATTTTCACAGCTATGAAGATTTTCGTAACCACAAAAAATTCTAAAAGCCAGGGAATAGAAGAGGCATTGAAAAATCGCAATTTCACAGTAGAGAAAATGAGCGCTGAGATAAATGAAATAATCCGTGTATTACAACTGACTTCCTGGGATGAAGATGCCTGGGCGAGCAAGGTATGTTTCACACCTATGTTTGTATATAGAAGTCTAACTTTTATCTACTGTTGTATACTTTATAAGCGTGTGTTTTTGAGACTGTTGAAATACGTATTTGCGCATCGCTTTTGTAATTCTTTGTAATCACATTGTATAATCTCTCCAAGGTCAGAGAAGTCTTCAGAGATGGTTGTGTTAATGTATCTTTCAAAATTAGCCTTCTCTTAATACGCTAAGTTTAGGAGTGTGGCATCTGAAGGTGGCTCAGTGGCTACATAATCATATTTGACAGAGGAAAGTTAGGTAAAAAGCTATCATTTAGCACATTAAATTGGCCTTGTAGCTAGCCATTCATAAGTGAGATTACCTGAGGTTTTTTCCCTAGATATTACTGGAAAAGATAGGCTGCTGTCATACGCCTTGTGCAAAAGGCCTGAAGTTGAGAAGTTTTAGTCAATTTTTGGGGATCCCTCCTTGAGCACTTCCTCCTTTTCCCCAACCCCATTTTTAGACCACTCGGGGAAGTAAATTTCGAGTGTTTGCCATGTCTCAAAGAAAGACATGTTAGATTGAACAGCCTTTCTGGATAAGTACAAAGTCTGCGAAGCCAGTGCGTGGGCACTGTCGGTTCCTTGCAACTCGGTTAAGCTGCGCAAGTGAGTGCAGCCGCTTACCTGGAGTTAAGTGGTGCCCCTAAGTGATACCCGCTGAAGATACCGAGGTCTGGCAGACCATAACGCAGGTCTGCAGACAGAATCGTAAAAGTGTTATTGTGGGCTTACAAATAAATGTAACTGCATAACTGAAATCCCTGCCAATTTTTTTGGAGTACCTTGAAGTAAATTGCTGAAGGGATTTTTTTTTAAAGGATTAGTGCTATAATCAACAAGTAACTGTAAATATATTTAAAGAAAATATTGAGACCTGAAGCCAGACTTATTAACAAATGAGATCTTGCAGAAAATCTAACACTGATGTAATCTAGGCATTAAAATCACTTTGGCCTATATTGTTCAGCACTTGACCCTTAGTTTGCCTTTTGAGTTATTTTGTCACTATCACTTCCTTATTATGACTACTTTATGCATCTTTGTTTTTGTTCTCCTGTTTCTTACCCTTTCTCACCTTTAGAAGGTAAGCTTTCTTCCACACCCTACACACCTCTACCTTGTACTAAAACCAAAGAAAGCATGTATGTGGGATTTCGTGCTGTGTGCTGTGCAACTTTTTATTTGTGTGCCAGCTGTGACACCATACTTACGTATAAACACACGGGAGTTTGAAAGAGGGTCTTAATAGCTCTGTCTAGCTTCGTGTAGAGTTGGCTGTCACTAAGAGTATGGTAATTGCAAGCTGAACTGCATTAAGAGTGCCTTTGAGTCTGATTAGAGTTAGCCCAAGGTTTTAGAGCACATTCTTGCTGAATGCTTTTGTGTTAATTTGTTACTAGTCTCTGTAGCTGCAAATAAAGGGTCCAGTCATGCAGGAGCAAGCTTTCTGCTTGCCCAGAAAGCTTTATTAAATCAGGAATTTGGTCAATTCCATAGTACTTCACCAGCAGCCTTCCTTCAGTTCGAATGGCTTGTGTTCTTCAGGTTTAGGCCTAGAACTTCAATTTTGTATGTGCATTTTTCAGTTCAGTTTTATTTTTGGATTTAAGCATTCCTGTATTTAAAGAAATACAAATACAGTTTTGTTTCACTTTTACATGACAAATTTGGAAATCTTTGTGGTAAGGAAGTGACTGTTGCAAAAAGTTGGCAATTCAGCCTTGAGAAATTCTTACTTCTCTTGCTAGTGAGGGAGATTAATAAAGGATTTCATTAAGAAAATAGTTGGTGTATTAGCGGTATTTCCAAATGGAAAAATATTGGTCATTATACATAATGCATAAATATGGTGTGTGGGCTAGTATAATCAAAGTATCATTCTATTGGTTGAGAGCTTCTTAACTAGATTTTGTTTTTGGAGTTAAGGTATGCTGGGAGTTTGGAACTGCAGCACTGGGCATTAATTAAACAGTTATGACAAAGAATTTGAGTTGACAAAAATGCAGCAGGATGAAGCAGGAACTAGTTTGCTAATGGCCACTTATTACAGACCTTTTCCTGTATTTGCACATATATCAAAAGGTTGACCTACTTGTTATTTTTCTGGGAGGGAGGGTGAGGAGCCCTTTAATTCTACTTGAGATTACTGTTGCACACATTTGGTGCCTGGTGGTCAAGGGAAAGATATTTTCCTTGTGCCTTTCTGGAGCAAAGTAAGGCGTGTTTGGGGATGCACAGCCTTGAATTTTTACTTATGTAGTACATGCTACTGTTGATGTCGGAGTTTATTTTGTTTATTCTTCTATCTTGGCTTGTTCATGTGTGGAAGTATCACAAAATCTACCTAAAGATAGTGGAGAATGAGCAAGTGTATGGAGCCAGAGTTGTAGGCTTTTCTCTAAACTATTTTGTTGGTCTTTATAGACTCTGAAATGCACATTACTGTTACTGGATTGCAATAAACTGCTTGCACCAACACTGTTGTTTTTTGTTTTTTTTTTTAATTTTTATTTAGAATTGAAATACTGAGCAAATACTGATCTCTAACAAAATGTTGGAAAAAAATTCCATATTTATTCCATTTGTAGCTTTGTACCATTTTCTTTGAACTTTTCACTTTACAAGCTTTCTTGTATATTCTTAGTGTTCAAGTTTATTTAAAAATAAAGTAATAATTCAAACATCTTCAATTCCCATAGAAATGGAGGGAGTTAAAAGTTGCAGGAAGCTGAGAAGTATCTAGCAGCTTGCAGGACTGAACCCTGGATGGTGACTAAGCTATCTGTTCTGCCAGAAGGCTGGCTTTGCCGATTTCCTTCAACATTGCCTTCTTTGGTCATGAAATGCAGATATTGCTAGACTAGACCACTTTATTGAGTCAGAGGTTGTGCTTTATATTCAACGAGAGATTGTGTAGGATTTATTTTGTGCGCTTCCAAAGCAGTGCAGATACCACCTGCTCCATGAATAATCTCAAAATTCTTGGTAGTGGCAGAAGTGATGCATAAAGGCATCTTGAATGAGTGCTCATTTGCTTTAGGACTGATTTGCAAAAAGCCAGCTTGTGACTTTTCCTTTCAGGCAGTGTTGCCCTAGTTGTTTAACTTGGTTAACTTAAGTTGTTTATCCCTTCTGAAAAGGTAATAGTGCCGCTTTTGTTAATGAAATTCCTTTTACCAAGAGGGGAACTGTGGGGAGGGAAGAGAAAGAATCCTTTTTTTTTCTGATAAAACTACTCTATATGAAATTCTTTTTGCAGGATAGCTCTAGGATTTTTTTCTTCCTTGCAACTGATACTCTGCTGGCAAACCCCAAAGAGTAAAATTTTAAACATATTTAGCTCTTAAGGAAGGAACAAGGCATTTAAACAGCTCTAGGAATCAGGAATATCGAGACGCTTTCAAGCAGTAAGACCCTGTGCAAGTTGCTTTGTTTAAATTAAATACTCCTTTCATCTACCTCCTTAATAGCCTGAATTGGTGGCAAAGTCCAGACCTTCCAGGATTGCTACACCTTTGCTTGCCAGGTGTCTGACACCAGACACAGCTGTGGCAGAAGCAATAGTGCAGTACCAATAAACCTGGTTAAGGATGTGTTCTAATTTCCTATTTAAAAATTACTTTTCTCGGTGCAATAAAAACTCCTTATCCTGGAACACTTCGACCGCTAAACTAGGATTTCACCAGATTTTTTTTAAACAGGAAGGGGGACAGTATTTTGCAAACGTGAGTGAAGAGCCACACAGGACAGCAAGGTGTACACTGTAGAGCAATCCAGTTACACAGCCTTCATGTGACAGGACAGATGGATCCTGTTATTGCTTGGGCAGCGCTAGCAATTACAAAATCATGAGTGTAGAAGCTAAAATACCCTTGATTTTGTCCCCTGATATAAGACTTGAGAATCAGAGGCTTCTATATAGTTCTGCTGAAACTGCAGCTCTTGCAGGCAGCTGAGACAACAAAAGCCTGGGTTAGTAAACAGGGAGGGGTAAAGACAGTTTCCCAACAGTCCCCCTCTCAGCCATGCCACACCTATCTCATCAACACATTAAGCAATATCTGTTGCCTTTTTAAAAATTCAGCTAGTTCTTTGTTTCAAATTCTTTCTGGGTAGACAGGCCTGCAGTAGGTGATTCATTCCAAAGTAAAATAGCTTCAGGCCATATATGAAACAGAAGACTGTAACACCTACCTTCACAGCTAGTAAGGTTTGTATATATGTTTGAATACTTAAGTGATAATTTACTTGTCTCTTGTTATATATTAAGTAAACAATTCTCAAGCTATAGAGAAAATGGCTTTTAAAATAACATGCCGACCTCCCACCCTAGCTGCATATCCTGCCCTTTTGAAGTTTTTCCCAAACAGGTCCTGACCTCAGCTCTCAGACCCAGTTTTGGGAACAGACCTTCCAGGTGAAAATGATTCTGCTTTTGGTGTGCTCTCTCAGGCTGTGATTCGAGAGTCCTTAAAAATATCCAGCAGAGTGTCGCATGACCTTTTGGAAAGTTGGTTGCTGAATTATATTATAGCACCTTATGAATAGCTGACAGCCCAATGTGCCTGAATAAAGCTGGCTTAAATGCCAGATTGTTTACAGTGATGTATCTTTGAGACTAAGGACACAGAATGAACAACTTCACAGAAATGTGGCAGTTCTTTAGCGTTGTCGGGATATCACATGCTGTACCAGGTACTGGTCGTTGATCCTAGTGGGCTCTTCTTCATAAGAGTTGGACATGGACGGTCCAATTCAGTTAATAGTGCGAGAGCCAGGCTTCTCTTCACCATCAGTGTTCTAATCATGGTATGTTAGATATATTATTTCCATGATACGGGTGGTAAAAAGCTAGCCTGGCTTTTTCCCAACTTCCTACTTAAGGTAGCTGTTACTTTTTTCACTGTCTTTCCATTTGCATAAGATAGAAAACTTCTGGCCTCTAGTGGAGAGATGACACATAAACAATTAATAGAGTATGCAGAGAAAAGAGAACTGGACAGTTTTATCTCCTCTGGTCAAAGACGTGTTGGATAATAGCAGCGCAACAGTCAAAGCAGCAGCTTCTCTGCTGCTTCTGGCAGAGAAGTTCTGAGTTCAAAACAACCACATGTGAGCGTGTGTTTGTCTCCAAAGATATTAAGCTCCATATTTGAGAATTTCAGGAATTAGCTGGCAGTCTGTTTTTCTGCAAATAGCAGCTCTTTGACTTTAAGCAGCAGAGCAGGAGAAAAATGCAGATGTGCAACCTCTTACACAGAACTAAGTAGTAAAATTCACTGGCCAGTTTGAGTTTTTGGAAAGTTTAATCTCGTTACAACTGTTTTACGTGCCCTGATGTACATGACGGAAAAAATGGAACTAACTCCAAGATGTGTGCTTATCAGAGCTCTGACTTTAGAAATTAAAACACTAGTAAATAAAGGAATAGAAAAATCACTAAAATTGCATGCTTATTTTCTGCATTTCGAGTGAAACAAAAATGTCTGTCTTAATTGGAAAGAAGTGATTATGACCTGCTAGTTTGAAAACGGGTTTTGAGCCGCTTATATGGGTGTGTTTCTGTAAGTAGACTGTGCTTTATAGAACTTCTGTCTGCTTTGGCTGTGTTGACTATTCGTGCTTTGATTTTTTTGAGAATCATTTTGGTGGTTTCTTTTTTGTAAAGGACACTGAAGCCATGAAAAGAGCTTTAGCCTTAATAGATTCAAAGATGAACCAGGCAAAAGGCTGGCTGAGAGATCCAAATGCACCTCCAGGTAATATTAAATAAAATAACAGCACAAAGTATTTTGATTTTTAAAGGTCTGGATAGTTCTGTTGTGTAAGAAAAATTAGCTTTTAAGCATTAGTAACCCATATGTAGCGGATCATTCAGGAGGAGTCTGTATTTATTCCTTTCTTTAGACACCGGAGATTGAACAAGTCGTGTCTAACGACCTGGAAAGCTTTCCTTCTTTTCAGTTGTCTAAATAATATGGTCTGTGTAATATACATGGCTTTTCTTTGCATCCCACTAGTAAAAACAAAACCCTATAAATTGCATTGAACAGTATTTAACTGTAGTGGTTGCTAATACTTAAAATCCCTCCTTCTGTATTTTCCCATTTGTGTGACTTTAGATTTGCCTAAAGTAATCTTGAAGTGTTTTTCTTTCAATCTTGACATAAATTTTTTAACACTAAAATCTGCCATAAATACTGTAACTACAGTCACCTTTACTTATGTGAAGGTTTTGCCTTTGTATACACCTTTAAAGCAAATAAAACCAGATCCAGGCCTGCTCCGTTTGGACTTTGAAAGATCTTATCTGAAAGACTTCCTCTGAAATTGAAGCCAAAATAATACAGTTGTAAAAGTTGGAAGTGAGTTGTCGTCATCTGCAGAGCTGCTGCTTATAGTACTTCTGACCTCATTCCCCTTGCCACAATCAATTCCAGAAACCTCAAAGTTATTTTCAAAGCTTTCTGTCATTGACACTGACAATTAATGAAGTAAACTATTAAAAATTCAGTAGCTAAGGATAATTGCAGAGATAATTATGGAACTTATTGCAAATCAGATTTTACCGGGTGTGTTAATTTAAGCTAACCTCATAATGTTTGTCATCTGAGCGTTCCTTATAGTAAAACTTCTTTGAGCCAATTTCGTTATTATAATTTCATGGAGGAACCAGTACTTTATGGGTACTGGCACCTCCGCTATCTATAATGCTGGAGGACAGGATCAGGGTGGGTCGCAAGTAAAAGGAATGTTGTTCTTGCATTTTCTTTAGCCAAAACCCAGTCAGATCTGCAACTGGCTGAAGTTAAGGCTATGTGAATCTTGCCATGTTGCTCTTTCCCTTCTTAGCCTGAATAACAGAATCTATAAATGAAGTATTTATAGAAATTAAGCTATGATAACAGAGTGATTGAGCAATTGTGCATCATGTGCCATGTATTTCATTATGGCTGTGCTGTATTGTTTCAGAAATACTGTCCATTTTAATTATCACATTTGGTGTATATCTCATAGCTTTTGATAAATGTATTTTCATGGCAGAACCTAATGCAGGTGGTGTGGTGGGGCATGATGGGATAGCAGTTGACTCGTACATGTCAAGGAACGTCCTGTTTGTTTTGCTAACTGACTCTGCATCTTAGGGGATGCTGGTGAGCAAGCAATAAGGCAGATTCTTGATGAAGCTGGAAAAGCAGGAGAGCTGTGTGCCGGCAAAGAACGCAGAGAGATTCTGGGAACATGCAAGACGCTGGGCCAGATGACTGATCAGCTGGCTGACCTCAGAGCGAGGTAAATCTGTTGCTCTTAATGGACAATTTTCCAGTACTGTTAAAACTGTTTTTCTGAACTTGCAATTGTGTCACTTCCTAAGTGTAGGAGAGCAGGCCAGTAGCTGTGCTTGGCGTCTTTTACTTCGACCTCTTCCGATAAGGATAATATCTTTTAATATGTGAAGTAATTGTATAACATGATGAGTAAAATGGCTCAGGTAGAAAATTTGGAGTTTGTTTAATGTCAAACACATTGCCTTTCTCCAAATCAGGGCAAAATGAAATTTCAAACTCTACTGTTAAGTCTGCTTTCCAAAGAGGATACACCCCAATGACCGTAAGAGACGTGAGTGCTCTGGTTTTTAGGTACTTATTGGAACGCTAGACCACAAGCAGTAGCTGTTGAAGTTGTTTATCAGTCACTGATGAACTCTGCTGAACTTTATGTGCATACCTTGCTAGAGTTTTACTTAATCAGAGCCCTTTATCAATTTTCTGCCTCCCCATTAGAAATTGGTTATTCTTTCACAATGGTGTTTTGAACTTAAAGGGATTTTGTTTTTAGGGAGCGCATTTACTGTATATTTTTTTATGTTGGGTACCATGG